>NC_080833.1:15471819-16071819 GCF_030435755.1 Ochotona princeps
CACCTCTCTGGGGTTGGGTATTCCCAGCTGTACAGTGGAAGTGAAACGAGGTAGCCCCAAGCAAGCCTCAGCCTTGCCAGGCCAGAGCAGGCCCTGACCAAGCACTGTCTGCCCCATCCCTCTGGCATGGAGAGCAGCCCACACACATACTTTTTCATGCTTAACACCACAAACCATACCCATTTTACAGACGCAGGGGAAAGAAAAAAAAGGCTGGAAAAAAGTAGGTGGGGGAAATTTGCCCAGAGTTCACCATGAGTTCCTGCCCTGAAGCCCAGGGCTTGGACTTCCTCCTTCAGAGGATCCATCCCCCTGGTCCCAGAGGGTCTAAGTGTCCTGGGCTGTGTCCACTGGCCTCCCCAACCTGTCTCCCCTTTGAAGTGGCTGCACATCGGGGCTCGCGGAGGAGGCGAGCTCAGCCAGAACCGCGAGGAGACAGCGCCCTCTTGTGGCTACTGCATAGAGCAACGTTGGAAGCGCTGATGTCACAAGGGCTGCACCCTGACCGCGCCTAGCCAAGGTCGTGCACTCCTTGGCACCCCTAACAGTCCTCCGGTCCAAGGCCTCTCAGAATCCCACCATCTCAGTCTGTCAAGAAACCTAAGCGGCGTCTGAAGCAACATCTTCTTTGCACAGAGGAGTTAGCTGAACCCAGAGTGTAGACAGGTCAAGGTCACACACAGAATTATTCACACCACCTGCCCCTCCGTTTCCACTCCAGCAGGAAGCTCCGGAGGCATAAGCCCTACCCCTGACCCACCCTGGTCCCCTCCGCTCTCAGCACCCCAACAGGCACCTGGCAGGGTGACAGTAATGGCACCTGGATTCTAGAAGGCCTTGTGGCCTTGTACAAGTTACTTAACTTGTCCATGTCTCAATTTCCTCCTAGGTGGAATGTAGAAAGTAGTAGCAGCTGGGCACTTTCAAAAGTGTATGTAGAGCCCGGTGCAGTGGCCTAGTGGTTAAAATCCTCGCCTTGCAGTGTTGGGATCCCATATGGGTACCGGTTCATGTCTCAGCTGCTCTACTTCCCATCCAGCTCCCTGCTTGTGTCCTGGGAAAGCAGTCGAGGATGGCCCCAAAGCCTTGGGACCCTGCACCCGCGTGAGAGACCCAGGGGGAGTTTCTGGTTCCTGGGTTCGAATTGGTTCAGCTCCAGCCATTGTGGCCACTTGGGGAGTGAACCAAGCAGACAGATCTTTCTCCCTGTCTTGCCTCCTCTCTGTATATCTGACTTCCCAAGAAAAAAATAGATGAATCTTAGAAACAAAAAAGAGAGGGGAAATGGGATGTTACATGTACTGATTCACCCTGGAGCCCCTGCCTACAAGAGCTAGGACTATGCCAGGAACCCAGGCTGGGCCTTCCCATGGCAGCCATGGCTGCCATCCCCCGAGCCTCCCAGAGAGGGCACCAGAAACTGAAGCTGGAAACCAGGCTGGGATTCGAGCCCAATCACCAGCCAGGGCTCTGACCCTTGGTAGAGGTTTGGCAGACTGGATAAGTAAGTGGATGGCAGGAAGGAAGGATGGGAAAGGCCGAGCGGCAGAACAGCGGATCACGTAGCAGGAAGAGAAAAGGAGTATGGAAGAGTTTCCACTGATTTAGTAATTAGGGATTTGGGGGATGGGGATACGGCACAGCACGTTAAGCCACTGTCCGCTTTGCCAGCATCCTCTATAGGCACCGGCTTGAATCCCAGCCTCTCCACTTTGATCCTCTTTCCTGCTAATGAGCCCAGGAAATCAGCATACGACGGCCCAAGTGCTTAAACCCCACATGGAGACCTGGATGGAATCCCTGGCTCCTGGCCCAGTTCTGGCCGTTGCGGCCCTTCCAGATAGAAGCAGTCTCTGTTTTTAACTCTTCCTTTCAAATAAATACATAAACATTTTTCAAAGAGTCGTTCAGCAATGCTGCACCTGGGGAGCAACATGGTCATCCTGCCCGACCCCAGAGATGGATTCTGTTCCGTGAGGCTAGAAGCAGCGGGTAAGAACACCTGCCCAGGTGCTGTGAGAGTCACACCGCAACAGGGCTGACATGCACAGCCACTTCCACCTGACACATGCCACATCCATGCCATCTCCCCACTCCACCTGCAGGAGCACAGCCAGCACGGGGCGGGGGGGATGCTAATAGGAATGCCAGTGGCGGTGGCTCCCGGCACCTGTGCCACATGCCTTCCCCACCTCGTCCTCACCGAGCCTGGCACTCAGTCGCCCTCACCGCCTTCACCAGGGGAAAGTCAGGCAACTGCAGGACCCCGGGCTGGCCCATGAGCCATGCCGCCTCCAGCTGCTGAAGTCTCCGAGTGGGTGTGAGGCAAAGGGCAGAGGTGGGGGCGGGGCGAGGAGATTACTAGCACTAACTTGGCTTACCTGGATGCTCTGTGATGACGTAACATTAGCCATGTCCCCTTGGTACTGCACAGTTCTTGGAACCTATTCACATGACAGCCCAAGTCCTCCAGGGCACCCTGGGCAGGGGTGGGCACTGGGCACAGCAGTCAGCCTGCTCTTTACGGCACACTCACCCCGTCAGAATGCCTGGTTTGAGTCCCAGCTACTCTGGTCCTGTTCAGTTCCCTGCCAAGACACACCTTCTTACTAACGGGCAGCAGGGAATGGCCTAAGTCACCCGCGTGGGCGATCTGGACGGAGTTCCGGGCTCCTGGCTGCAGTCTGACCCAGCCCTGGCAGATGCAGGCATTTGGGGAGAGAAGATACAAGATACAAGATCTGGATACAAGATCTTTTCCCTGCTCCACCTCCCGCCTTCTCCCATCTTTCAAACAGCTAAAAAGGGGAGGGGGCGAGGAGGGTGTAAGGCGGGGATTCCTATAACTTCATAAAGCTGCCAAGCGCTTCCAGGAATCCCCCCAGCTCGGACAGTTGGTAGATGATTTTGTCATCATGACCATCGTGACCATTTCTGAGCCAGCGCTCTTGACCACACCGGGGCCTCTCGGGGGGCCTCGGCGATGTGGCGCGGGTGGTGTTCAGAGAGCGGCCACCAGCCTTGACGGGCGGGAGGAGAGAGAGCAAGTGATGGGGGACGCGGTGCTGACGACAAGCCCAACGCTGACACGAGAGGGCGCTCCTGGCCAAGGAACCGGCTGCTGGGCCCCCCGGCGGGGTGGGCGCCTGGGCTCCCCGACCCCCGGGATCCTGGGGTCCGCCTACCCGAACCCAGGAACGAGCGGTTCCCTGGAATTTGCGTCGCGGCGTGCCCAGTCAGCGGAGTCCAAACGGCTTGAGATAGCTTGGGTCCCAGCAGCTTTTTCTGGGTTTGCTGGTGGCTTCTGATGGGACGGGTCCAGTGTCGCCGGCTTTCTGTGCGTGGGAGCAGGTCAGGTGAAATACAGGACTCCAGGGACATTTGCATTCCAGTCCAGGGGAACGGTTTGCGACCATAAACGTGCCCCCAACTACTGTGAGGGGCACAGAGACACCACAACCGAGTCGGATTCACCTGGGCAGCAGCTGCATCGGTGAACCAGGACGCTGCGACTCCCACTCTGACTTCACTTGCCGCACCCCAATGTGGTGCCCTCCCTGGGGGTCCCTCTGTCAACAGGAGGGCAGGGACAGAAAAAAAAAAAGCTGAATTCCTCGGCCTCGGAGGCAAGCGGCCATTGAACTGCGACCCAAGCATCCAGGACAACCGGCTGCGCGCGGGAACCTGGAGGTCAAAAATTCCGACCACCAGTCAGCTGGCTCTAGCAAGGCGGGCTGTGCGTCTTTGGGGAAATGATTCGCCCTCTCTGAGCCTGGGTGTTCCCGCTAAGGATAGAAGAAGAAGAATAGCCACGCAGTAGGATTGTTGCTAGGATTAAATGAGATGCTGCGAGCCAGGCATTGGGGACACTCCTCAACAGCTCTTGTATGCAGTGTGACCCCCTTCCTGCCTTCGGGAAAAGACAGGCCCCAAGCCCAGACAGGGAGCTGCCACCGTTGGGGGCGGCTCAGCAGGCAGAGCCCCAGTCCCAGGGCTCCAGGTGGAAGTCTGTGGCATTAGGCTCCAGTGAGGGAGAGCGACCCAGGCCATGGGGATCCTGTTCACACACTGGTCTGTCCCACGCCAGCTGGTACAACCACATCCCTCTGTTGTTGGTAAAGTTTGACTCTTCTGGTCTTTCTCACCAATGCAGTGGTGTGTATCCACCCCGTTTCCTCCACAAGGTTGCCATAGCCAGACATGGAGTTGAGCCCACGGCCCCTGGTGCCCCCATGGTCCAGAGGGTGGTAAAGGTGAAACTCAAGTGGATCCCCGCTGTCAACACTCATGGGAAGCCGGAGAGAGATCTCCAGCAGGCAGGTGGGAGAAGCCCTGATTCAAGGGAGTGACCACTGACCTGGGTCCTTCAGGAAGAGGGAGGGAGAAGAGGAGGTGGGAAAGGCCTTTCACAAAGAATAGCATGTGCCACATCCCGGAGCCAACAAGGATACCTAGGGCGTCCTCTGCCAGGCCCACACTAGGTTGCGTCTGGATAAACCGAATGCCACTCCCCTCTCCAGGCTTCAGGAAGTAGCAGGCACCTTGCAGCAGGATGGCGCCCGCAGATGACAGCGATGGCATCACAGACGGTTATGTCACCCAACCTGACTGCCAGGATGACTCAAGACCCTGTAGGTCTCCGGCAGCCCAGCTGGATCTGTGCTTTGTGGTGCTTTGGATACGAGTCACACAGTCTCAGGGAACAAGCCAGCAGTGAAAGTCAGGTGTCATGGATGCAGCCTGAGTGTCTTCCCTAGTCTCCCCCACCCCACTCCACCCCGGCCCACCTCGGGAGTTTGATACCGAAGCAGGCTTCAAATCGCTCCTGGGTCAGAGGTGGGCGGCCCCGCCCTTCGCAGCTGCTGGGTTGCAGTGGCTTCTCCAGCCCATTTGCGCTTGCTTGGATTTTCCCCTGAAGGTCATTACCACCAAGATCATTGACAACACTGCACCTCTGGGAAGCCTGGGGCATCTGCCAGTTATTGGATGATATTTCTCCCAGAGTCCTTAGGGAACCTCTGTGGTGTGGACGTCAGGCAGCTGGAATAGCTGTGCTGCTGGAGACACGGGTGTGATCGCTCCCTGGCAGCCCCCAGTGCAGCAGGTGCGCTGCCCCCTCTTTGATGGGCAGGCATCCCCTCCCCTGCACACACGCACACACACTCCTGAGGAAAGGCAGCTGAGCAGAGAGCAGAGCTGCCATCCTGTGTCTTCATGATTCAATCCTGGCAACCCCACATCCTTCTCACTGCCCCCTCCCAGCCCAATGCCTCCCACCTCCCCCTGCCAGGTGCTGCAAGCAGGTCCCAACCATGCCACCACAGCCTGGCCCACACCACAGTAACAACCCCTGACTCCTCCCTGCTCTTCAGCCCTCTCGCCCTCCTGTGCCCCTCTGTGTCCACTCTCTCCACCATACTGGTCCACACTGTCCACTCGAGTCTGACAAGCATCCTGACCCCCTAGCTATCCATCAGCCAGCCTGCTGCCTATCCTACTGCTACCATTTGCTGCTCTAAGCTAGAGTGATCATTCCACAGTCAGAATACAGTCTCCCTGCCCAAAGCGCTCCCACTCATCCACTCATTCATCTCTTCAAACAGCATTGCACTGAAATTCTTCCAGGTCTCCCAGTTGGTACCAGGAGCCCAAACGCTTGGGTCATCCTCCATTGGTTTCCCAGGCACATCAGCAGAGATCTGGGTCAGAGGCAGAGTGGGGAGAGCATGATCGAACACCCACATGTGATGTTGGCATCACAGGTGGCAGCAATGCCTGCCTCTCTCCCCATGGGCAAGGGGAACACGTGGGTTCAGCTCTGGAATCACCTCTCAACTCCGGCCTCAGTGAAAGAAGCCCACCTCACATGTGTGACATGTATGTAGCTGTGCTGCCACACATGAAAAACGTTCCTCTTTTCCACCTTGCTTTGTGGGTAGAACTGCAGGATGGATGGAAAAAGACTCGCAGCCCAAGGTCACACAGTAAGTTAGGGAGAGTGACCTCCCAGGCTAGGGACCTGCCTCCCTGAGAGAGCCCCAGTGGAGTGGAAGGTCCTGTTGGGGTGGCTATAGCTCAGTGGCTGAGCACGAGGGTCAGGGAGACGCACTTGGCCATGAGTTCTGAACCCCTCACTGACTTGCTTTGTGCACATTTCTGAATCTCCCCACTACCCATTCTCTTGTCTCTAGGATGCTGTGGAAACTGCTGAGGCGTCTGCAGAGCCCTTTCCCGTGGAGGGCGGTGCTGGCATGTCACGGGAAGAAGGCACACATCAGTGCAGTCGATGTCATGCTAAGATACAATTACAAGCCCCCTGACTGTGCAGATCTGTGCTGTTGCCGGCCGAGGAGCCCATGGCACTGGAGGGAATGCAGTGGCAGGGATGGGGGTCTTGACAGGATGCCTCTCCAGCAGCCTCAATGACAAACCATGGTCTGAGTCTTATACTGTCATCACATTAATCTGTTTCTAACAATAAGCCACATGTATAGAAAAGAAACCTTGAGTCACTCTCAGGTGTCAACTTTGTATGATTGTTTTAAGTTTTGATAAAGAAATGTAATCAGACCGATGGTGTGTTTGGCCTGGGGTGAGCTTTCAGGGAACGGATGTGGATACGAAAAATGGCGGGTCGTGGACACTGAGGACAGAGACAGCAAAAAGTGATGATGTGAATGCAACCTTCATTTACCAGACTCCCAGCATTTAGTACTGTACCTGGGACCTACCAGTTCAACCAGGGAATGAATAAGTACGTAATCAGGATAGAAATATAAGCAGCAAGAAGGAGAAATGCTTATGGGATTAATGATAAATACAAGGGTTGGGGGCTGGCGTTGTGTCGCAGCGAGTGAGGCTAGCAGCTGTTATTACACCGGCATCCCACATCACAGCACTCACAGGCGTCCTGGCGGCTCCATTTCCACCTGACGCCCTGCCAACGAGCCTGGGAAGCAGCAGAGCAGGGCCCGAGGGCTTCCGTCCCTGCGCCCATGTGGGAGACCCGGATGAAGCTCCTAACTTCAACCTAACGCAGCTCCAGCCATTGTGGCCATCTAGGGAGGAAGATTTTTTTTTTTTCCTCTCTCATCTTCTATAATTTTGCCTTTCAAGAACGAATAAATCTTTTTTCTTAAATGCTTATTCTGAAAACAACTGTATGGACACCAAAATCTTTTGCACCAAAATCAACTTATGCTTTCACTTCAATTTCCACAAATTTCTTGATGAACCTGCATACATGACTGTATGCATAATATGAAGGCTTTTGTTTGCTTGTTTTTACCAAACTCTTTGGAAAAATGCATCCTCCTTGCAATTGGCAGGTCCCTGGCCAGTGACTTGTGGGTTCTGCTGTGGGGGTAGCACGGTGGGACCGAGTCCACCAGGTGTCTGTCCTCCAGGGACTCACATTGCAAGAAGGGGACACAGAGAGGCGTGACTAAATGCGCAGTGTGCTGGAATACATGCCCCAGGAAAAGGACAGGCAGGGTAGGGGCGCAGCATCAGGGACAAGTGAGCCGCCAAGCTGCTATTAGAAGTGGCGAGACGCCTCTCCAACAGATGACACGGGCGGAGCCATAAAGGAAGCCATGCGGGTATCTAAAGCGAGAGATTTCCACCCTTGGAAACGGTTGAAAAGAGAACCAATGCGTTTCATCCAGCACTTAGGCCTCGTTTCCAATCGACTGAAACAAAATCCGCTTTGTAGTCCAGCACCTAAGAGTTGAGCAGAAATGTGCTCCACATGAAAGGCAGACCTCGCCTTAATCTGTTCTTGTTGTTGTTGAAATCTTAAGTCCCTCCTTTCTCCAAGCGCTCAGAACATGCCGAGAAAGAGATGGTTTCGAGACGCACTTCCAAATAGGAAAAAAAAAAGCAAAACAAAACCAGAAAAGCCCAGCCATGATAATGGCCTCCAAAGAAATAACTTGAAATTGTGAGTGCGCAGCTTGATGAGATTAAACAGTTGGAGGCAAATGACGCCGGCCCCAAAGTGGAAAATATTCATATAAGCCATTACACAAATCCCAGGTTGTAACACATCAGACCCAGGGATCTCCTGTGGGGGGAGTAGTCATTTATTTACTGGCCAAATATTATTGGACACTCACTCCTTTGTAAGGCTGAGCGTTTGTGGCAGGAGAGCTGAACTGAAGCCAGATCTGCCCCCAAGGCACTCGGATCTGGCCCCCTGATCTGTTACGTTTTTCTTTAATCTTTCATTCCATTTTTTTTCTGCTCACCTTCTACTTCTAGTCTTCCTGCCCAATAGGCCTTGTTCTCAGGTTTTCTGTCCAATGTACATACATTAATAAATGTACATACATTAATAAATGTATGTACATACATTAATGTACATACATTAATAAATGTATGTACATTGTAAGTGTTTTTCTATACATTCGTATGAACAACTCTGGCATACATATATGTAATGCACCTGATGATATAGTGTCGCAATTTGACTCTAGATTTATTGTCCTGATGAATGTAGATTACTCCTCCTCTTCTGACTGCTACAACGTCTTCTTTTGTTCACACTCATTGTATTTTGTAAAATTGAAGAACATTCATGTTATGTTTAACTTTTCTATCACAGTGTTGCAATAAACATCCTTACATACATTTTCATGGCATCTGAAGCCAAGAATTTCTCTGAGATTCATATGATCTAATGGGACTTACAGTATACAGTGGTGTGCACCGGATTCTGTTAGGTATTCCCTAAATACCTGCAGGCTGCCCTCCAAATTGATTGCACCAACTTTCACTACCCCCCGCAGTGCACAAGGCCTTCATTTTCCCATCATACTTGGTAGTTCGATATTATTCCATGTTTTATTTTTGGGTATTAAAGCAATATCCATTTCTCAACTTATTTTGCATTTCCATGATTATCAGTAAGGCTAAGTATTTTTGTACCAGCCATTGTAGTCTTTTCCACGATTTGCTAACTCATAAACTTAATATTTTTATATATCATTCTACTCTTTTTTTCTGGTTCTGTGTATGTCAGATACTAGTTGCAGTTATATATTACTAAAAATACATAATCCCAATCTAATTGCCAATTAGCTATTCTTTAAAAGATTTGTTTATTTTTCTTGGAAAGGCAAATTTATGGAGTAAAACAGAGACAGAGCAAGATCTTCCACTCACAGCTTCACTCCCCAAGGGCTCCATTGGCCAGAGATGAGATGATCTGAAGCCAGGAACCAGGAGCTTCTTCCAGGTCATCCACGCAGGTACAAGGTCCCAAGGACTAGAGTCATCCTCTGCTGCTTTCCCAGGCCACAAGCAGAGAGCTGGGTGGGAAGCGGAGCAGCCAGGACACCAATCAGCTCCCATTTGGGATGAGGGCACTTGTAGGCAGAGGATTAGCCACTTGAGCCGTTGTGTCGGCAGCACCAGTTAACTTTGTCTGTGGTGTTTCTTCACCGTACAGTAACAATTGCTGTCTCTTCTTACCTGAACGAAACAAAAAAACTGGACACATAACTGTTATCTGGATAAAGGCTACACTTCCCAGCACACCTTACCAATGTGGTCATGTGACCATGTCCTGCCGTGAGACAACAACTCTCCTTAGATCCATGAGAGAAATAAGGTTATGGAGTACACCAGGGCCCCCCAGCCTGGAGACGACAGGCTGCTGCTGGGACTGACACTGCAGACCAGCCCTGCACAGAAACCTCACCTGTCATCAATGAGCTTTAGCCGTTCTTGCTAGCTTATGTTTCAGCCCACAGCACACGCACATTCGAATTTCCCCACATTCTGACCAATACTTAGCGTTTTTTGGTGTTTGGTAGGAGCCATCTGACAGACATGAAGGGGCCTCTCGTTGTAGTTTCAGTTTCTTTTCCTAACACTGAACATCTTTTCATGTGCTTGTTGCCCATTTGAATATCTTCTTTAGAGTAATATCTGTCCAAGTCACTTGCTCATTTTTTAAAAACTAGATTGTTTATCTTTTGGATGAGTCTTAAGGGTCCTCTATATATTTGAATAGCAGCGCCTTTAGCAGCGCCTTAGCTGATACGTGGTTTGCAAATGCTTTCCTCAATCCTATGTATGCACTGTCTTTCCACATTGAATATTGTCTTTGGCTGCATAAAATTTTAAAAGTTTTGTGAAGTTCAAAAGTGAACATTTTTTCTTTCGTTGTCTATGCCTTTGGTGTCATATCTTAAAAAACCATCGCCAAATTCAATATTGTGAAGCTTTCGCCCCTGCGTTTTTCTGAGACTTTTACGGCTTTAGGCCTGACGTTTTTGTCTTCTACAGAGTTGGGGTTGATTTTTGTATGTGGTGTTGTTGTGCCAGATTTTGAAATCCCCAGATAATCATCAAGTCTGAAGTCAGTGCTAAGGCATAAAGGTGATTTATTCAGGTTAGCCTAGGTCTCCCAGCCCATGCTCGGCAGGGGAGGGGCAGCCGCAGCCGAGGCTGCTCAGGGAGGACAAAAAGAGAAGGAAGTCCGAGCCAGAGAGAGCCCAAGCCCCCGGTTCTTATACATTTCAGGCTATTAATTATACAGTCATTATTTAGCAGGCTTCTATTGGTGGGTTTGAAACAAGCAACTTTCAAAAAGTACAAATTGATGGGCTATAGGGCGGTGAATCTTATCAAACACCAGGTACCCCCTTCCTGAGGAGTGGTCTGCCTACGTGACCTGCCAGGTGTCCTGCCAGGTGTCACGTAGACTATCAGGCCTGGAGTTCACACAGCCCCCAGCCAAGCCATTAAGGCAGAATCACAAAGGGCAGAAAGCATCCAGGTTCTTCAGTGTTAGGTAAGGATACATTCCCACTCCTTTCATAGGGACTTCCAGTTTTCCCAGCACCATTTGTTGAAAAGGCCGTGCTTTGCTCCCATTAAATGCCTCCTCATTCACAATCACTGGGCCATTCTGCAAAGGTTCCTTTCTGGGCTCCCTACTCCGTTCTGTGGGTCTGTATGTGTGACTTTGTACCAATATCACACTGCTTTTATTTTTGTAGCATATAGTAAATTCTGAAATCGGGAGCAAGGGGCCTCCAGCTTGGTTCTTTTGCAGGGTCATTTTGACTGTTTAGAGATCCCTTGATATTCCATGTATGTTATAAAATGGGCTTTTCTATTTCCACAAAACAAAAAATCATGGATTGAGATTGCATTAAATCTGTAGATGGCATGGATAGCACATTTTCACAACATCAAGGTTGTCAGTCCATGAACTTGGGATGGGTTCCCATTTATTTATGCCTCTTGTCATTTCAGTAATATTTTATAGTTGTACTTCACTTCCTTGATTAATTCCTAAGAATTGTATCCTATTATAAATTAAATTGCTCTCCTAGTTTCCTTGTGAGATTGTTCATTTACATCAGTATATAGAAACCCAAGTGGGTTTTGTGCGTTAACTTCGTGTCCTGCTGTTTTTCTGAATTCATTCATTAACACCAGCAGTTTTTCCTGTAGAATCTTTAGAATCTACATACAAACAGATCTGCAAACAGGGATAATTGTACCTCTTCCTCTCCAATTTGGACGCCTTGTAGAGCTTCTTGCCTAATTGCTCTGATGAGAACTCCCAGGACCACTTGAACAGAAGTGTCCAAAGTGGGCACCGCTACCTTGCTCCCCGTGTGAGGAGGAAAGCGTTCAGCCCTTCGTCATCGGCGCAATTTTACTGTGTTCAGTAGCTCACCTTATTCTGAACCTGTAAAGTGTTTCTGTCATGAAAAGGTGTTGAATTGTGTCAACTGATTTTTCTGCATCGGTTGAGACAATCATGTTTCCCCCCCTTTATTCTGTTCCTACGGCTCATTACATTGGTTGCTTTCTGTTGGTTGAACTATTAGTCCATTCCAGGAATAAAGCCCATTTCATCACTGTGTGACATTTTTTCACTTTGTTACTGAATTTGTTTGGCCATCATTTTGAGGATGATTTTCACATGAATATTCATGATATTGGACTATAGTTTTCTGGTTTAGTATCAGTGTAACGTGAATTGGATTAAGAATAACTAGTCAGTAAAGTGAGTTAGGGAGTTTTGCCTCCTCTTCAGTTTTGGATAACTTTGAGAATTGGTTTCTAGGGGTTTGTTTGTTTTTTGCTTTTTTAAAGATTTATTTATCTTTATTGGAAAGCCACAGAGATAAGAAACAGAGAGAAATGTCCTCCATTTGCTGGTTCACTCCCCAAATGACTGCAATAACTGGAACTGAGCCAATCCAAAGCCAGGAGCCAGGAGCCAGGAGCCTCCTCCAGGTCCCCCATGCAGGTACAGAGTCCCATTATTATATTTCTCTATAATTGGCAGTAATGTCCCAACTTCCACTTCTGATTTTACTACCTTGGATCTCCACTCCTTTTGCTTTAGTTCATTTAGCTAAAAATTTTTTTCAATTTTGCTGATCTTTTCATAGAACCAGCTTTTGATTTTATTGATTTTTCTCTATTTTTCTATTCTGTATTTCATGTACTTCTGCTCTAATTTTCATTATTTACTTCCTTCCACTAGCTTTGGGTTTAGCTTGTTCTTTTCCTAGTTTCTTAAACTATAAATGTAGCTCGTTGATTTGAGATCTTCCATTTGCTTCACGTGAACATTTATAGCTACAAATTGCCGTCTTCTTAGCACTTTTGCTAAGTTCCACAAGTCTTGGTAGTTTGGATTTTCCTTTTCATTCACATATTTTATAATGTTTATTCTGGTTTCTTCTTCGCTCCACTGGCTGTTTACGAGTGTGTTGCTTGGTCTAGGCTGCTGCACTGCATGCGAGAAGGGAGGCTAGGCACGATGGCCTAGAAGTTCTCCAGGCCAGGCCACTGACAGAGGCTGGCGAGTTGATGCTACAAGCTAATTCTCTGCCCTGTGGTGCCAGCATTCCAACTGGATATTGCTTTATGTCCCAGCTGCTCCACTTCTGATCCAGCTCCCTGCTTATGGCTTGGGAAGGCAGCAGAGGATGGTCCGAGCTCTTGGGACCCTGCACCCACATGAAAGACCGAAATGAAGCTCCTAGCTCCCAGCTTTAAATCAGCTCAGCTTCAGCCATTGAGGACATCTGGGGAGTGAACCAGCAGATGGAAGCTCTCCATCTCTCCTTCTCTCTATAATCTCTATCAAATAAAAATAAATGTCCTCCTGCCACTATGGCAGGGGGTAAGGGTCCTTTCTATCTCAGAGCCCCCTTGAGAAAGGAGTCTCCTTTCTCAACTTTTCTAATAAATCTTGCTTTAAAACTAACCCCCCCAAAAAAAAACTAAACTAAAAAAAAGTCTTCTAAAATAAAGTTAAAATTTTTTTAAGTATGTTATTTTCTGAAAGTTTGTGAACTTTCAGGTTTACTTTTTTCTTTTAATATTGACTTGAGCCATCCTCCACTGATTTCTCAGGCTATAAGCAAGGAGCTGGATGGGAAGTGGAGCAGCCAGAACACTAACTATCACCCATATGGGATGTTGGTGTCACACCACATTGCCTGACCTGCCAATTCATCATTTTGAAAAATACTCCCAGCCAACTAGGAACTAGAGATGAGCTTTATTCTATTGATAAGGAACATCTACAACTAACATTCTGCTTAATTGCAAGAAGCTTGAAACTTTCCATTGTGATGAGGAACACAGCAAGGATGTCCCTCTCAGCAATGCTCTCCAAAAGGGTACCAGGAGTTCTAGTTAATGCAATTAAATAAGAACAGGACATAAAGAGGATACAGGTTGTGAAGAATGATATACAGTTGTCATTACTTCTCGGGTCATGTGACTATACAGAACAACTCAAAGAATTAACATAGAAACATCTGGACCTATTAGGCAATTATAGCAAGATCGCAGAGTACGAGGCAAATATGCAAAACTCAGTTTCTTTACCATATTTGAGCACTGAAGAGGCAGAATTAGAAATTTAAAAAACATGCCCCTGGGGTGGGTGCTTGGAGCAACAGCTACGTTGTCACTCGGGACGTGCTCACCCATGTTGGAATACCTGGCTGGAGTCTCAGCTACCCTACCTCTGATCCACCTGCTGAAGCACACAGTGGGGAGCAGTAGGACTGGCTGAAGTATTTGGGTCCCTGCCAACCACGTGGGAGGCTCTCATTGAGTTGCTGACTTTGGATTGGCCCAGGGCCCTGGCTGTTTTAGGTATTTGTGGAGTAAATTAGCAGCTCTCTTTCACTCATTTGTTTTCTCTCTCAGACTCTCACATGTACACCCACCCCTCCCTCTTATTTCAAAGAAAAATGAAGAAAGCAACAAAAGAGATCATTTGCATTAGCACCCATCCTGTGGATCCCCCATCACTCTGCCTTTTAAATAAATAGATAAATTTTAAAAATTTAATCCAGAAAACTCTCTTGTGGAGGTTGACAAATCAATGTTAAAGTTTAAATGGAGAAGTAAAGGACCAAGGCTATCCAGTCAACACTGGAGGAGACCAGAGTTGGAGGATCAACACTACTTGACTTCAAGATAGAACATAAAGCTGCAACGGTCAAGAGAGTGAGGTATTGGCAAAAGAAGAGACAAACATATCAATGGAAGAGAAGAGTCCAGAAACTCACCCCTTAGAAAGAGAATCACTTTAACAGAAAAATCAACACAGTGGAGCAAAGACAGTTTTTCCAATAAATCGTGCTGGACATTTACAAGCAAACCAAAAAATGAATCTAGACACAGAAATTAACCAAAAATGAATCGAAGATGATGGATGTTTGGCCATATAACTCAGACTCCCACATTCCATATTCAGATTTTAATCCCAGCTGCTTCACTTCTGACCCAGCTTCCCAATACTTGCATGGTTGAGAGCAGCAAGTGAGGGTTCAAGTATGTGGGTGTCCCTGCTACTCACGTGGGAGACTCAAATAGGGTTTTAGGCTCCTAATTTTAACCCTAGCCCAACCCCAGCTATTGCAGGCATTTGGGTAATAAACCAATAGTGGAAAAGCCTCCTGCCTCTGTGTGTGTGTGTGTGTGTGTGTGTGTGTGTGTGTGTGTTTCAAATTAAATAAGGTTTTTAAATGACTTAGAGACCTAAACATGAAATGCAAAAGTATGAAACTCCTGGAAAACAACATGAGAGAAATAGGTCTAGTTGATTTTGGTTAAAATGATGAGTTTTTAGATACACCATCAGAACCATAGTCTACGAAAGAAATAATTGACGCTGCTGGCGTCTCTTGGCTCCTGGCTCCTGGCTCCTGACTTCAGATCAGCCCAGCTCTGGCTGTGGTGGCCATTAGGACAGTGAACCAACAGATGGAAGTCAGCTCTATATACTCTTCTCTCTCTTGCTGTAACTCTACCTTTGAAAATGAATAAATCTTAAAAAAAAATTTTAAATTCATTTTGAGAGGGGGAGATACAGAAACGGTCCCTTGAATAAATAGTGGAAAAAATAAAATTAAATAAAAAGGGATATAAAGTAAGGAAAAGTAAAAATAAATAAATATTAGGGGAAAAAAGGAAGTTAAACCAAAGGGCATCGAGACTAAAGACTGCCAGTGAGTGTGTAACACTCAGACACAGTCAAGCCCAGAATCCTCCAAGATGATGACACCCTGTGCACGTCTCTAGTACGAGGGTTAAAAGTGAACACAGTCAGAAATAACTAAAGCTACACGGTAACTTGTTCAGGAATTCCCAATCAAAATTCAGTTTGGCTGACTAGCACATACATGGGAGAGAGGGTTGTAGCACTGTGTATTCACCTGCAGATTGGGCTCACACATCCCTCACTGGAGTGCTTGGGGTCAGCTGTTATCTCTGCCTATACCCCAGCTTCCTGAGAAGGGGTGTGGAAAGCAGTAGAGGATGGCTGCCGTACTGGGGTTCCTGTCACCTACGTGGGAGACTAAGCTGAGGTTCTTGGCTCCTGGCTTGGTCTGGTTCAGCCCTGGCTGTTGCAGGCAGGCATTTGGGGTGAATGAGTTGAACAGAACATGTTTCTGGGTCATTCTGATTTTCAAATATGAAAGAATGACAAGAAAAAAAGGGAGAGAGAGACACAGAGAGAGAGAAAGAGAGAAAAGGAGAGGGAGAGAGGAGAGTCTTTCATTTACTGGTTCACTTCCTATATGGCCACAGTGACCAGGGCTGGGCCAGGTGAAAGCCAGGAGCAAAAAGGTTCATTCAGGTCTCCCACGTGCGTGACAGGGGCCCAAACATCTGGGCCATCTTATGCTGCTTTTCCCAGGCCAGTAGCAGGCAGTTAGGTTAGAAATGCAGCAGCTAGAACTTGAACCAGTATCCGTATAGGACGCCGGCATCCCAGGAGACAACTCAACTTGCCACATCACAATGCCACTTTCATTAATAAATAAATATTTAGAAAATATGGTAAATTTCTGAAGTTTCTGTATGTGACAGAAATTGTTTGCTGATAATGGTGAACTATAAATATGCGTAGGTAAACCTTGCAGTAGTCACAAGGAGACTAAGAAAAAAAAGCTGCACTAAATAAAGAGAAAGAAATGAAAGTTTGATAGCATAGAAAATCATCAGATTGGGGCTGGCACCACGGATCAACAGGCAAATTCTCCACCTGCAAGACATCTGCATCCCATATAGACATCAATTCATGTCCCATGCTCCACTTCCCAGCCAGCTCCCTGCTGTGGCCTCAGAAAGCAGCAGGTCCTTGGGCCCTTCATCCAGGTAAGAAAGCTGGATGCAGCTCCTGGCTCCTGGCTTCAGATCAACTTAGCTCCGACCATTACAGCCATTTGTGGAGTGAATCAGCAGTGGAAGCTAGCGCTCTCTCCGTCTCTCTCTCTCTCTTCCCCACCCCCCTACTCTCTGAAATCTGCCTTTCAAATAAAAATTTTTGCAAAAGAAGTTGTCAGATCACAAAGGGGGTAGATAACAAAACACAAAGAAAGGACCAGTGATGCTCCAAAACAAATTAAATGGCAGAAGTCAGTCCTCACCTGTTAGTAATCAGTCAAATGCAAAGGGACTAAATTCTCCAATGAAAATACCTGGAGTGGCTGAACAGTTTCAAAAACCATGATCCAACTGTACCCTGTCTGCAGGAGACCTGCCTAAGCATTCTGGACACACAGAGGTTGGATGTGAAGGTTGGAAGACGAGAGTTCACTTAAGCACTAAGACTGCAGGAGTTGGCTATATTTATATCTCATACACGAGCCTTCAAAACTGTCACAAGATCTGAATAAGAGCATTATTTCATGAGGAAGGGGCTCAATTCATCAACAGGGTGTAACCATTGAAAATATCTATGCGCCCAACATTGGAGTATCTAAATGCATAAAGCAGATATTAACGGACATGAAAGGAGAAACAGCTAGCAATGCAGTCACAGTCAGGGACTTCAATACTGCAGTGTCACCACCAGATAGACCAGGCAGATGGAAACTCAGTAACAAAATCCCAGATTGGAATTGCACTTTCAACCAAACACACCTAACAGACATAGATAGCATTTTCCAGCAATAGCAGACAATGCGTTTTTCTCCAGCTCATGTGGCATATGCTCCAGGATACCCCATATGATAGTCCACAAAACAAGTCTTAACACATTTAAGAAGATAAAAAAAATCTCACGCCATCAGACCACATTGGTACACAATAAGACATCCATGACAGGAACAATCTTAGAAAATTCACAAATCCTTGGGAATCAAGCAAGATGTGTCAAAGAAAAAATAGAGGATGTTAAAAAATATCTTGAGCTGAACAACAGTGAGAATACAGCATACCAAACCCATGAGAATCACCAAAAAATATTCTAAAAAGGAAAATTACACGATCAATTTCTACCTTAGGAGAGAGAAGTGTTGCAGTATCACCGGTTGAACCCAACAGCAGTCCATAGGGGCACCGGTTCAAGTCCCAGTTGCCCCACTTCTGATCCAGTTCCCTGTTGATGTATTTGGGAAAGCAGCAGAGGATGGCTCAAGCACCTGGGCCCCCCACCCAAGTGACAGCTCCAGAAGAAACTCTGGATTCCTGCCTTCATTTGCTCTGCCCTGGCCTTGGCAGCCATGTGGGCAGTAAACTAGTGGATGAAAGACCTCTTTTTCTCACCTCCTGTCTGTAACTCTGCCTTTCAAATAAGAAAAAAAAAAAAATTAAGGGGCGGGGTTGGAGAGGGAGAGGACAGTGTTGCGGTACAAATTAAACTGCCACATGTTATGGTGCCTTTCCATACTGAAGTACTGGAGCCTTGGCTGCTCTTATTGATTCAACTTCCTGCTAATTTGTCTGGGAAGGCAAGGTAGACAGCTCAAGTTCTCGGATTCATGCCACCTAAGTGAAAGACCAGGATAGAGTTTCTGGCTCCTGGCTTCAGGCTGGTCCACTCCTAAGCAGTTGTAACCATCTGGGGAGCGAACCAGCAGGCAGAAGATCTCTCTCTCTCTCTCTCTGTTGCTCTTTTTTAAAAAATGAAAAATAATTTGTTTAGAGTGAAGTGTAAAGCTTTCAAATAAACAGCCTGCTATCATGCTTCAAACTATAGAAACTGGTGGGCCTAAGGACGGGGTGCCTGGCTCGGATCCCGACTCCAGTCACCACATGCACGTGGTGACCTGTCCCCGGGCCTGCCTGGGTTCCGGGGACTGTCCCTTCGGGGTAAGTACACCGAGGGGGAAGTCTCCATGACTGGGCAGGTCCGGGGCCCAGGGCCCGGGGCCCACCTGCCGCTCTCATTGAGCAGTGGAAGGGATTGGAGAGGGGTGCAACCTTGGGCCTGGGAGTTTAAACTTCCAGCAGCCTCCTGGCTGCTGGTGGGCCTCAGGACAGGGCGTCTTGCTTGGATCCCGACTCCAGCCACCATGTGCATGTGGTGACCTGTTCCCTAGGACAGGGGCTGGGGTGGCTAGACAGAGAGGCACTCAGTAACATCCGTGAGGGCTGGATAGTTGAGCTGGTTAGATGAAACTAAGCTTCAATACCCATCGACATGTATGAGAGTCAAACGGGATGTGGGACAGACTGGACTAGTCTGCTATACATACTGGCAAACCAGGGTAGGGGGCGGGCCTGGTGTGGGTTATTGTGGGTCACTCTGACTGGGCTGCAGCTCCAACTGGTTGATGTGAGGGCCGAGTATGTGCTGGGCAGAACCAGGCTGGACTGCAACATCCGTTGGTCCCAGTGGAAGTCGGGACTGAAAACAGAACCAACCCAGCAATAGCAACCACCAGCTGATCGGGGTGATGGACTGTGCCGGGCCCTGTGCTTGCTAGAACATACAAGAATCTGGTCTGGGAACACCTCAGACAAAGTTTCTTCGGAGATCTCCCCAATCGAAGTGCTGGACTCAGAACCCTAACCAAGAAAAGACAGAAGACAGAACAAGTTAATCAACCACCTCAGCTATATGTTGGCAGTGAAATACTGGGCAAATGGAGACTCTATGATGGACTATGTTAATCAGTGGATTCTTCAACGACCTCATTGTGCTTGGAGTGGCGAGATTGGCAGCGGTTCATAACTGGTGAACTATCAAAACCACTTGAGCAAGTCTCTCAGAGCATGCCCCACATCTGGGACCTGGGGTGGGTGGTAGACTGGGTAGGGCTTCTCCCTCAATATCCCCCTTTACCTCAGATACATGAAGGAAACAATATGGAAATAATAGTCTTACCCACTTTCCTATATAGCCCTTGAACCTTTTGACCCTAGTTAACTATGTAAAGATTTTCAAAAATATAATAAAAAATTAAAAAAAACTATAGAAATTACAGAAATGATAGGAACTAGAGAAAATGGATAACAAACTAAACATAAAAGTTAGCAAAGGAAAGGAAATGGACCCGGCACAACAGCCTAGTGGCTAAAGTCCTCGCCTTGCATGTGTTGGGATCCCATATGGATCCCAGCTGCTCCACTTTCCATCCAGCTCCCTGCTTGTGGCCTGGGAAAGCAGTGGAGGACGGCCTTGAGACCCTGCACCCACATGGGGAAGCTGGAGGAGGCTCCTGACTCCTGGCTTCAGATCAGCTCACCTTGGACCATTGCAGTCACTTGGGGAGTGAATCAGCTGATGGAAGATCTTTCTCTCCTCTCTGTAGATGTGACTTTCCAAGAAAAACAAAACTTTTTTTTTTTTAAAAGGAAAGGGAATAATAAATATTAGAACAAAAATAAATCAATAATAGAAAATAGTTAACAAAGATAAGCACCGGTTTCTTAAAATATGTAAACACAATTGACAAACCCCTATTTAAGATAAAAAGAGAACAATTCAAATAAATTTTAAAAATGAGAATAAATAAATTACAACAAATGTTTTCAAAGTAAAAAGGAATATAAGGAGCCGTTATAAGTAACCAATTGGACAACCTAGAGAAAAAGGATAAGTTTCCTGCAAAAATACAATCTATCCAAACAAAGTCAGGAAATAGAAAGTCTGAGGAGATCAATAACAAATAAAGAGAGTGACATGATCAGAAGCCTCCCGACAGAGAATGCTCCAGGAGCACACCGCTTCACAGCTGAATTCTATCAAACGTTCAAAGAAGAATTAATACTAATACTTCTTAAACTCTTCTGAAACATAGAGCTTGGGGAATATTTCCTGACAGGTGTTATGAGACCAGAATCACCTTGTTACCCAAGCCAGACAAAGACATCACAAGAAAAGAAAACTATAAGCCAATTTCTCTGATGATGAACATTAATGCAAAAATCCTCAATGAAATATTAACAAACTAAACCCAGTAGCACACAATAAAACATTATAACCCATAGCCAATTGGGATTTATTCTGGGCGTGCAAGGCTGGCTTGACACATGCAAATCAGTCAGTGTGAGAAGCAGTGTTAACAGACTAAAAGAAAACCCACGGCTATCTCAAGCCATGCAGAAAAAGCATTTGATAACAGATAACCTCATTTCTTGATATAAACTATAAACAATTCAGGTATAAAAGGAAGATTTACCAACATGATAAAGGTCATTTCAGAAAAATGCACAACTAACATTATAATTAATAGAGATCAATTGAAAGCTCTTCCACTAAAATCTGCTACAAGACAAGGATGATCATTCGTGCCACTTCTACTCAACATAGAACTAAGATAACTAGGAAGAGAAATTAAACAAGAAAAACAAATGCCCCCAGCTGGAGGCAACTGCCTAGGTTGCCTTGTTCCTAGGCAAGTGTTCCACTGCTGGGAGAAAAGTGGCCAAGGCCGGTGGACATTCTGGGCCTGGTTAATGTCAAATTTGTATTAACTATAGCAGTGTGCCAGCATAGTTGTCTACTCTAATTTTTTTTTCAAAGATCTGTGAGGACAGAAGGAAAGAAGTCCAAGACACCCTCCCATGAGGAAAACCTGGGCTAGGCTAAATAATACTGCCCTCCACCCACTGGTGCACACAAAAGCTGGGGCTGGGGGGCATGCCTGGCTGGGCTAAGCCATAGTATTAGCCCGTGAGTAACAGAGAAGGGGGTGGGCCACATCAGGCTGGGCTGCAGCACCCACCAGAATGTGAGAGAATCAGATCTGGGGACAGATTCTGTAGGGAACCATGTGGGCTCACCTCTGTGGGACTGTGGCACTTGCTGGTTTGCACAGAAAGCTGGAGATGGTGACAAACTTAGCCAGACTGGACCATGGAACTCAGCTGACAGGAACCCAAATGACACAGTAGCTGGGGCAAAGAGGAGGCCTGGCTAGGCCCGGCTGTAACATTTATCGGCACATGCAAAGGCTAGGACTGAGGGCAGACTATGCTAAGCAGATCCATGACACCTGCCGGCACACAAGAGACTCTGGGCTTGGTAGGAAAATTTGGGGAACTCTCCTGCTAGGTTACAGCTCCTGCTGGGGAGCACAATGGCTGGAGCAGGCCAGGCCAGGCAAGGTTGCAGCACCCACTGGCACACATGAGAGACAAATCAGGGTGTGGGCAGAGCCTTGCTAGTCTAGGCTGCAATATCTGCCAGAGAGAGCTGAGACTGTGGGAAGGCCATGCCAGGCTGGGTTGAAATATCCATCAGCATGCACAAGATTGGGGACTAGAAATGGGCATGGTAGAACTTTGGGGATTCCTCTGTTAGGCTGGAGCTACCATGAGACCTAGGTCTGGAGGTGGGCAAGACTAGGCTAGGCTGTAGCACCCATCAGTGAGAGCAGGCCAGTTGGAATAGGACATGGGACTTGCCAGTAAGTGCCAGGATCGGGGACCAGCCATGTCAAGCTGGGCCACAGCACGCACCAGCACATATGACATCTGGAGTTGGGAGTGGGTCTGGTAGGGGAACTTGAGGAACTCCCCTTCTAAGCCATAGCTTCTACTAGTGAACCCAAGAGTTGAGTCTGGGGGCAGGTCAGGCCAGGCTAGGGTATAGTACCTATTGACAAATGTGTGAGCTGGGTCTGGGAGCAGGCTGGGCTGGCCCAGTTCACAACACACACTGACATCAATAAAATCCAGGATGGGGTGCTGGCCAGGATGCATTGGACTGTAACACTTTCCAGTTCACACAAAGGCTAAGGGTGAACTAGGCTGGGCTAGGCTGTTGCACCAACAGGCAAAAGCTGGGACTGTAGGCAGACTGGGCTGAGCCAGGCTGTAGCACCTATTAGCAAAAGCTCAGACTAGAGGCAGGCCATCTCAGATTGAGCTGCAGCACCTGCTGGCATGCACAAGACCAGGGCTTGGAGTGGGTCTAATATTCATAGGGGAACTTTGGGACTCCCTTGCTGGACTGCTGCTTCCACTGGTGAGTGTGAGAGCTGGGACTGTGGCCAGGCTAGACTGGGCTAGGCTGCAGCACCCACTGGAGCACACAAAAGCCAGAATGGATGCAGGCTATCCAAGGGAGGCCACAGCACCCATTGGCAAATGCCAGGACTGTGTACAAGTTATGTCAGGCTGCATTGGAGTATCCCCTGGCAGGTGTAAGATAATCAGCATATGTGTGATGCAGGTCTGAGGGCAGGGCAGGCTGAGCTAAGGTTCAACACCCTTGGGTGTGCATGACAGCCAGATGGAATGTGGGACAGATTGGGCTGGATGAAGCACATGGTAGCACACACAAAAACTGGGGCTTGGAGTCGGCCTGGTGGGGTAGTTAGGGGTCACCCCAACTAGGCTACAGCATTCATTGGTGTGCATGAAGTCCTAATCTCCCAAGCAGGTACAGTGTCCCAAGGCTTTGGACCATCCTCTACTGCTTTCCCAAGGCATAGGCAGGGAGCTGGATGAGAAGTGGAACATGAACCGGTACTCATACTGGATCCCGGTGCATACAACATGAGAATTTACCCATGAGGCCATTGTGCTGAACCCTTTTCTTTGAATTTTTTTGTGATTATATATATTCCAGAATCAGATAAAGTATCATTTCATAAAATAGGTTACATGAAATCATGCTGCAGTGAGGTGAGCAGAGGAGGTTGGTTTTATAGTCAGAAAAGCACTGCAGAAACAAAGAACAAATTGATCGTGTCAAAGTTATGTTACTTTCTAGAGGTTCAGTGGGTTAAGCCACTGAGTAAGAAGCCTGCATCCCATCTCAGAGTGCCTGGGATGGAGTTCTGCCTCCACTTCTAATCCAGCTTCCTACTAATGTGTATCCTGGAAAACAAAAATGAAGGCCCAAGTCATTGGGTTCCCACCACTCAATGGGAGACCCGGGGGAGTTCCTGACCCCCGGCTCCCAGCCTAGGCTGTACAAGCGTTCTGGATGAACCAGTGAACAGAACATCTCTCCTCTTTCTCTGTCTCTCCCTCTTTCTCCATTACTTGTCCTTTCAACTAACTAACTAAATAAATAGAAGTCACTTTTCCTTAAAAGGGACAGAGACCAAATTTTAGAGGAACAAGCCAGTCACTAGCATCAGATCACTCTAGGTCACTTTTTTTGGGAGAAGAGTAAAGCAGCAAGACTTTTATTCTCATGCCAGACTGGCCTGTGGGGAACTTGGCTGTTAGCATGCTAGTCCTGATTCCCCTGGAGGCCAGAGAAGCAGCTTTGCTTCTTCTTGGTGAAGTGGAACTTGAGGAGGACTGACTCCGTTTTGGCAGACTTGTCCAAAGAACAATGGACTCCTGGAATTTTTAATTAACAAAGCCCATAGAATGTACACCACTGAGAATGAGCCCTAACAAAAACCATGAACTTTCAATGTCAACGCTGTGTGAGAAATGCAGCACTCTGGTGTGGGGTATTGCTGGTGGATACGTGTACACGTGTGTGAGTAGGGTTACATGGGAAACATCCAGTCTTTCATTCAATATTGCTGTAAATCCAAAGTTGCTCTAAAAAATAGTCTACTTTAAAAAAACAGTCTACTTTAAAAAGTGTTCTGGAGTGGGTATTTGGCACAGTGGCTTAGGTTACTGCTTGGGACACCTGCACCCAGTAGCAACAGTGTGTGATTCACGTTTCAGGGATGCTAATCTAATTGCTGGCTAATGTGCATTCTGGGAGGCAGCAGTTGATGGTCTAGTTCTTGGATCCCTTCTACCCACATGGCAGACCAAGACGGAGTTCTGGGCTCTTGATTTGACCTGATCCAGCCCTACCTCTGAGGACATTTGGGGAGTAATCCAGCAGAAGGGAGAATTCTTTATCTCTCACTCTGCCTTTAACAAAAGAAACTAAAATAGCAATAATACAATGTTTTATATCTTGGTATGGTCATGGCCAAAGAGGTATATTTATTTGCCAAAACTTCTGTTTTTTATGACTGCATTCTTTTATATGGACTTTGTACCTCCGTGAAGTTGATTCTCCAGGCAATGAATGATCATGCTGTCTGCAGCACAAGGGAATGCTGCTGAAAGAGATTGTAGCAGAAGGAAGATATCACTGTATCTAGAAGTCAAGGTTATCTAGACTTTGGTGACTATATCAGAGATAATATCAGTGAGACTTGAAGACTGGCTCAAGGTTGCAAAGAGGTAGGGTAAGTACAAGCTCCAGTGTCAGACTTGAGCAAAAGAACCAAGAATGGCAGGCAGGTATCCTCTCCAAGGGAAAAACCAAAAAGAACACAAGGAGAGAAACAGGCCTGGCTGGGAAATGGCTGCTTCCATTGCAAATCAGATGGAATATGAGGGGCCTGAGACTGTCTCAGCCTGCGTGTTGAGTCCATCTTTTTTTTTTTTTTAATCAATCTATTCACTTGAAATGCAGTGTTACAAAAAGAGAAGGAAAAACAGAGAGAAACAGATCTTTCATCCACTGGTTCACCCCAGATGGTCACAATGGGTAGAACTGAGCCAGGCCAAAGCTACAAATAAGGAGGTTCATGCAGGTCTCCCGTGTGAGTGGCAGAAGTACAGGCATGCGGGCCATCAGCTCTGCTAATTTCCCAGGTGCATTAGCAGGAGGCTGGATTGGAAGTGGAGCAGCCAGGACTAGCACCAGCACTCACATGGAATGCTGGTCTCGTAGGCTATGCCGCAGTGCCAGCCCCAAGAATATTTCCAATTAGGAGAGTATCTTTTGCCTTGGGAGAAACTGAGGCATGAAACTCGTAAGATACGGGAAGGTCAAGTGCTGTAGGCTCTCAGCTGGGCTGCCTCGTCCTCCTCAGCTTTTATCATCCAGAGCAGAAGAGCTGGCGGCTGATCCTTGCGAATGTCTGTTCAGTGAAGTCCAACAGCATCCTCATCGGACACTCTGGTATCCAACCTGCGAGATCTGGACAGGAGCAGTGGCTAGTGAAATCCCAGCAGTTAGAAGGCTGGGAAGTGCCAGGGCCCAGACACCTCGTCTAACAAGTCAAAAGCATGTGTACTGCCTCCAGCAAACTTCACCTCCACAAATGCCACCCGCGCCCAGGGGAACAGCAGAGCATTTGACCGGCAGCAGCTGCACAGACGGTGCTATTTAAAGAGTCAGCTTTTGCAGCCCCAGGACTCTGGGCTGAGAATTTGATTGGAAGGCGGAGAGAAGATAGCAAAACCCAGGAAGAAAGCAGATTTGGGGGAAAACATCACCAGGTGGTTGGCTGCCGATGTGAACCCTGAATATGTTAAATGAGCTCATTTTAATAAAATTAGGTCTCTCCATCTCTCTTTGAGTAAATTAAATGTGTTAATTCATGGAAAGTGCTTAGAATAGTGTCCAGCCCCTAGCGCTTACTGGATTCAAACTATCATTACTGTCATGATTATCTCCCCATCTACCTACTTATATAAATGTGTCCAGAGATGGCAAAATGCTCATCTATAATGATAGGCTCCTGCTAAGTGGCAGGATTTATAACAATTCTGGTATTACTTGCTGCTTTGTATTTTTCTGTAATCCTTGAATCCTTTATAATGAGCACATTTATTTTGTAAAAGCCCAGCTACCGTTCCGGAATGACAAAAGTGCAGGCTCTGGAGTCAGGCCTCCCCAGTTCACTTTAAGCACAAGCTCTGTTGTTCAGCAGCTGTGTTTCTCGGAGAGAATGATTAACCTTCTCCAAGTCTGTTTCCCGCTGTATAACATGGGGGTAAAAATGTCACCTGCTTTGTTCAGCGGTTATGAGAATTAAATGAGATTATCTAGCTGAAGAGTGTGGCATAGTACCTGCAGGGGAAGAGAAAGATAAGTGGTGGTTTCTATTCTTGGCAAGAAGCAGTGGTGGCTGTTATGCTTCCTGCTATGGCAGGGAATATGACTTTATTCACCTGAGCGACACAGTAATAGCCGGTCATTGGCTGGAACCATCTAGGACATCTTATACGGGGCAGTGCCTGCATTCTCTGTCAAGTAGAAAAAAACGTTGTAGAGCCCTCTAGCAGTCTGTTACCCAAGGCCTTTCCTTTCTCAGTGAGCCCAGTTACCCACCGTTCCAAAGTATTAAACGAAAAACCATAGGAAGAAGTGATTCCTAAGTTTTAAATGGTGAGTTTTAATTCTGAGTAGCATGATGAAATCTGTGTTGTCCCTTTCTGGCACACCTGGGATGGGAGCCATTCCTTTGTCCAGCCTTGTAACAACAAATACAACACTGGCCCTTAGTTTCTTCTCTGATGTCCTGGTTGATTAAACACACGGATGCAGTATCACAGGGTTTGTGTGCAAGTAACCCTTTTGTTACTTAATGAAGACCCAAAGGTGCTATATTATTATTAATTATTATTGTTAAGTTCTGACTTACCTAATTTATAGTTAAACTTTATCACCCATATGTATGTGCATGCATCTGGAAAGAAAGTCCAGTATATAAAACATTCAATGCTATCCATGGTTTCAGGATCCCACTTGGGATCCTGGGAATTATTCCTTGTGGCTAAAGGAGACTTCCATACCTTATTCCTCAAAGCCAAAAGTTTGGGTCCTTCTGGCAATCGAGGTACATAAATCATTTCTCCAAGGTTCCTGAGGCTCTCCAGAAAGGTGAGGCCGTCAGAAGATCTAGCCATTGTTTTCTCTCTCGTTTTTTAAATTGCATTGCATTATGTGGCACAGTTTCATAGGTTCTGGGATTCCCGCAATCCCTCCCCTTCCCCTCCTCGCATGGTGGATTCCTCCACCTTGTTGCAGTATTACAGATCAGATTCAGTTGAGATTCTTTCATTGCAAGCATATACCAAGAAAAGAATCCAGCATCTAATTGTCCAGATACATTCAACGGTTTCTTGGGGAGATCATCTCTGGTCTGAAGGTAGAGCTGGCAGAATATCATCCTGATCAATTAAAAGCCCCAACTTAACATCAATGACAATTTACAACATTATGGAATTAATTGTCATGGTATTGAGTAACCAATATGTTACAAGATGCAAGTTCTTAACCACATCCTGTGACTACTTCATTGACATTTTGATTTTAGTTTATATACAACCAGCTTCTATACAGCTTCTATACACCTTAAAATGGCTATAGGGTACTATTCAGCTGTCTTGTGACTATCCTTATTTTAGTATTTAGCGTTCCATAGCGGTGAAGCATAATTCTACTGGACCTGACAGATTTTAGGATATTCTAAACTGGCTTATAACTCTAGCAAGGCATATGTCAACAGTTGAGGTGTAGAGCTATTTTAGGAGGGGTGTGCAGAGAGATCTTCCATTCCCCAGTGAGGAGTATCTAATCTCTGTGTCCTACCTAGTAAGGTATGAGTGAATCCACGCTGACCGTTTCCTGTCTGGTTCTAAGCTTTCCTTATTTAGCCACTGTTTTCTAATTCTTCCACAGACAACCAGAAGCCATGGCTATTGTTCGTCTTGAACCATGGGCAAGTCAAAACTACAGAAATGTCTAACAATGCAAAACTTCACCTGAGCTGTTAGAAGGAAACTGTAGCCATCGACCCATTGGTTCTAAGTGTGTGGGCGCACTGAGATGGAATCTTTTTGCAACATTTATTTATCTAGATGGCAAATTGACAGAGAAGGAGGGGGAGGGGCAGGTAATCTTTCATCTACTAATTCATCCTCAAACCACTGCAATGGTCAGTTCTGAGACAGGTTGAATCCAGGAGCCTGGAACTCCATCTGGGTTTCGCTCGTGGGTAGCAGGGTTCCAACAAGTTGGACCATCCTCAGCTGCTTTCCCATGTGCATTAGCAGGGAACTGGATCGGAAGCAGAGCTGCTGGGACTCAAACCAGCACTATGATATGTGATGCTGTCATTGTAAGACACAGCTTAACTTGCTGTGCCACAACGGGCCCTCGGAGTGCCAGCATTCTACATGTGTGTTTTTTTTTTTAAAGATTTATTTATTTTTATTGGAAAGTCAGATATACAGAAAGGAGGAGAGACAGAGAAGAAGATCTTTCGTCTGATGATTCACTCCCCAAGTGAGTGCAACGGCCAGTGCTGCGCTGATCCAAAGCCGGGATCCAGGAACTTCTTCCGGGTCTCCCACACGGGTGCAGGGTCCCAAAGCTTTGGGCTGTCCTCAACTGCTTTCCCAGGCCACAAGCAGGGAGCTGGATGGGAAGTGGAGCTGCCGGGATTAGAACCGGCGCCCATATGGGATCCCGGTGTGTTCAAGGCAAAGACTTTAGCCACTAGGCCACGCCACCGGGCCCAGCATTCTACGTGTCTTAAGGCAATCCTTCCAAAGGGAAAATTCCTGCCCATATTTTCTCAATGTTCCACAGGAAACATGCATTCCTTTAAAAATAAAAATCTGGCTCAGGCATCCATGTGCTCAGAGCCAGATGAGTCAGTTCATGCCAAGGCAGGGTCCTGGACAGTGGATCTCGGGACAGGTCCCTCAGGCCACCTGGCAGTACAGTTCTGAGGGGACAATGTGAGGACATTCAAGGGTCACACTGGAGCACCAGCTCTCGTGGGAGATCAGAGCTAGGCTAGTTAGGATCGACCAATGACGAATAACACTCACTGGTGTACACTAAAGCCTGGGCTGTGGGTCTTCCTGGCAGGGCTAGACCACAGTACCCACCAGCGAGACATGGAAAAGGGATGGGAAATGTTAGGCTGGGCCATGGCACTAATCAGCATGTGAGAGAACCGGGTCTGGGGGAAGATTCTGTGGGGAATGTGTGGGCCCACACCTGTGATCCACACTTTCAGCTGGTTTTCTTGGGAGCTGGGGGTGGTGACAGGGTGAACTAGGCATGACCATGGAACCCTCCAACACTCACATGGGCATTGGGATTGGATACAGGCTGGGTTGGCCAGGCTGCAGTACTTGCAGGCACACCCAAGGCAGTGTGGTAGGCCGGGCAACAACATCCACTGCTTATACATAGGCCAGGATGGAGGGGTTATTCTGTGACAAGTAAGGACCTAGCACCTGCTGGCATAAGCAAGATCTGGGTCTGGGGGTGAGTCTGGTGGGGGAACTTGGGAAATTCCCCTGGTGGGCCATAGCTCCTACTGGTGAGTATGTGATTCAGACCTGGATGATGGTCAGACTGGGCAGGGTAGTTCCAACCCATTGGCAAGTGTGTGGGTTGGTTTTAGAAGGGGGTGGACTAGGCAGGACCAGGCTCTTGCATTTGCCAGCAAGATTTGGGACTGAGGGTGGGCCAGTTCAGGCCAGGCTGCAGCATCTGATGGCAAAGGTCATGACAGGGGATGGGCTATGCAGAGCTGGGTCAGAGCAACCATTAGCATGTGCAAAATTTGGGGCTGAGAACAGGCCTGATTGGGGAGTTAAGGAGATGCCTTTACTGGTTTATGATTCCCACTGGTGCAAGTGGGAGCCAGAATGGGGGTGGTGGTCTGGACTGGACATGACTGCAGTGTCCCTCTACATGGACGTGGACTGGGTCTGAAGTGCACCAAATTGGGCTAGATTCCAGCACCCCCTGGTGCTCATGAGAGCCAGAATGATTGTAGGATGGACTGGGCTAGGTTTCAGCGCCCACTGGGCCACCTGAGAGCTATGTCAGGGTGTGGACTAGATGTGGCTGGGCTGTAACATCCAACAGTGATAACCAAATTGGGTATAGATCAGTTGAGCAAGACTACTACTGTTCCTGCCAGGACAGCAGGTAGAATAAGTCAGCTCAGACCAAAGACTCATCAGTGTGCGTGAAATCTGCCACTGAGAGGAGACCCAATAAAGGAGCTTGGGAACTCATTTGTTGGGGTTCAGTCCCTGCAGGTGAGCACAAGGACCAAGACAAGGAACAGCCCAGACCAGACCAGGTTACAGTACCTGCCAGCATAAATGTGGCTCAGGTCTGGCGGCAGTAACACTCACTGGCAGATCTGAGAACCAGAATGGGGTGCAGGACAGGCTGAGTCTGGCCGCATCACCAGCCAGTTCACATTAGGGCTGGGACTGGGAACTGACTGTACCCTAATGTGAACAGGCGCCAGCACCTGCCAGCATGAGCTGGAATGGGGCAGACCAGGCTGGGCCAGGCTACAGCACCCGCTGGCAAATGCTGACGAGACACAGGCTATGCCAGTCTGGGATGCAGCACTCACCAGCACGTACAAGACAGCGGCAGGTGTGTGAGTCCTGTGGGTGAGTAGTGGGACACCCTACTGGCCACTGCTCCTGCTGGTGAGCGTGAGAGCTGCAACTGGGGTCACACCAGGCTGGGCAGGGCTGCAACACATGTTGGCCTACATGTGAACTGTTAGGGAGAGAGTCAGGCTGGGGTAACTGATTGTATCCACTGGTATAGGCATGAGCCAGAGTAGGGGCAGGTGGGTTGGACTTGGCCACAGCATCAGTTGGCAAGTGCTGGGACTAGGGGCAAGTCCTGTTGAGCTAGACTGCAGAACCATCTGGAATGTGTAAGATCTGGGGCATGAAGGTGTGTCCACTGGGGAGACCTGTACCTGTATGATGGGCTGCAACTCCCACTGGTGAGCATGAAAATCAGGATTGGGGGTTGGCCTGGATGGATGGGTGGTGGCATCCACTGGCACAAGTGTGGGCTAGAGGGTGGAGTTGATTGTGTTGAGTTAGACTTCAGTGACCAATGGTGTGTGCGAGAGTTGAATGGGATGTGGGACAGGTACACAGGAACTAGAGCTGGGGGATACTGGGGGTTGCTCTGACTGGGCTTCAGCCCTCCCTGGTGTACACAAGGGCCAAGCATGTATGTGGTGGGCAGGGTTGGGCTAGGCCACAGCACTCAATGGTTTGCAGGAGAAGGAGGGCAGAACAAACTGATCAACCACTCCAGGGAAAGTTGACAGCAAATTTCTGGGCGAATGGAGACTCTGAGGTGGACTATGTCAGTCAATTTACCTTGGGAGGATTTTCTCATCCCTGGAGTGGCAATATCAACATCTTAGAACTACAGAAACCAGTTGGGCGGAACCCTCAGAACATGCTCCACAATGGGGACCCTGGGAGGACACTGAGTACTGGGGAGCCTAGGTGTGGTCTCTCCCATTGCATTCTCTCCTTCCCCAGATGTAGGAAGAAGAAAAAGAAAATGTGTAAACAATGGTCTTGCTCACCTTCCCCTGATCCTTGACTCTTCACACCCTGATCAACTATTTAAACATCATCAAAAATACATACATACATAAATATATATATAAAGTCTGAGGTCTAGTTGCTTATAACCATGGTCCCAGGAGTTTTGCCCATATGGTGGCCATTTTTCTTGCTCTTTTTCAAAATGCTTTCATTAACATGTTCATTTTTTTCATGTACTTGAAAGGCAGAGCAATGGAAAGATAGATAGATAGATAGATAAATAGATAGATATAAATCTTCTATATGCTGGTTATTCTCCCAAATATCTGTAGTTGCTGGGGTGGAGCTAGAGCAGGGAGATGCCATGAGCCCAGAACACAATCTGTGTCTCTCTGGTGGTGGCAGCAGCCCAAGTACTGAAGCCATTGTCTACCACTACTCAGGGTGTTCACTGGCAGAAGACTGGGGAGTGGGACTGGAAGCAGAAGAGCCAGGACTCCGACTCAGCCCAGACACTGGGCATGGGACGCCAGGATCCTAGGCGATGCACAGGTCTCAGCCACTGTGCGAACACCCACTTCATGTGCTGGCTGTTTTCACTGTCCCCGGAAGATGGCATCTTGCTCAGCAGAACTGGGAGATACAGGGAGGGGGAGGAGGTGGAAGAGAGTGGAAGACTGTACCTGAAGACTCATTCCCATTTTTTGAGGTTCCCTAGTCTCAAGTCATCCACATTAACATTCAGCACGTTGGTAAAAATGCTCCCCCCCCCCAAAAAAAAACCCCATTAATTTGGGCCCAGCGCAACAGCCTAGAGGCTGAAATCCTCTGCAAGAGCCAAGATCCCATGTGGATCCAGTTTGTATCCCGGATGCTCTAGTTCCCATCCAGCTCCCTGTTTGTGGCCTGGGAATGCAGCAGAGGATGGCCCAAAGCCTTGGGACCCTGTACCTGTGTGGGAGACCCAACAGAAGCTCCAGGCTCCTGACTTCAGATTGGCTCATCTCAGGCTATTGCACTCCTACTACTGCAGCCACTTAGGGATTGAGCGAGCAAATGAAGATTCTTCTGTCTCCTTTGCTCTGTAATTCTGACTTTCCAATAAAAAATAAATCCTTTTTAAAAATTAATTAATTTGGGCCCAGCACAATAGCATAGAGGTTAAAGTCCTCACCTTGCATGCCCTGGATCCCATATGGGCGCCGGTTCTAATCCTGGTGGCCCTGCTCCCATCCAGCTCCCTGCTTGTGGCCTGGGAAAGCAGTCGAGGGTGGCCCAAACCTTTGGAACCCTGCACCCATGTGTGAGACCCAGAAGAAGCTCCTGGCTTTGGATCGGCGCGCATCGGCCCGTTGCGGCTCACTTGGGGAGTGAATCATTGGACGGAAGATCTTCCTCTCTGTCTCTTCTCCTCTCTGTATATCCGCCTTTCCAATAAAAATAAATAAATTTTTAAAAAAATTCATTAATTCAATAATTTTCAAGAACATCTACTGTGCGCCAGGCATCATTGTCAGCGTTTGATCAGCCTGACAACCCTACCTCCTGGGGCTCCCACTGAGGGAAGGAGGGGGTGACTAATATGAGTGCTTGGGGGACAACACCGCAGTTGGAGCGAGTACAAAAGTGATCGAATGTCAGGCACAATAAATCCGACCCCGAGGGAGGTTGGTTGGTAAGGATGACCACTGTGCACTCCCGGGTGGATTCCGTGGCAGGAAAGGAGCCGAGCGACAATGATGGTGAAAACAACGGGCAGGGCCACAGCTGAACACACAGAACTGTCTGGAGTTTACGGTCAGGGACAACAGCTACACACAGGACCCAGCGACAGCAATGGCACGAGCGACGGCTCGATCCAGCAGACGCAATCTGACTGAAAACGGCGAGGGAACGAATGCGTCGACAGGGACGGCGTCGGGACGGGTGGATATCCACACTGCGGACGTGCCAGGCGGACTGGAGGGTGCGGCCGCCCGGGTCCCGTCGGCGACCGGCTGGCCGGGCTCAGGCGCCCGCGCTGACCACAGGTGCTCGGCCTGAGAGGCTGGCTCTGACTAAACCCGTCTGTGGGACACAACCCGAGCCCAACACGAGCTCCCGCCGCGCCCCGCAAACCGCCGGAGCCTAAACCTGGCAGCATCCCAATAAATCCAGATGCACCGCGGGCTGATGCGGCGGCCCATCACCTCCCCACGCCTGACAGCGCGCGGAGAGACGCGGCTCCGTCTCCGCTTGGCACGTGTTATTATGTGTTGTTTAGGAAAAAAATTGCTTAGGAAAAAGCCTATCTCTTCACTCTTCTTGGATATAAAACGATAACCCTACAGCCGCCCCGGCGAGGGGAACTTGAACTCCATTCCAGCTTCTCGAAGGCGTGACGACCAGAGGGCGTGGCCAAGGGCAGAGGGCCGAGGAAGGGCGGGCTAGCGGCTCGCCCCGAGTCCTACGATTGGTGGAGAGTGACTCGGGACGCAGGCTCCGCCCTCTCGCGAGACCGCCCCCAGCACGTGACTCGGCGCGGGGACGGTCGGGCCTCCCCCTTCCGTCTTTTCCCCCTTCTGCGCCGGCCTCAAGATGGCCGCCTTCTGGCGTCTGCGCCGCTGTTGAATGGCGAAAGCTTTATTGTTCCCTTCGGGCAGGCGTGTTCTTGTCCTCTATGGCGCTATCAATAAAGAACGGCAGTTTGAATCGGTGCTGAACAGGTAACCATAGAAACAGGGCTGGGACGCAGCGTGGAGACCCCTTTTGTAAATGAGGCCCGAGAGGCATCTGCAATGAGAAGGGTTCCCTGGGACCCTTCCGCGTGGCCATCATCGCGGAGCTCCCCCCTGGGTCACAGCCGCCCCGGGCAGCCCGTGCGCGAGGCTGTCCACACAGCGAGCTCGGCTCGGGCGGGGACGCGGAGCTGGCCAGCCCTGACCGCTCCCAGCCCCCTGGGCCTCTCCCCAGGTCCCACCGCCTCGCGTCGGCTACGCTGGCCTGAGGCCAGGACCCCATCCACCGCCTCCCTTCCCTCTGTCTCGGGGTTTGTTCAACGTTGAAAAGTGTGTGTGTGTGTGTGTGTGTTTACATTTTCTAACGGTTGGAGTAAGAGAATGTTCGCTGGAACTTGTCCAGTCTCAGTGTCCACAAATGAAGTTTCATTGGAACATGACCGTGTTCGTTGTGCACCTGCTGCCCAGGGCTGCATTTCTGCTCACAGTTGAGTAGTTTTGCTATGGCTTGCCCACAGAACCAAAAAAATCCTATGTTGGCCACTGACGGACAAAGCCTGCCCACGCTTGCCCTGGGCGGAGGTGGACTGGTGTGGTGGTGGTTGCCTTCAGCGGTGTCTTGTTTGCTCCTAGCGGAGTGGGAGCTAATACAGTGCGGTGCTCCTGGTGTTGGCTACCCCTCTGGCCCTACTGATCCCTGAAGTCGCTTTTGCTACTTTGTCTAATAGTAGCAACTGCGCAAAGCCTGCAAGCAGCAGATGTCTTTCTCCATGCTTAGGCTTTCTGTGTTTTGTGATGGGGTTTGTGGGCCTGGTGTTTCCATGTGGGAAAAGCAGCCCAGGTCCTTGGTGGAAAGCTATTTAAGGGTGCACTGGATTATAGGGTGGGTAAATTGAGCTTTTGCCCGGGAAACCCTTGCCTCATGGCCAAGAGCAAACTGCTTCGGGATTTATTTATTCTGAATTTCTCTCTTCCGCTGTTTGTTAGTCCCTAGAATTGTGTCCACACTTTAGTGTGTTAGTGGAGATTTCTTCTCGAAATGAAATTTTTCTCTACTTGGTTAAGATAGCAAACATTTACAATCTTCCACCCCCTTTGTACTGTAGAATTTTTTTACCCTCTGTAGCAGTGGTTTCCCAACCTAGCTTTCCATCTTTGTATTTTTAAATATATTTGAAAGGCAGAGGTAGAGAAAGAGAGATCTTCCTTCCATCTGCTGGTTCACTTCCTAGACCGTGGGTGACAGGGGCAGCCATGCTTCCTTCCCTGCTTGACTCAGGCCATCAGCAGTGGGATGTCCAGGACACGGACTCAGTATTTGTCTGGGGTACTGACGTGGCAGTTGTGGCAGACTGGCCTCTCATGCTTGGTTTTTTAAAAAAATGGCTTCAGAGCATCCAGTGCTGGTGTGGATGGATGCGTTTATTATTTCCTCAGGATTTCTTGAGCAGCTGCTGTGTGCCAGGAAGAGTTCATATCCCTGGAAGTATAGTAGTGAACAAGACCAGTACCCTGATCTCTGCCCTTCCCTGGAATTGGAGTTTTGTGGGGGATATGGGCAGATGGTCTGCAAAGATGATTTCAAATACAGGTTTTATGGTATCATAATAACACTAGTATTTATTGCATGATGCCTTTGTGCCAGGTACTGGATGCTAAGTGCTCTACTTCCATGTAGCGTTTGATCCTCACACCGACATGTGACAGAGGTAGTAGTTTGGTTTCACAGATGAGGAAGCTAGTGTTCACAGAGGAGCGATGTCCCAGGCTAAGTGGCTAGTTTGTAAAGGAGTGAGAGCTGCCGTTAACCCCATCACCTTCCACATCCCGAATGGTTCATCTGCCTGTGGTCTCTTCTAGTAGCTTGGGAAATCCCCCAGGGCAGGGCACCCCTTACCTGGTATTTGCAGGTAGAAGTTAGAGAAAACAAATCCAGGTCATTCATGGAGCAAATATTTGAATGCCTGCTGCGCACTGACTGCCTCCATGTGGGGCCACTGTGTCGTAAGCAGGGCGAGCAGGCTGGCCCCGAGGCAGCTGTCCTGGAAGCTGAAGCTGAAGCTGAGGGTCAGGACAGTAAGGAAGTAACACATGTTCCGACGCAGGGGAGCTGCCTGCGAGGAGACGCGCTGTGGGGAGGTAGACTAGTGGGTATGCGCTCAGGGAAGACCCCTTGAGAAAGACAGCTTACACTGAAACGTGGCTAGTGACAAAAAGTCAGTGTAACAAGAAGGGGGCATGGAGACAGGTGTCAAGGACTCTGAAACAGGTCCTCAGTAAGATGGGCAAGAACTAGGTGTGTGCGAGGAGAGAGAGAAGCCGGTGCTTGTGCCGTGGTTGTTTGTCCGGGGCTGGTCTCCGTCCCAGCTTTCCCGCTGATGGAGCTGTGGGCCCTTGCACGCTCAGACTGTACAGTGTGACAACAGTACCTTCCCCAAGGTCGAGCTGATTACAGCTTACGTGTTGTCTTGTTGTTGAATATATTGCTGAATTCCAAATCTACCCCTAAACAGAAACTTCCTTGGTAACTAACAGCAGAAACCCAGAAGTATACTGCAGACAAAATCTGCAGGAGGGATAGTTTTTCTGTTATTGGAGAGAGAAAGAAATCTCTTTTTTTTTTTTCCTCTTTAATGCTTCCTTTTAGAGAGGAACTTTTCCAAATGGGATTTAAAGTAATTCAACTGTCTGCAGAGCATTTTTCAGTGATTTTGTGTTTTAAGCTTGAAACCATTTCTGTTCTTCCACCGAAGCTGTGTGAAATATTTTCTTAGGGCAGTCTAAGGGAATGTTAGCCCTGGTGGGCTTTGTGGCACAGCGGGTTAAGCTGCTGCTTAGGCTGCTGCTATCTATGTTGGAGTACAGATTTGAGTGCCAGCACTTCCACTTTGATTGAGCTTTCTGCTAATTCGTCCTCTGGCTTTGGCCTGACCTAGCCCCTGTTGGTCTCATCTCGGGGACTACGAGTAAGCCAGCAGATGGAAAGTGTTTTTCTATTCCTCTCTACCTCCCATCACCTGGCCTTTCACATAAATAAACATGAAAGACAGTGTTGTTATTTTCCTGGTTGATAATTTCACAGTTTGTTGGCAAATGATTTCAGGTTTCCTTTACAGGTCTGCAAAATAACGATGCATACTTTAAAAATGTTGAATGCTTTGAAAATAGTAGCAGACTTTTTGGGTAGGTAAAAATAGGCTGATGTGTGGGCTCATGAACATGAAAAGTTAGAGGCAATACTAAGTCAAGGAACTGTACCAAAGATCAGCTGTGTCCGATTCTGCTTGAAACTGTCTCCAATAGCCATCTTGCACATGTCACCTGAAGATGAAAGTCCAGAGCGGCAAACGGAACAGGGAACCGGACAGAGCGGTGTGTTAAAGTGATGTTAAACAACAAGCCCTGAATTAAATTGCTATTTCAGGTTGGGGTGGGTCCTTCCCATGCAGAGCCTGGCAGTTTGACTCTGTGATTGGAGTCTGTTGGGTTCTGGTAAAGGGTAGGTGGCAACATGAGCTTTGAAGGATAATGTGAAACTGCAGGGAGAGCCAGGGCACACCAATTTGTTTTTCAATCTATTTTATTTCAGTTCAAAGCATCGTTGCAGACAGGCAGCCCGAAAACAAGCCATACTCTGGCAACACTCAGCTGCCTTTGGAGATTGAGGAAGACTGAATATAAGCAAGGTGTGGCTTGTTATTTTGGACTGTCTGTCCTCTATGATGCTTTGAACTGAAATAAAATAGATTGAAAAACAAATTGGTCTGCCCTGTTGCCTCATCCTGAGTGTTTACAGTATCCTTCCCCAGTGCAGCCTGTACCAGCACCCTGGGGGACGGCACTGACCCCTCAGCCTCTTTCAACTCTTCGACACAGCAAACTCTTTGATTTTCCCAAGAAAATTGAATTGGGATGTATGGTTTTCTGGCTGTAGTAGCCCGTCTTCTAAAGCCATCATCTTGATAATGCAGAGAAAGCACACTACTAACCACACAGAGGAAAGAATTAAATATTAGGGCATTGAAATTTGGGGATGAGATTGTCACCTTCCGGAAGTCAAGCAGAGTTGGGTATTTCATTTGCAGACAGCGTGCAGGTGTGAGATCAGCACCCCTCAGGGGACAGGCGAGTAAGGAAAGAAAAGAAAAGAAAAGAAAGAAAGCCGACTTGCCTTGTGTAGCCCTGATGCTGCTCCTGGACTCTGAATCCTCAGAAGCAAGTTGCCAGAAATTTCATTTCCTTACATAAAGTAATCCGTTAAAGCCTGTCCACTTCAATCAGAGCTCTGTAAGCTTGGGGTAAATGATCGAATCCAAGGACCCACGGATCCTTTGTTGGCAAACTTGCGTGGATGGTGTTTTTCTGGGAGAGAGATCCCATTAACCTTTTTTTTTTTTTTTTTTTTTATATATTTTTTATTTAACTTCAGTAATTACATTGTATTATGTAACACAATTACATAGATACTTGGGTTCTCCCCACCCCTCCCCAAACCCTCCCACCATGGTGGATTCCTCCACCTTGTTGCATAACCACAGCTCAAGTTCAGTTGAGATTCCCCCATTGCAAGCGTATACCAAACATAGAGTCCAGCATCTTATTGTCCAGTCAAGTCCAACGGCTTCTTATGTATACCCTCTCTGGTCTGAAGACAGAGCCAGCAGAGCATCATCCCAGTCAATTGAAAGCTCCAACATATCATCAGCACAAATTTACATCATTATGGAATTAATTGACATAGTAATGAGTAACCAATATGGTAAAAGTAAATGCGAGTTCTTAACCACCTTCTGTGACCACCTCATTGACATTTCAATTTTAGTTTATACACAACATATAACATACATAACCTAACATGTTATACATAACATCATATCATCTTAAATTAAGGCAAACATGTGGTATTTAACCTTTTGGGATTGGCTCATTTCCCTTAGCATTATGGTTTCCAGTTTGGCCCATTTGGCCACAAAGAACTGCATTTTGTTTTTTTTAATAGCTGAGTAGTATTCCATGGAGTAGATGAACCATAGCTTTCTTATCCAATCCTCTGTTGATGGGCATTTTGGTTGCTTCCATGTTTTTGCAATTACTGATTGTGCTGCTATGAGCATAGGAGTGCATGTTGGTTTCTCATAAAACAAGTGTTCTGGATATATTCCTAGGAGTGCTATTGCTGGATCATACGGTATGTTGAATTTGAGTTGTTTGAATATTCTCCATACTGATTTCCATAGAGGCTGTACCAGCCTGCAGCCCCACCAGCAGTGGAGTAGGGTTCCCTTTTCCCCGCAACCTCGCCAACAAGTGTTGTTGGTGCTTTTATTCATGTGAGCCAGTCTTACTGGTGTTAGGTGGTACCTCATTGATGTTTTAATTTGGATTTCCCTTATTGCCAGGGAATTTGAGCATTTTTTCATATGTTTATTTGCCATTTGGGTTTGTTCCTTTGTGAAGTGTTTGCCCATTTCCCGTGCCCATTTCTTGAGTGGCTTGTTTGTTTTGACATTTTGGTTGTTTTGTAGCTCTTTGTATATTCTGGAGATCAGCCCTCTATCACCTATGTCGTGTGCGAAGATCTTCTCCCATTCTGTGGGTTGCCTTTTTACTTTGTTGATTGTTTCTCTAGCTGTACAGAAGCTTCTTAGTTTGATGAGGTCCCAATTGTTTATTTTGGTCTCGATTTCTACTGCATTTGGAGTCTTTTTTAGGAAGTGAGGGCCTACCCCTAAGTGTTCCAGTGTGTTTCCAACATTTTCTTCCAAAAGTTTGAAGGTTTCTGGATGTAGGTTTAGATCTGTTATCCATTTAGATCTGATCTTAGTGTATGGTGAGAGATGTGGATCTATTTTTTTGTTTCTGCAGGCTATCAACCAGTTGTCCCAACAGCATTTATTGAACAGACCTTCCCATTTGCCTGGATTGTCGTTTGTCTTTTTGTCAAAGATTATTTGGCTGTATCTGTGTGGGTTTCCTTCTGGTGTTTCTATTCTGCTCCATTGATCTTCCTCTCTATCTTTGTGCCAGTACCACGCTGTTTTGATAACCACTGCCCTATAGTATGTCCAGAGGTCCGGAACTGTGATTCCCCCTGCTAACTTTCTGTTCTTCAGGATGGTTCTAGCTATCCGTGGTTTTTTGTGCTTCCAGATGAACCTTTGGATCATTGTTTCCAGTTCCATGAAGAATGTTTTGGGCAATTTGATTGGGATTGCGTTGAATGTATATATTGCTTTTGGCAGTATAGACATTTTAATGATATTGATTTTACCTATCCAGGAGCATGGGATGTTACTCCATCTTTTGAGGTCTTGTTCAATTTCTTTTTTAAGTAGTTTGTAGTTTTCTTCAAATAAGTCTCCTACATTTTTGGTTAGATTTATTCCCAGATATTTCATACTTTTCTCTGTTATTTTGAATGGTATCTTGCTGGTTAAGTCTTTTTCCATCTTGGGGCTGTTCGCATACACTATGGCTGTTGATTTTTGTTCATTAATTTTGTACCCTGCCACTCTACCAAACTCTCGTACAAGTTCTAGCAGTCTCTGTATTGAGTCTCTTGGCTCTTCTACATAAAGAATCATATCATCTGCATATAGTGAGAGTTTGACTTCTTCGTTTCCCATTTGGATTCCTCTGATTTCTTTTTCTTGTCTTATGGCCTCAGCGAGTACCTCTAGGACTATGTTGAATAGTAGTGGAGAAAGTGGACATCCCTGTCTTGTTCCAGATCTCAGTGGGAAGGGTTCCAGTTTTTCTCCATTCAGTATGATGCTGGCGTTGGGTTTTTCATATATGGCTTTAATTATGTTGTGGATTTTTCCATCTATGCCTACCTTGGTTAGGGTTTTTAGTAGGAAGTGGTGTTGGATTTTGTCGAAAGCTTTTTCTGCATCTATTGATACTATCATATGATTCTTGTTTTTCAGTTTTTGGATGTGGTGTATCACATTTATGGATTTGCGAATGTTGAACCATCCCTGCATTCCAGGGATGAATCCTACTTGATCTGGATGAACGATCTGTCTGATGTGTTTTTGAATTCTGTTGGCTAGGATTTTGTTGAGAATCTTAGCATCAATGTTCATCAAAGAGATAGGTCTGTAGTTTTCCTTCTCTGTTAGTTCTCTGTCTGGTTTTGGGATTAAGGTAATGTTGGCTTCATAGAATGAGTTTGGAAGGGTTGCCTCTTCTTCTATTGTTTTGAAGAGTTTGTAGAGGATTGGGGTCAGTTCTGTTCGGAATGTTTTGTAGAATTCTGGAGTGAAGCCGTCTGGGCCTGGGCTTTTCTTTGTTGGGAGGTCTTTAATCACTGATTCAATCTCTACTTCAGTTATGGGTTTGTTCAGGTCGTTTGTTGCCTCTGGGCTAAGTTTTGGCAGGTGGTAGAAGTCTAAGAACTTTTCCATTTCTTGGTGATCTTCTGATTTGTTGGAGTACAGTGCTTTGTAGTAATTTCTAATTATGGCCTTAATGGATGCGGTGTCTGTTGTTATGTTACCTTTTTCATCTTTGATGCTGTTAATTCTTGCCTTCTCTTGTTTTTTCCTTGTCAGTCGGGCCAGTGGGGTGTCTATCTTGTTTATCTTCTCAAAAAACCAGCTTTTTGATTCATTGATTTTGTGTATGATTTTTTTTATTTCTATCTGGTTGATTTCCTCCCTTGTTTTGATGATTTCTTGTTTCCTATTGTGTGTGGGGCTCTTCTGCTGTTGTTTTTCCAATTCCTGGAGGTGTGTGTTTAGTTCCTGTATTTGGCGCCTCTCTTGGGCCTGGACATGAGCTCCAATTGCGATGAGTTTACCCCGTAGCACTGCTTTGGCAGTGTCCCACAAATTTTGGAATGTTGTGTCAGAGTTTTCATTGGTTTCCATAAATTTTTTGATCTCATCTTTAATTTCTTCTCTGATCCATTGTTCGTTTAATAGCATATTGTTCAGCCTCCAAGAGTTTCTGTATTTCCTGGGACATTTTGAATTGCTGATTTCCAGCTTCATTCCGTGGTGGTCTGAGAGGGTACATGGTATGATTCCTATCTTTTTGAAGTTATTTAGGTTTGCTTTGTGTCCTATCATGTGGTCGATCCTGGAGAAGGTGCCATGCACTGCTGAAAAAAATGTATAATCTGTGGCCTTAGGGTAAAAAATTCTATAGATGTCAACCAAGTCCAGTTGTTCTATTGTTTGTATGAGCTCTGTTGTTTCTTTGTTGAGTTTTTGTTTTGTTGATCTGTCTATTGTTGTTAGTGGGGTGTTAAGATCACCCACTATTATTGTGTGCATATCTATGTCTCCCCTTAAGTCCGTGAGTAATTGCTTCACGTAGCTAGGTGCGTTTGAATTTGGTGCATATATGTTCACAATGGTAATTACTTCCTGACGAATCAGTCCCTTCACCAATATATAATGTCCTTCCCTGTCCTTTTTGATGTGTGTCAGATTGAAGTCCACATCATCTGAAATTAAGACAGCTACCCCAGCCTTTTTTTCTCGTCCATTGGCATGAAATATTTGTTTCCAACCTTTCACTTTCAGCTTCTTCGAATCTCTTCTGGTTAGATGTGTCTCTTGTAGGCAACAGATAGTTGGGTGCTGTTTGATAATCCATTCTGTTAATCTATGCCTTTTGATTGGTGAGTTCAGGCCATTTGTGTTAAGAGTTAAAATTGAGAGGTTGTGATTTTGCCCTGCCATACTTGTTTTTGTGGGTGTTGATATCTGTGTAATTGCCCTTCCTTGTGTGGACTTTAGTGGGAAGATCTTCCTGTTTGCCATCTTTGCTTATGATTCACCTCCTTTTTTTCTGAATTTAGTGCATTTCTAAGGAGATTTTGTAGAGCTGGTTTTGTGCTGGCATATTCTTCTAATTTCTCTTTGCTGTGGAAGTATTTGATTTCGTTCTCAAATACGAATGAGATCTTTGCTGGGTACAATATTCTTGGTTGACAGTTGTTCTGTTTCAGGATTTGGAAGATCTTTGTCCATTCTCTTCTTGCTTGTAAAGTCTCTTCAGAGAAGTCAGCAGTGATCCTGATTGGTTTTCCCCGGTATGTGATCTTTTCTCTGCTTCGTACTTGTCTTAGGATTCTTTCTTTGTCTTCGTTGGAGTGGAACTTGAGCACCATATGTCTGGGTGAAGATCGCTTTGGGTCATATCTGCTGGGAGTCCTCTGACCGTCCTGGATTTGGGCTGGGTTCATGTTCCAAGTGTTTTGAAAGTTTTCCTGTATAATTTCGTCGAGCACCATTTGCATTCATGACTCTTTTTCCGCTCCTTCAGGAAGGCCAATAATCCTAATATTTGATTTTCTGAGGTTGTCTTTCATTTCTTGTATGGTCTTATTGGCTTTGTTCAGACTTGTCTCCAGCTGTTTCATGAACTGGGTATGTTCGTTTTGTGTGTCTTCTGTTTCAGAGATCCTCTCTTCTGCTGTATTTGTTCTGTTGGTTAGGCTCTCAATTTTGTGCTCTAAGTCAAGGATTTTACTTTTCATTTGTTGTATTTCTGAGGCTATGTGGTTCTTGAATTCCTTGAAGTCCTCCCAATTCTTCTCATTGTCTCTGACATATTTTAACATTATTTTTTTGAATTCCTTGTCTGGTAGATCTTCTATGTCTTCATCTCGCATCTCCGAAATAGACATTGGCTTTCGATCCTGTATTGGTAGGGTGTTGGCACTCTCATCTGGATCATTACCTTTTCTGGTATTTCTTCCCATTGTGTTAGTGTTTCTTTTTTGAGAGACCTAGGCACCAGTGTGCTGAGGGGTCTCCAAGCACTATCCTCTAGAGATCGGAGTCTGCAGGCGTGGAGTAGCAGGGTGTGGGAATTTTCAAGGCACTTTTGGTGCGTCTCCAGAACACTGGACCTCAGGGCGCCACTTCCAGGGCCCAGTGGATTCAAAGCGCACTCTCAGCTCGTCCCCTACAGGTATGCTACCACAGGGCGTGGGGGAGTGAAGGCACTCTCTGTGCGCACCCCCTGTGCGCGGGATCACAGGGCTCGGAGCACTGGACTATAGGGCGTGGGGTGTTCCAGGTGTTCTCTGGAAGCGCCTCCTGTGCAGGCCCGCCCACCCCAGCGCTTGCAGGGGACCGACCGGCCCAGTGCTAGCACGGGACTGCCCAGCCCAGATGGCGTGCTTGGGTTCCTGTGGTATAGCACCGCCCAGCTGAGTGCCAGACCTCAAAGGCACGGGCACGGGGGAATATCCAATGTGCCTTTTGCCTTTCTCCCAGACACAGTTTTGGCAATTTCAAGGCACTCGCCCTGTGTCTCTAGACGCAGGAGTCTGGGGGTGGGGGAGGGGCGGGGAGAGGAGCACCAATTGTGTTCAGGCTTTGTGCATGCCCCTGGGGGGCCAACTCCCGAAGCCTCCAACCCACCACTGTCCCCACCCAGCTCTCTCAAACCTCAGGTTCTTGCAGTCTGCCTCTTCCTCTGGTCGGAATTCTCGCCGCAGGTGTGTCTCCCAGCGACTGCTGTGTCCGTTGCTGTTCTCGGCGGGTGCAGGCGGCTGGAACCTGGAGGCTGCGGCTGGGGCAGGTCCCGGCGGGGCTTGGCGACCAGGGTGGGTGGATGCCGGCGGGTCCTGGTGATTCAGGGTCCTGGTGACCAGGGTGAGCAGATGCCAGCGGGTCCCAATCACCGCTGGTCCTCACGGCCACTGCGTCTGCGGGTCGGTCTCCGGGTCGGTCGGCGGCTTTCAGTGTCTGCACTCAGAGGTGACTCAGCAGGTCAGGAGCGGAAAGTCGTCTCCCCTGCTCTTTCTTTTGTTTTTTCCCTGGTTGCTCTTCCGAGTTGTGTGGATTTTTTTGGTTCCACACTGTCCAGGGAACTTCACGTTCTTCTCCCTGTAGTTCTATGCTGCTCCACTTACTCTTTTGTCGCGTTCTAACCCTCTCTGTCTGTGAGCTCTCTCACAGTCTTCCTCCTATGTCGGCCATCTTGCGAGTCTCTCGATCCCATTAACCTTAATCAGATCTCAGAGGGCTTCTGAGCTCCCTCAGAGGGTGCAGAACAATGCAACCTCGCATGCAGCACTGCTGCGCTGCGATGCCCATGTAGGTCTGCGACGTGACGTCACTGCCGTGTGACCCTGACCTGACCTGTGAGTTTCCTACCTGTCTTTAGGCTTTTTTTCCTGTTTAAAGTGGTCAGGCAAAGCTGGATGATTGTATGAAAAGGGAGGCCACACAGTGAAGGGCTGTGGAAATGCCTGGGAGACATTGCGATGGGGGCGTGGTCTGGGTGGACACCAGGTCTTTTCTTTCTGACAGGTGACAAGAGGTCATAGAAGGTCAGTGCTTTGTTCTTAGCATCACTCATGGATGGAGGCCATTCCTCAGGAAAGTTGTGTAAAAAGGGAGAGAAGGAAGAGGGATAGATTTGAGGAAGAATAGGAGTGAAGACAGGATGTGTTTCCAGTGAGAGAGGAAGCACTCCAAGCTGAGGAACGGCGGGGAGGCCCAGGGCAGGAAGCCCGCTGGGTGACTGCTCAGAGAATGTTAGATGCTGGCTTCCTGAGAGCCCTGGCGGCGATGCACCAAATGGATGGGAGGGGAAGCCAGCTGAGAACCCCTGGCCAGCTGGCTGAAGGCCTGTTTCAGGATCCTGGACAGAAGATTAGAGTAGCTGTGAGCCCCGGAGGACTGTGTGTCCAGCAAAGACCCAGGCGTATCTAACCCCCTATATCTATTTTGAAACCAGACTTACCTTAGATTTTAGCTAATACTGGGACCTCTGAAAAAAAGACGGTCTATAGATGTGATTTCTTGGTTTATTAGTACCCAAAGGAAGAAAAGGAGATACCTGCATTTTAGGATCTTGTAAAAGTGGGACTTCTATAGAAAACTGCTGTAGGTCAGTTTGGATTACACAGTGTTTAAAAGTTAGTTGCTTATGGTCCAGTGCCATGGCCTAACAGCTTAAGTCCTCACCTTGAATGCGCTGGGATCCCATATGGGCACTGGTTCTAATCTTGACAGCCCCACTTCCCATCCAGCTCCCTGCTTGTGGCCTGGGAAAGTAGTCGAGGACGGCCCAGGGCCTTGGGACCCTGCACCCACGTTGGAGACCCGGAAGAGGATCTAGGCTCCTGGCTTCAGATTGGCACAGCACCAGCCGTTGTGGTCACTTGGAGAGTGAACCATCGCACAAATGATATTTCTCTGTCTCTCCTCCTCTTTGTATATATCTGACTTTGCAATAAAAATGAATAAATCCTTTTTTAAAGTTAGTTGCTTACATTTAAGCATTTGAGATCTTATGTTGCTGTGAGCCCTGGAGGCATGTGGATGAATCACCTTTGGCGGGGTGCTGGAGCCTGGTCCTGGCACAAAATCAAACACTCAGAACGCTTTATGCAGGATCTTGAGGTGTGAATAATGGCTTTTCAGGCTCTGAATACAGGTCACTTGAATAGGATTTTTTTTTCTCTTTTAATGTATAAATAAAAGTGAACAGTGTATGATTTTGTTCCTGACTTTAAAAATATTGCTCAGGGGTGATGTAGCCCGCTATTTTGCATTTCTCAGCGTTCTAAGACTGCAACCTGACTCTCAAGTTGCCTTAACTCCTTTAGCTCCTTGGCCCACTGGCTCCAGGAGGTGATTTGGGGCTTTAGCAGCAGGGTTGCCAAAAGCAGAAGCCTGGGCGTGGTCTTGGATTCCTGCCTTTGCTTTTAATCTCTGGCCCATCCTTCCTCTTTCCCTGCTCCCCACTCTCCGTCACTGCCCACCCAGCAATAGCACTCATTCAGTTAGGCCTCCCAGCGGGTGCAGCTAATCTCTTGTCCAAGATTCTGAACCAGCCCTCCAGCCAGCTGGCCAGGGGCCCTCAGCTGGCATCACCTCTCTGCTCGGTGCACTGCTGCCAGGGATCTCAGGGAGCCTGTGTCTGACTGTGGCCTTCCCTGAGCAGTCGCCCAGTTGGCTTTCCTGCCCTAGGCCTCCCTGCGGTTCCTCGTTTTGGCGTGTGCTCCACCTCTGATCCCAACCAGGCCTGTCTCTCCAGGCTCCTCTCTTAGCACCCCTGCACTCCCCTCTCGGCCTTCCACTGGAGCCCCTGGGCCCAGGGAGTCACATTCCAGAGCTTGGAGCTGCTCGCAGGATTTCCTTGGCACCGCTAGCACTCAGGCCAGTAGCAGTGCTGTTACCCACACTGGCCGGTTAGTTGCTGAATGTGGTTTCAGTTTCCTCTGTTTCCTTTTTGGCCTCAGGAGAAATGCTACATGAGTTGTAAAACCATGGAAAACTTTTACAGTCCTTGATGTCATGTTCTCTCTACTTACACTGCCAACTTAATGCACTTGGCAGCTAGGCTTACTTGTCTCAAAGTTTAAGAATTGCTGGGAAAAAAAATCTGTTTTTGTTTTTTAACTATGTGAACCATTTACATGGTTCCAGAATAAAAACGATGCATTCATGGAACTTTTGTTTCATACTTCTTCATGAATCTTGCTAACAAAAAATGCTGTCAAAAGTTGGGGTTTTGCCAATCCGTCAGGTGTATGATACTATAGTGTAGCTTAAAATTGTTTTCTCATTTGGTGAGAATTTCTGCCTATGTCTGTGGTGTAAGTTTTAAAACTGCCTTTTTTTTTTTTAAGATTTATTTATTTTTATTGGAAAGTCAGATATACAGAGAGGAGCATCTTCCGTCTGATGATTCACTCCCCAAGTGCGCAATGGCTGGAGCTGAGCCAATCCGAAGCCAAGAACCAGGAACCTCTTCTGGGTCTCCCACGCGGGTGCAGGGTCCCAAAGCTCTGGGCCGTCCTCGACTGTTTTCCCAGGCCACAAGCAGGGAGCTGGATGGGAAGCAGGGCTGCCAGGATTAGAACTGGCGCCCATATGGGATCCCGGGCGTGCAAGGTGAGGGCCTTAACCACTATGCTATCGCACTGGGCCCAAAACTGCCTTTTTGATTTGTCATATGCCTGGCTTTGCAGATATTGCTTCATTGCTGTGTGTAAGTTTTATGTTTTTTGTGTATCAGATTTATCTCAGTATTTGGATTTTGAGTGATCATTAGCAAATTTGCCCCACTGTAGTTTATGAGGAACCCATTCATGTGCTCTATTACGTTTGTGATTTACTTTTTTTTTCCCCAAAGATTGATTTATATTTGAAAGACAAAGCAACACATCCATCTGCTCTTTCACTCACCTAATGGCCACACAGGCAAAGTGTGGACCAGGCTGAGCCCAGGAGCCAGGAATTCCATCTGAGTCTCCAGTGCAGGTGACAGGCCCAGGCAGTTGGGCGTTCATCCACTGTCCTCTCAGGTGTGTTAGCAGGAAGTTGGGTCTGAAACAGAGTAGCTGCAACTTGAACCTGCAGTCATCTCTGGGACACACGTCCCTTCGTTTCTCACCGTTTGGCTTGAGGAAAGATCTGCTACTACCTTTTTCCAGTGATCAATTGTCTCAGTGTTGTTGATTGAAAACTCACGTGTCTGATTTTGAACAATGTCTTTATCAAATACTACACTTTTGTTCACATTTTCTCACTCGATTTTTTGTTTTGTTGAATAGAAAATTCATTGACTCACTTGTCAGTTCATTTGCCATTAAAATCTTAATTTTAGGAGCTTTATAAATTGTTTTAACATCAGAAAGGGTCAGTTTTTTCATTCATTTTTTTCTGCTTGTTCTTGCTTTATTTTTTCTTTTTTAAATTTTGTTTTATTTGGGATTCCCCTCGAAACTCCCACCCCCCGACAGATTTTCCCCACGTTGCTACAATAGTATATTCCTTCATAAGGAGTCATAATTCCATCAGTCTCTTATTAAGTGTGCCCCAACATTGCTGGCACAGTGTCAGACAGTCCTGTTCTTGCTTTTTTATTCTGCCATGATAACCTTTTCATCCACCTGCCAGGTCTCAGGAGGAGGCAACTGGATGGTGTTTTTATTGAGACTGTGTTAAATTTGTAAATTAGTTTAGGGAAAGCAGATGTCTTTGATTTGGATTTTTATTCTCCAGGATGTTGATCTGTCTTCTCATTTGCTCTTAGCTACTTTAGTGATTTTTCAGGAATGTTTATGTGTTTCATTACATAAAATCAAAATTCTTGTTCTATTGATTATACTTTTATTCTTAGCTTTTAGGGGGAAAAAAAGTAACCACTTTTAGAATCCAGAACTCTACAGAGAAGGTATATATAGCTACTCAGAAAGTTTCCTGAGTAACTTGAGTGGTTCCTGGGTGCCTCCCACAGACCAGCCTTAAGGTTGTGCCCTCAAGAGCTCATCTGATGTCTGTTGTTGTCCTTTCTTTTCCTTTCTCACAACCGAACACTGCATCCTGTCATTAGTCAGCAGTTGTAGATTATTGTCGAATGGGTAATTAAGGTAGTAAGGACAAATGAAAGTGGATAAAGGAAGGAGAGACCTGGAGGAAGCATTTTCAGAAGGCTGTCCTCTGCACATCGATGCCCAGGTACACCCTTGTCAGTGGTCCTTAATTCACTGGTTCATAGGATTTTGTTCTCTTTCTTCTGTCTCCCAGAACTTTCAGAAATACTATGTTGATACCATTTGCTAAGCACAAAAAGTGTCAAGCAAGGTGCTAAGTGTTTCATATAATTATTCCACTACTCACAGCTAAGCACCAGGTACTGTTATTCCCAGCTTTAAAAATCAAGACAATTTTTAAACATAAAGGTGAGAATATCATTATAAACTCCCATATACACACTAACTCCTTTTTACAGTTGAGAAGACAGGTTTTGAAAGGGAGGTACTCAAGGTTACAACGCTTAAAGTCAGATTCAGAACTCGACTCGTTACAGCTCCTTATTAAGATTGTTCAGATTTTGAGTTCCAGCTGGCCAAGAGAGAGCAGAAATCAGGCAGGAGTGAAGTGTGTTTGGCCTCCCTCTCCTAGTTCCCTCAGCAGGTGCTTCTGCCCTCCAGTTGTAGACAGTGAGCTCGCCTGCTTCTCCCTGCTCCTCTGATGTGCTCTGTTCACTCTGTCTTTCCTTTCTCTGGTTTTATTAGGGTAGTCTGATATTCCTTGATTTTCAAAGGCTTGCCACCGTTTTGAGTACCCAGTAGGAACTAATACATTTAAATTAAATGTCAGTGAAACTAGCTGCTCATTTAGCCTATAGGTTTGGCACGGTCCTGTAACTTCCGAGTGTTCTTCTGAAGGCCTGGCAGTCATTAAATCTGACCACTCCAGACACAAGCTGCTCACTCAGCTGGCACTCTGCTGTCAGCTGCCCTCAGTTCCAGTTAGGTTAAAGCCAGAGGGAGACTTTCAAAGGTCAAAGTCCAAGACAGCTGCCTAATTGGCCCCTAGAGTTCCAGGGGTTTTTCCTGGGCAGCAGAATGTTGAAGATGAAATTCTCCATGTCTTCCTTTGAACATTTTTGAGCAAATACTATGGAGTCCCACAGGCTCTTTGCCAAAGTTAAAGGCAATAGAGGAGTTAGCCTCTTCTGCATTTTTTTTTCTTAGCTCCTTAAGATAACCCTCTTGTCATACTCCCTGGTGATGGATGAGGGAAAGATAGAGATGAAAGTAATTCCCACTTCTTCAAAGACAAAAGAAAAAGCTTACAGCATTAGGAGGAGAGGAGGATGGAGTTCACGTGTGAAATGTACACAGAGGGCTGCTGAAGGCTGAGTGATCTGGCTGGTGTAATAGGACAGAACTGCAGGCAGCGGAGGCCCGCAGTCTCCTCCGTGCCTCTGGTACTTAACTACAAAGTGTAAGAAAAGGAGGATTGAAGCTGCCGGTGGTCTCTTCTCCCCAGCTGTGCCATTGAGAGCAGCGATGATGCTGGGTTTCAGCCCTGTGTAGTGCCAAGCCACAGCAAGGGTGTTGGGCTGTGGGATGGGCCAGCACACCTTGACCACTGGGAAGGATGGAGACCGAGGTTTAGGGGACCAGTGGGGCTGCACAGGCTCCCACATCCCTCAGCTGCATGGCCACCGGGGGAAGTTGATGCTGGGGGCTCAAGGAATGGGTACATGATGCCTCATAAACAAGGCCCAGAATGTTACCTGCTCTGGGTTAAAAATGCTTTTTTACTGTCCCTCTGAACAAAGACATTGTCCCCAAAGTAGGAGACAGACTGCAGGATGGAGAGTGTCAACTGCTGCTTCAATTTCCAAACTTGGTCTGTGTGACTCAGGGTGAAGGTGGCAATGGTGGGGACAGGCAGTGTGTTCATCTACCGGCTCTGGCCATGCTGGCTTCGTGCTCTGGGCAGATCATTTCATCTCTCTAGGCCTCAGCTTCCTCACTTGAAAGTGGGCTTAATAATAGTAACTATCTCACTGGTTTTTTGCAAAAAATGATCTGAGCTACCCATGTAAAGTGCTTGGCACAGTGCCTGGGCTATGACAAATGCTGGATCAGTGTTAGTCTCTGTGGGGAGCTGACTACCTGGGCCTCCCAAACTGTCTGTTCCTCCCCTGTCCTGGATCACGTTCTCAGAAGTGAGCTCTCCAGTCAGCAGCATCTGAAGCTGCAGAGTCAACCAGCTGCAGACCAGAAATATCTGGAAACCAATCACATCTGTACTGAGCATGTAATTGTCAGTATTCCCTGATACAGTGTCACAGCTGTTTACATGGCATTTGAATTGTATGACGTGTTCATACAAAGATGGTTGGAAGCACACAGCAGAAAGCTCAGGGTTATATGTAAATACTGTGCTGCTTTATAGGAGGGACTCGAGCATCCCTGGATTTTGCTGTCTGCTAGTTGCTGGAGCCAGTCTGTGACTCAGAGATGACTGTGTTCTTGTATGTAAGGCCTCAGTAACATAGTCTTTTCTGTCGTTAATGAACTAAATCGTAAAACAATTTGCACCTCAGGGGCTCAGTGTTCTCATCTGTGAAATGTGATAATTAGATCAGGTGATTTCATATATTCTTTGGGGTTACGTTTGGCCTAGCAATGATCTGGGGCTAGCACAATGGCTCAACTGGCTAATTCTCCACCTACAAGTGCTAGCATACCATATTGGCATCAGTTTGTGTCCCGGCTGCTCCACTTCCCATCCGCTCCCTGCTTGTGGCCTAGGAAAGTAGCAGAGAGTGGCCCACGACCTTGAGATCCTGCACCCATGTGGGAGACCCAGAAGAAGCTCCTAGCTCCTGGTTTTGGATCACAGCTCCGGCCGTTACAGCCATTTGGGGACTGAACCAGCAGAGAAACTCTCTCTCCTTCTCTTTGTAAATCTATCCTTTCAACAAAAATAAATAAGTTTTTTGTTTGTTTGTTTTTAATGTCTGTGTCCTGTGTCATAGTGCCTGGTCTCACGTGGCTGCAGCTCCTAACTCCAGTTTCCTGTTAGTGCGAATGTGAAGAGATAGCCATAATGTGCCCTGGCTTCAGTCCCAGTCAGGGGTCTTTAAGGACTTGAACTTGTGAATGGGAGCTCTCTGTCCATCTCTTTGCCTTGCAAATAAATCTTAAAGAAAAACACTACCTCTTAATTCTTTTTACTTACTTGAAAGGTAGAGTGACCCAGAGAGGGGGAGACAGAGAGACGTTACATCTGGTTTATTCCCCAAAGCCAGGAACGTGGGACACCATCCAGACTGTCACACAGTGGCAGGGTCCCAAGTGCTCAGAATGGCTTCTGCTGCCTTGCCAAGTGCATTGAGGAACTGGATTGACAGCCAAGCAGCTGGGGATTGAGCCTGAACTCTGATGTAAGATGCCTGCATCAACAACTCACCACAGTGCTAGCCCCCGTGTCTCTAAACTCTCAATGAATTCAAGTTTTTTTTAAATATATTTTTATTTTGATAATCTTACATAGTTGATTAGGATAAAAAGGGTCAAGGGTTACAGAAAAGTGGGTAAGACCATTGTTTCCGCACTAATATTTTTTTTGGTATCTGGGGTCAGGGGAGAAACAAAGGGAGAAGCCCCACCCAGTCTCTCACACATCCCAGGTCCCCGATATGGGGCACGCTTCGAGGGTCCTGCTCAAGCAGTTTTGATAGTTCAACAGTTCTGAATTGTTGCCAGTCTCGCCACTCCAAGCACAATGAAATCTCTTCAGAATCCACTGGCTGACATAGTCTTCATGGTTGGGGTTCTGAGATCAGCAGTTCAGTTGGAGGAATCCCCAAAGAAACTTCATCTGGGATGATCCCCAGACCTGATTTTTGCGTGTGCTTGTCAGTAAAGGGTCTGGCACCGTCCGTCGCCCCAATCAGCTTATGCACATGCTAGTTGGTTCAGTTGCTGGGTCAGTTCTGTTTCCAGCCTTGATTCCACGTGAACCAATGGTTGTTGCAGTCCAGCCCGATCCTTCCCACTTCATACTTGGCCCTCATGCAAACCAGTGGGAGTTGCAGCCTAGTTGCAACTCCCCATAACCCCAACCAGGCCCGCCTCCTACCCGCCTCCTACCCTGGTTCCCATGCTTGCCACTATGTACTGCAGACTTGTTCAGTCTGTCCCACATCCCATTTAGCTCTCGTACATGTCAATGGGCATTGAAGCCTAGTTCAACCCAACCAGCCCTACTATCCAGTCCATACACATACTGGCAGGTGCCTTTCTGTCTAGCCAGCCCTGCCCCTGTCCTGGTTTTCATGCTCTCCAGTGGTAACCCAAGAGGGCGGTGCCCACTATTTCCTTACGAGGCCACTTCTACTCCCAGATTATGCACTCTCCTGGTGGTTCTGGAGTTTAACTTGACAGATTCAGCCCCCAGTGCCAGCATCTGCCAGCTGATGCTGCGGCAAAGCCCAACCAACCCTCACCCAGTAGGAACAGTCAGCCCAGCCTGGTTTTGCCCTGATCTAGTCCACATGAGGCCCTCAGGTATTGTAGCTCTGCCTGGTCTGGTCTGCCCCCATCCCAACTCATGCTCTCCAGTGGGAGTGGCTGTCCAGCAGACTAGCCCACATTCCCCCTGCCGGCTTTGCCCTTCCCTTCATGGTTCTCACGTGTGCTGGTTGGGCGCTGCGGCTACATCTGGTGTGGCTCACCTCACCTCGGCTTTCCGTAATGTGCACTGGTATGTGTTGCAACTGAACCTGGCCCGACCCACACTCTGTTCGAATTCTCCAGCAGGTGATGTGAACGGGTTCAGGCTGCTCTGCCCCCGACCTATGCCAAATGTATGCCGGTGGGTATCTTTCTCTGGCCTGGTCTGGGTTGCTCCCTATTGTGGTTCTTGCACTCACCTCTAGGGACTGTGTCCTGCCAGAGGAGTTTCCCAAGCTCCTCCATCAGAACCTCTCCCTATGCCAGATCTTGTGCATACTGGTGGGTCCATGGGCCAGCACTACTTAGTCCACCTCCTGTCCTGGCAGGAACAGTGGCCTTTCCTTGCTGGCCTTCAGTCCTTTCCGGTTCTTTCTTTTGGATATTTCAGCCCAGCTAAGGCTCATCTATACCAAGACACTGCTCACACATGGCTCAGTAGGGGCAGAGACCTAGTCTAGTCTGTTCTACATCTACCCGGGTTCTCCAGAGCACCAGATGGTGTTGGAGTCCAGCCCAGTTAGTGCGCCCAGCCCCAGTTCACACTTGTGCCAAGGGATACTGCAGCCATATCCAGACCAGAATGCAGCCCCCACTCTGGCCCCCACACTCACCAGTGGGAACCCCAGCCCAGCAAGGGTATACTCTCACAGCTCCCCAACCGGGTCTATTCCCAGCCCGAAATTACATGCCTGCCAGTGATTGCTCTGACCCAGTTGGCTTAGCCCCTCATCTGTCTTAGCCTTTGCCTTCGATGCTGTGGCCTAATATCCCTGGCTCTTGCAAACCAGTCGGTGCAGGAGCCTAGCTTGGCGTGACCTGTGCTCCATCCTGATTTCTGGTCTTCCTTATGAGTTAAAGTTTGCTCTGCCCTGTCTGGTCCGCCCCCTTCCAGTTGCAGCTCGGCCCACTCCACATCCTGTTTTAGCATGCACATTCGGGTGCTGCTGCCTTGACCTGCCTAGACTGTTGTCGATTCCTCTACCCGTGAGTGATGGCAGGTTCCATGGTTACACCTAGCTCAGCCCATCGCCACCCCAGCTTGCGAGCTAACCAGTGGGACTTGTATTTCCACAGGTTTGGTCCCACACTTCCCCCACAAAATCTACCCTCTGACCTGGTTCTCTCACATATCGGTTAGTGTCTTGACCCTGCCAAGTGTGACCCATTCCCTGTTCCACCACTCATTTAGGTACTGATACCTAGCCCTACCAGACAGGCCCTGATTCATAGCTTTCATGTGGATGATGTGTGGCAGTCAGTGATGCTCTATGTTACCAGCCCATCTCAGGATTCCCATGTGCCTGGTGAGTCACTCTGGCCCAAATAGATCTTATGGACTCTCCCTTCCAAACCACCAGGTCTCAGTCCCTACACTTGCCAGAAAGTTCTGTGACCCTGTTACTGGGAATCACCCAGGATTCATCCCTCACCTACACTCCCACTGGGCTTATCCATGGATGTTGTTAGGCAGCAATTACATACCCTAAAAACCCCAGAACTTGCCGCCAGGCAGCCAGCAGGCAGAGCTTGGCACCAAATAGGCACACTGGCTGACCAAAGCCTGGGACTTGGTCACCACAGAGCAGCAGTGACCATGGCCTGATTCCCCAGCATTGGGTCTGTCCTGGCTGGGGCACCCCCTACAGCAGCCAGCTGCAGGAGGTTCCTTTAGCCCCAGCCCCACAGCCAAACTGAATTCAAGTTTTTATATGAACTCTTATTGCACCGCAGGGTTGTTACAAGAGGCCCAACTCTGCCCCACTTTCCCTTTCCTAGCTACCTCCTCTCCTCGACTAGTAGTGTGAAGCTAGTTGTGTGAAGTATGGTTGTCTATTAATTCTTTATTTTAAAAAAAAGCATGCTATACTGACATGTGTAGCAAATACACATGTAACTAAAAGTGGTGAAGCAGGGTGATAAATGCAAATTTGGACAGGTATAATTCCCTTAAGATTATGTATTTGTTATTTGAAGGGCAAAATGTCAGAGATTTTCCATTCTCTGATTTCACTTCCCAGATGACTACAGCAGGCAAGCTTGGGCCAGGCCAAAGCCAGGAAATAGAAACTCCATCCTGGCCAAGTACTTGGTACCAAGTACTTGGTAGGGTCCCGAATACTTGGGCCATCTTAACCTGCCTTCAAGGTGCATTAGTAGGAACTGGAACAGAAGTGGAGCAGCTGGGACTTGAGCCACCGTCTGATGTCTCAAGTGACAGTCTAACTTGCTGAGGTATAGTACCTGCCTCTGGCAGGGCAAGTTCTTTGTTTCTTTTCCCAATGACAGGATGTTACAGTCATTACTAATAGCTGGTATTTAATGAATATTGACAGTGTTACAGAAACCATCCTTTATGTGTCCTGACTCATTTATATAGCCACTTATGACTTCTTGCAGCTACCTCATGAGATAAGCCCTAATATTTTCTCTGATTTACAAATGAAGAAACTGAGGCCTAGGGCATAAAGCATCTTGCCTGAAATCGAAGAGCTAAGCAGAGAGGCAGGGCTGGGCTCATCTTTAGAACCTGTGCCCCCAGGCCTTTACCTCTGCCATCACAGGGCCCCATGCGGTGTTTAGTTGCTGCCGTCCTCTCATTTGTACATTAGACAAGTCTTTTGAATCTGGTACTGTGTTAATGTGTGGTCCAGTCTTGTTCCCCCCAGAAGAAAAGGGAATTCTGACCAGAAAGGTGATGAAAACTCAGAAATCATCCATGCTTGCAAGTCAGAGCAAAGTGCCTGTCAGCACCAGTGACAAAGCCAAGCGTCTTGTTTAACACCTAAGAGGCTGGATTTGAAAGTATTGGAGTGATGATTGCTTGTTGAGACTCTTGACTGCAGAAAGGAAAAGTTGGCATTAAGTCTAATGCAGTCGCAATCCCTAGTCACTCATTAGACGGCTGTGTTGCTCCCGAGACTCTGCAGCCCTGTCTGAAGAGTAATCTTGGATGAGCCACTGGATCAGAGCAGCATGGCTCAGAAAGGCACCCAAAGCTCTCAAAGCCTCCTTCGTTGTAATAGCCTTCAGAAGTCACTTGTTTCTATGAATTAGTCAGAAGATGAGCGGGTGTAAGCAGTTTGTCATACTGAACATTTTGTTTTGCCTCATTGTATTTTATAAAATGCTTCAAAGGAAGAGTTTCATTAGGAATTGAGAGAACCCAGATAAAGGAATTAGTTGAATAGAATGGTTTTCAGAGGCTCCTCAAAAGTCAGATGCTTGCTACCACTTTGGAGATTGGAAACAACCTTGCTAGCGACCCTTAATCCTTTTCATGTCGCTACCTGCTTGAGAATCTGTGAGGCAGCATTGACAGTGGGGCTGGTGGTTTATGATGCAAGCAGCTGATTAATTTATTGAGCACTTACATCCCTGGCATAAAAACCAGTCATTCTTTTTTTTTCTAAAATATTTATTTATTTTTATGGAAAGGCAGATTTATGTAATAGAGGAAGAGACGGAGAAATATGTTCCATTTGCTGGTTCACTCTCCAAATGGCCGCAATGACTGAGCTGAGCTGATCCAAAGCCAGGAGCCAGGAACTGCTTCTGACTGCAAACTCCCAGGGCCTTGGGCCATCCTCCGTTGCTTTCCCAGGCCACAAGCAAGGAGCTGGATGGGAAGTGGAGCAGCTAGGACTTGAACCAGCGCCCACATGGAATCCTGGTACTAGCAAGGGAAGGATTAGCCAACTGAGCCATCATCACATTGGGCCCAACCTATTCAGACTTTCAACAGCAAAAGTGAGTGAGGGACCATTAGTATTGTATTTTTTTTTAAGATTTGTTTATTTTTTATTACAAAGTCAGATGTACAGAGAGGAGGAGAGACAGAGAGGAACATCTTCCATCCGATGATTCACTCCCCAAGTGACCGCAACGGTCGGTGCTGCGCCGATCCAAAGCCGGGAACCAGGAACTTCTTCCGGGTCTCCCACACGGGTGCAGGGTCCCAAAGCTTTGGGCCATCCTCGACTGCTTTCCCAGGCCACAAGCAGGGAGCTGGATGGGAAGTGGAGCTGCCAGGATTAGAACTGGCGCCCATATGGTATCCCGGGGCGTTCAAGGCGAGGACTTTAGCTGACAGGCCATCACGCCGGGCCCAGTATTGTATTTTTTAAAAGGAGGAAACAGCCCATGTAGGTTAGGTAATGTGTACAAGATCACACATTTGTAATTGGACATTCAAGATTCCCATGCAGTTTGTTAGGCTCCAGTTCCATTCTTGAACACCAAAGCTATCCTGTTGCAGAGGAAAGCTGTGGGCTTTCTCCCTGAGAAAGTGTGTAGTTGGGACAACATTGAGTGTAACTTAAAGCACATAGACTTGGCTTCTGAGCTCCCCACCAGATCCTTCCTCCATACCTGCTTTGCCTTGCCTGCCTCCTTCAGATGCCAAATTAATGGGGTGGCTAGTCCTGAATTGTGAACCTCCAAATGACATTAAGAAAAGAAAGGGTTGCAATTTCCTGAAAAGGCTGAAAGCAGCTGCCTGAAAAGGCTGTGACTATTTTGAAGCAGAAGTTTGGTAGTTTGGGAAGGAGGGAGGAGCCAGCCATACATTGATTTCATGAGTGTTATTGGCAGAAGACCCCTAAGTCTGTAGAGTGTCTATGTGCTAGTCCCCAGAAGTTTCGAATATGTTCTGATAGCATTAAAATAGAGGAGTCTTTGCAGGTGAAATAAAGGTGATGAAACTTAAAATAGGGAGATCATCCTGAATTGCCTCATCACATGAGCCTTTGAAATTGAGAACTTTCTCCCCACTGAAGTCAGGTGCAGGGGCAGAGAAGGGGGAGAGATTTGAAGCACAGGTGGAATGCAGCAAGCTGTTGGTGGCTTCTTCGAGGTGGATGTGACTGAAGGCATCAGCCCTTCAACCACAAAGGACCACGCTGACCTGAGTGTGTGTGGGCGTGGACTCAGCCCCAGAGCCCCAGAGCTTGATTTTTGCATTTGAGACCAAAATACCAAGCTAAGCCTGCCTGGACATCTGACCTACAGATCTGTCAGTTACTGAATGGTTAATTTACCCTGATAAAAATAAATAAGCCATGGGCCCGGCGGCGTGGCCTAGCGGCTAAAGTCCTCGCCTTGAAAGCCCCGGGATCCCATATGGGCACCGGTTCTAATCCCGGCAGCTCCACTTCCCATCCAGCTCCCTGCTGTGGCCTGGGAAAGCAGTTGAGAACGGCCCAATGCATTGGGACCCTGCACCCGCGTGGGAGACCCGGAAGAGGTTCCAGGTTCCCGGCTTCGGATCAGCACGCATCGGCCCGTTGCGGCTCACTTGGGGAGTGAATCATCGGATGGAAGATCTTCCTCTCTGTCTCTCTTCCTCTCTGTATATCTGGCTGTAATAAAATGAATAAATCTTAAAAATAAATAAATAAATAAATAAGCCATAACATTGGACTCCTCTCCCATACCCAGTAATGGACTTGGGTTTGAACCCCACCTTTGACTTACCTGCCTGCACTGTGTTTGCTTCATAGTAGGAGCTGAGAACGTGTTTAATATAGGTAAGTAGTACATGGAAAATGGCACTAGCCCTAAGCCAGATGGACCTACTTAGGTTTCTAGGTAAATGTCCTAGTTATAAAAAATAATACATGGGACCTGGCACGGTAGCCTAGTGGCTAAAGTCCTTGCCTTGCATGTTGCAGGATCTTGGTCACCAGTTCGTGTCCCCGTGGCTTCGCATCCCATCCAGCTCCCTGCTTGTGGCCTGGGAAGGCAGTTGAGGATGGCCCAAGGTCTTGGGACTCTGCACCCACGTGGGAGATCCGGAAGAAGCTCCTCATTCCAATAAAAATAAATAAATCTTTAAAAAAATAAAAACAAAAAATAGTACATGTTTGCAATAACAAATTTGAAACCTGTAAAGTAGAAAAGGCCCCATAATGACATTGCATGAGGGTAAATGCTGGTAGCATTTCTGGTATATTTTTTATATTTGTTATGCAAATGAATATATGCATGCACATATAATTTTAAACTAAGTTGGAATTATGCATGAGTTCAGTGGCATGCTGATTGTTTCCTTTAATATATGGAAAGCAATTACTCACATTATGAGTTATCTTTAAGTGTACAGGTTAAAAGTCTGTGTGGGGCGGCACAGTGGTTCACTGGCTTATCCTCCCCTTGCAAGCACTGGGATCCCATATCGGCACTGGTTTGTGTCCCGGCTGTTCCACTTCCCATCTACCTGTGGCCTGTGGCCTGTGGCCTGGAAGCAGTGGATGGCCCAAAGCTTTGTGACCCTGTACCCACTATGGGAGACTCAGAAGAAGCTCCTGCTTTGGCTCAAGCTCTGGCTGTTGCGGCCATTTGGAGAATGAACCAGCAGATGAAAGATCTTTCTGTTTGTCTTCTCTGTTATGTAAATCTGCCTTTCCAATAAAAGATAAAATAATAATAATCAGTGTGGCGAAAGCATTTAGCTTAGGATTTGAAACATCACTTGGAACACACATCTCATGTCAGAATGCCTCTGAATCAAGGCCTAGCTCTACTTCAATCCAGCCTCCTGCTAATGCCTACCCTGGGAGGTGGCCGATGGGGGCTGAAGTACTTAGGTCCCTGCCACAGACATGAGGGATACAGACTGAGTTCCAGGCTCCTGGCCTTGGTGTGGCCCAGCCCTGATTTTTGCAGACATTTGGGGAGTGAACCAGAAAATAAAAGATACACCTCTTCTCTCCTTCCTTCTCAAATAAAAATGTTATTTTTTAAAAATAAAAATAAAAAGAAGTCTGAGTGATAATCACCACTTTCTAGTTCCAGAACATCTTTGATTGCTTCAAAAATTCTTTACCTATTATTAATGATCACGCACTCCTCATTTTCTTCATCCCAATCCCTCTGGTAACCACGAATCCCTTGCTACCTATGGCTTTGCCTGTTCTGGACAGTTCATATAAATCAGCCATACATTATGTGTCCTTTTGTACCTGTTCTACTGAGCGCAGTGTTTTCAGGGTTGATCTGACGAGAGTGGACTTTTGGCTCCCGAGAACGCTTGTATCTCACGTTAGACTGTGTGGGTTTGAGTTCCAGGTCCACTTTCAGCTCCAGTTGCCTGCCAGGGCACACTCTGGGAGGCGGCAGATGATGACTCTGTTGGGGGGAGGGAGGCCTGGCCAGGCACGTGTAAGGCCTAGATTGAGTTTCAGCTTCCTGTCTTTGGCCTGGCCCAGGGCGTGCAGGCATTTGGGGACTGAAACAGTGGGTGGCAAATCTTTGTGTCTTTGCTTTTCAAATTAAATCATTAAAACTTTTTAAGGAAGGCTTAGTGATGTTTCCCCTTTTTTTGGCTGAGTAATATTTCTTTCTATGGACATTGATTTTGTATGTCCATTCATCAGATGGACACTTAAATTGATTCCACTTTTTGGCTGTTATGCTCCAGTGACCATTAATGTACAAGTTTTGTGTGTTGTAGTGCTTTGATAGGATATATACCCAGGTGGAGAGTTGATCAGCCCCCTGGGTCTTTTGGAGGAACAGCCAAACTGTCTTCCGCAGTATCTGTACCATCCTGCTTTCCCCCAGAATGTTCTCACGTCACTTCTGTTGGAGTTCCAGTTTCTCGACAGCCTTAGCAATGCTTGTATTTTCTGTTTTTGTTTTATTATTTTTGTTCATTTAAATATATATATATATATATATATTTATATTTTGGGGGTTTTGTTTTCTAGTATTATCTTTTAATGAACTTTTTTGAAAGAGAGTCAAAGATCTGTCATCCTGTGGTTGAAAATGCCCACAACAAACAGGCCAGGCGGAAGCTGGAACTCCCTTGGATCTCTCACATGGCAGGCAGGAACCCAAGTACTGAGCCAACATCACGAGCTGCCTCCGGGTCTGGAGTCGTGGCAGGCTGGAATCGGAAGCAGTGTCCTCGCTGGCAGCTTGCCCTGGGCCAAATATCTGCCCCTCTCGTGACTCTGACTTACACATCTTCCTGACGACTAAAGCTGTTGGCATCTTTTCATGTGCTTGCTGGTTATTTTGTCTCTTCTTTGGGGAGATGTCTGTTTAGTTCTTTTGCCCATTTTCAAATTTGTTTATCCTTTTATCGTTGAATTTTCAGGATTCTGAATACTGACTGCTGGCTTGTAGGTAGTTCTAGATGCTGCGTCCATAGATACATTTGTTCCCATTTTATGGGTGGTCTTTTTTTCCTTTAATGGTAGTATCTTGAAGAAATTTTTAAATTTGATGAAACATTTTTCCTTTGGTTAATTATCCTTTAGCTGGCATATAGAATCTGCATTTTAATGGCTATGTAATATATGTGACTATATATAATATTTGTTTGAAAGCCTCATGTTAACATATGTTTCCAATTTTGTTTGGCTTACAATTAATGGCATTTCTCTAACTACAGTGTTCATAAGTATTTCTGTCTTGATAGATCCCTAAAAGTATCTCTAAAGGACATAGAATTAAAACATCTCCCCTCTGTCACAGACAGCTCATTTTTTAAAAAAAAACATGCATTTGTTTATTTGAAAGAGTTAAAGAGAGTGGGTGAGACCTAGTAGTGAGAAAGATTATCCATTGGTTGACTCCCCTACCTGGATGGCTGCCATAGCCAGTGCTGGACCGTGCGAAAGGCAGGAACCTGGAACTCCTTGCAGGCCTCCCATCTGGGTGCTCAGTGGGTTTTTGAACGGTCAAGACAGCACCCATAGGATGCCATCATTGAAGGCAGCGACTTAACCTGCTGGGTTTCTCACTCTTCACCAGTAAACAAACAATTGGTACATACAGTCATTCTGGTAAAACAGTCAAACAGTGCATGTCAGCCACACCCCTCCCCCCTACCAAATTTTTATTTGTCTCCCAGGGCATTTTTATAGCTCCAGAGGAGTGGCGTACTTCTCTGCAAGATCTTGCCGGTTTATACTTCCGTGAGCTCTGTGTGCACATCTGTCCCATTCTTCCCTCTCCTGCAGTATTAATGCAAATAGTATTCTCATTACAGGCAGCTAACACTTGTTCTTGACAGTCACTTCACTAAAGCAGTTCAGATGCCTTACCTCATTTCATCATCACACTCAAAGTGTAAAGACCCAGGCGTGGGCCCGGCAGCGTGGCCTAGCGGCTAAAGTCCTCGCCTTGAACGCCCTGGGATCCCATATGGGCGCCGGTTCTAATCCCGGCAGCTCCACTTCCCATCCAGCTCCCTGCTTGTGGCCTGGGAAAGCAGTCGAGGATGGCCCAAAGCTTTGGGACACTGCACCCGCGTGGGAGACCTGGAAGAGGTTCCTGGTTCCCGGCTTCGGATCGGCGCGCACCGGCCCGTTGCGGCTCACTTGGGGAGTGAATCATCGGACGGAAGATCTTCCTCTCTGTCTCTCCTCCTCTCTGTATATCCGGCTTTCCAATAATAATAAAATCTTAAAAAAAAAAAAAAATAATAATAATAATAATAAAATCTTAAAAAAAAAAAAAAAAAAAAGACCCAGGCGCACAGTGATTCAAGTGACCTGCCTAGCATCACTGAGTACGGATTCCACTTACTGAATACCTAATCAGAATCTGTTTTATATGAACCACTGCTTCACAGTTCTCAGCTATGACTTCAAACCTTTTTTTTTTAAAGATTTATTTTTATTGCGAAGTCAGATATACAGAGAGGAGGAGAGACAGAGAGGAACATCTTCCATCTGATAATTCACTCCCCTCTGAACGTTTTTTTAATTCTGGTTTTCTTATCTGCTCATAACGAATAATTTCATATATTTTTGGCATTAGTAAGTGCATTTTATAGAAATTTTAATTGGTGATAAGTTTCCTGAGGGAAGTACAGAAACACGTGTAAGGAGTGGGTGAGTGAACAGAGTGGGAGGGAATAAGGACTGAGTCTCCCACCTCCAGTGTTTGGAAGATGACCCTGAAGGCAGCTAGAAGGGTGTAAGTTTGTGTGATGTAGGGCTTCCTTGGGCTTAGGCTTCTTAAAGGAACAGTTCTGATCTGCTATAGAGAGTTTCCCAGAGCATGAAAAGAAATGCTGGTAGGCAGGGCAACAGGAGGTACTCCTTGCAGTCAGAGAGAGTCTAAAAAATGAGGCCCGTACTCTCAGATATCTGCCAAAGGTTATTTCAAAGACAAAGCAGAGTCCTGCAATGTGCCAAAATTAGAAGAGAGGCTGGAGCCACCAAGGAGTCCGGGAGCTTGGCGAGCGAAGGAACTCGGCAGGATGTCACGTGGCAGTGTGCTCACCCTCAGACTCTCCCAGACTCTCGCTGTCAGTTTGGGGTCTAAGCATTTACTTTAATGGCAAAGACAGATGCCCCAGGCTTATGCTAAATGTCATTTACATACAGCAAATTCTCTGCTCTCTGCTACTATACCTGAAAAGCTTTCTGATGATACTTGATCTTGCCACTTGAATTATTTAACAAATACTGTTAAAGCATAGGCATAGTTCACCTTCTGAATTAACAAATTGCTGTTTGAATTGAGAATTTCTTCTCTTCAGATTTTAGAATGTTACTCAGCCTCTGCAGATTCAATTCACTGTGAAGCTAGCAGGATAGGGTCTCTGTATCTGCAAGGTTGGCAGCCAAGCTGAATCTTCTGGCAAAGAAGTCCAAACTGTCCTAGGAATTACTGGCTGGCTGCCCGGCCAGCCTGTTTTAATGGCACTCTTTCTAGGTACCCGCTTCCTCCATCCGTCTTTACCGGAGCCCAGCCGCAGAAGCTGTAGAGGGAGTCTCAAATGCAGGCCGTCTCTGACTGTGAAGGGGGAGGTCACATCGGCCGGAGAGACAATGTCACAGTTGAGAACAGAGAGGCAGGCAGGTTTGCCTTCGGCCTCTGACACAACTTGTTAGCCATGTGGTCTTGGGCAAATTGCATAAACTTGCTGAACATTAGTTTCCTCATCTGTAAAACAGGGATAATAATGGTATCTACCTAATGGGATTTTTGGGGAAATTAAATGAGAAAGCTGATGGAAAGTGCTTAACCCATTGGCAGACACTGCTACCATGTGTAGAACAGTGTTGACCTTGCCAAAAGCATCTGAGAGATTCAAGGACACAAAAAAGAGCAGAGTCCACAAAAGATGATGCCTCGTTTTTACCCTGTTGTTGTGGGGATCATCTGAACACAGAACACCTGTAACCAAGAAGAAGGACAGCGGTTTTGTCATCACATATGCTCACTGCCTTGAGGAGGAAGGTACTGCCACCAACACAGGGCCAAATTAGGGGGTGCACTTAAGAGCAAACAACCAGGGATGTTGGAAAGCAGCCTTGCGGTATCCAGAAGTGCCCCTGATCCCTGCCAGAGGATGCGATTGGCTTGTTGGAATAATTTGAAGAGTTGGCAGGGAATTGTGAAGAGCAGGCAGGAATTGTACCTGTTCCTTTGGTGGGTAGGTTTGTTGAGGGAACCTTATCTACAGGCGCAGAGAGGGGAAGGAGTGCTTCTGGCTGGGCCATTTGATGCCCTCTTGGTCTCACTAGATTCAAGGCAACACATAATAATTGAGTTTTAAAACAGACTTTATGCCACAGAGAGTATTAGCCATGAGGTGCAGCTTTCAGAGACTGAGGAAGGAGACTGTGGAAGAGAAGTAGAGTTGTCTGGTTCTGTGTGGGCAGATAGATGGCATAGTGGCCAGAAGAAAGTGTCACGGTAGGTCCTACGTCATGTCATGAGCCGAGATCTCTCCACTCTGTTCAGTTCAGCATACATTTATTGATTTGGTTTGCCGTCTGAGGCTTTCAAGCCTTAGTCAGGTCCAGGTGACCTGTTCAGTCTGGATCGCAAGCGCTCTGACCTGGGATCAGGGCTTGTTGGATCTGGTAACATGGGTACTAGCCAAAGAAGCCGGCTTGACCTTGGAAGAACAGGTTGCTGGAATGCATTCCAAAGGCATTTGGATTGGGACCAGGAGGCCACGGAGCTTTTGCCTAAGGCCTGGTTATTATACTTATCCATGGCTCAGATAACAGTCCCAGAGCTACTCAGGAGTTTGTTTTGCTTACTGCAGCCAAGGGCATGTGCAAAAGGAAAGGATTTGAAAGTGACTTCAGACTTTTTGTTTAAAATGTGTTTCGTAATTATATGTAATTTAAGAAGATGCAATGTCACACAGTATTTGGCTACTCAGAGGGTTCCTTGGACAAACAGCATCTTTGTCATCTGGAATTTAATTATTGTTTGTGAGGTTTTTGTTTTGTTTCGAGAGTCAGCTTTTCTGTCCATTGCTTCACTCCCCAAATGCCTGCAACAGGCAGGACCAAAGCCAAGAGAGGGAATTCAATCCAGTTCTTGCCATGGGTGGCCATCTCCACAGCCTGCATTAAAAGTTGGAGTCAGGACATGGGGTTGGCATTGAAGCCAGGCACTCCAGTATGGGATGTTGAGACTTTAACTACCGCCTCCTCCAAAATAGTGCCCGCTTGCCAGGTGATTGTATACACGTTAAAGTTGGAGAAATTATTCTGGTGGATAAAAGCCTATGAGCTGGGCCTGGCGGCGTGGCCTAGTGGCTAAAGTCCTCGCCTTGCACGCCCCGGGATACCATATGGGCGCCGGTTCGTATCTAGGCTGCTCTACTTCCCATCCAGCTCCCTGCTTGTGGCCTGGGAAAGCAGTCGAGGACGGCCCAAAGCTTTGGGATCCTGCACCCGTGTGGGAGACCCAGAAGAGGTTCCTGGTTCCCGGCTTTGGATCGGCGCGCACCGGCCATTGCGGCTCACTTGGGGAGTGAACCATCAGATGGAAGATCTTCCTCTCTGTCTCTCCTCCTCTCTGTATATCTGACTTTGTAATAAAAAATAAATAAATCTTAAAAAAAAAATTCCAAGGGCCTGGTGTGGTGGCCTAGCGGCTAAAGTCCTTGCCTTGAACACGCCGGTTCTAATCCTGGCTGCTCCACTTCCCATCCAGCTCCCTCCTTGTGGCCTGGGAAAGCAGTTGAGGACAGCCCAAAGCCTTGGGACCCTGCACCCACGTGGGCGACCTGGAAAAGCTCCTGGCTCCCAACTTCGGATTGGCTCAGCTCCAACCGTTGTGATCGCGAACGGAAGATCTTCCTCTCTGTCTCTCCTCCTCTCCGTATTTCCGCCTTTCCAATAAGAATAAATAAAATCTTTAAAAAAAGCATGTTACCACATTCACATCATATGTCAATATTATATGTACATATGCACACTATTTTTCTTAAAGTAGAGATATTAGTATTATGCAAAGTAACAAAGATCTTGAAGTAAGGAAAACATGGTATGCTGTGTAAGGGGTATAATCCAGGGAGGATGGCATTTATAAATAATTAGATGCCAAGTATTATGACATCCACACATTTTTATTGTTTCCTTAATATATCTGATGTAAAAGGAGATTTTAAGGGAGAGGCCCCACCCAGTTTCCCACCCACCCCAGGTCCCAGATGAGGGGCATGCTGCAAGGCTCTTGCTCAGGTGGTTTTGATAGTTCAACAGTTCTGTATTGCTGCCACTCTCACCACTCCAAGCACGGACATCCACACATTTTTATACTAGATGGATTCTTGGTGTCTACATAAGAGTTTCCTCAGGACCATCACAGACCCTTAGAATCCTTAGTGCTGGAGTTCTTCAGGGCTGTTCTGGCCATCTGGACTTCCACTGACTGACATACACCTTAGGAAAGCATACAGGCCATTCTGGTACTGCTGTAAATCTTGGTGATTGGACCAAAATAATCTCCCATTTTGGACGGAATGATAGGGAGGAGTGATGGCAACATAGAAACAACCATTGGCAGTGTGCAAGGCATGGGAGTGTAAATCACATTGTGCATTTCTGCCTGTCAGACCTTCATTGTGAGAGAAGAGACCGAATGACAGCTGCTTTTGAACTCGAGAAACCTGGGCCTGCTAAAAGCTATAGTCACCCTTTTCTAACCTCTTTCAATCCTCCTTGCATTCTCAGAAATAATTGCTAGAGGTTCTCTTTTAACTTGACTGATATTCCTCAGATACCTTATATTTTAAATCATCTTTTATGTGTGGCAAATCCCCCAATTCTTGTCTCTGAATGTATGATCTTTGCTCTAATTACGTTTGAGAGTGTCTTTGTTTCACCTGACTCTGGTTGTTTGTGAGATTCTCAATAGCCAAGGGGTTAAACCAGAGGAGGATCAGAGACCAGCTCGGCCTCCCAGGACCTCGGTTTCCTCCCATAAAAGGGAAGGAGATAGGACCGAGGTCACTTGGTCACACGATAAAGAGTACATGATTGACAAAGTAATAAACTCCTGGTCCGTAAAAGCAATGAATAGGTCCCTTCTAGCTCTCTGCTGCTAGCAGAGCCCAGGAGTCAAGACAAAAGTAAAGATTTTGTTCAGGAGATAGGGAATATTGCTAACAATAGCAACTGAACACAAACACACAACTTCCAGCAGGTGTGCATCCAGGGAGACCAGGAGATGCACATCTCAGACCATGGGATAGGTGTGCCCCAGGGCAGGAGTGTGAAGGGAACCAGAATTCAGGACCCTTGGTAAGGGTAAGGATGGTTTTTCTCCTTTGGATGTTGAGATGTAGAAATCCACGCAGTACAGGTTTACTGGTAGAAATGTATCTGTGGCTGTTCTTTAGAGCTCATCTCTTTCCTCATGAGGACACGCCACGTGGCACTGGTCCTGCTCTGCTTTCATTGTGATGTTCTGCAGCTTCTGCCCCTTAAAGGTAGCATTAGTTTCTCCACTCATTATGTAACCTCTACTCCACACTTCCTCTTGTGTGCTGTAGCCAGCCCAGTTTCCATGAGGGGTGGCGGCTTATTTGGTGCCTCTCTGATGCCAGGTGCTGTGCCACCCGCCCATGTGCTGTGCCACCCGCCCATGTGCGTGCAGTATCTGCCACACACCTGCTGTGTGTGCCTCCTCTGGAGCCAGGGTGGTGTTCACCTTCTGTGCATGTCTCTCTGACTTGTCACTTTTGCCTGTTGAAACTGTCGTTCACTTGGAACTACCAGCGCTCGCCCTTTCCCTGCCACTCTGTAATTAGTCTGACTTTTCTCTCCTCTTCCTTTTTCTTCTCATCTCTTGAAGATCCAGTCCTTTTAAGAATTTTGTTTTGGTCATTCCAAAGTTGAGTCAACTTTCTTACCAACTGCTAATGGACAGGATCCTGTTTTATATATTTCACTTGGCACACACACAGAACCTAGAATGCACAGAGTAAGTGAAGGGCAATTGACCCATAAATGATTACTGCTCGCCATCTGTGTATTGCCGGCTGAAGACTTACAGGAAAGTAAGTACAGTAAATTGGGGAATAAGCAGGTCTGGTTCCCTGAGGGACCAAGAGCCCGATACCCTCTAATAGTGGCAACAGAGGCCTCGCCTTGTCTGGGAACTTGTTAGCAGTTATGGATTGCAGAACATCTATTTATTTAATTAGGCAAAGTATAATTAAATCGAGACTGAATCTTAAGTGTTGCCTTCCTGTTCATTAAAGGGATTCCATGTTTCCTGCAAGCTAAGTTATCACTTGGGCTTTTCCTGTTTTGATTTTTGGTAACTTGGAGACGGTTCAAACTTTATGGAATTTTTTTTTTGGAAGTGGACAGAATAAAAATTTAAATAAATAAATATCCTTTGTGCTCCTTTCAGAAAGCTGGCCTAGTTTCTGCTTTGTGTTGAATTCCCATTTGTGTTTTGGGTCATTATGCAGCACTTGGTTCAGCCGATTAAGTTTCTTCTTTTTCAGTGTCTTTATTCTGTATCAGTATAGTCTTTTCTTGAGGCTTTAATATTGTTCCTTTGAGGAACATCCATCTTCCTGGTACTCTTTTGTTGCTTAAACGTTCTTCCCATGAGACCTTGGAGAGTTTTTCAGGCCTGGCAATTTTACTTAGTGCTTGATAACATAATTTAGGCTGTCTCCCATATGAATCTGTAGGGCTTAAAGATGCCAACCTCTGGAAAACACACTGTGACCCTATGACATCTGCTGCTGTGTTTTCTCCATCTACCTTCTCTGCAAAGGGAGTCAGGCAGAAACAGTCAGTAGGTGTTAGAGGTTTTCCATCGCAGCTGGAAGATCAGCAAGCTGTAGTTTATAGTCTTTCCGGTATGCTTCACTGGCCCCCAAACCACGCGTGCATCCCTCAGGTTTCTGTTTGTTTATTTAATAACACAACGGTACCGGAAAGTGGTCCGTGAAGGTTATATAGTTATGTTTATTTACAGACACACACACACATATAAGCCGTGAAGTCAGATGGCTGTTTCAAAACTGTTTAATGAGGATGATTTCACAGCCTCTCTTAGTGACAACAATAACTGCTAACACATAGTGCTTACCACGTGCTTGGCACTCGAAGCATAAGCACACCCACACACTGATAAGCAACATACAGCTGGCTTGAACAGGAGGGTTCGGCTGTCTCTTTATTGTGATTGCTAGTACACTTGGATTTATTTCTACTGCCTTAATTTGTTTTTTGCTTGCTGCCGTTTTCTTGCCTTCGTTTTTCCCTTTTCCCACTTACTGCTGGATTAGTCTTCTAATCTTAATTTTCTGCATCTTGTTTGAACTTATTTATTTAGCTTTTCCCTTATACTCTCCAAAAACACACATCACTGAAAAGCCTAAACCTATTTTTTTTTGTTGTTGTTGTCCTCTTGACTTTTAGAATCCTCTAACTCTGGTCTCCCTTCTCTCACCTTTCATTTTGTGTAGGCCGCAGTGCCAGACTACCTGATTTTGAACTCCATTCTGACAACACACGCCACTTGACTCTGGGTAGTTATGCAGCCTCTCTGTGCTACAATTTTCTTATCTGAAAAAGAGGATGATAAGAGCATCAGCTTTACAAGTTGTTGAAGGGATTAAACAAGTTAAACATACGCAGAACACTTAACTAGGGTTCCTGGCACATGGAAAGCACTCAACTGTGGTGGCCACTATGATGGCCACTGTTCTCCCTTGTTTTTAATCTCCCTTCTCATATGCATTTTTAAAGTCTGTGCCATCTTAGCTGGACTGATATATTTAGCAGTTTTTTCGTGAAGATGTAATTAACCAGCAGTGCAGTATTCTATTTGAAGAGCTTTGACAAATACCTACTCTCATAACTACCACCCCAAATAATGTACCAAAATATTTCCATTCTCCTAGGTGATCCAGGTATCTCTGTTTGATTCTGCTCCAAAAACACCCCATCACTCTTAAAGCTGTTGTCAAATTTTTATCACAATTGATTTTTTTTTTTTTGGAGGACTGTGTTTCTTAGTTTTGTCTGTATTCCCAGTAAATTGGATCATATGGTATTTTTGCTTTTTGTCTGATTTCTTTGATAATGACATTTATGTGATTCATCCATGTTGTTGCCTGTATGGTAATCCATTCTTTGTTATAGAAATTGCTAACCAGTTCCTCAAAGCGTTAGATAATTTTACACTCTACCAATGATGTTTGAGAGTTCTTAGACAACATTTGATGTTGTCAGTCCAATTTAAAACCATTTTAGTGAGTTTGATGTTTAGCAGTTTGTTTGCTTGCTATTTACAAGTTTTTCCTTACATAGTATGCTTTCTGGTTCAGTTTTCTTATGATGTCTTTCAATAACACTGAGTTCTCTGAATCTCAGTCTCAGAAGATAGTGGCTGATTCACCCTAGTGTTTGAAAACTGTATTTCCTCTAACATCTATTACTACTAACAGGACATTTGTATCAGTCTAATTGTCATTCTCTTATTATTACATTTGATCTGGGTTTGTTCGTGTGTGTGTGTGTTTTCTGTTGGTGTTCTGATGACTCGTCTGTTTTCACTTATAGGAAATCCTCACACGATGTGGCTTCCACTTGCTTCCAGCACGTTCTTTGTTATCTGCAGCTGGAATGCTGCTTCCACGCGTGCTTCACCTCTCTCTTCAGGTCCCAATGTCTCTCCTATTTTCTGTTTTTAACTCACTGCTACCTTCTGAGCACTTTTCTTAGATTTTTCTCCTAATCACTGATTTACTAGTTGTTTCTACTCTAGTTAATTCATTAATAGATGCCTTTCAGTAATTTTTTTGTCCTAGAAGCGCTTTTCTACATCTACCTATCTTTTCCTACTTTTGCCTTTATTATGACTTCTACTCATTTTGCCTGTTTATTAAAACAAAGCATGACTAATGTATAGCATATTATAGCATTCTATAATTCTGTAATTTTTATCATTCTCATTCCTTGGAGGTGCTGTTTCCCCATCTTCCACGTGGAATGTCTTTTGTCAGTAAAAATGTCATGACTCATTTTGGTATGTGATTTTTTAGGTCTGTCTTTTCATAAGGGAGGCTCAGAGAACCTCCTCTCCAGCGTTTGTTTATCTGCACAGGGCCCTGTACATTGTCTCTTCCTGTCACCCCTAACTCCTGGTCACATCCCCACTCCCTTTATGTTCAGCCAGTCTATTGTATTTGGTAACTCACTCCTCTCAGTGATGTGCATAGCCTGATCTAATACCTAGTTTGGGTTTTTCTATGTGTTTATCCTTACATGAATGTCGTACACTAGCATTTGTCTCGGTTCTTATTTTTTCTGCTCAGTACTCGGTCTCTAGGATCTGTCTGTCCACTTTCATGTTGAGCAGCAAGCTGTCCCTCCCATCTGATGCGCTGTGTTCACAGTGTGCAGCCTGCACATGGACTTACTCATTCTTCTGGGAAAGAACATACGCATTGCCTCTCATCTCCCTGCTGCTACAAACAACCCCCCAGTGATCTTCCTGTCCCTATTTCTTTACGGGTCTACAGGAGCATTTTTACAGAAGGATGATTCTTGCATCGCAGGACACAGTTGCCCTGCAGAACTCTGTATTACCAACTTACTTTTGCAGAAGAGCCATGTGAATTTATATACCCATCAAGTGATGTCCTAGATTCAAATCCTGATGCTACTACCCATTACTCTGAGACCCTGGAGAAATTCATCACCCTCTCTGGGCCTTAGCTTCCCAGGTGGTAAACAGGGTGGTAACAGGGTCTGCTTTATCCACTTGTTAGAGGATCAAGTGCGTTATTTCTGTGTGTAAAGCATCTGGAACACTTCCTGAGTTTGCCTCCAATAGATGGGGCTGGTGCCGTGGTGTAGCAAGTTCAGCCGAAGCCTGGGACGCCAGCATTCCATATGGGCACCAGGATAAGATCTGGTTGTTCCACTTATGATTCACTTCCCTGCTAATGCAACTGGGAAAGAAGTAGAAGATGGTCCAAGTGTTTGGGTCTCTGCACCCATATGGGAGACCCAGAAGAGGCTCCAGGCTCTTGGCTTAAGCTTGGCACAGCTCCTGCCATTACAGCCATTTGAGGAGTAATCAGTGGATGGAATATCTCATTCTCAATCTCTCCCTCTCGCTCTGTAACCCTGTCTTTCAAATAGATGCTAGCTGCTATTGCTATTACAACTGTTGTTACTACCACCTACCGAATTTGTTTCTTTCCTCTTAGAATTGTAGGAATTGTTGTGTATTTTACATGGTAATTCTCAGTGCCTCTAACCCTTGAAAATGCCATCTCCCATTTCTGCTTTTTGTCCAATTATCTATGGAATTCTTTGACAGAAAGTATCAGATTTACGTAGTCTAATTCATTGTACCACTTCCCCCCTTTATGGCATTAATAAATCTTTGCCTGCGCCTGCTCCACATGTTCCCTTGGCAGTTCCTACCTTTAGCATTTGTGGATGTCCTTTTCTTGCTCATGTTTTTTGTAATGGAGAGATTTCTTTTCTTTCTCTCTTTTTTTTTTTTAAGATTTATTTAGTTTCATTGGAAAGACAGATTTACAGAGAGTAGGAATGACAGAGAGACCTTCTGTCTGCTGATTCACTCCCCAAGTGGCTGCAACAGCTGGAACAGAGGCTGTTCAAAGCCAGGAGCCAGGAGCTTCTTCTGGTGCAGGGTCCCAAGGCTTTGGGCCGTCCTCCACTGCTTTCCCAGGCCACAAGCAGGGAGCTGGATGGGAAGTGGAGCAGCCTAGATACGAACCGGTGCCCATAAGGGATCCTAGCGCATGCAAGATAAGGACTTTATTCACTAGGCTACCACGCCAGGCCTATGAAGGCAGAATTATTTTTGTATTTTTCTTATTCCTCAAGTGAATCTCTGCACTTTGGGTGCTGGATGTATTGTGAGTTTTTGTTTGTTCGTTTGGTTTTGTTTGTTTGCTTGTTTTTGTTTTATTGTTGTGCCAGACTCCTTCTTGTGTTAATTTCTCAGCTTGGAATCCTTGTCTGATGAAGAATGTAAACATCTGGGCCAGCATCCTGGTGCAGCAGGTGAAGCTGCTGCTGGTGATGCTGGCATCACAGTGAGCACAGCTTCAAGTGGCAGCTGTTCCACTTCTAATCCAGCTCGGTGCTAACTGCTTGGTGAAGCAGTAGTTGATGGCCCAGGTGTTTGGACCACTGCCATCCACCTGGAAAACCCACCCAGAAGACCCTAATGGCTTTGACCTGGCCGTTGTGGCCGTCTGAAGAGCAAACCAGCAGATGGAAGATCTCTTTCTTCCTCTCTATTCCCTCCACCCACCCCACCATCCATGTAACTCTGCCTTTCAAATAAGTAAATCTTTAAAATCTATGTATAAAAATGTATCCTGTACCTCTGTGTGGCCTGGGTCAGCCTACATGTTAGAATTTTTGTGGATGTGTTTTTTCTTCTTCATGCTCTAGACAGTGAGCAACAACTGTGCCAGGGAGGAGGAAGTTTACAGACTACATAGAAAGGAGGAATAGGTGTGCGGGGCTCCCGGGACTCGGATCTAACTTCCCCACCTTCTGCCTGTCAGAGCTCCATTGCCCGCCTGCTTGCGAGTGTGAATGCGTCCTCCTTTAAGCCCAGTGTCTGTGTAGGCATCTAAAGCCTCTGTGGACCACCACAGTCTCAGCTGCCAGTTACTGTGCTGGCTTTGATATTGGCGTCGCTTTCATTGCAGGTGCCTGGAGAGTTCCCTTTTTCAAATTTTTTTTTTTTTTTTTTTTTTAGAGCTTGGCTATGTGTTTTAAAAGCTTTCTTTCTTTCTTTTCTTTTCTTTTTTTTTTTTTTTTTTTTGGCGTTTTATCCAGAATTTCTGCATGTTTGAGGTGGAAGATAAGACTTGTTTGCATCAGCTCAGTGTGCCATTTTGCTAAAAGTCTGTTCTTTAATTAGTATTCCTATTAACCACAGCAGATTTTCAACTTTCAACCTTGGCGACTGAGATCCATTTTGTAGCCCTTGACCGCCCTTGAATGTTTCCGGCCTTACTGCTCAAGCTAATAACCATGTTTTCAGTACCATATGCACGGGTAAGCCACAATTGGTTCGGTTTTTAACCCTTTTCAACTGCAGATTCTGTTCAGTTTATTCTGTTCTCTCTTCTAATTTAGTTGCTGAAAAATATCAAATAGCTCTGACCACAAATTGCTGTAGCTGCTGCTTAGAACATGTCCCTCTGGCTCTTGGTGGGAGTTATTTTTTTTTTAACCTGATGCAAAACATGGATGCACTCCCTGGAAAAGTGACCATCAAGCAAAATTTGGTGCTGTGAAAATATAACCCCATCTCTTATTTATTATTAATAAAAAAGAGATGCAATGTACCTGCAGGTAGGTTTGTTGGCTCACTGATCCGTAAGGTCTGTGTCTGTGACCCGAACTCACACTGTGTTCACAGAATTGGTGAGCAGGACCAGTGATGGGTTAGGGGTCTGGGGAAGGGGGAGGCGGCTTGTTTTACTTGTTCACTTGAATGCCCATTTAGTAGTTTATGCTTCCTGTAAGTTGCAAGCTGAATTTCTCTTTTAATTTTTATTAAAATGTTAAATATTAAAATTTCGGTCACCTGATCATTAAAAGATAGCTCCTACCTTTGCTTATTTTAAGTCTTAGGAAAATTGTTTTCTTTCCCTAAATACAAAGAGATAAAAATTTCAATCCCACTCCTGCTTTTACTGTGGGTCCAGTGGGTGACCTAGCTCCTGGTATTATTTTATCTGTTTTAACATGTATGTATACAATTTGATAATGCTGATATTAAAACAAACTACCCAGCAGGCTGAATGTTCTCAAAGATCCTCTTTAAGCCAGCTCAAAATGGTACATTACTTCATGAGTGCCCATCCATGTGGACATTTTGAGGTGCTCAGGATTGGAAAATGTAGATGTAGTTTAGGAAATATTGTATGTTAACTGCTGAGCTTCGTTTGTTGGAGTAGTTTAGGTACGCAGGAACATGATGGGAAGCAGAGTTCCTCTGTGGTCTGCGTTCTCCACACCACGTGCAGCCTCCCCCGCTGGTGTTTTCTACAACTCATCTATCTATCTATCTATCTATCTATCTATCTATCTATCTATCTTGGAAAGACAGATTTACAGAGAGGAGAAACAGAGAGAAAGGTCTTCTGTCTGCTGCATCACTCCCCAGGTGGCCACAATGGCCAGAACTGAATCAGTCTGACGCCAGGATCTAGGAGCTTCCTTTAGGTCCCCCACACAGGTGCACAGCCCCAGGGCGTTAGGCCGTCCTCCACTACTTTCCCAGGCTACAAGCAGGGAACTGGAAGGGAATTGGAGCAGCCTGGATACAGACCGGCCCATACAGGATCCTAGCGTATGCAAGGCAAGGATTTTAACCACTAGGCTATCACGCCAGGCCCATTTGGTACATTTTTAAATCGATGGGTTTATACTGACACATCATTTTTACCCAAAGTCCGTAGGCTACGTGGGGGTTCACTGTTGGTGTGTGTCTTTAGGTTTTGACAGGAGTCTCATGGGCTGTATCCACCATTATAGATTCATGCAGAATAAGTCCATGCCTAATAATCCTCTGCTCTGTCTTTTCCCTCCTTGTCTACCCCCAACATTGTGTCACACACATTATGTAGCCTTTTCAGACTGGCTTCTGTCACTTAGTAATGTGCATTTATTTTATCTGTTCACCTACTTCTTCATTGCTTCCAAATTATGGAAGTTGTGAGCAAGCTACTGTGCAAAATCATGGGCAGAGTTTTGTGTACCGTGAGTCTTCAGTTCCTTTAAGTAATTACAGGAAGTGTGATTGCCAGGTTGTATGGGAGGAGCATGCTTTCTTTTGTAATAAACTGTCTTCCGAAGTATAATGAAGTTTTTTGCATTCTCACCTGCTGGCACTGGCATGTCAGCTGGTGCTCTGTGTTGCTCTGTCCTGGCCAGCATTTGGAGTCGCTGTTGTTTTCAGTTTTGACTGTCCTAGGAGGTGTGTCATGGTGTCTTGTTGCTTTGATTTGCTGTTCCCTAATGATCCACAGTGTTGCACAGCTCTTCCTATGTGCCCTTTTGCCATCTGTGTCTCTTCTTTGGTTCATGTCTGTTCATGTCTTTTTCAGATTTTTAAAATCAGGTTGTTCATTTTCTTATTGTTGAGCTATAAGAGTTCTTTGTATATTTTGAAACAGTCATTGATCAGCTGTAACTTTTGTAAATATTTTCTTCTCATCTGTGGTTTGTATTCTCATTTTCTTGATTGCCTATTACAGAAGCTTTTTTAAATTATTATTACTCTAATGAAGTTTGGCTTATCAGTTATTTCTTTCATGGATTATGCCTTTGCTGTTGTACCTGAAGAATTGTCCTCACACTTAACATCGGCTAGGCTTTCTCCTATGTTATCTTCTAGGTGTTTATAGTCTTACAGTTTTACATTTAAGTCGCTAGGTTTATTGAGTTAAGTTTTGTTTTTTGTAATTTTTTTTTACTCAAAAGTCAGAATTACAGAAAAAAGGGACACAGAGAGAAATCTTCTTTTGCTGGTTCATTCTGCAAATGGCAGCCATGGCCAGAGCTGGACCATCCTGAAGCTGGAAGCCAGCTTCCCATGTGGATACACGCACCCAAGGACCTGGGCCGTCTTCAACTGCTTTCCCAAGCTGTTGGCAGAAAGCTGGATCAGAAACAGGAACCAGCTCCCATTTGGGATGCTAACACTGCAGGCAGAGGATTATCTTTCTATGCCACCATGCCAGCCCCATTGAGTTCATTTTTGTGAATCTGTGTCTAGTTTTATATTTTTGTGTATGTGTTACTGTTTAGTTCCAACATTATTTGTGTAATAGACCACTTATGCTCCTTTGTCAAGGATTGGTTGACTTGGGTTTGGCATCATGATACAGTGGGCTAAGCTGTTACCTGTATTACCAGCTTCTTTTATCAGAGTACTGGTTCAAGTCCCAGCTGCTCCGCTTCTAATCCAGCTCCCTGCTAATGCACCAAGGAATATGGCAGAAGATGGTCCACGTGCTTTGGCCCCTGCCACCCACATGGGAGACCTGCGTGAAGTTTTTGGTTTCTGATGTCTACCTGACATAGTCCCTGACCCCTGGAGTAAGCCTGGAGAAAGGTCTCCCATCCGCTGGCTCATTCCCCAAATGGCTGCAACATTTGGAGCTGAGCCAGTCTGAAGCCAGGAACCAGGAGCTTCTTCCACGTCTCTCATGCGGGTGAAGAGTCCCAAGGCTTTGGACCATCCTCGACTGCTTTCCCAGGCTACAGCAAGAGGCTGGACATAAAGTAGAGCAGCCAGGGTATGAACTGGTGCCCATTTGGGATCCCAGTGCATGCAAGGCGAGGATTTAGCCACTGAGCCATCGTGTTGGACCTCCCTGAAGTAAGTCTTAAAATCACATCCTGTCAGCCCTCCAACTTTGTTCTTCAGTATTATCTTAGTTCTTTTGGGTATTTGACCTTATCATATGCTGTAAAATCAATTTGTTGATAGCCATAGAATTTACTGAGATTGTGTTGAATCCATAAATCAAGTTGTGGAGAACTAATGTCTTGGCAATATTTTCTATTCAAGAACATGGAATGTCTATTTGGCTCTTGGATTTATTTCATCAGAGTGTTTCAGTTTTTGTCATATAGATTTTTGGTCATATTTTGTCAGGTCTTACCTAACTATTTTAGGAGTGTTTTTAAACTTCAAGTTTGATTTATTCATTGCTACAAACAGGAAAGCAGTTGAATTTTGTGTATTAACTTTGTATTCTGTAACCTTGCTATAATTGCTTATTAATTCTAGGAGGAGATTTTATTTTTGCTTCCTTTTATTTTAGACAGTTTTCTCAGATTTCCCATGTAGACCATCATGTCATCTGCAAACAAAGATTTACATATCTCTTCCTACATTATATACCTTTTATTTCCTATATGCAAAGACTTCCAGACAATACTGAAAAGCAGCTATGTGAAAAAATGTCCTTGCTGTGATCTTGGTCTTAGTGAGAAAACTGAATTTCTTGCCATTAAGTATGCTGTCAGCTGTGGGTCTTTTGAAGGTGTTCTTTATCAAGTTGAAGAAGTTCTCTTCTATTTTCTAATTTATAGAGAAGTCTTTAGCATGAATGGACATGGGATTTTTGTCGGTGCTTTATTTCCAATAATGGTGTTCTTGATTGCTAGAATTTCTTCCTTTTTTTTTAAGTGGGTAAGACTATTATTTCCACATTGGTTTTTTTTCATGTGTCTGGGGTAAAGTAACTTCTTTCTTTTTCTTTTTCTTTTTTTTTTTTAAGAATTTTTTTTTTTTTTTATTGGAAAGTCAGATATACAGAGAGAAGGAGAGACAGAGAGAAAGGTCTTCCATCTGATGGTTCACTCCCCAAGTGGCTGCAGTGGCCAGAGCTGAGCCAATCCGAAGCCAGGAGCCTCTTCTGGGTCTCCCATTCTGGGGCAGGGTACCAAGGCTTTGAGCCATCCTCGACTGCTTTCCCAAGCCTCAGACAGGAAGCTGGATGGGAAGCAGGGCTGTTGGGTCATGAACAGGGGCCCAAATGGGATCCCTGCGCGTTCAAGAAGGCTACCGTGCCAGGCCCTGTAACTTCTGTATAGATATGGATAAGTGATAGATTTCAAATGTGTATCTCACATAGGACTGTCCTGCTTTAAGCCCTTCAGCAACTTCAATGACTCCTCCCTCCCTTGGGCAAAATCCCCGCCCCTGAACTGACCTGTGCCCATTTCCTGTGACCACAATCCCTTGCTGCTTCTCCAGATTTGTCTCTGGGACAAATCACTATGGCTGCTTTGTATTCTGGTTTCTCTGAACTCTGTGTAATCACACTTCCTAGCATCACACCCCAACACCCAAAGGGTGTTTGCTCAGTCTGTGGCCCTCGAGCAGGCTTGCCTGACCAGCATGGCTTTCTTTCCTAGCCCTTTTGCCTCACCATTGCTGGCCCCTCTTTTCAGATGCAGGCTAGCTATTGTGCTCCTCCGCAAAACTCTAACTTCTGGATTCTTCCATTCCCCAAATGGGTTTCTGTGTGTAAATTTCTATCATTACTTTTCCCTCCAGTTATTCATCACATCAGCTAGCCAATAGTACTCCTGTTGATTATTGCAGAATATTAAGCACTGGGTCACAGCATGTGAAAAAATTCTTCTGAATGGAGGCAACATTTTATGACAGGAGATTGATAAAGTAAAGAACAATTAAAAATATAGCATATGTCAGGGCCCAGCAAGGTAGCCTAGTGGCTAAAGCCTCACCTTGCATGCCCAGGATACCATATGGTCACCGGTTCTAATCTTGGCAGCCCCGCTTCCCATCCAGCTCCCTGCTTGTGGCCTGGGAAAGCAGTTGAGAATGGCCTTGGGACCCTACACTCACGTGGGTGACCCGGAAGAAGCGCCTGGCTCCTAGCTTCAGATCAGCTCAGCTCTGACCATTGGGGCCACTTGGGGAATGAACCAGCAGACAGAAGATCTTCCAATATGTCTCTCCTACTCTCTGTATAACTGACTTTCCAATAAAAAAATAAAATTAATAAATATTTTTAAAAATAGTGTGTGTCAGTTGGTGACTGGTGCTATAATTTAAAGAAACAATTTGGAAGTTGGGAGTGGGATGTTCTGAAGTTAGAGAGGAGGTTGCAGTTTATGATCAGGAAAGGCATTACTGACTGTAGCATGGGCTTTGGACAGAGACCTGGTGGGAGTGAGCAAGGAAGCACAACACATTGGGGAAGGGAGGTATTCCAAAAAGCCAATGGAGGGTTGGGCATTTGGCGCATTAATTCAGTCCCCTGTGTTCCATATCCGAATGCCCCAGGTCAGCCCTTGGCCCTGCTGTTTGACTCCAGCTTCCTGCAGTGCGGATCCTAGGAGGCCACGGGAATGACTCAGGTTGTCTGGCTCCTGGCTTTGGTCCTCGAGCTGTTGTGAGCATTTGGGGACATAAACCAGTGGATAGGAACTTACATTTTCTCTCCCTCATTCCTTCACAAACATTCCTTCATAATTTTTTTTAATAAATATACATTCACACATATATGTAATACAGAAAATCCAAATATAATGCATAATTAATAAGTTGCCCCAAATCATAACTTGTTCATATCTAGCATTGAGCATGTCAAATTCCTTTTCTTCTCTCTTTATAAACTTTACTTTTGACACTTTTTACATATTGGATTAGGGTGCGAAGGGTCAATGGCTAGATGAAAGTGAGTGTGACCATTGTTTTGACATCCTCTTTTTTCCTCCCTGTATCTTGGGGGAAGGGAGAGATAAGGCGAGAAGCCACACCCACCCTCCCAACCATCCCAGGGCCCGATGTGGGGTATGTTCCTAGGGCACTGCTCAAGTGGTTTTGATAGTTCAACAGTTCTGTATTGCTGCCAATCTTGCCCCTCCAGTCACAAAGAAATAAAAAGTTTTTAAAGTGGGAAAATGCATATTGTGTGAAAGTTGCACTAATTTCAAAAAATCTTTGCACCAAAATCAATTTTTATTTTCATTTTTCTTTGAACTTTTGTAAGTACTCTCATATAAGAGGCAACTCAGGGGCTGCAATGAGCTTAGAATGCTACAAGATCAACGGGGGAGGTGCTTGTCACAGAGTGGGCAGGGCCAGGCCAGCAAGATGGGGGTCTCGGGCTAAAGACAGCCAGAGCAGGAAGGACGTGGTAGGCTGCGGTCAGAGCCTCAGCTAGTACTCTTAAGACCAGCTTTTATGCAAAGTGACAAGATTTGGCCGTGTTCAGGATAGACTGAAGTGAGGGCAAGTCAGGAGTATCCCAGGGAAGGGCCAGAGCTAGGAGACCAGGGGGGAGACTCGCGAGTGGATTTGGGTGACTTTTTTTTAGGTACAGCCAATAGAATATGGAAAGGGTTGGATTTAAGCTATGAGAAGAAAAAATGTCACAAGTGACTTCTGGATTTTTAGTCTGAACATAATTGTGAAGTGCTAAGACATAATTGTGAAGTGCAGAAAACAGTAGGAGAGTCTAGATGGATGTCTTACGTTTCCGAAACCTATTGGTTTCCCAGTTGGAGGTGGTGCAGATAGATGGGGTTCAGAGGAGAGGGCCACGGGGCAGTCCCTGACAGCCTTCAGCACTGGGTGGTATTTCTAAGTGATGGGATCAGATGAGGCAGATGACACAAGGTGGATGACTGGAGCATTATAAGCTGTAGAGGCCAAAGTCATTTAATTAAAAAAAACAAAGACACTGAGGAAACCTCGGGAAGGTGGGGCTGGTGAGCACAGGAGCACCCAGGCGTGGTGGCCGTTTCAGTGGTCAGTGATATGGACAGGCTGTGTAAGCTGAGGACATTAGTGTAAGTCTCTGTGTGTGCGTTTGTCTCCTCCATCGGGCTGAGAGCTCCTGGGGGCCAGGACTGGTGTGTGGCGTGTGGCTGCCACCTTGCAGCCACTCTACTTAATGGCTGTTGTCCCTCAGGTGCTTCCTCTTCTCTGTGTGGACTTGAGTCTCATGGATAAGATGGGGAGGAAAGAGTGATGGTTCCCAAGTCATTGGGGACAAAGCACTGAACATGGTCCCTTCCAGGTAAACATGGGATGATGACTATTGCTTTAGGAGACCTGGCACACCGCCCCTCCCTTTTGAGCAACATTTGTTGAATGAAGAAGTGAATCGCCTTTGACTGCCTAGTATTTTGTTTAATTTTAGATGATGTTTACATAGTTGATCAGGGTGGGAAGAATTTCTGCCTAGCATTTTATTCAGTGTGTTCCTTGTGAAGTTGTAACATGGTGGTGTGACTTTCCCCAGGGCAGCTCCTCCTGTAAACTCTGGCTGAAAGGAAGGGAGAAGTTCTAGGGGCCAGGCCGACACCATGGAGCTCCCCAACTACAGCCGGCAGTTGCTGCAGCAGCTCTACACACTGTGCAAAGAGCAGCGGTTCTGTGACTGCACCATTTCCATTGGTGCCATCTACTTCAGGGCTCACAAGCTCGTCCTGGCGGCTGCCAGCCTCCTGTTCAAAACCCTGCTGGACAGCACAGATACCATCTCCATCGACGCAAGCGTGGTGAGCCCCGAGGAGTTTGCCCTCTTACTGGAGATGATGTACACTGGCAAACTGCCTGTGGGCAAGCACAACTTCTCCAAAATCATCTCGTTAGCCGACAGCCTCCAGATGTTTGATGTGGCCGTGAGTTGTAAAAATCTTCTGACCAGCCTTGTAAGCTGCTCTGTCCAGGGTCAGGTGGTGAGAGATGTCTCTCCGTCAGCCTCTGAGCCGTCCAGGAAGGGATCGGAGAAGCCTCAGGTAGAAGTTCCTTCCTCAGAAAGTGCTGCGGAAGCTCCTCCGCTGGAAGTTTCTGCCACCCCAGTGGCCCCTGTGAAAGCTGAGGCAGAAGAAGCAGCACCAGCAGCTCCTCAGGGGACAAGCATGGACCCTGCCAGAGTTCAGGAGGTTGAGGGCGATGCTGGAACCCCATCGGAGCCTCCTGCAACAGCTGAAGTTTGTTCCCCAACTCTTAGTGTACAGAGCTCCAGTGTAGCAGAGCGGGTGAGCACAGAACCAGGTAATGCTATTTTAATTGTTGTTTTGTGAACTGCCAGTTACTAGACTGCATGAGCTTTGTTAATTTTTGTTTCATTATGAATTTACCCAAGACTTCTATTAGGTAGGAAACCAAGATCCAGTGCAGTACCTTACTGAGGCAATCTTTAAAGTTTCTGTTTTCCACAGTTGAGGGGTGAAAGGTGAACTACCTTGCACGTAAGCAGTATCGAAATGACTGCTTATTCTCCATTATTTGAACCAGGCTGAGGAGGCCATGGAGCAGGGAGCTGGGAGAGGTGCTGCTGTGTGTGGCCCAAGGGTCCTCCGACAGCTTCAATGTTCTAGCTTCGAGTACTGTGACTGATTTATTTTATTTTCTTCATTCAGAGTGTAAGAGGAAGCATTGTCAGCTGGATTTCCTTCTAGAAAATCAAAGTGTCTTCTCAGATGCACTCTTGGCTACTCAGGATGTTTTGAAAAAACTAGAAGAATGTTCAGAAATTAAAGGCCTGCAGAAGGAGGTAGGCACCTCTGAGATTTGTTTGGTTGCTGATCTTGTGTTCCTAGGATATTATTTTTAATTTGTGGGGCAGAAATAGGGAAGTGCACAGCATGCCTAAAGGGTGTTTTAAGCTTTAAATTTTTGGCAGCCCTAAAGGGCAATCTTGCAAATGTAGAAGGCAGAATACTTGCAAAATGAAGTGCTAGGACACAAAGGTCCCCGGTCTGGAGCTCCACAATCTGCAGTGCTGTGAAAGCTGTGCCTTGCTCGGCAGCCTGTGGGCACCTTGCAGAGCCATTTTGGTTTGCATTTTCACATTGGTTTGCCCAAGCAGTAAAGCTTATACAGATAGCCCAGGGTCCAGAAAACTTCAAAATTTGAAATTATGCTATTCCTAGGCATTCCAGATAAGGATTATTCAACTCATGCAGATCCCAGTTTATAACTAGTTTTGATCTAGGATTCTTGTCTGATCATACCATTGTTTCATGATTAGTCAAGAATAACAGAGGGCAGAAAATAGCCATGGCTAACCCCAAGCAGAGTTCTAAACTATAAAAGCAAAACAGCAGATATTCAAAACATGTACCAGAAGGATTTTGTGTAAATGTAACAATAAATTACATTCCATGTCTAGGAATATCATTGCCATTTTGGGGGCATAAAACTGATAATGTTTATTGATCTTACTCTGCTGAGCTTGGTGTATGTTTAATCTCATTTGATCTTCGTAAAATCATTGAAGTGGTACTATTTTTTAGTCCTGTTTTATGGATGAGAGAACAATTTCCAAGAAGTGATTTAGCAGCAGGTATTTAGTCCAGTGGTTAAGATCCCTTATCCCACATTGGAGTCCCTGGATTTAATTCCCGGTTTCTAATCCCAGCTTCCTGTTAATGTGTGCCCTGGGAGGCAGTGGTGAGGGCTCAAGCAATTGGATTCCAGCCATCCACAGGGAAGACCCAGATGGCATTCCTGGCTTTAGCCCCTGCTCACCCCTGGCTTTGCGGGCATTTAGACAAGTGAACCAGCAAATGTGTACCCTCTCTTTATGTCTCTTGTCTCTATCTTCTTGCCTCTCAGAAAGGAACAAAAAAAAACAGAACATGATGGGACTTGGCAGTTAACGCGGGCTGATCTCCTAAGACTCAGAATCAGAGTTCAAATCTAAGCATCTGCCTTGAGAGCTGTTCCCTTCCACTAAGTTGTTCTGCATAGTGACAGGGCAGAAATGGCCCGTGGGACAGAAAGGCTTAGGATAGGTCCATCTGAGAAAAAACTGCCACATGGTTATCATGCTGTGTTCTTGGCTGACCTTTCAGTTTTCAATGACTTGTTGAGACACAGCTTATCTCCTTACTACCTGGTTCCTCACCCTTAACCCTGCAAGCTCTGCCTCCACAGCCACTTTCTGCTGCACCTGATTCTCTTCTCTGCCAGCCTTGCTCCCTTTTGACAGGCTGCAACACAGTGAGGAACTCTGTTCAGCAGGCTTGCTCATCTCGTGGGGGTGGGTGGTATGGCAGGGTCTTCTCCTGTTGTGATAACTATATTAGTTACTATTAATCCAAGCCATAATTTTATGATGTTTAAGTGTTTTCCTGATGTATGGCAAGTTGTTTTACTTTTTTTAAAAAAATTCAAGGTCTTGAGGCAGGTGTTGTAGCACAGCAGATTAAGCCACCAATTGAGACAACCATGTATCATGTCAGAGGGCTAATTCAAGTGCCAACTGTTCTGCTTCCTGTCCAGCTTAGTGCTTCAGTTCCTGGCTCCTGCCTTTGGCCTGGCCCAGTCCCTGCTATTGTAGGCACTGATGGAGTGAATCAGCAGATGAAAGATATATTCTCTCTCTCTCTCTCTCTCTCTCTCTCTCTCTCTCTCTCTCTCTCTCTTTCTCTCACACACACACACACTTTCTCACTGTCTGTCACTCTGCCTCTCAAATAAATCTTTTTTAAAAATGAAAAGCAAATTCAAGATCTAGTGTTTCTTTTCACCATGTTAGTCAGCAGTTTACTAGAAGTTGTTTTCTTGGGTGATAATTTAACAAGCCTGACCCTGATGACCTTTGGGAGGTTTCAAGTCATAAATCCTTACAATTCTTTATGCCTGCTATGCTGAAGGATATAACAATTGTATATATATATATATATATTGCACGTGCTTGTCCTTTTAACTGTTCAGTCCATCATTTTTGTCTTTTGTTGTTGCCATACCTCTGTCTCTGCATTTTCTCTTTTTCCCTTTGGCTGCAGAGGAGCAATGTTATCTCCTAGATCAGTAAAATCAAATTATCATCATCTCTACACTCACTCAAACTGTGTCTTTCATATTTTTTTTTTAAACACTGGTACCTAGAAGTGCCTGACATATAGCTGGTGCTCAAAAAATGTCTGTCACACATGGGCTCATTCAATATTTCTTTCCTTTTGTCGTAGTTCTTCTTCTAATCTTCTGATGGCAATAACATTAATAGTACTTTCAAAGACCAGTATTCACTGTTGGTAATCATTATAGGCTTACCCTGTTTCTTCCTCCGTTTTAGAGGTCAGAATAAGAGCCCTACAGACCACTTGGTGGCTGTGTTTAAAATTGATTCTGTCAGAGTCCATAATAAATCTTTCAACTCTGGAAAGAAAAAAGGAAAAGATGCTTTAAGGACATGAGATGAAATCAAATATGGAGTTGGGGAAATGCCACTCTGCACTCAGGCAGTCCACTTCCCTCGTATGCCTTCTTTCAGACAGCTGCATAGCAATGTGCTTGCCTTGTAAGACTTGGGCTGCCGTGAAGCAAGGCCTGCAAGGCCTGAGAAGTTGTGAAATACACCCTGGAACCACCTGCACAGTCCAGGAGGGAGACATGTGCCTCACCCGAGGAGCTCTTCATGCCCTTTAGTAACACGCTCTTCCTTCCACTTTCCACTTAACCATTCTCCCACTGATCTTTATGTCAGTATGGACTATACTAGTTTATATTTTCTAGAATTTTTACATAGATGTGGTCATATCTTATATCCTTTTTGTCTGGCTTCTCTAATTCAGCGTAATCAATTTGCGATCCATCCATGCTGTTGTGTGTTCTTTCATGTCTTGTTATTACTGGTTAGTGTTCCACTGTGCAGACTACAGCTTCTTTACTGAGTGGCTACCATTTACTGGTGTTGTAACCTTGAGCAACTTAGTCTTTACAGACCTGACTTCAAAATCTATTAAGCGGGCTGTTACTACCTACATCTCAGAATCATTGTGAATTAATTACAATTATTTATGAACCTGCATGATGGCATAGCAAGTTAAGCTGTGACTTGCACACTGGCATCCTTAATCAGAGCACCAAGTCAAGTCCTAGCTGCTCTGTATCCAGCCTAACTCCCTTCTAATGTGCCTGGGAAAGCGGTTGAAGATGGCACCAGTGTTTGGAACCCCTGCTACTCACATGGCTCCTGGCTTTGATCTGGACTAGTGTTAGCCCTCAAGGCCAGTTGGGGAGTGAACCAGCAGATGGAAGACTTCTGTGTCTCTCCATCTCTATCATGTGCCTTTAAATAAATAAATCTTTATTTAAAAAAAGATTATATAGAGAGCACTCACAGTAAAATGCCAGTTACACAGTAGGAGTTCAATAAGTAGCAACTACTCTACTTCTGGACCTAATATACCTCAAAATGCTCCCTTTCCCCTAAAGCCTTGTGACATCCTGAAGCTGCACTTCAAATGGGTACCGCTGTCCACTTGGCAGCAGCTCTGCAGACTGCAGGGTAGTGACGGGTCCAACACTCAGTGCGTCTGTAACACAGTGGTGCAACAATGTAAGAGTTACCTAGTGTATGGGTTAAGTGTGTGTTTCCATGGCCTCATTTTCAGACTCCAGTCCTTACCTTGTGGTAGAGTTTGGAAATCTAAATCTTTAACAAATTCCCCTGGGTTGCTCTTGTGGTATTTGCAGACCACATTTTGAGAAGCAGTACCGGAAAGCACAGTGGCTTAATAGGAACTCTGGGTGTATGTCTGCTGTACCTCTTCATGTTGTGGGAGGCCACGAAATATACATTTTCCCCACATATTGCTTACCCTCAACTTGCCAGATATTTCCTGAGCAACTGCTTTGCACCAGGAAAATAAATTTAAGACTCAGACTCTATCCTTACAATGTCTTAATGGCCAGGACGCCCTGCCTCACTTACAGTTAATTTAGGGGATGATTACACAGGGGTTATCAAAATGATGAGAGCGTTAAGGACTTTGCACTTGGAATGACCTAATTCTAGGTTTCAGTACGATTTTAAAGGTTGTTCCGAGCTTTTTGTTTTGCTGTTTTCCACGGTTGGCTCCCAGAGAGCTTTGAATGATTTTGTTGTTAGTAGTGGCAGTATGTTGTTGTTATTAGGGTCATTAGCAGAACATAACTTGTGATTCATTAAAGACTACCTCCCAGGGCGTACATCATTTTGAAGCTTGTGAAGGCTCGAAGTGATGAGGGACTGTGGCTGAGGCGGACCAAACAACTGGTTTCTTTTCTGAAAAATATTCTGGGGCAAGGTGGTGGTGGCCAGGCTTGAGTTTAGGAAGGATGTCATGAACTAGTGTCATGATTATTCTATTTTCTGAGCTGAATGATGAAAGGTGGCAAAGCCATTCCCTGTGGTGAATGCGGCAGCCTGCAAAGAGGCTGCGCTGCCTGGGGATCACCAGCCCAAAGCCAGCGCTGGTGAGGGAGAGGGCTCCTGGGGGCTCGAGGGGAGATACCTTCTGTCTTGCCCTGCTCGTTAGGAAGAGCAAACACTGACCTCAGAGGCTTTCTGTCTAAGCCAAGTAAAAAAGTGATGTAAAGCCAGTCTCGGACTCTTCTTCAGCTTCAATTGTCTGTCTTCTTTATTCCTGGCCATGTCCCTGCTTTTAATGAATTGTAAAGCAAAGTGGATCTTGGACTAGAATAAAGAGATAACTTTTGCTACTATTGATTTCTGTGCTGTTGGATTCACTTTTCACCTAAAGTTCTAGAAAGACTCCCAGAGCTGAAGACCTAGTGGTATTTTTTTCCTCCTTCAACTTCATTTCAAAAGCAAACTAGTGTCTTCTAAGTAATCTGGTATTTTCAACCTTGTCACTGCTTTGGGTATTTGTCAAATATTACAGGCTTGTGTTTTAAGGGCTGTGTTCACTGGCAGTGTTGAGTAACCCTCCTCGGACTGAGTTAATGGAACTCATTGTACAAGTCTGTTGGGGTGAAAATGAGTTATGGTTTTTCCCATCCTCGTCTATGACAGTTATTAAGTATGAAGACACACAGCCGTAGGTAGAAGGACCAGTGTTTTATGGCCAAGGGATTCCATTCAGTTAGATAAGCAATTGTTAGGTACCTACTCTGTCCCAATCTCCATAACTAATCTTTGACACTAAAAACAATGAAACAGATTACCTAGATAATTCCCCATATTCAGAGCCATGTTGATTCTAGGAAGTACAAAAGAGTACAGCCTAAAGGGATTTGATTCCACTCCAAATCCGAGAGCTAGGACTGGGTGAGAGCTAGGACTAGGTGAAAGAGGTTTCAGGTCTAGGGTGTGCAGTGTGCACTGTTTATCAGACTACTCTACATTGGCCCTGTTACCTTAGGCAAGTCACTTCACCTCTCTGATATTCAGCTGAACAGTAGTGTGTAAGACTTTATAAACGCCTCCTGGAAGCAGGAGGTGGAGGAAAGCAGATGGTTCCAGTGCAGTGTCTGGGGCGGAGCTGAGTGACCATGGTGGGATGCCCAAGCCAACAGAACATACTTAAACAGCTCCCAGGGAGGTAAATTCAAGTAAAAGACTAGAGTTAGGAGAAAGATTAAGTGGGTTTTTTTGTAAGCCATATATCTATATTTAAATATCTTTACCCATGTAATTACTCATAAATACTTTATGTGACCATGCATTAACTTGAATTTATGAAAGTACCTTTAAACCCAGAGAATCAAAGGATTTTGAAATGTATGCTTAAAGAACTTGGCCTGTTTGGCAGAACTCCATTTTGGTTCAGCTCCTGCAATTCTGGTGCAGGTTCAAGCATGATGCCTTTCTGTTTAGGCAGAGATACTATTTCACAAAAGAGCTTACTCCATTATGGAGCCCAGTCGGAGGGGGTACAGTAAAGGAATATAACTCCAACACTGGTTCTGGTGTGGGTCCTCAGAAGGTTCTAGAAGGAAGAGTGGCGAACAGAGCTGTGCAGGCAGCTGGCTGCTCCTTCCTGGCCCTTTCATCAGCCCACCCTTGCTTCTCTTCCCAGATGGTCACCCTCACGTCACTGCTGTGCAGTGAAGTTAACAAATGTTTTAATTTCACTGCTGAGTAGTTCCGCAGAAGGGATAATAAGAAACACATCAGATGCCACCATTGATGAAAGCAGCTCTTCCCCACTGGTTCAAATAATAATGCCAGACAAATTGGATATGGAGAGAGGTGGGCTTAGGATACTCTGAGAACTTCAAGTGAAAAAGAAAAGCAGGCTAGGATGGGTTGAGATAGCTATATGCTATAAAGGTTCAGGTGCACAGGTGGACACGAAGGAAAGGGGAAACAGAGAAACACGTTTACCTTAGTCAGCAGTAGTTGTGAATGGGTTTGCATTAGTGGTCTGTTATTGTGGGATGAATTATTCTGAAAATTAGCATCTTAGCACAGTACCTTTATTACCCCAGGGTTCTGCGAGTCAGGGTAAAACTGACCTAGAGCCCCTCCCAGGGGTGCTCTCCAGGAAGGCAGCAGCACTCGCAAGACTCTTGTCCCTGTTCACACTGATGGCTGCTGCCTGGAGACACACTTCTCTGCCATGGGGCCCTCTCTCAGTCGGCTGCTCGCTTTGCCAAGAGCACAGACAGAGAGGCAGAAGATCACCTGCACAGAGAACATGCATGACGGAAGTCATGGTCACCTAACCTCAAAAGTGGCGTCCTTGGGTTGGTGTGTTAGAGTGGATTAAGTCCCTGCCTGTGATGCTGGCATCCTGCTTCGGTGCCATTTCAAGTTCCTGCTGCTCTACTTCCAATCCAGCTCCCTGTTAATGCACCTGGGAAAGAAAAAAAAACGGCCCAGGTGTTTGAGCCGCTGTCACCTATGCAGGACACCCAGTGGAGTTTCAGGCTCCTGGCTCCAGCCTGACCCAGCTCCAGCACTGTAGCCACTTGGGGAATAAATTAACAGGTGAAAGATCTCTCTATGACTATCCTCTTTATCTATGACTGTTTCAAATAGATAAAATAAATATTTTAAAAATAAAGTGACATCCTGTTACTGTTGCAGTTCTGAGGCACCAGGAGTCAGCTTGCAGGCTGCTCTCTTGGCACTTCACAGTGGCAATGAAGAGGTGTTGTAAGGAAATAATGGGTCAGCTGATAAAAGCATGAAAAGGTTAATAATCTGATTAAAAGAAGAGAAGCATTTAAATGATATCTTTGGGGCTGGCATTGTTGTATAGAGGGTATGGTGGTATAGTGGGACGGCCATTTTGGCCATCTGCAGAGTGAAGCCGCAGATGGAAGATAACTCTTCTCTTTCCCTCTAACTCTGACTTTCAAACAAATCTTTGTCTAAAATACGTGTGTGTGTGTCTTTGTGTCTTGTTGTGTTTGTTTAATTTTTTTATTGGAAAGGCAGATTTACAGAGAGGAGAGACAGAAAGATTTTCTATCCTCTGGTTTACTCCCCAAATGGCTGTAACAGCCAGAGTTGAGCCAATCCATAGCCAGAAGCTTCTTCCAGGTCTCCCACATGGGATGGTCCCAGTGCTTTGGACCATCCTCTACTGCTTTCCAGGCCACAAGCAAGGAGCTAGATGGGAAGTGGAACAGCTAGAACACGAACCAGCACCCATATGGGATCCCGACACATTCAAGGCAAGGATCTATTTTTTTAAAAAAGATTTATTTATTTTATTACAAAGTCTGATATACGGAGAGGAGGAGAGACACAGAGGAAGATCTTCCATCCAGCGATTCACTCCCCAAGTGAGCCGCAACGGCCAGTGCTGCACAGATCCGGATGCCGGGAACCAGGAACCTCTTCCGGGTCTCCCACGCGGGTGCAGTGTCCCAATGCATTGGGCCGTCCTTGACTGCTTTCCCAGGCCACAAGCAGGGAGCTGGATGGGAAGTGGAGCTGCCGGGATTTGGACCGGCGCCCATATGGGATCCTGGGGCGTTCAAGGCGAGGACTTTTAGCCGCTAGGCCACGCCGCCGGGCCCAAGGCAAGGATCTAGACACTGAGCTGTCATGCCAGCTCTTCCTTTCTCCCTTTCTTTTTTTAAAATTATTATTATTAATAGGGAAAGTTATTATCTTAAAGTTCATGGAAGTTATTCCAATGAAATCTCTTTTTTAAGATTTACTTTTTTGGGCCCGGCGGCGTGGCCTAGCGGCTAAAGTCCTCGCCTTGAAAGCCCCGGGATCCCATATGGGCGCCGGTTCTAGTCCCGGCAGCTCCACTTCCCATCCAGCTCCCTGCTTGTGGCCTGGGAAAGCAGTGGAGGATGGCCCAAGGCTTTGGGACCCTGCACCCGCGTGGGAGACCCGGAAGAGGTTCCTGGTTCCCGGCTTCGGATCGGCACGCACCAGCCCGTTGCGGCTCACTTGGGGAGTGAATCATCGGACGGAAGATCTTCCTCTCTGTCTCTCCTCCTCTGTGTATATCTGGCTGTAATAAAATGAATAAATCTTTTTAAAAAAAAAAAAAAAGATTTACTTTTTTTTTTTTGAAAGGCAGTTACAGGTTGAGAGAAAGAGAGTCTTCCATCTGCTGGTTAACTTCCCAATGGCTCAACAGCTAGGGTTAAACCAGGTCAAAGCCAGGAGCTTTGGATCTCCCACATAAGTGCAGGGACCCCAAACAGTTGGGCTGCCATCCTCCATTGCTTTCCAAGGCACCATTAACAAGAAGCGGGATCCAAAGTAAAGCATCTAGGATTCAAACTGGCACCCACATGGGATGCCAACATTGCAGACAGCAGCATAAGTCACTACACCACAGTGTCAGCCCCAACAATGAAATCTGTACTGTTTATCTAAGTTAATTTTTCTCACAATACATGAGAAACTGTTGTTTATGCGTTGATCCAGAAAGGACAGAGATCGGTCTTCCATTCACTGGTTCACACTCCGAGTTCTCTGGACAACAAGGGTTGGGTGAGAACAAGGCCAGGAGCCAGGAACTCCATCAGGATCTCCCATGGGGCTGCCTCCATTCACATAAGACCAAAGAAGAGAATGCTGGTTGGAATGTATTTTGCCACCTGGCTGGTTGATATTGTAATACCAGTTCTAGACATGTCTATATGGAGAGTTTAGTTTTCTTTGTGACCCTGAGCCCAAGGCACAGCTTGTAGGAACAGACTGGCTCCAGACTCCAGTGGAGATGGAGGCTGGCACTTGTTTTGAGGATTAGTTGCATAAAGGTGAAAGTTACAGCTGGGCGTGTGAGAGGTTATTAAGAATAACAAAAGGAGAAAAATACCAAGGAGAGAGATGACTGTCGGGTACTGCTGTAGTTGTGAATTTGGAAGAATCGGTGAGGATAGCTGGAAAACAATGGCCTTATCCAAAAAGCCAGTGAGGTCAGAGAACTGTTATAGAGACCATAGGAATGCCACATGCCACAGGAGGGTTAAGGCACGAAGCCAGACACAAGGCTTGCTGTGTAGACAGTGTTGCTTCGAGGAAGCAACTTGGAAGCCTCTCAGATTAGAAGCAATTAGCATGGGAAATTAATATGTGAATTGTATGTGCTTCTTAGAACTGGCAGCAACAAGCCCACATGTTGTTAGCCTTAATTATCACAGAATTTACTGAAAGTAGTAAGGCCCATGTCTTTCTAAATTGTCATTTAGATTGTAAGTGATTTACAGTGTTCTTTTTTTTTTCTAAATTGTGAGGTTTTAATTGCATTCTTGGGTAATAAAATGACAGCTTACCAAATTTGAAATTCAGATATCCTTGTCCAAAGAAATACTCAAAATGTCTTAAGATCCAGAAAGGGATAATTAGGTAAGACATGTATTAAATCTGTTAAAAAATCCACAGAACATGTAACAGCAGGCTGAGCGTGCAGAGCTCTGGATCACCCAACCCGTGTCTTCAGGATGTCCAGTAGGAGGGGAAGGAGCAGGTTATCACACACGGTGTAGCAGATGCAGCACTGGGAGCAATAGAGAGGATCCACGGCTGTAACGGCCCCTGGCCGAGGAGACCCCCAAGCAAGGCAATGGCCTGGAGTTGGAGAGCCGCAAGGGCCGAGTGGGGGCCGAGTGGGGGCCGAGTGGGGGCCGAGTGGGGGCTGGTGCAGCCAGTGGAGGCAGGGAGAGTGCCGCTGCAGTGGTTGTTGAGGGCAGGTCCTAGGCCTGGCTAATCTCTGGGTCCTTTTGTTCCACAGACCCTAATGGAATGTCTTGAGGGTGAAGAACACTCAGCATTTCAGAGAATCCTGAGTAAAGTAAGAGAAGAGAGCCTGGATGTTTCCACGGTTACGTCCCTGCTGAGGCTGTACCAGGATTCTAATCCTGCAGTCAAATCAGCACTGTTACACGGAAAGCCCAAAGATGCAGAAACAGGACAGCCAAGAGGTAGGAGCAACTCTGCCCACCACATGACCAAGCTACCTTTGGGAAAGACGCCATACTGTTCCTTCCTTCTAATGGTGTCTACCTTCATCACACACATTCTATGTGCTGTTCCAGAACCTGCATGTTAAATGCATTCAAACATGAATGTGAATCTTCATTTATAGCCCTTAGTTAACTAGTCTTATATCTTGAAATTGGAGAGTACCAACAGTGTTCTGCCTTTCAGAAGCCACAGATCCAAACCCGTAAGCTGGGTGCCCACAGTGAGCCGGTTCACTGACAGCACTTAAAGGCTGCTGCTTCTCTCATTTGGGTTAGGTACAAAGCACTGGCCTTGCCAACCGAAAGTTAACCTCTGGCTAGCTCTGCAGCTTTGTGCTTCGACAGATAAATGAAACACTTTTTCTTTCATAGAGTTTAAACAGAATAATAAAGTGTTTTCCTCTGAAAGCAGTTCTGCATTCGGGTGCTCAGAATAAGCTGAGAGCCACTTGACTATTCTGTTAGATCTCTTGACAAACCTTGCTGTCATTTTCTTCAAATTGACTAGCTGCTCTTGTGTGTCTCTAATTCTTCCTCCCCTAGGGTGCACGGAGCAGGGAAAGACCTTGTCTGTCCTGTTACTGGAACAGAAAGAGGGGCTGACACAGTGTGTGACACAGCTGAGGCCCATTGTGGAGTTCCTGCAAACAGCCGAGGAAGGATTCCTGCCCAGCAGTGAGAAAAGGGTAACTCCAGCTCCCCATTTCCTGCAGCACTCCAGCAGATAAATAAGCCAGTACCTCTTGGGTGGCACAGCGCACTTGTTAGCTTAGTTGTTTTTGTGCCTGGTGCATAGGCGGCACCTCGGGATCCAAATTCTCGTTCCACACCCCTTGGTGTCCCTTGCAGCGTCCTTCTGGGTAAATGTTTGGGTGATGTTCCTGCTCAGACTCAAGGAATTCTTATTACAAGAGTTAAAATGTTGAGGCACATTTTCCATTACAATGTCACTCTTCCTTTTTACAGAAACAATGCGCTATTCATATGTAAAAAAATTGGGGAAACAAGCAAACAAGAAAAATTCAAATTTCACTCTTCAGAGGTGATGAAGCACATATCCCCACGTGCCCTTGACTCAGCCTGGGTTGGGGTTATACAGGACAGATGGCTTTCTAATTTGTATTTACTGTGCCTATTTCAATATGTATAATATGAGCGCAGGTAGGTAGATTATGTTTTAGTGGACATACCACAATTCAGTAATTCCTTATCACTAGGTATTTGTCTCTATCATGCACAGAACATGTTTGCAAACACATCTTTGCATGCATGCTTCTCAACTGAGTTCCTTAGAATGAGTTCTAAGAAGTGGTCTTTTGGGATAGGGAAGATAATATTTCCCACTGTTGGATAGGTACCGCCAGAGTGCCCTTCAGGAAGGTTGGACCTATTTACTCTCCCACCAGCTAGCTACTAAAATCCTCATAAAACTGCTGGCATGAGTTCTCAAGGCAGCTAGATAACTGTATTTGTTGGTGTTATTGATTTCAACTTTGTGCTAAAAATAGTTTTATATCTGGAAGGAAAGAATAGGGATAGAAAACTGTTGTGGCATCAATTCTTAAAACTGTAGGAAGTGGCTTAAATGTTTAGCAGTGAAGTCTAGAAACCACCAGTATAATGGCTTAAGCATTGGAGCCATCGACTACTGCATCGCAAATGACTACTTTTCTCTGCTATTATACAGCTCGTGTAAATGGAAATAACTTTTAATCTAAAAACTATTTTTTTCAAATCATGTTGTGCAATGTCTAACTTACTTGGAGGTCTTAGAGAAAAATTATATATATATATATGCGTATGTATATATAAAAGGTTAATCTACAGATTGTCATCTCAGGCACTCAGTTTAAATAAGTTACTTCTAACTCAGAGTATGTGACACCCTATTTGGTGAGTTCATTCAATTACTCATTCAAACCTTCTCCTTATTAGCTAAATTGAACGTGTCCTTTGAACTGTTCCATTATCTTGGTGAAATGGCACTTATAGAAACAGCCCGAACTCAGCCTTGTTTTCCGCAGCAGCATAGACCACACTGTCATTTTCTTCTGTCACTTTCAGTTTACTTCACAGAAAAAACGCTGAAGTAGAAGAACTTAAGTTAGTTACAAACCACAAAAGCACTTCTGAGGATTGGAGACCCACCAGAGCTTCATTAAGCTATTCTTTCTCGTGAAAATTGAAGCAAACTAATAAAATGGGAGTGTAGAGGTGAATATTTATTGAATGGTCTGAGTATTTTACATCATCTAGAACATGTAAACAGGCTATTTAGAACTTTCTTTTGTTATGAAATTATGCTAATTAAGGGTGTCATGACCCTTATGTGTAAATACTTTGGGTTCTTTTTGTGAGAAGCAGTAAATAGAAGTAGTTTTTGTTTTTGTTTTTTGGTTTTTTTAGTTCTCAAGGCTTTACTTAAACACAAATAAAATGTGCACCCAGCTGGCTATTCGTTTTCTTCGCTGTGCAGCCTGGCACTGGGGTGGGTGACTCAGATGGCCAGCTGACTGCCCTTTCCCCGACAGCTTTGTGGTTCTTGGAGGTGACATTGTGAACAATCTGCAGCTCCTTGACTTTGTGACCGGGAGGTTGTGGAAGCCACTGGGCGGCATGTGCCTGGTCTTCTCTCTGCTCCCATAGCCGATGCTGGGCATCAGGATCTGGCCCTTGAACCTGCGCTGCACCCTGTTGTCAGTGCCCCGGGGCTCCCACCAGTTCCACTTGATCTTGACATAGAGGTCACACTGGTGCCAGCTGAACTTCTTGGTCCTCTTCTTGACAATCTTGGGCTTCACCAGGGGTCCGAGGGCAGCCATGATGCTGGGGAGAGGGCTGCCCAAATAGAAGTGTTTTTACATCAGGACTGGAAACAGACATCAAAGTAGGAATTGCTAGATTATGTTTGTTGTGGTCCATGTGCCAAGCATTATGTTAAATACATTTTTGTTTGTTTTTACTTTATCTGAAAGGCAGATAATGAGAAATTTTCCATCTAGTAGTTCACTCTCCAAATGCCTACAAAAGCCAAGAACTAACGAGGCCAGAGCATCCAGCTTAGTTCAGGTCTCCCATATGATGGCAGGACCCAGCTGCTGCTGAATTGTGAGTTAGCAGGAAGCTGGATTGAAAGTGGAGGAGTCAGGACTGGAACCAGGCACTCAGAACATGGGATGTGGGCAGCACACATGGTGACTTAATTGCTGAATCAAATGCCAGCTCAGAATCTTTTATTATTAGGGGTTTGTTTGTTTAACGTTTTATGTATTTATCTGAAAGGTAAAATTTTAGAGACTGAGAGAAAGGAAAATCTTCCATGCACTGGTTTACTGCCCAGATGGCTGCAGTGGCTGGGGCTGGGACTGGGACACTGACGCCGGGAGCGAGACACTCCGTGCAGGTCTTGTATGGGTGGCAGGGCCCTGACTACCTGGCAGCTCCCGCCGCTCTCCCAGGTGCCCTGAGTTACGACTATTAATTTTCACTCTAAGCGTGAAGGGACAGAAGCTCGAGGAAGTCTGGCTACTCACCCAAAGACAACCAGGCTTCTAATCTCTACAGTCTCTTACGCACCGTGGGTGCTTCTCCTAGTATGTCAGCTATACCGTCAGGTCTTTCAGGTCACGTATGTCCGTTGTGTTACACTTGCCTCTGCGGAGAGCAGCTGCATTTTACAGAGCCCTCGTAACAACTGTGCGAGAGTTGGTATTAGTATTTCTTTTGTAAATGAGCAAAATAAGGCTGGAAGAATTAAAGAGCCTGCCCAAGGTCATACAAGCAATAAATAATACAACTAGGGTTCAGACTGGATCTGCCTGGCTTTAAAGCCCATGCTTGGGCCTGGCGCGATAGCATAGTGGTTAAAGTCCTCGCCTTGAATGTGCCGGGATCCCATTTGGCCACCGGTTCTAATCGCGGCAGCCCCACTTCCCATCCAGCTCCCTGCTTGTGGTCTGGGAAAGCAGTCGAGGACGGCCCAAGGCTTTGGGACCCTGCACCCATGTGGGAGACCCGGAAAGAATTTCCTGGCTCCTGGCTTTGGATCAGCACAGCACCAGCCATTGCATTTACTTGGGGAGTGAATCATCGGACGGAAGATCTTCCTCTCTCTCTCTCTCTCTCCTCCTCTCTGTATATCTGCCTTTCCAATAAAAAAATAAATCTTTAAAGCCCATGCATGCTAACTGGCTGCTTCATTATGTATCAGATTTTGACATAGGAACCAAGATTTTGCACTGAAATTGGTGCAGTTTTTAGATGTAAGCTGTTAAATTATGATTCATTTAGTTAATCTTCTATATATTTGGACCTTAAAAAGAGAATGATTATTTTATGTAATGACAAGGAATATAACAACAAGATTTATTATGTGTATGTGTGAAGCCAATTTGAGTTTAAAGCTAAATGCATTATTTTAAAGTGAAAGTTAATAATTTGACATTGGCAGCCTCTAGCATACTGCCATGACTGATTTGCCCCCTGGTTCTCCTGAGCGCTGGCATCACCAAGGCAAGCTCACAGCTCAAGCACCATGGATCTGTGCAGTGTGTGTTGGAGAACAATCCCTGCTCTGTCAGTTCCACGTGACGCCAGGATAGCCGAGTCATACATAGCCCGTTGTAGTCCATTAACAAATAGGTCTGTTGTTATACAAAGGCATCTGTAAAATGTCTGTCTTGTGTTTCATTTTTAACCTTTTCCTAGAGCCCGATGCCCTTTGCACTCAGAAAAATCTTTTTGTACACCAAGGAAGAGCAAGAGAGTAGCATTGTTGACTTAGGACCACAGCTGATGCCTGTGGCCATGGAGAATGGGAGGGATGGGTGAGCAAGAACTCACAAGAAGAATATTCCAGAAAGGCAATTCAAATAATGTAAAAGCAAGTAAAATAATAGAATTACTCTGACTATAACCTACACAGTCATCTTAGACTTTACCGAGCAAAGATTGAGAAACATTTAGTAATTAATTGCCGGTCTTCTTACAGCTGGTTTGTTATCTAATGAGCCAGGTCCTGCGGGCTGAGTGTGATCACGTTTGCACAAGATCCAAGCAAGGAAGCAATGATGTGCCTTTGAGAAAGGAAGGTTTCACGGATGCTACATGAAGAATGTTTTAGACCTTTGTTGAAACGGAATAGAGTGGCGGGAGAAGTGCTAGAGACCATGGGAGGAGGATGCAGAAACAGGGCGTCCCGTAATGGCAGCCTGCTGGGCTTCCCAGTGGTGTGTCAGATACATTTCCGATTGTTGGTCACTGGTGTCTGCTGATTGCTTGCCACTGCAGGTGATTCTGAATTGCTGTGAGAGCGGAACACCCAAGGAGGCAATAGAGAATTTGTTGCACAGAATAACCGAAGAGAAGACCCTGAGTGCTGAGAGTGTGGTCAAGCTGCTCCAAGCTGTGAAGATCGCATTCCCGAACTTGGACCTTCTGCTGGAGAATTTGCAGAGATTAGCTGCATTGCCCAGCGCCACAGGTGCCCGTTAATTGTTAACTCTGTGGGCTGAAACTACCCCTACAGAAAACTATAGCTTACAACACCCTCTTGGCTCCATGCTAAGGAAAAAATATTCAGAAATGTCATTGCAAAGCAGAAACTAGGTGCCACAAATCTGCAGTTCTGAATATTACTAAAGAGCTGAAATCTGAGGATTTAAGCCCACTCAAGGTGCAGCTCAGGTTCTGTGGATTAACATACAGCTTTCCCAGCACCTTCCAGGGTTGCCTGCGAAAGGCAAAGGAGTGTGCAGGCTCATAGACTAACATTGAGAAGAGCCAGGGTGACAGATGTGAGCAGCCAAGATGCAAAGCTGGGTTGCCCCAGCCCTCCTTGAAAGTTGCCTGATTGAAGTAGTCCCAGAACTGACTTCTCTGAGCATTCAGCTTGGGGAAAGGAGTCCACATCCCATTCCTTAGAAAGACAAGCAGTGTGAGCCAGTTGTCTCCTACAACAGGACATTTAGGACTGAGTTGGTTTTCAGAAAAAGGTTATTTGGTGAGGGGTAGAACTTTCTTCTAGCTTATAGACATAATATATGCATGTTCAAACTCAAATAGCTCAGAAAGTAAAGAACAAAATGGCCTAAATCCTGTTCAAGTGTGTTAGTATTACTGTTTTGACGTATTCTGCTCATGACATTATTTCTGTCATATTGAGACTCTACCATGTTTGTGATGTTGGGATTTCTGCCATTAGGCAGATGAAGCATACCGACTCAGTCAAGAGCCCTTGAGTGTGCAGCCGGGTGACTCTGGGCAGGTGATTTCACCTTTGTGGACCCCGTTTTAGTTGTGAAATAGGGAGAACTTGGTACCCATCACATTGATTTATGTGGGTACCATGAACTTAATTCTTGGGAAACATTTGGCCCAGTGCCTGGCAGGGAGTTGGCCCTTCAAACATTACTGGTTAATATCTTGACCATCACCACAGATGTATGCAGCAACAGTTGTCTTTACAGGTCGTTTTTAATTTTTGCCTTTAAATAATTTCTTAAGATTCTAACAGTAGAGTCACTGGGCCAAAGAGGAGAATAAGTTTTTAAAAGTGATCTACAAAGCTGAGGAAAATTCCTCATAATTTTGATTATAATTGTTTTCAAGTAAATGTGGTCTTTTAAATAAAAATCCCTGCGAGATTGGCTCCAAGGATGTGGAACAGAATTGTAGGTCAGCGTCATGCATGGGCTCTGTAGCCGGTGTATTTTGGTACACCACTCGGATGCTTTACCTCAGGCCTAATGAATGACACTCCTGAATCTGTCCACTGCAGCCTTCGAATTATCCCCGTTGGCAGTTGCCACCTTTTAGCACCAGACACAAACTTTCAGAGCATCCAATGATTAAGAGTTAACCAGAGGAGATCTGAACACGTGTGTGAGGCCTCAAGCTGGCAGTTGGGCTCCACTCTACAGAGGCAACTGACTGTGTGTGAGCTGGTTTCCCTGCATCTCATTTGTAGCATCCCCTGGTCTTCTGTGGGAGGTGCTCTGAGGAGGTTTTGTTCCATCAGACATGTGTTGCTGACATCCTTACAGGCCAGTCAAGCCCTGGTGATTTTGGAACTGAGCTCTTGCGGCGTTACCAAGAAAACCTCTCTGAAATTTTCACCGACAACCAGATGTTGCTACAGGTGATCTCACATGTGAGGAGCATATGCCCTGGAGAAAGAGAGGTGAGCCAGGTGGGGCATCGGAGAGGCCAGTAAAGTAAAAGGACAGAGAAAGGAAAAAGAAAAAATAATAAGATTGGGCTCGGCACAATAGCCTAGTGGCTAAAGTCCTCACCTTGGATCTGCCAGAATTCCATATGGACGCCGGTTTGTGTCCTGGCAGCTCCACTTCCCATCCAGCTCCCTGCCTGTGGCCTGGGAAAGCAATTGAGGACAGCCCAAAGCCTTGGGACCCTGCACCCACGTGGGAAACCCAGAAGAAGCTCCTGGCTCCTGGCTTCAGTTTGGCTCAGCTCCAGCCATTGTGGCCACTTGGAGAGTGAACCAACAGATGGAAGATTTTCTCTCTGTATCTCCTTCTGTCTGTAGATGTGCCTTGCTGATAAAAATAAATTTTTTAAAAAGACCAAAAAATAAATAAGATTACATATGTGTGTGTGTGTTACATGGTGGAGGCTACAGAAAGTTATTTTGTAAAACTGCATGGATTTCAAAATTTGCAGCAAAACAAATATCTTCTCATTCCATTTCCCATGATCTTTTTACCCTGTGTTTATGTTTTCTATAAATATACATGTGCAGCTGTGTTGAGAAATGCTGAGTAGAAAAGGAATAATAGAAGATAACTCAATTTCTAAAGTGGAGTCGCAAGTGGGGTGGTTGTCATTCCTTCATAAGGAGGTGGTCAGAAAGCAATGGAGACCCTTGTCCTGCATAAAGGGTCTCAGGTCCAGGGAGGGGAAGCTGGGAAGGAGATTGGAAATTCCTTCCCAGAAACGTGGGCACTGCACCCCAGGGCTTGGACCAGCAACTCTGCATTTGGGCTGGTGGCTACCAGGTCTCTCACGTGCGTGTTTATGCTGCATCTTGAAGGTCATGGAGAAGCTTGTGCAACGTGATCCGGGTTCAGGGGGGTTCAGCTCCCTGCTGTCAGCAGTTCTAGAACAGCAGACCCTCTCTGCAACAGCTGTTTGGCAGCTTCTACTGGAACAGAAGACCAAGTCGCGCCTGTTGAACCTGCTCCTGGAGCAAGTGCGGAGGGAGCCTGGCGCAGATGCCTTCTTCCAGGCAGGTACGCATCCTGACCTCTACCGTGGCCTTGCCATCACGGAAGTTACCAGGCAGACGAGAGGAAGAGCTTCCTTGTAATCATCCACACTTCATCAGATTTAAGGACTGGCAGCTTTGTTCCAGCACACAGTAGTTTGTAAATTTAAAGGAACAGCAACAGAGAAGAAACCAGTGGTTACTTTAACTTTATATTTGTCGTCATTGTATTCTCACGGCTGTGCTTTGTGGGAAACAGGCAATAGATGATATGTGTTCTCATGATAAATTATTGAGCATTGGAAAGATGCAGAGAAAAGGTACTTAATTTTTACTAATGAACCTTCAAACCCCTTTCTTTCAGTGACCGCCCCAGAAAGCGCTGCCTTAGAAGTGTTCGTGAGGCATAACAGACTGATTAGAGAGGCAATCCAGCAAAGTCTTGAACTCAAGTCTCTCGCCTCAGAGGAGGAGTGCGTGGCAGAGACTGTGAAAGAGGTGGGAGAGAATAAAATCAGGGTGTTTGACCACCTTAGTGTCTGGGCCTGCCTTCAGTCCTCAGCATCTGCAGGGCCCCACCTCTGGGCCCAGCTAAGCCAGCACCTGCTTTACGCTTTTAGTTTCCCCAAACCTCAGGGCCAGGTAATGTCACCATATTTTACGGACAAGGGAGCTCTGGCTCAGAGAAATAACTCCTGTGTCCAGGATGCTCCAGCAGGTGAAAGATGAAGCCAGGACTTTTTCCCCCCCAGAAAGATTTATTTATTTGTAAGGCAGAGTGGCAGAAAGAATGGAGGAGAAACAGAAATCGTCCCTCTGATGGCTTAATTCCCAGATGCTTGCAGCAGCCAAGGCTGAGCTGGGCCAAAACCAGGAGCCAGGAACTGTTCCACCTGGGTGGCAGGAATCCAGGTACTTGGGCCATCATCTACCACTGCCCAGTTTCATAAGTGGAAAGTAGAGGAGCTGGAACTCTATATCAGACGCTGCAATATTAACTCACTGTGTCACTGTCACAATGCCTGCCCCTAAAGCCAAGATTTGAATCAGGGTTCATGTTAAATCTAGATTTATTTCATTTATTTAAACCTAGGTAAGTCTCAGAATACCATGACAGTGTTCGCTAACATGTTTTAAGAAGCATCATCTTTCAGATGAAGGAAAATAAAATTTATTCTATTACGGTTCTGTTCTGGCTCCTCAAAAGAGCCAAGATGAACATAGCTAGAACAAAGCTTTTACCCATATGGGGTAGCAAATAATGCCAACTCATTTTCTGTAAGGCTTCTCACAAAGAGGCCGGCATGCCAGAAAAGCCAAGTGGAGGTCGCAGGGGACTCCAAGGATCTCCAGACCAGGATGACATGGAAACTTAGGGAGAGGAGAAGCATCAGGGAGCAAAAATTAAACCGCAGCTTCACCCATGATGCCCTGTGGGTCCAGGTAGGCATGGAAAGTGGGCAGCAGGCAGATGATGTATGACCGTGTGCCAGGCTGGTCTGACTCTCAGGTGCGGACAGGGTGGCTGGGGTTTCTTCAGGGCATCCGAGGAGAGGGTCATCTGTCAGAGTGCCACTCGCTCACACTTCAGAGGTGGGGCCTCTGCGGCTGATGAGGTTTAACCTCACTAATGAGTCTCCTGCCTGCCTTCGGGGACATCAGATTTATTTAGACCGACTTGAAAAGAACAGAAATAAAGTATCTTCCAAGTGAAAATTCCATTTGACCATCTGTGGATCGTTTAGCTTTATTTTTCTCCATGTGCTGCCTCTTTATGCTGATAGCTCTAACTTTGTAAAAGAGGGTGGCGTCGAGATGATATTCTTGGCCTCTCTAAAGCCCCTATTTGAACCTTCTTTAGAATGCTGAGTTTCTTTATGAAAGAAAATAGTGTTTAAAAGGGTCAATCTAAATTTCCAAAAATATGAAGCTGCTGATTGTGTGGAATCATTTCCATGCATGAAGACAATTTTGTATTAAGAGAAATTATCGTGATCTTCAAAATGGAGACAACCGAATCCCATAGCTTTCCAAGTTTTTAATATTAACTTAGGAGGCTCATTGCTTCTGAGTATTTCATAATGGACATTTTTTTTAAGATGTATTTATTTATTTGAGAGGCAGAGTTAACAAAGAGAGAAGGTGGGAAAAGACAGAGAGAGATCTTCCATCTACTAGTAGTCCATTGTACAAATGACCACAGTGGGTTGGCACTATAGGCAGAGGCTTAACTGGCTACACCGCAGTGCCAGCCTGCGTGCTGAACAGCTTAACCTGTTACACCTCAGTGCCAGCCTGCGTGCTGAACATCTTAATGCTTTCCTGCTTGTGTATCCACTCTTTATGTTTGCACGTTTGTCTGGATATCTGCTTTCTTAATTTGCTGCTTTGCATAGGATTTTTGGGAAAGCAAGGCTCTCTGCTACATTTATTATGAGAAATATAAACTACTTGTAGATGTAGCAGTGCCTTCCTGCTTCCTGCTATTAGCATGGTTCTTTGCTACGTTGAAAACCATGGAGAAAATCTGCTAACATTAACCCAACACTTTATCTGCCGGTGTTTAGATGCTGAGCATCCCCTCTGAGGCAGCCAGCCCTGAAGCTTCGCTGAGAACAGCACTGAGTAGAGCCGTGGACAGGTCCATCTCGGCCACTAAAATGTATCACCTCCTGTGCACTGTCCATAAATCCTCTGCCCACCTGCAGCCCGTCATGCAGGAGCTAACACGCCTGGGTAAGGAACGGTGTGGGACTGGATCCTGTCAGGCTCCCGGGTTGTTTGTTTCTTGGTTGGGGGACGCAGGAAATGATCTGTGTCAGAGCTCGTTGCTACTGTAAGCTGCTGCCATGTTTGTTGTGTTCTCAGTACTGGGCAGATCTGACATAGATGCTGCAGCTGATGCTGGTGTGCTGATTGGAAAAGCAAAGAGGACAGTGGTGTCCCTGTAGAGTTTTCTGAGGATTCCCAAGGAGTCTCCAGTGTCCTGTAAGACTTTTATGGAACAAAACAGAAAGGTTCTCTCTCCTGTGTAGGTGTCCTCACTAAGGAAGATGGAGGGAAGGAAGCATGGAGGGTGAGCAGCACGTCTCACCTGGAAGGCAATGACAGAGAAGGAGAAGAGGTAGCTGAGCCAGCAGGAGACAAGTGCCAGTCCAGGGAACAAAACAGCCAAGGAGAGGCCGGCTCCTTGCCAGAACCACCGGAGAAAGAAGCTTCTGCCTCCCCTGACTCTGCCAAGAAAAGCTTCGTCTGTAAGGCCTGCGACAAAAGCTTCCACTTCTACTGCCGCCTGAAAGTGCACATGAAGCGCTGCCGGGTGGCCAAGAGCAAACAGGTGCAGTGCAAGGAGTGCAGTGAGACCAAGGATTCCAAGAAAGAACTGGAGAAGCATCAGCTGGAGGCCCACGGCACAGGAGAGCCTGGTGCCCCCAAGAAGAAGAAGAAGAGGCTGCCAGTGACCTGCGACCTCTGTGGGAGGGAGTTTGCCCACGCCTCAGGTACAGTGGTGAGCGCAGCGCTATGGGGTGATCAGGGCTTGGCTTCTAGGCCGTGCCCCCAGTTGTGTGTACTGAGGGATGTGAATAAGCCCAGTGAACAGAGGCAAGCGGTTCCTCTGGAGGCAAGGTGGTATTCTGACAACAGCTTGGCTCTGGAAGCAACTTGGCTGCCCTTTGGTTTCCCTGTTAAGCAGGTAACCTGATGCCACTTGCTTTTTCAGGTTGTTTCCAAGATTTTAGCTAAACATTGTAGCAATACCTGTAGTGAAGTTAGTGCAGAATAACTGGTAGCTGTGATTAGTCATGCTGATAGCCAGCTGTCAGTGCCTGGCTCACAGGGGGTCTGTGTGCTTGTTTCTTACGATAGACAAGAGTCACAGAGACTAAGGGCTGTGTAGGCAGTTCTTTGCCCATGTCCCAAATGCTGGGTAGACAATAACACATAGGAATAGGAGTTTTATTTCCCTATTTCTGGGTGGTTAAGGTCCTATTTAAGAAAGACAACTGGGTAGGGAAGATAAACACAGAATTTTTTCCTTTTTTTTTTTTTTCTTTTTCTTTTTTCGCCTCTTCCAACCAGGAGGAAGGGTGGTTGGTGGGCAGATGGGCGGTGGTGAGGCCTGGTCTCCTGATTCGCGTTCTGCTTCCCTCCTCGACTTGGCCTGTGACAGGGCTCTTCGGCATCCTCATGTTAGACTTGTGACAGTAATGCCCGTGTCTTGCCCCTGGCACTGCCCCGCCTGCAGGTATGCAGTACCACAAGCTGACAGAGCACTTTGACGAGAAGCCGTTCTCCTGCGAGGAGTGTGGTGCCAAGTTTGCAGCCAATTCTACCCTGAAGAACCACCTGCGCCTCCACACCGGGGACCGCCCGTTCATGTGCAAACATTGCCTCATGACCTTCACCCAGGCCTCTGCTCTGGCCTACCACACCAAGAAGAAACACTCAGAAGGTAAGGCCTGGTAGGGCCCCTTATTTCTCCAGCAGCCTGTACTACTGAGCTGCCAAATCCTATTTGGAATTAGGCTGGGAAAAAAAAAAAAAAGAACTGAGTCTCCAGGCATAGGCAGCTAGGGAAATGTGTGTGCACAGGCACATGAAATGCTTACTGAGAGCTTGTAAACAGAGGCTGAGGCTGGTTCCCATCGTGTTGTGATGTTATTGTTCTCGGAGTTTTACATAAAGCCAGGAATTCTTAATTTGTGATAAACTTAAGCATGAGAAGGAGCTTGATTGAGCACGTACTGTGGATCAGGTGATGCCAAATATTGGGCTGCTCAGCTGGAATCCTTTGCTGTCACAGCTGGCGTCTCAGCAGGCAGGAGGGGGACATGAAGACAGTCATGGCCTCGGCGATCAGGGGTGTGACAGGATTGGTGCCAGGACAATGGGGAAGAGTGAAAAGGGCATTTCTAGTCCGGATGGAGGAGAAGCTTCCATGTTGTTGGGAGGATGCTGCCGCTAAAGGACTGACAAGAGCTTTCTCACCAGCTGCTTGCTCTGCCCTTTTCTTCTGTATTTGAAAAAGTGAACCTTATCAGGCACTCCCCTACTCCAAACTCTACCATGGCTTTTCATCTCACTCAGTGTGAAATTCATAATCCCTAAAATTGCCTGCCAGGCCCTTCCTGATTCTATCCCCCGATTCTTCCCTCGCTTCTCACTTGCTGAGCTCCCTTCCCTCACACTTAAGCCTCCTTACAGGCTGCAGACCTGCTGGGCACTTGCCCCAGCACTTCCGTTCCTGCCAGTCCCTCTTCAGGACAGCCCTCTGCGATCGCGTCTGCTTCCCTTCCTTCCTCCTCTAAGTCCTTGTCCACACTGTGCCCTCCCTGTCCACCCTAGAGGAACTCTCAGAACCCAGCCTATTCATTTTCTTGCCTTAATGCTTAAAATATGTTACAGTGTCGATTTATTTCACATACAGTCCCCCCCAATTGAAGCTTGTTGCATTCCTGCTGCTGTGTTGGGTGAACTTAGAATGACACTTGCTAATAGTAGGCCCTTGATGAGTATTTGTAGCTGAATGCATTCTTTGAGCACTGTTCCAGGCTTGGGGAAGTTATAGATACTGTCACAGGGCTTGCCTTCCAGAGAATAAGAAGCAATAAACACACAGCTGAGTGAGATCAATTCAGGCGGAGTCGTTACTGTGAAGGAACACAGAGCAGCATGAGCAGTGACGGGCTGACAGGGTGGAGGCATTCTCTGTAGCATCCCTCAGAGAAATGGCTGTGTAGCAGAAGCCCAAGTGGACTGAGACATGCAGCCGATGGAGATCTAGAAGAACATCACAAGTGCAAAGCCCTCTGCTCACAGGGAACAAACTTGGGTTGCTCAAGAAGCCACAAAGAACTAGGAGGGGCTATGGCAGAGGCAGGAGGGGAAAGAGTGGTAGGAAGCAAGGCCAGAGAAGTCACCAAAGCCAGGGCTCTTTAGGGTCTTACAAGCCTAGGTAGAAGGACCCATGGTCTTTCTGTGAAATGCGTTACCTGGTTGCTCTGGAGGTGAGAAAACCTCCGCCGTCTTAGAAGGATGAAGTCAGAGTGGCAGCAGAGCTGTGTTTCTTCTGGGCACTCTAGGAGAAAACTGTCCCTTTCTTTCCCGTCTCCCCAAGCTTGCCTACGTGCCATGGCTCCTGGTGCCATTGCTGCAGCCTCTGCCTGCCCCTTCCCTGTCCTTGCTTCCTCTGACAGTGAACCCTGGGAGTCCAGTGGGGTCATGTGGGTAATCCAGGATGATCTCCCCATCACAGCAGCCCCGGCCCCAGCCGTGAAGTCTTCTGTCTGCAGACCTCAGGGGTCGTTTGGGGACCATCAGGCTGTCTTCCATAGGAAGACCCGAAGCAGAGTCATGGTGAGATCTGATTTAGCTTCTTGGAAGTTGATTCTGGCCCTTCTGGATAATGAACTGTTAAGCTAGGGCAAGAGGATGGGCTCAGCAGAGGGACTGGGGGCTGTCACAGGAGTGTGTAGAGAAGCAGTTTCCAGACATTAAAGTCTGGACTCTCTTTGTGAAAATGAAAGTGACAGGACTCATGAAATACATGTGATGGGAAGAGGGGAATTAAGGATGGCTTTGGAGTCTGGGACATGAGCAGCTGGGTATATGACAACGCTCTTTACTGAGATGGGAGGGGTTGGAGGTGGGGAGAGTATCAGGAGCTGTGTTTTGGCTGTAATGAGTTGGGAGGCCCACTAACCCTCCACATACAGCAAGGGAGCAGTGAGGATTGGCTGTGTGCATCTGGAGCTGTGGACAAAGGTGGGCAGTGTCACTGCAGATGACCCCTAGGGTTCTGAGATCAGAGCTCCCAGAAGAGGGCCAGACAGGAAGGTTGTAGACTGCACACCTGACTTCCGTCATTTCAACCCTTCATTTCAAGAACCTAATGTGGTCCTGTTCTATCCCCAGTAGGTCAGAAACAAAAATAGGGCTGACTGCTCTAGAAGTAGACCCCCACTGGCCCTCATGTATCTATGTCAAGGGAGTCCAAACCCACGTCTTTCAGGGCACAGGCTATACCTGTGTGCTGGGAGTGGAGTGAGCTCTTCTGGCTTATGTGGCCTGAAGAACAGAAGGGTCTTCCCATGTGATGAGACCCCTGTCCTTGTTCTTCAGCCCACACTTGACCCTCTGTGTAGCCGACTCAGGTGTGTGTGACAGCTCAGACTCTTATCCAGTGTGTTGCAGTTCACCTGGGGTTTCCATGTCATCAAGCAGTTGATGGTTCCCTGATGTATGCCATAGAATTTTCTTTTGTTTGTCTGAATGCCATAAATGCTGTGTCCTGCTCTAATAAGCCAAATATATTTCCAGGGAAAATGTATGCCTGCCAGTACTGCGATGCTGTGTTCGCCCAGTCCATTGAGCTGTCCCGCCACGTGAGGACCCATACCGGGGACAAGCCATATGTCTGCAGGGATTGTGGCAAGGGCTTCCGGCAAGCCAATGGCCTCTCCATCCACCTGCACACCTTCCACAGTATGTACTGACAGTGTGGGTTGTTGAGCCCTCAATGCCGCGCCTGGCGCTAAGAAAGCCTGTGACAGTTGTAAATGCCACCCCCATCCCTGAGCCCCTTCTGTATTTCCTGCAGAGCCCAGAGTCACTCAATGCCTTTTTGAGAAGACTGGTTCTTCTGGGTCATTGTGGGAGGCTCATTGCTCTCCTACCAGGCTGTTTCTCTGTCTTCTTCTTCCTCTTTGGCCTCCTTGGCACTGTTTGACAGACAGACCAATTGCACATAAAGGAGAGAGCCTCTGTAGCAGATGGGCTCACGTGTACCACAATGCTTCCCGGCTATGCCACCCCCTGTGTCGTCCCCCCTCCTCTTCATACCTTCATCCTGTACTCTCACTGCCTTGCTGTGGGAAAGAAAGCCAGGTACTCTCCTAAGTCCATGTCCACTGTCACAAGTGCTCACTGCCTAGCTTTCTCCTGCTGGAACTGATACAGACAAAACACACACACAGGGAAGAAAGGAGTTCTGTGATTTCGTGTTTTATCCTCAGGAATTAGCGTGGCGTTTTGGCTGGCCAGCGGCGTTTTCTGCAGCCTCTCTCATTGCAGCGGGAGTAGAGCAGCAGCACAGCCGGCAGGGAAGCCAAGAGCTTGGACTGAAATCACGCAGGCGTCAACTAGAACCTCAACCCTACAGCTTAGCTTCCTTGAGACCTTGAACAAGTTTTCATTTCTAAGCCTCTTAGGCCCCTTGTATAAACCAAAGCAAACAGCAACGTTGTCCCCTTGGATTGCTGTAAGAATTCAGTGAGAAAGTTCTTGTGGCACACAGAGCTCCTGACCTAACAGAAAATGCTCACATCCCATCGTATGGCAGGCCGTCCTCCCCTCACCCCTCTTCCCAACGTGCCAGTTTCTAGCTGTTGGCAGATACAGTGTCACACCATGCGCTTACATAAACCATCCAGGTCTGTCAGCAGCCAGCCAGTGAGGACTTGGTCACAACTTCCGTGTGCCAGCATGTGGCTGCACACCAGACACTGCAGAAGGAATATAAAGTGTGGACCCTCTCCCCCAGGGCATTGCGAGTAACTTCCAGATGAGTAGAATTTGACTTAGATCCAGCACCACAATTTTGATGTCCCCTCAACCTCTATAAATAACATTCCGCTTCGGTCTTCTTTCCCAGTAGCATCCCATATATGGAAGGGCAGAATTGAAAACATGACTAATTTTCAGAATGGAGGAGTCCCAAAATACTTGGCTATGCCCCAGAAGAAATGTATCATCCGTAGCAGGCCCAGGATGCAGCCCCGCCCTCCCTCCCAGGCCCCTTTCCTTTGGACCTGCTTATAGAGACCTGCACCCAAGTGTCCTACAAAGGAACTGTAGGGCCGGTGTTATACAACAAGTTAAGCTGCCTCTTAGGATGCCTGTGTCTCCTATTGGATTGTCTGATTCTAATCCTGGTTAATCCATGCTTCTGATCCAACTCCCTGCTAATTCACCTGGGAGGCGGTGGACTGATGACTCAAATCCTTGGGTTCCTGCCACCCACTGAGACCTGAAAGGAGTTCCTGGTCCTGGCCCCACTCTGGCCTCACCTGGTTGGGAGCATGTGGGTGGAGAGTCTCTCTGTCTCACCTTCTCTCTGTCACTCTGCCTTTCAGATAAATAAATCCTACAAGAAGTGAAAGCTGAAATTGCAAGAGCTTACATTTACAGGGAAACTAGTTCATGATGCCAAAGGTTATACATGTAGAATTCCTGAATTATTCGATGAAGTGGTGTATTTATAGATTGTGAGCCTTTCTTGTAGACTAAGGATTTTATTAATAAACATTAATTTTCCTATTTCGGTTGCTTTAAGAAAAAAAGCTGAAGTTTGTTCCCGTAAGAGTGTATCCTTCCTCTGGGCCAGTCCTTGTTTTTGAGGTCTGAGGGATGAGGAGTGTGGACTTGCAGGGCTAAGTCAGGATTGTTGCCCAGCTCTGCCGTTGCCTCATTGTGCACTTGGGCAAGGTACAACTTACCTCTCCAAACCTTGATGTTCCTGATCTGTAAAACAGTGATGAGAGTAGACTCTAAGCGAGTTCATGTTACATAGAGCGCCTGGACGACGCATGCTGCAAATCATTCACTCAGCAGCATCTGTGCCAATGGAACCTAATGTGAGGGGCAGGGGAAGACTTCTCCAGGCAGACTCTACAGACCCGGGGAACAGTGACACTGTGGGCCGTGGGCGAAAAGCTGCTGCCAGGAATTAGAAAATTCACGCTGCCCATTGAGGACAGCAGAGAGCAAGATGGGCGCTCCCCGGGAAGTAGTGAAATAGACCTTGTAAGATACAGAACCAGGAATTGGGGTGACCATTCCATGCCATTGGCAGCTGGTGCAGAAACTGCGGAGGAAACCCACCTCCAGGGACGAAGGTCGGGGGAGTCGCCCAAGGGCTGCGCCATCCCTGCCCTGGGAGCCAACTGGTTATGGCAGCCAGAAACTGCGGAGGAAACCCACCTCCAGGGACGAAGGTCGGGGGAGTCGCCCAAGGGCTGCGCCATCCCTGCCCTGGGAGCCAACTGGTTATGGCAGCCAGAAACTGCGGAGGAAACCCACCTCCAGGGACGAAGGTCGGGGGAGTCGCCCAAGGGCTGCGCCATCCCTGCCCTGGGAGCCAACTGGTTATGGCAGCCAGAAACTGCGGAGGAAACCCACCTCCAGGGACGAAGGTCGGGGGAGTCGCCCAAGGGCTGCGCCATCCCTGCCCTGGGAGCCAACTGGTTATGGCAGCTGGTGCAGAAACTGCGGAGGAAACCCACCTCCAGGGACGAAGGTCGGGGGAGTCGCCCAAGGGCTGCGCCATCCCTGCCCTGGGAGCCAACTGGTTATGGCAGCTGGTGCAGAAACTGCGGAGGAAACCCACCTCCAGGGACGAAGGTCGGGGGAGTCGCCCAAGGGCTGCGCCATCCCTGCCCTGGGAGCCAACTGGTTATGGCAGCCAGAAACTGCGGAGGAAACCCACCTCCAGGGACGAAGGTCGGGGGAGTCGCCAAAGGGCTGCGCCATCCCTGCCCTGGGAGCCAACTGGTCATGGCAGCCAGAAACTTCGGAGGAAACCCACCTCCAGGGACGAAGGTCGGGGGAGTCGCCCAAGGGCTGTGCTATCCCTGCCCTGGGAGCCGACTGGTCATGGTAGCTGGCGTGCACTGACTGCTGCTTGTGCTGTTTTTTTGTTTTGTTTTTTCCTTCTGTCTCTTCCTTGCATGGATGTCCCTGTTGGAACCAGACATAGAAGACCCTTATGACTGCAAGAAATGCAGGATGAGTTTCCCCACTCTGCAGGATCACCGGAAGCACATCCACGAGGTGCACTCCAAGGAGTACCACCCCTGCCCCACGTGTGGAAAGATCTTCAGTGCACCCTCCATGCTGGAGCGCCATATGGTGACCCACGTCGGCGGGAAACCCTTCAGCTGTGGGATCTGCAACAAGGCCTACCAGGTGACCTCAGGGCCCCCTCCCCAGCCTGCTGTGCCTGGGTGATTCAGGAGCTGCAGTGGGAGAGCTGCAGGGGTGGGGGCTCTACATTTTTTTTACCTTAGAATTTGATATATAGGGCCTGGCATGACAGCGTAGTGGTTGAAGTCCTCACCTTGAGCACTCTGGGATCCCATGTGGGCGCTGGTTCTAATCCCGGCAGCCCCACTTCCCATGCAGCTCCCTGCTTGTGGCCTGGGAAAGCAGTTGAGGACGGCCCAAACCTTTGGGACCCTGCACCCACGCGGGAGACCCAGAAGAAGTTCCTGGCTCCTGTATTTGGATTGGCTCATCTCCAGCCCTTGCGGCTCACTTGGGGAGTGAACCATCAGAAGGAAGATCTTCCTCTTTGCCTCTCCTCCTCTCTGTATATCCGCCTTTCCAATAAAAATAAATAAAATCTTTTTAAAAAAATAATTTGATATATAATTAATTTAATATATAAGGATATTTTATAAAATGAAAAGCAATGGCAAGTTTATTTTACTGCAGGGAAAATTTTAAATCCATGCATGGATTTTTCTTTTATTTGGAAGGCAGAGTGACAGCTCTTCCATCTGCTGGTTCACTCCTTAAATGGCCACAACAGCCAGGGCTGGGCTAGGCTGAAGCCAGGAGCCTGGAATGCCTTCCGGGTCTCCCACGTGGGTGCCGGGGGCCCAGCACTTGGGCCATTCTCGCTGCTTTCCTAGGTGCATTAGCAGTGAGTTGGATCAGAAGTTGAGCAGCTGAGACTTGAACTAGAGCACAATACGGGATACCAGTGTCTCGGGATGCCAGTGTCTCAGCCTGCCACTTACACCGCTGCACCACAACATCAGCCCCCTCAATTTGTTGGTGCCAGTTTCTTGAAGTGTTCCCGAAGAGCTAAGAAGCAAGTACAACTCAGAAACGCTTCGCAGAGGGAAGGGCGGTCTCTGCTGGCCCCTGGAAGCAGGGGAAGACACGCCCTTCAGCTCCTTTCCACCCGTGCTGGGGCGGGCCATGTGCTGGTGTTCAGAGGAGGGTCCCACCTGGGCCGATGCCTCAGTGCCGCCCTCATGGCACGGGGACAGCACGTGCTGCTCGTCCAGCAGGTTGCTCTGCCACACCTGGGAATCCAAGCAAGGCTCAAGAGTGAGGAACGCTAATGTTCCCTCGGAAAGGCCAGGTATAATGTTGGAGGAGCTCGTCCCTAAGCGTGTGGCCTCGGGAAGTCGTTTCCTCAGCCTGTGTCCAGCTTCCAGCTCCGCAGCAAGGCCCTGACACTTCCTCTCTGGGCTTGCTGTAAGGTGAGGATTTATGAAGGACCAAGCCCTGGTCTAGAACAGCCTCAGTGACTTAGGTGTTTTGCTCCTGCAATGTGGGTGCACGAGCTTACCTCAGAACCTTTTTCTGTCTCTCACAAGGAGCATGTGAGCTCTCCAGACTGCTGGAACTTTCTAAGACTTAATATTTGCCCAATCTTTTGCAGCAATTGTCCGGTCTGTGGTACCACAATCGGACCCATCACCCTGACGTGTTTGCTGCTCAGAACCACCGGTCTTCCAAGTTCTCATCCCTGCAGTGCAGCTCGTGTGACAAAGCCTTTCCCAACAGCATCGAACACAAGAAGCACATCAAAGCAGAGCACGCAGGTGAGGTGTGGATGCCCCCGACCGAGTGCATGGGCTGGATGTCCTAGCACCCTGGGTTCTCTGAGGAAGCTCTCTCGTGCAGTGGCCTGGCGGACTGAGCTGGTGCCATGCCTCTGTCCCGCTTAGCTCACCTGAAGGATGCAGTACTATATGAATGGCAGGGGTTCTCGAACCCAGGACGCCAGTAGGTGGCAGCTCCTGTCAGCCCCCACAGCAGGAAGGGAGTCAGCTAGACCCTTTTCTGAATCTAGTTACCTCCCTTCAGAATTAGTTGTTGATACCTACCTAACAGGAAAACTGAAGGATAGTCACATCCGTCCTCAGAGAACGTAACCAGCAGGCCAGGCATTGGCTAAACATTCCTTCCCTGGGTCTTTTCTCACTTAATCCTCTTTGCATCCAGGCAGTCTGTGCCAGACCCGGTGCTGTCCGCCCTTGGCCTGTCTGCATCGGTCTCTGCTGGGGTACAGCTCAGCCCTTGGTAGATGTCCTGTTACCCTCCAGCTTCAGGGAGATATCCTCTGTTCTTTGCCATCACTTCTTTCGTTTGACACTTTCCAGATATGAAGTTCCACGAATGTGACCAGTGTAAGGAGCTCTTCCCCACACCAGCCTTGCTGCAGGTTCATATCAAGTGCCAGCATTCAGGTCAGTGCCCCCTCATGTCCCCTTGAACTAGACTGCTTGTTGGGGAATCTGATCACCACCGCCGCTCACAGCTGTGCAGCCCAGGCCAAAGCACTCCACTGACTGGTGCGCCTCGACTTTGCTCACTTAGAAAATGGGAACGATTGCAGTACCCACCTCAGAGTAACTGAAAAGCCCAAGGAATATAAATACCCCCTGAACATAGGCTGTGCTCGTCATTGTCATGGCTTTATTTCACCAGCTCTGGAGGGCCGGGTGCATCACTTTTAATGAACCGTTAAGACAGCACAACTACTACCAATTAAACAATGCTTTCTTTTTTTTTTTTTTTAATATATATTTTTTTATTATATTTTTGACAATCCTTACATAGTTAATTACGGTAAAAAGGTTCAGGGGCTATAGGGAAGTGGGTAATACTATTATATCCATATTGTTTTCTTCTTATATATGAGATAAAGGGGGTTATTGAGGGAGAAGCCCCACCCAGTTTCCCAGCCACCCCAAGTCCCGGATGTTGGGTATGCTCTGAGATACTTGCTCAAGTGGTTTTAATAATTCACTAGTTATGAATCGCTTCCAGTTTCGCCACTCCCAGCACGATGAGGTCGTTAAAGAATCCACTGATTAACATAGTCCATCATAGAGTCTTCATTTGCCCAGTATTTCGCTGCCAACATTTAGCTGAGGTGGTTGATTGACTTATTCTTTCTTCTGTCTTCTTGGCTAGGGTTCTGAGTCCAGCAGTTCGATTGGGGAGATCCACAAAGAAACTTTGAAGTATTCCCAGACCAGATTCTTGTATGTTCAAGCAAACACAGGACCCGGCACAGTCCATCGCCACAATCAGCTGGTGGTTGCAATTGCTGAGTTGGTTCTGTTTTCAGTCCCAACTTCCACTTGAACCAATGGATGTTACAGTCCAGCCTGGTTCTGCCCAGCACATACTCGGCCCTCACATCAACCAGTGGGAGCTGCAGCCCAGCCAGAGTGACCCACAATAACCCCCACCAGGCCCGCCCCCTACCCTGGTTTGCCAGTATGTATAGCAGACTAGTCCAGTCTGTCCCACTTCCCATTTGGCTCTTGTACTTGTCAATGGGTATTAAAGCTTGGTTCCATCTAACCAGCTCAACTCTCCAGCCCTCACGGATGTTGTTGAGTGCCTCTCTGTCTAGCCACCCCAGTCCCCGTCCTAGTTTTCATGCCCTCCCGTGGGAGTAGTAACCCAAGAGAGGGGAACCCACTGTTTCCCTCCCGGGTCTCTCTCCATCTCGGTTTATGCTCTCTTCGGGTGGTTCTGTGGTTTGACTTGACAGAATTAGCCCCTAGTGCCAGCTTCTGCCAGCTGATGCTGTGGCTAAGTCCAAACAACCCTTACCCACTGTAATTTATGCTTGTACCGGCAGGAATAATCCTCCCAGCCTGGCTTTTCCCTGATCTAGTCCACATGAGGCGCACAGGTGTTGTAGCCTTGCTTAGTCTGGTCTGTCCCCATCCCAGCCCACGCTCTCCAGTCGGAGTAGCTGTCTGGCGAGGGGACCAGCCCCTTCATCCCCCTGCCAGCTCTGCCCCCTCCCTTCCTGGTTCTCACGCGTGCTGGTTGGGTGCTGCAGTCACATCCAGTACAAGCAACCTCACCCTGGCATTCCATATTGTGCACTGGTTTTTGTCACGACCAAAGCTGGCTCAACCCACACTCTGTTCTGGTGTTCGGATTTACCAGTGTATGACATGAAGTGATTCAGCCTGGTTAAACAATGCTTTCTTATCACTTAGCACATACAGGTTATTCTAAATGTTTGTTTGTTTTTTTTTTTTGGACCTTAATTTTGTACATTTTTATTCTGTCACCTAACCTATGTACAAGCATAAAGAGTAAAAGATAAAAAAAATAAAGGGACCCAGCACAATGGCTCTGTTGTCCTTCCCCTTGAAGCACTGGGATCCCATATGGGCACTGGTTCATGTCCTAGCTGTTCCACTTCCCATCCAGCTCCCTGCTTGTGGCCTCAGAAAGCAGCAGAAGATGACCCTAGGCCTTGGGACCCTGTACCCACCTAGGAGACCCTGAAGAAGCTCTTGGCTCATGTCTTTGGATTGGCTCAGCTCTGGCTGTTGCAGCCACTTGCAGAGTGAAACAACAGATGGAAGATCTTAATGTAGATCTTCCTTTCTAGTTAAAAATTAACTAATTAGTTAATTAAGGGAAGAAGCTAGCTTCTCGAGTGGTTTTCAGGTCTGACTCTTGGTAGGTGTGTGTTCGCTGCTATTGAGAGCACTGATAAGATGGAGCATGGCTGTCAGGTTCTGATAGAGAACTGAACACTGCTCTGCTCTCTTACGTGTTGCGTCAAATGAGCCCAACTTAATTCCTGCTTTGGCAATGAACTAAGCCCCATCACTTACCTCCTCTCTCTGAAGCCGTTTTGTTCCCATGAGTTACAATTATGCACCACTCCAGCCATAGGGATTTTCTTCCAAGCCGTGGACACTCGTTGTGCAAATCTTGATGCTGCCACTTTTGATGTTCATGCAAACAGTCATTGACAGTTGCACCTAACTGCTAGCTCACCCAGAGCTGTCGCAAGATGCCATTGATCCAATTGCAGAGATGCTAAAATGTGAGTGTTCAGACTGATGAGCTAGACAGTCGCTGACATCATTATCTGCAGCGGAGTTCCTGACCGGCTTCACAGGGACAGGAGCAGCCTGACGAGTGCTGGTGAAGTGTGCTCTCAGAGCCCCTCACTTGCCTCGACTCTTCCAAGGTCCCAGGGATCTGAAACAGGCCACAAACAGGGATTTGATGGTTAGCTTCAGTCTCACTGTTCCTTCCTCTCACCTCTCACCTCTCCCTATCCTTGTTGCTCCAGGCATTCCGTTCATGGCCTGTCTCTGTCTCCCCCTCCACCAGGGGCCCAGCCATTCAGGTGCTTGTACTGTGCAGCTACGTTCCGCTTCCCCGGGGCACTGCAGCACCATGTCACCACCGAGCACTTCAAGCAGTCGGAGAGCACCTTCCCCTGTGAGCTCTGCGGGGAGCTCTTCACCTCCCAGGCCCAGCTCGAGGGTCACTTGGAATCTGAGCACCCCAAGGTGATGGATGCTGAGACCCAGGCAGCCGCCTCGCAGGTAGTGCAGGTGAGTGTGGGGCTGTCAGGTCACAGGAGGCTGGCCTGGGATCCCTCAGGCTTCTCCAGGGGTAGCTGTGCCACAACACCCAGACTGACTGCGACTTCTTAAAGGGCCCTGGAGGCATTTCACTACCAGGGGGAGCTTGCATAGGGTTTCTGCTTGCAGTTCAGTCCTTTCCCACGTCCTCAGGAACACCGTAGGAGGTAGGGAGGGTTTCAGGAAGCATGGAAAATGGCTGCTGAGCCTGTGTTGGGTACGAACCACCCAAGTCGAGACCCTTAGATACACGCCTCTGGGCTGGACACAGCACATATATCTGGGCAAAAAAAAAACCACCTCTTAATGTTTCACAGCCAAGTTCAATCCAGCCTCTCTCTCCCTGGTCCTCTTTTCTTTCTCCCAACTCCAGAGACAGTGGGAAGAAAGGAAAAGCAGCTCAGTCCTGTGGATTGTCAGTGGGCTACAGAGGAGCTGAGCGAGGTTGGAGTGCTGACTGTCCCACTGTCCAGTTCCCTGGGTCAGTCACCTACCAGTCCTGTTCTCCAGAGCCTGGGAAGGGCCGAGAGGGGGCCAGCTGGGCAGGGCTGCAGGCTCCCTTTCAGCCAGCATTATTCTGTTTCTGCTTTTTTGTGGACTAGGGGTCTTGGTAAGATGTCTTCTGGGAAAGAGGAAGGGGGCACGGGAGGGATGTGTGTCATTCTTTAAAAAGGAAAGAACAGTTTACAAGCTACTTTTCAAGCTGTTAGTTGAACTTCAGTTTATCTCTTCACTCCATCACACAGAGAAGCAGCTGAACTGGTCCTCACTGCGCCCATTCTTGTCCCTTGGCTGAGGCTCAACAGCCAGGTAGCTGTGCCCTTTGAGTATTACGGCGACTGGTGACTCTGAGGTGTACAGGTCAGAGTGTCAGCATGGAGGAAGCCACCATTTATCCAAATCCCCAACCTCCTCAGCCTCTTAGCCTGCTGGCTTCAGGGGCAGTACCTAGCCCAGCCGAGGTCCAGAGGTGTCACCTTGGCAGGCCTGGGCTTCTGGTAAGCACTCCCCTGCCCATGCTTCGAGCATGAGATCCACCACCTTCAGTAGCATTCCTCTCACACGATACTGACTTCTGCAATGCCATCCTCCAGACAGGGAAACCCGGGATGAGAAATGGAGCCTGTGTTCACTGGCGTGTAATCATAGAGTCCTGACACCCTGAGATGGTGTGCTGAGCAAAATTACAGCAATCTCCTGCCCAGAGTTATTTAAATGGTCTGCCTGCCTTCTCTTTTGCATTGCTGGTGTGTTGGGCTTGCCTCCTCCCATTAGGTACGTGTAATTACTCTCCTCAGGTGAAAACATAAATATCATCATTACAGCATGAGGTGGAAGCCGTGTGAGTTCTGGGGCGCTATTCAGGGACCGTGCCCAGAGCAACCTCCTGGTCTTTCCCTTTCAGGTGATCCAAACCCCAGAGCCAGTGGCTCCAGCAGAACAGGTGATCACTTTGGAGGAGACCCAGCTTGCCGGGTCCCAGGTGTTTGTGACGTTGCCAGATTCCCAGGCATCTTCGACCGGCTCTGAGCTCGTGGCCATGACCGTGGAGGACTTGCTGGATGGCACCGTGACCCTAATCTGTGGAGAAGCCAAGTGATGGGCGGGGCTCCCACACCTGCCCAGAGAAGGCAGCACAGCTAGCATATGCCCTCTCTCTCTGGCCGTCCTGACTGGGAGCCTCTTAGCCTAGCACCGACGGGAGTGGCTTCACTTGGAAAGCAGACAGAGCACCCTTGTCCTCATGGAACCCACGATGTCTGAGTCATCAGTGCTGACTCCACCATCCTCAATAGCAGACAGGCCTATGGCTTCAGCATTTGTCGCAGCGCTACCCCCAGCCCCTCCCAAATAGAGTGAATGAGCAGTGTAATGGGAGCTGGTGCTGACAGCCCTTGGTGGCAGAATGGCATTTAGAAATACTGCCAGTGTCTCTGGCCATTGAGCAATGAGAGAAGCCCAGCCGAGCCGTCCAGAGACCTATCTTTGAGCTCATGGCCCGTCCTCAGTTAGTCAGGCTCCCCATTGTGCCCAGTGAACATGCCCAAATGTTGATGCAGGAAGGGTCAGTCCTTCCTCAGCCAAAGCCTTTGGGGCGTTTCTGCCACCAGGGTTTAATGTGAGACCATCTGGCAATGAAGATGGTCTCTGCATCTCCAGCAATTCCATCCTAGTGTTCCTTCCTGCAGGCTGGTTCCCACAGCTCTCCCCTGCATGTGTTCCTCATCTCCTTCCTGGAACCTAAGGCTTAATCTTGTGCCTAACCTGGAGGCCTTGCTCCCTCGCAGCTGTGACCTGCACCTGCCAGGCCGTCTGTTGTCACAGGAAAAGCGGTTACTGCTGGCCGAGTGTTCCCAGGCTCCCACTGCTGCAGGTCATTGAGTCTTTTGAATCTGACTTTCATAATGCTTTTGTATCTTTAGTTCCTATGATACAATCTGATAATTAATGGTTTGTGGAATCCATTACGAAGTGCAATTAGATGGATGGTCCCTGCCGTTGAGGGAGAATGACTAGCGTTTATCTTTTCCTTCGAGCCAAAGGTTGCAGTCTCTAGTAGATGTTTACACACCAGGCAGGCCTTCCTGCCACACTGTGGCCTGAGCCCTGGGGAGGAGCAGGTCCTGAACTCGTCATTGGCCTTAGAACTACAGGCTGGGAAGGTCAGGGCTGCACTGCACAGGGGCCTTCCCGCTGGCCACTGTGTACAGCGGCAGCTCTGGCCGGCTCACCCCAGCCAGCCAGTTGCCTCCTGGCCTTCTCCCATTTTCATGGACAAACTGCCTGGGATTGTCAGTTCAGCAATCTCCCCATGCTGAAGTAAATGGAGTGTTTGAAAGAGAGTTGGCCTCAGAAGCCAAGAACTGACCAGAAGATGGTGCTCAAACCTTTAAGACTTGGGCTCCCTATGACTCCCTCTGAAGGCCTCGCTTGCTGCTACCAAGGCTGCCCCTGTCTCGGGGTTTAGTCCCCAGAGCTGCCAGCAGGCTCTTACGCCGCAAGTGCTTCCAGCCTTGGTACTAAACCCGTGGACAAGCATGCAACAGCTCACAGGCCATGGTGCCAATGTAACCAAGACAACAAGCCAAGAAAAAAAAATTAGTGGCTGAAGACCTAGAGATGAGAGTGATCTTAAAAATCTGAGTACAGAGCTAAGAGTTCCAGTATCAGATGCTTTCCTGCATAAGAAACCCTTTCTTGGGTTTCAGCGGCCATCACAGTGTGGCAGAACCCCCAAACAGCCAGCCTGGTAGTTGGCTCAGCCGAGGTCCAGCAGAGGCAGGGCGTGCTGGGGACATCGGGGGCTCTCAGTGGGAGACAGGGCCCTGCCTGGAGCTGCTTGCTCGCCCAGCTGGGCCTCTGCCTGGGCCGGCTGACGGTACCCCAGAGAAGCCTGAGCGTGGGTGGCACTGCACTGCTTGCATTCTGCTTGGCCAGAGTGTTCATATCTCATACTCTTGCCCCCAAAACCCCTTGGAATTGCCACCACAGAGGCCGCTGTCCTGACCACCTTGTACCTGGAGGTGCTGCTGGGCTGTGGAGAAGTGCACGTCTCAGGACTTGCCGATTGGTCACATGAGACCCCAACCTTCTCAACTCCCAGAGCCCGTGAGCCAGCCGGTGAGGAAGCCACAGTGCTCAGTGTCCAAGCTGGAAACTTCGTCCTGTAGAAGAGGTGGCATCAGTGGCAGGGCAGTGGCCCTCACAGGGGCAACACACAGATTGTTTGAGAGCAAGGGCCACTACAGGAGGATGACGCTGGCCCTTCATGTCCCGGACCCTGAGCCGAACTGGGCACCAGAGGAACAGCAGCAGGCAGGGACAGAGATCATTAGGCATCTTGTTTTGGAGCCTGCCTTTTCTGACTCAAGCTCTGTGGTTGGAAGGCCATGAGCCCAGTGAGTGCTGGTGCAACGTTCCAAGGGAACGTTGTCACTTACGGCGCCCCCTGGAGGCACCTCAGGCCAGAGCGCCTGATGGTCAGGGGCTGCGGGAGAAAATAAGGTCCAGTCAGACAGCGGGTGAATGGGAAAATGAAGGCTCAGTCAGGGAAGATGAGACCCTGAGAGGTCTTTCCCATCCCTGAGGTCGTGGCCCTTGTGGATGCCAAGACAGATAACATCCTAATAGGTTGGGAGGCTGAACCTTTTGAGTCTGTTGTGCCTGAGAACCAGGGCACCAAGTGCTGGGGGAAGCTGAGCAGGCAGCTCCGGGATGAGTGGTATTTCTATGGGGAGCTGGGAGGAGGGGGTTGTCAGCATCTCCAGGAAGAGCTGAGCAGCCCCAGGCCCAGTCCTGGCCTGCTTAGCCCGTGGATCCCAGAGATAATGGAAAGTAGGAAGACAGTGGAAGTAAAAGAAAGATTTAGGGCTGGAGGGGGTGCTGGAGACAGGTTGATAATTGTTTCTGTTGCCATGGAAGCATTGGGGCTGCCAGGACTTGGACCGGAGCAGAAACTCCAAAATTCACAGCACCTGCAGCTGCAGCTGAGCATGTATGGGAGCCAGAGGCTGGCTGCGCTCTGGGACCACCTAACCGGGACAGCCCCTTCCCTGGGCTGCTGAGATTGCTCCTTCTGCTAGGCCAAGGCCAGTCACGCCTGCAGCCACGCGATGCTGTACACATTGGGTTGCAAACCATGACGATGTTCAACATGTACTCTATCAATAAAATGTGTACTTTGAAGAAAGTCGTGCTCTGTGAGTTCCCCAGGCATTGTGGTGCCACCGGCCCATCTTCTCTTTGGTCGGGGCAGTGTCAGATGGGCATAGCTTCACAGGCCTGGTGGCCTGGAGAATAAAACACTCCCCTGTCCCATGGAGTGTCATTTCCTGAGCCTCCTTCCCAGGGACCATGTGCAGGCAGTGTGCCAGCACCCAGGCTGTGCCATGAATGACTGCGTGGCCTTGGACAAGGTGAGTTCTCCCAAGCTTCTGGCTTATAAAGTCTGCTTACACAAAACTGCAGATTAAAAGCCTGGATTTGATGGGTCTATGGTGGAGAATGTTAGCTTGATATTAATATCCTCTGCAATCCTGCACATGAGCCGGTCATTTCAGGTACCAAAAGAGCGTGTGTGCTGTGCCTTGGCGTGGGCACGCAGTGAACATGGCCTGCTGCAACACACAAAGGATGACCCAGATCTTGGACTAGCTGGTAGGGAAGCTGGGTAATTGTGTCCCACCGTGGCCTGCTCTGTAGGGCAGAACGTAGGCACCAGCCCAGTTACTTGAATTGTACAGTGGAGGGAGGACTTGCCCAGCTTTCCGTGTTTATAAATCTGCATTCTGAGATTGCCCATGCGCATCTCCTGCACTTGACAACCTGGACATGCGGTTGCCCATGTTGCACCTTGATTCTTTGCTTTCTCTCCTGTTGCATTCTAAACAGCTCAAGGACAGGGACCACCCTCACCGTCTTGGTCTCCAAGTGGGGCATGCTGTGTTGGGCACGTGGAGGTGGAGTCAGGACCGTGTGCTCTGTTCTCCTGTTTGCCCTTGTTGCTCCCTCAGAGAACCCCCACTTCTGACAGCAAGGTTGTTCCCCGAGTTACCTGTGGGCTCCTCTGTCAGAGCCTCCTCCTTTCTTTGTCCTCTGAGAAGAGATTAGCAGAAGGCTAAGAGCAGCTGGCGGCCCCTGAGCTCCCAGCGTCTCTGATCAAACACCGATCCTGCCCGCTCTTCTTGCCCTGGTCCCCCAGCGCAGGCCAGAACAGCTGATCAAACACATCAGGACAAGGTCAGTCCAGGGACCCACCGTCCCCTCCAGGGGAGATTTCACAGCCCTGCCATCAGGAGGGTCTGATAAAATTGGGTTGGGGTGGGGAAGAGGGCCAAGGGACTGGCACAGGGCCGAACACGTTTCGTTTCAGGATGAGGCGTTTGTGCTCCGCGTGGAGCCAGCGCCAGGGCAGCTGTTTGTGAACATGCATGGGTGGGAGATGTCGGGGAAGAGTGCGTGTGGGCTTGGAAACACAGATTGGTAGATTGTCAAAGGATGATATAGATTCTCACTACATTGCGACCCTTCAAGGGGAAGGCCCGTGTGACACTGTTCTAACTCACAGATGTTGGCTTGACACCTCAGGTATCTGCTTGCTCTGAGCTGGGAGTCTAAGCTCCTGCTGTTTGCTTGAACCCGTGCAGGATATGGTAGGATGGGGCAGATCCGGCTGAAATGGCACTATAGTTGTAGGAGGTTGGTTGTATATAAGGATCAAATGCCAGAAACACCTGTGCCAGCTGGACAGCAGGCCCACAGCTCCTGGGACCTGCTGTGTTACTTTCCTTTCTTGGTGTGAGGAGTGAGTGGATTAATAAATGTTAGAAATAATTTCCTAAGAGCCAGCATTGTGGTACATCAGGTTAGGCCCCCACCTGCAGTGCTGGCATCCTGAGTTCAAACTATTTCACTTCCCAGATGGCTCCTGTACCCATAGGAGACCCAGAAGGATTTCCAGGCTCCTGGCTCTGGCCTGCCTAAGACCCAATCATTGAGACCTTTTTGGAAGTGAACCAGCGGCTGGGAGATGTGTGTGTATAACTCTGCCTTTCAAACTGGTAAATCTTTAAAAAATAATAATCTCATAGTGACTGCTGTTGGACATTGGGCTGAGACTAGCACTGTGATGTTGGACTCTGCTCTCATAGGGATGAGAACAGACACACCAGAGTCATGCCAAGCCACTGAGCAGCACAGCTGGGATGTGAACCCAGGTCTGTCCCAAACAGCAGGTTGTTGCAGAGCATTGCTCATTGGCCCCTGCTTCCCATTCCTCACGCAGTCTTGTCTGCCGCACCTGGGCTGCAGTCACGGCTCCCAGGAGCTTCTCTGCCTCTCAGGTCTCCTGTGCCCTCCCCACCATCCTGCATGGGACAACCACCCAGGCCTAAAACTGAGCCGCTGCTGGAAGCATCTCCAGGAGCAAGTCACGACCTCTGCCCTCCACCTGCCTGGGACCAGTCACTCTCGGACCCCTCCTCAGAGGACACTGGAAGCGCAGGTCAGGGCACAGACACCACCAGAGCTCCTGCCCCGGCTGAGGCGTGCCCCTAGCAGCTCCAGGCAGCATCTCAGACTCTGTTTAATAACACATGGAAGGTTCTCGCCTAGCTCCTGGCACATGGCAGATGCTCCGTAAAAGTTACACCAGTCGTGTTAGAGGGCAATCTCCAGGTGGTCCCTGCCTGATGCAGAAAGCCACTGTGTGCCTCTGGTTCTCAGGCGGGTAGCCTGCTGGGGGGACAGGATGGAAGAGCACATTGGACAGTGAGTCCAGAGGGCAGGGACTGGTCCTAGCTGTCCATCCAGTCCATATCATTGGCATCACCCAGAAGGCTGTGCAGCACCAGTGGAGCCAGCTCTGCAGATCCCACATCATAAAGCAGGATTTTTGAGACCAGCCTGATGCTGCCCAGGATCCTGGACCAAGGGGCCTCAGCTGAATACAAAGCATTACCCACATAGTAGCCCCATTTCTGTGCCAAACATTGGAGCGAGGCCTCGCCTGGTAGAAGGCTGCTGGAGACAGTGGTTAAATGCTTATCCTGGGTGAGTAACTGTGGTCCCGTAATGCCTGCTGCAGGGGCAGCTCCCCCTTAGTCCTCAAGTGCTATGGATACATGATTTGCTTTGAGACTTCTAGCAACGTGAAATCTACCCTCTGTTCAGAAAGAGAACTCAGACCAAACAAGACCTCATTTTCACACTGATGGTGCCTCCACTGGCGAGCGGTGGAACTGCAGCCAGATTCCCTGCTTGGCAGTGCAGCCATGCCTGGGATGGCTCCTTGCTTGAGAATGTGTGTGGTCACCACCAAGCAGATGCCGGCAGCAGCCCTGGATGGCTGCAAGGGCTCGGACCATGTCCAGGGAGTCAGTTGCTTGGCCACTCGGGATAGGTAGACAGCAGTAGCAGAACACCCACAACAGCTGGACTCAGCACAATGAGCACTGTGAGGAAAAGCACATCTTAGGCGAGGAGGGCACTGCAGCCCAGACTGTAGCAGTCACAGCTCAAGAACTCCTAGTTGTGAGCCTGGGACCACGCTGCCAAAGTGCACCATCCCAACAATGCCTGGTCTCGTGCTGTGCAACAGGTTCTCCGTCGTCATGGAAGTATGCTGCCCTGTACGGGCCAGTGTGGAAGTCACTGGTCACACGCGGCCATTGCACATTTGAAATGCCAGCAGTAGAACATCTAGAATCCTGGGTGGAAAAAGAGCAGGTGAGGCAGGAGAGACGTGCCAGGAAAGGCCTCCCTGCTTCGACAACTCAAGACCCATTGGCTGGAGGGAGTAGCCATGCAAACGTCCAGAAGAGGACACTTCTGGCCAAGGGGACAGCCAGAGCAAGAGCCCCGGGGAATAGAGCAGCATGGTCTGCTTGAGGACTACTGACAGTGGGCAAGGGAGAGAAGGGGGCGGTGAGGTTCTGGAGTCGGCAGGGTTGCATCCCATAGGCCATCCTGGGTTACTTCAGGATGTGGCCAGTAGGGGGTTTGTGGCAAGGTACTGCAACAAAGAGAAAGGTGGATACCGGCGGGTTACTCCAAGGGCCAGCACTGTCTCGTGTCAGCAGAAGTCCAAAGGCATGAAAATGAGCCTGCAACCAAAAGCCACCTCCAAGCAGCTCATTTGTTAGCCAAGCAAGGAAAACCATTGTGGGGAGGGGTGGGCCTACTCAGCCAACAGCATTTACTGATGGATTGGACACGGATTTGAGAACAAGGGTTCAGGAAGGCTGCCAAGACTGTGACTCTGAAGTGGAAGCACAAGGCTACCACGAGCTGTGATGGGGGAATGTCCAGCGGGAGGGAGATGAAAACCCATGGACCACATGAGGTGTGAGACATCCAGTCAGGTCACAGGTGTCAAAGACCACCCTGTGTGATGCCCTGTGTTGTCTGCCGAACCCTGCTGGCACTGGCATCACGAGGGCTCCCCAGGCACCCTGGCTGCAGCTCACACCCAGCCCCTCCTCGGCCTAGGGCAGAGAGCAGGTGGCCCTTGGCCCACTCAGCATGAGCTCCTCCATGGCTACATATCTAGCCTGTGTCAGACCTGGGGCCAGGCAGTGGGATGCTGCGATGGGTGGGCGTGGCCTCTGCCTCAACAGGCAAATTCCCTGACCTCAGTCTCCCATGGCCACTCCTCATGGAGCCTGGATTAGATGATCCTTACACCCCTCCACCCCGACCCTCCCATTACCTTGTGAGGCAGACTGCCACGCCCAGCTTTCCTCTGGGTGAGGCCCCCACACCCAGGGTGGAGGTGGAGGAGGATCCATGTCGGCATGTGACCAGCGCACGAGCCCTGACATCCGTTTGCCATCTCATGCTCCGTCGGGAAGTGATTAGCTGTGGTGAAGCAATTAAGGAAGCTCAGCAAGTGTGTTTTCCAATGCCTGGGACTTCCCCAGGGACACTGGGCTGAGCTGTGCTGGCTCCAGGCTAGGGGACTGTGGGAGGGAGGGGATGGTGGCCAGCTATTAAAAGCAGGAGCATCTTGCTCTTTATACTTAGTACAGAACAGATAGGCAAATTGTGCATTCACGTTTAGCCGTGTACCTGTCGCATTAGGATTTCACTGGGGAATAATACTGAAAAGGACTCGAAGAATGATGCTGAAAAGGAGACAGCAGCCCATGGAAAGAGCTCAGCCGGAGCACACATTCCGCAGCCACATGGGGACAGAGTACACAGCCCTCTGTAAGGAGATGGGCAGCAATTCTGCGTGCCCGGGGCCAGGCGAGGGAGAGGTCGCGTCATGGCCTGTAGCAGGTGCAGAGCTCAGGCTGACCCCAGGGCAGGGGCGGCCAGTGCCTTACCAAGGTTTGAAGTGCAGGGTGGGACCCCAGGAGTGACTTCCTCCAGGGGGACAGGGTGGACGATACCTGCAGTGCTCCCTTGGGGGTTCCTCCTTCCTCAACTTGAGGTGTTCCTCTGTGGGGCAGGTACCTGATGGAGGGGAAGGGATCCCAGACGGGCTGCCCCAGTCGGCCAAGCACAGTCGCAGCGGTGGTTATCTGTGGTCAGTTGGGCAGCTTCCTCGCAGTGTCGACCTCCCCATCTCTGAAACAGGAGGTGAGCTCAGCCCCCTCCCCACCCACTCTCCACAGCTGCTGGACTAGGGGCTGCATGCGATCCCACGCGCTCATTCACACCTCTGCTGAGGGCATCGGGCTCTGTCCACGGGTGAGGAGAAAGCCACGGATTTACACGAGTGGTGGGTGGGATGCCGAGACTTTACCCCAGCAGCTGAAAACAGGCGCAGACAGCCAGACAAGACAATAGGGCCTCTGCACAGCTCTGGAGGGCTCAGGCCATCCTCCGCCCACTGCGAGCTCTCTCGCCTCAGTCATTCACAAGCAGGGCACGTGTGGAGAAGATGGGCTTGGGGTGGCTGGAGGCCCTGGAGACCCCTTGACAGAGAAGTGAAGGCCTGAAGTGCTGCGGGTGGGGAGGCCTCAAACAGTCTTCACAGGCCTTTCACCTGTCAGCCACATCCGCCTGGGACATGCATGCGACCCCACCGTGGCCCACTCCGACCTCCAACAGCGCCCAAGCTCAAGTCCTGGCGGCCGAGTTGGCCAGGCAGGTCCCCCTGAGACTTGCTGTCTGCCGGCCCCCAGCTGTCTCCCTGCCTCACCCTTCACTCAGCTTTTCAAACCGCCAGTAATCTCCCGTGCCCGCACCCTGACCTCTTTTTTGGTTCAAGCAGCAACAGGAGCAGCAGCTCCCTGTCCTCCCAGCCACTCTGCCTGTACTGTGCCTTCTTCCCCCATCTCCTGGTCATCCACTCATCCTGAGGATGCCTTGAGGCCTGATTCAGACACTAGCTCCTCCAACGAGTCTTCCCTACAGCTCACCTGGCACCTGCTCCTCTACCTGGCCTGGAATGTGGGGCTTCCCCAGTGGTTTCTGCCAGCCCAGAGTGAGGCCTCAGTAGGCATCTGGGGGTGGGGGCGCTCCTAGTGGCTGGGTGGAGACTTGCACAAGTAACCCGCCCAAAGTTCCATAGGCACTTGTTTTAGGAGGACGGAGTGGGGTGGAAACCTAGAAGTGGGACATAGGCACCTAGTTGTACCAGGTGAGCACTCGGGGGTTGGGTGACTTTGTAGAGCATCCCAGCGCTGGGCATCCTGATTTTTTTTTTAAAGATTTATTTATTTTTTATTACAAAGTCAGATATACAGAGAGGAGGAGAGACAGAGAGGAAGATCCTCCATCCGATGATTCATTCCCCAAGTGAGCCGCAACGGCCGGTGCGTGCCGATCCGAAGCTGGGAACCGGAACCTCTTCCAGGTCTCCCACGCGGGTGCAGGGTCCCAAAGCCTTGGGCTGTCCTCGACTGCCTTCCCAGGCCACAAGCAGGGAGCTGGATGGGAAGTGGAGCTGCCGGGATTAGAACCGGTGCCCATATGGGATCCCGGCGCGTTCAAGGCGAGGACTTTAGTCGATAGGCTATGCCGCCGGGCCCTGGGCATTCTGATTAAACTCTCACATCCACCTGCCACTTCAGAGTGCACTCAGCCAAACTGCCTGAAGTCCTGGTTCAGGCACCATCCTCCCCACTGTCTCTGCTTTGCACAGCCCTCAGAACAATCCATTCATTTTGCACACCCCTTCCTCAGTAGTCCGTCTCTTACACAATCCCCTGGGGCCGGGGCCCAGCCAGGGCAGGTGCCCGGCCAGGACAGGTGCATGAACTTGCTTGTTTGTTGAACTTGCTGCAGCTAGGCTCAGCCTGCCCTCCGTTGGGTCCCCCAGCCAGCTCTGAAGGTAGGCATGGGGTACATGTTTTGGAGAGGGAAGCAGGGTCCCAGGGAAGTGGAGGGACTGACTGAGGGTCACTGAGAAGTGGCAGGGCCTGGTGGCCGGCTTTGTCTGCTACCAGACTCAGCCTTAAACGTCACAGGCCACAGAGAGAGGTCACCCAGCCTGCTGGGCTCCGGACACCTGCTTTGCTATTGATACAGCCTTGCCCTCTAGAGGGCTCAGACTGGGGCAGATCATACCTCAAGCATTTCCTTGCTACCTTTGACCCAGCAGTGCCAGGGCTCACTCTCTTCCTGGTGGTCCAGAGTTCAGCCCCATCTTGTGTCCCCCTGCACTTGGTAATGAGTGCCTTCAGTCAGCCGCTCTGACAGCAATGAGCTCCTGGCCCCAGCCTTGCTGTGGCCTTGGGCTGAGGGTAGAAGCCCCTCCTGGCCCTGGCCAGAGGCTCCGTGGGCGCCTGACCCCTGGGGCCATTGACTGACCTCTCCTCTCACCCTGGTAAACTGGTGTGTCTGTCTCCCTTGCTTGGCCCCCAGGGCCTTGCTGAGTGTCCCCCCACACACTCCTTTCTGTTTCCTGGCCTCTGGGCTTCATCTCCCCACGTAAATAGTGACAGTCTGGGGGCTCTGATATCTAAAGCTTTTTCTAGCTCAAACATTCTAGGGCAGCCTCGCCTGCTACATGCTCAACAGGAGGGACGCAGCACTGGGGATGCTGACATCCTATTAGAGTGCCTGGTTCCCGTCCCGGTTCCATGTCTGATCTTGGGTCCTGGGAGGCCGCGAAGGAGGCTCACGCAGCCTGGTCTCTGCCATGCACGTGGGCACCCTTGACTGAGAGCCAGGCTCCCTGCTCTGGCTGTTTCCGACATGTTAGTGGTGAATCAGCAGGTGGAGGATGGCTCCGTCTGTCTCTCTGCTTCTCAAATAAGACAGAAGTAAAGTTTAATAAGCGAGAACTTAACGTAAGTCCTGTAGGTCATTTACCTTGTTGGAAGGGCCAGCTGTGGCTGGCTCAGCTGGCACGTGGGATACCCACTATCCAAGTGTCTGGGAAGGAATCCTGCCAACTGCCTCTGCCTCCAGTCCAACTTCTGACCACTGTGCCTGACCCCTTTATCCTACCCCTGTGGTAGAGCTGGATGGAGCTCCCGGTCCCTGCTTCCCACCAGGCCCAGTCCCAACTGTAGCTGGCATGAGGGAACTGAACCAGCAGACAAAAGCTCTCTCTTTCTCCTTTGTTTTTCACAGAAGTAAAGATGTATGAACACATATAAAAGAAAAATGAAATGTTCTGATAGTCACATTTTAAAAAGGAAAAAAACAGCAAGTGAAAATAACTTTCCTCATATGTTTTATTTAGCCCAACATATCAGAATTCTTTTCATCTAACACCTAATTGATATAAAAATGCTGATCATTTAGCTTACATTGTTTTCTTTAAAAAAAAAGATTTATTTATTTTTATTTGAAAGGCAAAGAGAAAAATCTTCCATCTGTTGGCTCACACCCCAAATGGTTGCAACAGCTAGAGCTGAGCCAATCTGAAGCCAGGAGTTTCCTCTGTGTCTCCCATGTGGGGACCCAAGAACTTGAATCATCCTCCACTGCTTTCCCAGCCATAAGAGGGAGCTGGATAGGAAACAGACCCACTGGGACATGAAACCGGCGGCCATAGGGGATGCTAGCACCACAGAGAGAGGATAAGAATACTATGCCACCGTGCTGACCCCATCTTATGTTGTTTTCTTTTTAAGATTTTTTTTTTTTTTTTACTTTTTGGAAGGCAGATTTTATAGAGAGAGGAAAAAGAGATTGACAAAGAGGTATTCCATCCTCTGGTTCAGTTCCCAAAATGATTGCAATGGCCAGAGCTGAGCTGATCAAAATCCAGGGCTGAGCTGAACAGAAAGGGCAGGGCACTGCCTCCTCTCCCAGAGTGGGCAGCATCGTTGGGGAAACAATCTCAGAGCCTGGGTTCTGGGGGTAGGGGTGCCCCGATCTCAGATTCAGCTGACCCAAGGGCTGGGTTCAGCCCCTCACACAAATCCTCGGACTGTCCCAGCCAGCAGTCCTGCGACAATGAAATCCAGCAGTGACTTCTGCAGGAGAGACCTGGGGCTAGAGAAAGGAGAGCCACGGCTCCTGCTCCTGGACTGCCTTCCCAGCCACAGCTGCTGGACTCGGGCATGGGTGTTTATGGTTGGGGGGCTCTTGGGGGAATAACAGTCCTCCCACCCTCAGCCTCAGGTCTCCTGCTGGAGCTGTGGGTGGGGGCAGCAGGGTAGGCATTGGGCAGATGCTGGCATTGGGAGACACAACAACTTCACCATTACCTGGAGACAGCTGCAGCGAAGGGGGTGGAGACCGGAAGGCAGAAGCTCCCAGTGCCCAGAGCCCAGGCCCCTGGCACAGCCTTTGCATCTCTTGTCCCTGCTGGACCCCGGAGCCTCTTACACATGGGGCCAGGCCCTGAGCAGGCGCTGGGGTAGCACAGGCAGAGTGAGGTGCTCGCTCTGCCCTTATCCCCTCCCATATTTCTCCTTCCCTCCCCCCTGTTCTCCATATCCGGCTGTAGCTGCAGGTCTTGGTCCTGCTCTATTCTCTCACCCCATTTCCTTTAGGTCTTCTTATCTTTCCACCCTCTGCTCTCTGCTGTTCTCCATGCGGTGTCTCCTGAGGCCCAGCACCCCCCACCTCTCTCTCTCCCTCTCTCTCTCTCCTTCTCTCTCTCTCTCTCTCTCTGTCACTTGTTTATGCCTCCCTTGCCGGAGCTTCAATGGCAGGCAGCCCGCCCAGCCCCCGCCATTACTCCGCGGGCAGCGGAAGCCCCACTGGATGACAGCCGAGCCCGAGCATCCCTCGGAGCTGTCACCGAGGAAATCACACACCAGTGCCTGAAATTCAAATGAGAGTTTTGCCGGAGTCGCTAAAACTCATCAAATACTATCTTTGAAGTCTGCTAGCAAGTCGGTCACCGCTCAGAGACGGGGTGCCCGCTGGGAGGGAGGCAGCCAGAGGGACCCCGACAGGGTCACAGCCTTGGGGCTGCACAATGGAAACCTCTCCAACATGCCCAGCATGGCTGCCATCGGGGCTGTGGGTTCTAGGGTCAGCTGGCAGCCCAGGGCTCCACCCTCTGCTGCCCTGTCCTGTGACCAGCCACCTCGCTAACAGGGACACAAGAAGTCACCCAGCAGCTGTGGGGAGGTTTTACAAAGTCATCCCAGGAACTGTATGCATGCGGCCCTTGCTGCTCAGGCGGTACTGGTTACTGGGTCAGTGCTAACAATAGCAGACACGGCCTGTCAGTAACCGTAACCGTGGCAAAGGTACAAGTGGCTGCACTTCCATCAGCTCCCGTCACCCTCACAGGGGCCCCGGGTCACAGCCAGACAAAGCACCCCCTCTCAAGATGCCAGCCCCTTCCTCAGGCCCTGGGCCAGGGTACTCCGCTTGCCCAATCAGCTCTTCCACACAGGCCGCCTTGTAGAGGCAGGGCTTGTAACCCGTAAGCAGGGGTCTTGTTTTCAGCACAGGGATTGAGGAGTCCTTGATGTTAGCTTCCTATTTCTCTCAAAAGGATGATCCCCAGGAAGGGTAGAGTAACCTGGTAGCTGTGCCCTGAGGCCTGAGGGCAAGGATCCTGAGAGGCACAATGGGCATTTGGGCTCATTTGTCCCGCTTTCCCTGAGCCTGGCTGGTGGGCCCGTCTGGGGCCGTCTCACTGCCCAGTCCAGGCAGCCCAGCAACCCAGCAGCCCAACAGCGTCAAAGAGGTCCTATGTGGCATGGCCCTGCCACTGCCCTCAGTCCTTCCCAAGCCAGGGGCAACACAGAGAAGGCTTGGGGTTGACGTAGCAAGAAATGGAGTGTAGCAGACAAAGGGACAGGGTAGGAGACACGGTGCTGCCAGAGGACCCGGAGAGGCCACACTACACAGCAGGTTCAAAGGGTGACTGCTTTGTCCTGAGGGAAGGAGGGTGTTGGGAGCCTGGGCTGCAGAGGGGAGCCAGGGCTACAGAGCGTGCTTGTGGGGAAGACCCCGAAGAGATTCCTGGAAAGTCTTGGGGGTTTGGTGGTGACTGCTCAGCAGACCTCCCTCGGTGTCTCTCACGAGCCTGTGCTCAGCACTGAGCAGGGCGCCCTTGGTCATGCTCCCAGGCCAGGCCATCCTCCTTAGGCAGTCTGCGGGACACCCAGCACCTCGTTCCAGATAGCACCCCCAGGGCACCCCATGCCCAGGGCAGCCGAGAGACTCTTCAGAGAAGACCTCCACTACTCCTGAGTGGGTGGCCAAGATCCAGAGTCAGAGCCCAGACTCCCGGCATCACCAGCCAGCACTCTCACCCTGCAGAGCGGGACGTAGACTAGGGCCTTTCTGAGATGGCTCGTGCTCCTGAGGCCTGCGGAGGGCCACATGCTGTACGCATGGCCCAGGAGGAGGGCAGGACCAACAACAAAGCCTTTACGAACAGATAGTGGGGGGTGGGCAGGAGCTAGTGTTGAGCAGCCACAAGGGATGCGGGCCGGGGCAGGAGGCCCGGGTACCACACCCTCTCCTTCCGTGAGGCTCACAGAGCATGTGTGTGTGAGTGCGCCCAGCCCTCATGTGCATGTGTGACAAGCGGGCGCAGTGACAAGCGCCCCAGGTGGATTTCAGGGCTGTTAAAGCACCACGATTAATGGCTGAAGCCGCAGTGGTCACGGCTGTCACCAAGGATTTCACGGGCTCCTTTACATCTTTAGCTTCCTGCTTCCCAGACGACTTCATCAGCCAAGCCCCTCAACCCCCCAGCCCCCCAGCCCCTGGGCGCTGGCGTGGGAGAGGAGGGGCCAGCGCGCTGAGCGCCTGCCCATCTGCTAGGGCTGGGGTCCAGGGTGCAGTTGGTGGGGGATGGGGCAGGCTGGCAGAGCAAGAGCAACTGAGAGCGAGGTAGGGCAGCACCAGGACTGAGGGCACATGCAAAGCCCTTTCGCTTTCTTGGCTTTTCAGCAGGCTGGGGGGAGGGGAGGGGCAGAGGCTGGACGTCTGGAGAGACCTGGACGCCAGGAAGCCACAACCAGGCAAGGTTAGGCACTTGAGGGTCAGCCAAAGGTGCAGGGATGCAACCCAAGGAGTGGAGCTGTGCGTGCCTCTCCATGCTGCTGGGGGTGCGGCGGAGGGGGGGCCGGCGGGGGGAGCAGGGCTGGACCTAGGCTGTCTCTCCCAGCAGTGCTAGCTTCCTGTCTCCTGCAAGCGGCAGGCATGGGACAGACACCCAAGCCAGGATCCTCACTCCACAGGTGACATCAGTGAACTGCCCCTCTGAAGCTGCATGGACAAACAAGCAAGCCCTGGGCTGTGGGCAGGGCCAGGATGGACTTCGTGTGGGCAGAACACTCCATACACTGTCTGTGAGCCCATTGCAGCCAGCTGTAGATAAAGATGGCCGTGGTCAGTGCTGAAGGATCTGGAGGCTGCACACCTAAATCCAGGGGTTCAGGACAGGAAGGCTTCCAGGAGGAGGAGGTGATGCTCAGACTGAGTCCTGCAGAGGTAGAAGTCAGGTCCCGTCTGGGAACCAGTGCAGGGTCAGGAGTAGCAGGTGCAAAGACCTGGGGCAAGAGTGGGCTTGGGGGAGCCACAGAAAGGCAGGCTGCATGCCCAGGGGCACAGGAGGGCCTGCCTTCAGAAAGATTATCCTGCCCATGGTGGAAGGGGGGGGTGGCTGGCAGCAGGAGACTGTGGTCAGGAAAAGGTGGCAATGGAGTGAAAGGGGACGCAGGAGACGGGTTCTGAGCTGGGATGGGGCTGGTGAGGGGACAGTTCCCAGGAAACAGGCAAGAGAGGGGCAGAGCCCCGCCCACAAGGCCACCAGGGAGGCTGTTGGAGCCTAGGTGGGGTGGGCCGTCCCCACCCCAGCAAGCCCTCCACAGCCTGTCACCAGGAGACCGGGCCCTGGAACACCTGCCACTGCCAAGCATCCCCTCGGCAGGTCCATGGTCCCGCCGTGGCTCCCAGCTCCTCAGGAGGGCATGGGCGTGTTGTGCCTGAGAAGCTGTCCCCGCTTCCCCTGACAAAGGGCCTCAATCCCCACTTGGCTGGAGCTGGGGGAGCTGGGGCAGCGTGTGCCCCAGAGCTCTGAGGTGGAGGCAGGGCTGGGCTCTCTGTGCTGCCCCCCTCCAGGAAGAACAGGTAAGGAAGCTGCATTTGAGAAAAACCAGAACTAAGCCGGAAGCCAGAAGCCAGACCTCAGAGGAGTCCTCCTAGGTAATCCTGCACCACTCTTGAGTCTGCAGCCACTTCTTCCCCAGGGACCTGTCCCTGTGGGGGGAGGCCACACGCAGTCACAACGGCAGATTTCCCGGAGGGGTTCCCTGGCTGTGTGACCCGACACAGGTATCTGACCCCTCGGAGAGCTACTGCTGGCAGTGTAACTTTGGTCTCAGCTGCCACGCTCCCCACTGTCTGGCCCTCCCTATATCTCTGCCATCAGGCCCCAAGGACAAGCCATGAGGTCCATACAGCACAGGCAGCACAGTGCAGACTCCCCCTTCCTGTCCCCTGTGCCATGGTGAGGCCCCAGAAGTAAGTGAACGGAGGCAACGGGATGGAGGCGGGGAAGGGGTGACAACAAGGGAAGGGGCAGCAGTGGTGCAAGTGCCAGTGGTCTTGACCCCAGCCAGGACCCGCTCTGTCGCCCGGAGTCAGGCCTTCCCAGCTGTGATGGAGAGACGCTTGGTCTTGCAGCTCCAGTGAAAAGAAAACACAGGTCTTTAGAGCTGCTTAGCATCCCGGTGCTTTTGATGGTGGGTATCACCAAGCCACCTTCTGAGATGAGCCCCTTGCTCCAGAGCGGAGCTGTCACCCCTGCACCCCTCCATGCAAGCAAGTCACCGTCACCCAGGCACTAGCCTGCTCACTCACTGCCTCGCCTTCCCCCCTACACACACACAGAGGCATGCTCTTTCCCTCTCTCCCTGTCTTAAAACACTTGCGAACAAGCACAGGAGCCCCTCCCAGCCAGCAGGGCGCCCCACGGGCTCACTACCACCCAATAGGGCAGAATGCTGGCCGAGACCATGTCTGGCTACACTGTCTGGCAAGGGGCCTGGCCCAGTGCTGGCTTCTCTCTGAGGAAGGGCTGGGGGCTGCAGGACAGGTGGGTGACAGGGTAGGTGCTGCTGCCCCATGCCACAGGTTGGGATGAGGCATAGAGAGGTACAGTGATCTCCCAAAACCACAGGACACACAGGAAGCGGCAGAGCCCAAGCTGACTGCTGGGGGTCCTGTCCCCCTGTCTGTGACCAGGAGGCCCTGCTTTGCCCCAGGCCCAAGCTTGGTGCAGGCTACTCCTCAGGGCCTTAAAGTTCCTTTACTGTCCCCAAAGACACCTAAGGGGTCAGGGGAGGGCCAGCAATTCTCCCCAGGAACCCCCAAAGCAGCCCCCAGAACTGACGAGGTTTCGGCTGTCTCTTCCCCACCTTCCAAGGCCCCTCTGCACGCCCTCCCTGCCCCCAACCCCAGCATCTATGGAGTCAGTGGAGTCAGGCGGGGCTGCCACTTAACATCTGTGACATCTTGGCCAAGTCGTGTCACCTCTCTGTCACCTGACTCGCATTCATATGGAGACAATGTAGATAAGAATAGAACTCACTTCAGAGGATCAAGATGAAGATGAATAAGAGCAGAACAGGCTGCTGTGCACGGGGCTGGCGGGGCTGGAGTGCTCAGGGGCCCTCCCCGAGGCCGAGCACTGCCCAGCACTGCACGGAGACTGGCCTACACTCAGGCAGGCACTGGGTGGGCAGAGGATCAAGCCCCTCTGCCAGAGGTGGGGCTTTGGGGTCCAGCAAGCCCAAAGATGTGCTCTCGTCCGTGGCAGTGGGAATCGGGTGGCATACCATCACAGGTGGACTCCCGTGCATCCTGAGACATCTGCCCTGAGCTGAAGCAAACAGAACTAACAAAGCACCAGAACAGGAAGAAGCGATGGGGGTAGCAGCAGAGACCACCTGGGCAGGGTCTTGCGGCTTAAGACGATTTACATCTTTATCTAGAGAGGCCCACAGGAGACCCTGATGGGGTTCTGTCTAGGGTGAGGGGAGGCTGAGGGGCTGGGTGACCATGGGCATTCAATGACCTTTCTGACTGCAAGGTACAGAGTGGTCATGGCGGGGACAGGAGCAGGGGTGGTGGTGGTGCAGGGAGTGTCTGCAGAGGCCAGCAATGCAGCAACAAGGGGACAGGGCCAGGACTTTGGCAGTAGGGACGCAGGTGCGGACAAGCTCCATTCTACACAGGACACAGCTGGAGGGATGGGCACAAAGTTCAGGTTCCTGACTTAAGCAGCGCTGAGAGAGGACCGGGAGTGTCCAGGGGACAGACGGGCTTCAAGGGACTATGGAGGCTGTGATGGACTGCAGGAGAGCCGAGGGGTGAGAACAGACGACTCCTTCCTCAGGAAGCTTCAGAGTCAGGGGAGAGGGGAGGGCCCAAAGGCAGCTGGCCTCAAGGGAGCCAAGGATGCTTCAGGTCCAGCTTGCCAGGACAGGAAAGGCCTGAAACGAGGCATGGAGCAGCCTAGAGCTGTGAGGCCCATCCATGCAAATGCCCAGTACCCTCTGCTGCTTGCCAACCATTCTAAACGGGGCGAGTGATTAATTATATGTAAACAGGAAGAAGCAATTAGTCTCTGTGCATGCCCGGCCATTAATAAGCCATGTAGGCACTCAGAACACTGCCTCACTCAGCCTCTAACCTGAGACCAGCCAGAGACAGGCAGCAAGCCTCCGCCACCATGGGCGCCTGTCAGGGGTCACTTGGGAAGCCCCTCCCTCTCCCAGAACCCACGGGCTCTTGCACCACACACAGGCTTCCTCTGCCTCCTAAGAGCAGTTGGGGAGGCTGACTGGTCACTATTGGGGCAGCAGAGAGAAGAGGCCTGGGAGCGAGAAACGAGGGAGACATTGTTCAAGTCCACGGCCTGGGGTCACCGTGTCGGGAGCAAAGGCCTGCCCGCTTATGTGGCCCCAACCCAGTGGCAGTCGGGGCTAACACATCCATGGGTCCTTTTGCACATCAAGATTCATGATTCTTTATTCATCGTGGATGACTTGGAGGTACTGAGGAAGGGCTAAATTACATTCAGGGTTTTTTATTTTATGCTTAAAAAGGACTTTTTTGGGAAATATTTTAAATTGTAAATTTTATTTCACGTTTTGATGCCTGCAGCTTCTGGAATATTCCTTTGTGTGGAAGGGGACTTTGTGACTGTTTCATGATCTGCCTGCCTGTGACACGGACACACTGTGAGCAGAGACCCAGGTCTGGTCCCTAGCACAGGGCCGCACCAGGTGCCCAGGATGCGGCTGTTGAATTAGTGACCTGAAAAATCAATGCTACACGCCAGGTACAGTACAACCCACAAACGCAGGTCACTTTATGTCACCTGTTTCTTTTCACTTTCTAATGAAAAGGGAAAAAAAATGTAGCATGTAGCATACTCCATGCTTGGGGTGACAGGCCCGCCTTGGCCACTCCTGCTCTGGCCAACCCCCCTGTGGAGCAGGTGCCGTTTCCTCCCGGTGGGCGCCTGGGTCCTGCCTGGGGCCACAAGGTGCCCGCGGCAGGATGGTTCCAGCACAGATGGAAATGTGTCTGCCACCCCCTACTCAGCTCATATCTGCATTCTAACTGGGCCTAAGGCCGCACATGCCCCATGTAGCCCCACATGCCTCACCCACTCAGCTCCAACCCCCGCCTCTAAAAGCCAGCAGCATGCCCTTCTTGACACACCACCAGCTGTGAACCCAGACAAGGCTCCTAGGGCCCCTCTGAGTGGGTGGCGTTACCCCCATTTTCAGAGTTGGGGAAACTAAAATCCAGAAAGATGAAGTAAGAGGAAATACTCCCACTGCCAGAAGAGGAAAAAAAAAAGTGGTGGTGAGGGCAGGGAAAAGCCTCAAAGTGGAAGTCCAAGTCCAGCTGGGTCAGGCCCACCACTAGCCTGCGTCCTGTGTCAAGGGCCAACGTGCTAATGGGAGGGAGTGACCGCTGCTCACACTCCCTTCTTGGTGAGCTCAGGGCAAGTTCACCAAAGCAGTGACCTGGAAACCCAAGCTAGTACATGACTGCAACCACCTCCAGACACAGGTGCCAGGGTGGCAGGGGAGCGGGCACCCAGCTTCCGCATCAACAGGTCTGGGCTCCCTTGTGGCTCCAGCTCCTGACTCCAGCTTCCTGCCAAGGCAGACGCTGAAGGGCAGTGGCAAGGCTGCAGTAACCAGCTTTAGGGGAGTAACCACCCACAGGGGAGACCCCGATGGGGTTCCCAGCTCCTGGCTGGGCCCAGCTCAACCCCAGCAGATGGGAGGGAGCTCATTGTCTCTCTCTCTTAAATAAATAAAAATTATAAAATAAAAACACAAAACAGTCCAGTGGGGGAAGAGAAGGCAAAAGAGCGGTACTGCCCCGCTTTTCTCCCTCAGGCCACACACCATCTGCCATCTCCCTCGCTGCCCTTGTCTTTAAAATGGGTGAATCCTGCATGCAGACGACAGGGCAGGTGGGGAGACAGGCAGGTCTCCTACCCCTGACCCGTCCTCCTCAGTGCCTGGCCTCTCAGGAGACAGCGGCAGCTTCACTCCCACCCCACCTGTTTCTATAGCCACCAGTCGCCAATCAGTCGGTCTGGTCAGGATGGGCAGAATCAGCTGGCTTTTCTTTCCTGCTTGCCGGTTGGCAAGCTGCCCTGGGAAGCCCAGCAGAGCAGAGGGCAAGGGTGGGAGGGAGAGGGCAGAGGGCACACCCCGGCTGGACATCCAGTGTGGTGGTAGGCAGGGCCATAGCGGTTTGCCAAGTGGATTTCTTCAGTGGCTGTCAGGGATCTGGAACAGGGGGCCTACTCCCGGCTGAGAAGCAGCTTCAAGCCCTTCGGTGGCTGAGAGTTCGCTACCTTCTGTTTCCTAACACACCCAATGGGCAAAACCCTTGCCCATTGGAGGACACTGAACCCCAAGCCCCAGCAGAGTGTACTTTACCAACCTCCAGGAGAGCCTGCTGGGGACCCCGTCCTGCACTGCACCCTGTCTGCACTGCTGTGCCCACTAGCACCATGCCCCATGCAGGAGTTTCCAACCACGGGCTCCTGCATGCGAGGAGCCCTGAAGGACGCTGTGGCACTCAACACCCAAGTTTGCACACACTGCAGTGTGATCAAAACATCAACATGCAGAGTTGAGAAATTCCACAGACAAATTTCACATCCTTTTGCAACTTAGAAACGTGGAAACTGACATTGTTGGCTGAAGCTGGGTACACTCTCCTAGCTGAGGTAGCCAGGGCACCTGCCTGCCTTGGGCAGGCGGGCATCTGAGTTCCTGGAGATGCGCTGTGTCTAGGTCCATCTGCTGCTCACACCCCTCCGTTCCCTTCAGTATTAATCTCCACTGAGTGCCTGCTTGAATACTCTGCTAAGAGGAGGCTCACCCCATGAGGCAGGCAGTCTGTGCTGTTAGCAAGATGCAGAGGGCAGAACAGGGCTTGGGAGTCAGCCAGGCCTGGACCTGGGCACCTCGCCAGTGTGTGGCCAAGTGTGGGATCCGAGGCAAAGCCTGACTGTTCTGAGCTCCTCATCTTTAGTCGCAGCTCCCTTGTGGGGCAGTGTGTGACTCAAACCAGAGCAAGTTTATACACACCCAGGGCAGGACCTGGCGTTTATTCTGTGTCCCCCAGATGGCCATCAACATGTTGTGTGACCCAAAGCTATGAGTCTGACTTCCTCCAGGGAAGGAAGAGGGGCTGGACCATGGTCTTTGCCAATCAGAAGCTGAAGGCACAGAGGAGTCCCCTGGTCCGCAGTGCCAGCCCAGCACTCATTCCCGAGGCCGGGCCTGGGAGGCCCAAGCGTGCAGTCTCTGACCTGCTTCCCACGCTAATTGGCGGGGCAGGTGCACCCGGGGTCTGGCGGTGGGTGGAGCCCCAGGAGGGAACTTACATTTCTGTCCTCCTCCACAGTCCACAGTCTTCCAGGATGAGTCCCTACTCCCGGGGGAAATTCTGCGGAGGCAGAGCAGGGAATGAGCCTCACCATGGCTGAGTGCCCAACAGTGTGCTGCTGAGCGCGTACAGCCCCACAACTACCCGAGGGCAGAGCCACTGCTTTACAGACATGGAATCCAGGCTCAGAGAGGCTAAGAAACTTGCCTACAGCCACGGAGCCAGGATTTAAACCCATCAGGCAGGTCCCCCAAGCCGCCGGCACTCGGTCCACTCTCAAGCCTCCTCAAACCGTCCGTCCTTGGGGTGGGACAAGCGAGCGCGATTTTCCACTTCAGCTGTCTGAGTTTGATCCTGTCCGTGAACTAGTGTGTGTGCGCATCCGTGCGCCCGAGGGCTACGCTCCGACGAGCGGATGTCAGTGGGCGTACAGCACCCGAAAGTCCGTCGGCGCCCGGAGTCCCCGGGGGGTCGGGGTCGGGGTCGGGAGAGCCCACGTGTGGGACGCGAGGCACCGCCGCCCAGGTGCGAGCGCGCCAGTGTGAGCGTGCGCACGTGTGCTGGTGCGGGGCCCGCGGCCGGGTGGCCGCGGGGCTGGCGCGAGCCCCCCGCCTCGGTGCTGATTGGCTCGGCGCCGTGACGGGCCGGCCCCCCGCCCCGGGCGGCGGCGGCAGCGGCGGGCGCGGGTGCCCGCGTGTGCGCCGGTGTGTGCGCCGGGCCGCCGGCTGTGCGGGAAGCCAGCGAGCGCGCCGCCGCGCGGGCCGCCGTGGCCGAGCCCAGGGTGCGCGGCGCCCCCGCCCGCACGCCCGGCCTGCCATGGCCCCCGCCCGGGGCCGCCTGCCCCCCGCGCTCTGGGTCGTCACGGCCGCGGCGGCGGCGGCCACCTGCGTGTCCGCGGCGCGCGGCGAAGGTGAGCAGCGGCGGCCGCGGTGGCGGGGCGGCGGCGGGGCGGCGGCGGCGAGGGGCCGGGGGCGCGGCGCGCGCTGCCTGCGGCTCAACTTCCTTTGCCCGACCCTGAGCTCCAGCGCAGTCCAGGCTCTACCGGCCTGGGGCCAGGGATGGCAGCACGGGAGAGGCTCCGTGGGGCTGAGCGCCGGAGCGATGGGAACGGGGACGCGAGGGCTTGAGGCTGAGGGGCAGAGGCGCTGGGAACCGCGGGCAGAGGAATGGGGCAGGGACCAGTGCGAGGAGCGGAGGCAGGTAGCGCTGGGCCGGGGAACTGAGGATGGTGCGCGGAGACAAGGGCACAGGTCTGGACAGAAGACAAGCGAAGAGGTAGGGAGGAGGAAGGGGCTGCAGATAGGGGGCAGGGGACAGAGGACAGAGCAGGGCGGCAGGCGCTGAGGTCGGAGAGAGAAGGGATTGGGGATTGGGAACCGGGCTCCCAGACCGAATGCAAAGGGGGCTTGGGGTGGCACTGAGCGGCCAGGACATAGAGTGGGCAAGGAAGGGGAAGGAATGAGGAGCTTAGGGGTGGAGATGAGGGGACTGCCCTGGTGGGGAGTGCCTGCTGCAGGAGCAGGTTGGGGCCAGAGAGGCAAGGGCTTGAGGTGCAGAGAGCCCGAGGGGGCAGGGCAGGGTCTTGTCCGGGGCAAACCGGGTGGCTCCATCCCTCAGTGGCCCTTGGGGGGCCGAGAGGGGAGGGGCAGAAGAGGCAGAGATGGTAGACCGAGTAGCCAGGACCATAAAGGTCTGAGAGTGACTTCTGTTCCCTAGAGTGTGTGGGGAGGGAGGGGTGTAAGGTGGGTGGCAAGGAGCCCTGCACGGGGACACAGGGACATGTAAGACTTTGTACCTGCACACACACAGACACACAGACACACACACCCATACCCCACCACCAGGTGCTCCAGGTCCAGCCCAGGAGGCTGCTTGGCCCCTTCCCCCTGGCCTGTCCCCTGCTCCAACCCTGGCCTCACAGCACTGCCCAGCACTGGGCTGCAGGACGCTGGGGCTGACGCTGGGTCCTCACCCCAGCAGGATGAGCATCCACACAGATGGAAGGAGCTGTGGGTCCAGCAGTGCTCACCCACCATCAGGTGGTCCACAGATCCACCCCTTGCACACACAGCCCGCAGCAACCGCACCCTGCACACATGTGCACACCCTCACATGCACGCGTTCCTCGGGATCCACACGTGTAGATCCAGGATGGCGGCGATTCACACGTGTGGACAGGCCCTACCTCCACAACATGCCGGCTCATATCCAGAAAAGCAGCGAAATGCATGTGCACAAACATGTGGTTACATGGGTACACCATGTATGTAAGGGGACCTTCAACTTGCATCCGTGGCCGGTGCAAGCAGGTGCAGAAATGCACATAGATTTAAAAAGAAAAAAAGACTCTGGGATGAAACGGGCCCAGCCAAGGCAGGGGCCACTCTCAGGCAGCAGACAGGGCTAGCTGGAGTGGGAGGGGCTAAAGAAGCAGGAGAAATAGGGGAGCCAAGGCTTGGGGCAGTAAGGACAAGGGCAGGACTGGAGCAGGATGCCCTGAGGCTCCCTGCCTGCAGCCTGAGAAGACAGTTTCCACAGGGTTGCAGGGGGCAGTGGGAGAGAGGCAGGCGGGGGGGGGGGGGGGGGGGTGGAGGGCAGGCGGGAGGCAGGGTTGTGAAGCAGCGACAATAAGGCCCCAGGAATCTGGCCATTCACCTGCTACTACTCACTCCAGCACTGCCCTCCGGGAGGAGCCAGCACCTTCCAGAAACCCAGGGCCCCCCATGAGGGGACTTTGCTCAGGCTACCACGCTGAGAACAGGGAGACCTCGGAGTAGAAGACGCGTCCACGGGAGGGCAACCGCTGGGAAAAAGGCAAGATCCAGAAAGAGGCAGCGAGGAAGCCCTAGGCAGGGGAGGCATTGGGCATCCAGTCACTGCAACAGGTCCCCACAGCAAGGTGACAGTTACCCAGCCACAGGGGGGACATCCAAGAGTCCTTTCTGGCATTGTCCCTTGGCAGGTGCAGAGCTTGAGCTGACTAGTGGAGTGTGTTGGAACTTAGGGAGTGGGCTGTGTTGGCAGCAGGGACCCAGCTGTGCCAGATACCCCACAGTGGCTCTGCAGCACTGGCAGGGGCTGAGGAAGGACACTGCACCTGCAGAGATGCCTTGGGTCCTGCACCCTACCGCTAATGGGTAGGGATTGTCCTGTGCCTTGGGGTGATCTCAAAGGGGTTCCCATCCTGGCTGACTCCTCCTGAACACCCCGAATTCTCCAGCCTCACCATCGCACATTGTCCTTGGGGAATGTAAATCAATTTAAGTATTAGTCTCAGCAAGATGGAATGGGGCAAGGTGATAGTGCCAAAGAAAAAAGAAATCGCATACTGCCTTCCACAAAGGAATGGGGACGGCCTCGGAATTTTATGTGCTGCTTGGAGTGCGTGAGGGGGTCTGGTTGATGTATCTGGAGCAGCCTGCACTGCTGGCCTGGGTTGGGGGACACCCACAGACATTTTCAGCACAGAGCAGATCAGTGATGGACCTCACTGAATGACCTGTGAGGCCAAGAAGTCCAGACCTCCTGTTTTGCAAGTGAGGAGACAGGTCCTGGGTTTGTGTTGGGGGAGAGGGTCATGTGCCAGGGAAGCCGGCCGTGGTAACGAGCAGAACCCCAGGGAATGCTGACCTGGGTGGGCAGGCCTGCTGTTGCATCCCCTGCCATCCTTACCGCACCTCCCTCCGATGGGCCTGGCTTCCCTCCAGAGCCTCCGCTGTGCCACCCACAGAGGAAGATAGAGATAAGGAGAGAGAAGTGGGGTGCAGGGACGGAGAAGGGTCTGGAACGGATTGGAACAAACAGTCCTGGGATCCTGTAGCCCTTCTGGAATCCAATAGAATTGACTTTGGACTTAGCTAAGACCCTGGCTGGACACTACGCATGTGGAGGGGCCCCCCGGGGAAGCAGGAAGGGCCCTGAGAGTGGGGTCCATAGACCCTGAAGTCAGGAGTATGCAGGGGTGGCTCCCATGGCATTTAGCCAGACCAGAAGCAGGTACCTGCAGCTTAGAGATCCCCTGGGGGATGGGTGGGGCTGGGGGAGTCCATGTAGTCCTTTCCCACCCTCTCCCAAAGAGGGCCCTGTGGTCTGGGGGAAACTGCAATGCAGCCCCCTCCCCTCCCCCACCAGCAGGAGGAGCGAGTGCCTGACCCAGTTTTCTGCACGTTGCCTGAGAGGGAGGCAGGAGGGAGGCGGGAAGCCTTGTCTCTGCCCATGCCCCCGGCAGGGGACAGCCGGCGGGGAGGTCCCTCTACAGACAGACACTAGTGCATCCCCTTGGCCCACCAGCACCCCCCCCACCGCCGCCATCGTGCCCCAGGCTCTTCCAGCCCCCTCAACAGTAGGCCTCTGGGGAGGGGTGGGGAGTACGGGAGGAAGACAGAAATCTGCAAGTAGGAGCATCCTCACACGGGGTTTACTTGGCTCTGTGCTGCAGGGCCAGGCTTAGAGCTGGGCTGAGCTCAAGGGCACACACCCTCTGGGGAGGGCAAGCCAGGAGGGTCTTGCTCATGGCGGAGTGAGAAGAGTGAGGAGAGAGTGTAATGGAAGCTGTGGGACCCTGGAGCCAAGCCTCTCTCCCCATGCACTGTCACCAGGCGAAGCAAAGTGAAGCTGGAACTCAGAGAGGGGCAGGGACTTACCCAAGGATGCAGAGCAGTTGGAGACTAAGCTGAAAAGTGGGCAGAGCCCTGATGTCTCAACGTAGGAGCCCCCTTGTTAGTGTGAGGAAGCAGCAGGGTCCCGGGGGCGGAGAGGACAAGAGCCGGGGCTTGGAGAAAAGCAGCGGCGTTGGTGAGGATCAGGCACTGGCGTGGGCACCTAACCCTTAGGGATTCTTATCCTATTTTACAAACCTGCTCCTAAGTGGCTGGGTCACACTTGAAGCACAGATGTCTGACTGCAAAGGTGGGTCTTGTCTTTACTGTGTGGTTGGCGCTGGTGGGGTCCTCTGGGCACACAGCCTAACTTCCCCATCGTCAGGACAGCTCCGAGCTCCTGGGGCCCAGCCATCAGGGCTGCGGGGCTCTTGCCTGTGGGTTGGTGTGGCAGGTGCCCGGAACCTTCAGCCCAGCCAGCTGCCTCTGTGGGAGTCCAGGCAAAGTGAACTCGGAGGCTCAGCTCTTTCATCTGTAAAATGGAGATAATGGTGGCTTCGGTGTGTGGGTCACACGCCTCCAGCTCCCCTTGCAGTGGTCAGCACATCGCCAGTGCTCACTGAGAGGCACAGAGGGCATGTGAGATGCCAAGCGCCATCCCAGGCCCCTAAGATGATTATAGAGCCAGGGCCAGTGCTCTGCAGCAGTGTCGTTTCCATGCCGTTGTGTCACAGGGGATGAGGGCCCTGTCATCAAAAGACCTTTGACGGAGGCACTGTTGCCCCCGTTTGACAGAGGAAGAAGAGGTTCAGGGAGGGCCGGGCCCTTGTCTGAGGGCACACGACCCCTAAATGGCAGGACTGGAGGATGAGCCCATCTCTCTCCAGCCTCTGAACCCCCACCGGGAGTGGGGCTTGAGTCCCAGGAGCTTGAACTATGACTTTGGCCGTGGTAGTGGACGAGGGTCGGAAAGGAAGAGCACTCAGAGTGGGTCTTGAAGGACAGGGGAGGTGAAGGGAGACAGAAACGGGCAGACAGAGGCATGGCGCTGCCGTGGCGAGGGCTGGGACTGTACCCAGCTGGGAACGGGGGCCCGGAGCCTGATGTTCCACTTGTCTCCTGTTTTCCAGTGAATTTGCTGGACACGTCGACCATCCACGGGGACTGGGGCTGGCTCACATACCCGGCTCATGGGGTGAGTGATGGAGCGGCAACATCCCTGAGAGAGAGAGAGGCGGGACCGATGCTGGGCTCTGAGATCAAAAGGAGGCCCAGGGCTGGGTGGAGGCTACCCAAGGACTAGAGCAGTTCGAGAGCGGCAGGATTAAAGAAGCAGCCCTGCGCTTGCCCGACATTCTCCACAAGCCCAGGCCTGGCGACCTGGCAGTGTCCGCAAGGCCCCAGTCAGGCCTCCCCGTCTTAGGGGTCGGTCCTCCACTCTCAGCAGACCCCTTACAGAACCACGACCTGGGGAGGGGGACTGCTAGCCCTCACAACACCAGGCATCCTGGCCCATTCAGCCTCTGTGATGACCCTGGCAGGGGTTCGCAGGTGTCCGCTTCTGCCCCCCCCAGGTGCCAGTCCCTTCATGTCTCTCCCAGGTTGTGTAGGGTGAAGGGACACCCCTGAGCCTGCTGGGACCCCAGCTCCCTGCTTATACCAGGTGGGGCCCCATGTCACCTGGCCCCACATCAGAGTCCCCTTTATGGAAAGGGACGAGCCTGGGCCATGCTCTGGGTGGGGTGGGGGTTGGGAGGGTGACGGGGCCCCGGCACCGTCCTTGCACCCAGCAAGCCCTCTGTTGTCATGAATGTTGTTAGAGCGGGTGTTGTGTCTACTGTCTCACACTATGCTCACACACCCATACACACTGCTGATGACTGCATGTCACACACACACACACACTGAACACTTTGAGCTTCCATGGCTCTGTGGATGAAGGAAAGAGACTGTTAATGATGATGATCACGACACTAAATGCTAACATTAACCAAAAGGGGAGCTTTTTAAAAATAATTTCTTGAAAGAGTGACAGAAAGAGATCTTTCATCCCCAGATGGCCACACCAGCCAGAGCTGGGCTGGTCCAAAGCCAGAAGCCAGGAGCTTAATCCGGTCTCCCATGTGAGTGCAGGGACCCAAGCACTTGGGCAATCTGCTGCTGTCCCAGGCACATTAGCAGGAGCTGGATCAGAAAAGAAGTGGCCTGGTCTTGAACCAGTGCTTGTGTGGGATGCTGGTGCCACGGGAGGCAGTACCAGGGAGGGCTTTCTTGACTTGGGGTGGGGTTTTCCTGCAGGTCATCCGTTGCCTGTGGCTGGAAGGCAGGATGCGCCCTGCTGCACGCTCAGGGACAGGGGTCACTAGGCAGTTGCGACTGTGGTCTGTGGTCAGCCTGCGTGCACCATGCTGCTGGAAGCTGCAGGGATACATCCCGGAATCCTCATGGACTGTGACAGTCCCGGTGCTATAGGCCGAGTGGGGACTCCTGCCTCTGTGGATGTTCCCGGCAACTATTGCTGAGAGGGAGCATTGGAGAAGTGAGCCAAACCCCGCCTGGGGTGACCACCCAGCTGTTGGCTGAGTTGGACCTCACCTGGGTCTCAGCAGCCAGAAGGAGCGGCGCCTGGCCCTGGTTTGGCCCTGGGTGTGGCCATCCCCTGAAGAGTTTAGGGACCCACAGAGCCTGGGGGGTTTTCAGCAGGTGAGGAGATGGTCGCTGAGGCCCTTGTGTCTGCCCGGCTCAGCAAGCCCTTGAGGCATTCGCTAGCAGAACATGCACGTCTGCCCGCAGAGCTGTCAGCTCACAGCCACCATCTTACCTCCTTCTTGCAACCAATCCTTGGGGGTGACATGGCTGCCTAGGTGCACACCCAAGTGAGAAAAACTTGGCTACTGTCAAACAGCCTCCAGGGCCAATGGAACTTGAACCCTGTTGAATTCCATGTCACCTGTGCAGGTGAGGAGGCCTGGTCTGTGTCCTCATGGTGAGAGAAGGTCCTGGTTTGTTTGCTGAGCCTGAGACTGGCCTGGGCTGTGCAGACCAGAAAGGAGGCTACAGTAAGATACTGGGTCCCCAGCCTGGAGCCCTTGAACCCAAGCCAGGTTAGCAGATGAAGTGGACAGGTATCCATGGCTAGGAGGTCTGGGGAGGGCCCAGAAGTCTCTGAGAGATGCTTTCCAGATGGTTCTCTTGCCCAGAGGGGAGGGGCTCCTGTGGAGATGAACCTTGAGGGTCCATCAGCCCCCTGATTTTGGAGTCTATTCAAGACCTGCATACAGGGTCACCCACACCTCCCCTATCATCGAAACAAATGCCACTGGCACGACTGGAGGGCAAGGGTGTGGGCTCTGACGAGCTACCCTCAGGTCTGCCCATGTCTGTGTCCTTTGGAACCTCAGGATGATCCTAGGGCCTGCCGCATGCAGGTGTCATCAGAGATGGGGTGCACGCAAGGGACTTCATACCGAGAAGGCAGGAGCCCCGAGAGGCTCGGCAGCTTGCCAGGGTCAAGGGCAGTCAGGCCCCAGCAGCCTGCTCTTGCCTGGGCTGTGTGCCTTCCTCTGCTGCCCATGCCAGGACCTGCCACCTCTGGCCTGACACACTGAAGCTGCCGATGAGTGCTCCCTTGGCTGATGGCATGTTCATTGCGTTGTCCTACCTGACCCTTACCCTGAACCTCCTGGGGTACACAGGCATATCAGGAGTAACCCATTTCACAAATGGGAAGCCAACAGCTCAGAGAGGGAATGTGGTGTTTCCCAGGGCTGTGCAGCTGATGTGCAGGGCGGTGTTCAGGGAAGAAATGTTGGCAGAGCAGTGCGCTGGCGTGCAGCATGATGGCGTGCTCCAGGAAAGGGCAGATCCTGTCCTTGTGCCAGGCCTTCAGGAGCAGGCGTCAGCAGCAGCCCCCGGGCTGACAGGGCTGGGCCAGGCCCTTGGCCCTGGTGGAGAGGCTAGAGTGGATGCAGATCAAGCTGATTAATTTATCTGAGCCTCTGGCAGGAAACAGACAGGGAGCAGCTGGCAGGCTCTTTGGTGTTCCATTAATTGTGACAATGACTTTAACCCCAGATGTGATGCAGCGCTGCTCCGTGCCTGGCCACACAGTAGATTGTGGAGCAGGGGTCCTTCTTGGGGTCGGGGTAACAAGAAGCATAAACTTGCAAATGAGGCTGACCCTCCAGGACCCCTCCCTCTCCCCCCAAGTCCTTGGAGGCGGTGTGGCAGGCTAGGAAGGTACTCAGTGCTGTCCACGCCATGTCTAAACTGGGCATGTGGCAGGCAGCTTCTTCTTGTGCCCTCTCGTGAAGGTAGGGCCTGCCTGAGTGCTGCTGTACAGACATGGTGCTGAGGCTCAGGCCGGCACGGCTGTGGTCTGTCACAGGTGGTCTCTGCATTTAGGAGCCCAGCTCAGAGCCCCCCAGGGTGTCACAAACAGGGCTCCAGAATCCCTCGATCAAAGGTTCAAGGGTGTTTGCTCAGGAGAGAAGCCCGGGCAGGGCCTCTGTGGAGGAGCCCCTTCCTGGCCTCTGCCCTGACTCCTGCATGTTGTCAGGAGGCCAGGACTGTCTGGGCCTTCCCTGTCCCTGCACAGGGTTCCCGCTCCGTCCCAGCTCCAGGCTGGCAGGTGACACAGCAGGAGTTCACGCCCAAGAGGCCTCAGGCACCCCCATCCCGCCAACTGGATTCCCGTGGTCCCCAGGACCACCTGTACCCCCTTGTCTGGTGGACCGAGAGGCACTGGAGGGCAGGCAGGAATTCTAGGATGTGAAGGCATTTGAGAAATTGTTGAAATTCATGGAAGCAAGTGGTTTTCCAGAAAGCTCACAGAAAATGTGTAACCTGGGAAAACTGCATGCCTTTTAAATATTTTTTGTGTCAAAATAAACTTTACCTTGTGATTTCATTTTTCATGAACTTTTTGAAGAACCTTGGTCTATCTTTTTATTATTATTATTATTTATTTTTATTGGAAAGGCAAATTTACAGAGAAAAGGAGAGACAGAAAGATCTTCCATCCTTTGATTCACTCCCCAAGTGGTCACAGCAGCTGGAGCTGAGCCGATCTGAAGCCAGGAGCCAGGAGCTTCTTCCAGGTCTCTCACATGGCTCAGCTTCCCAAGGCTTTGAGCTGTCCTTGATTGCTTTCCCTAGCCACAATCAGGGAGCTGGATGGGACATGGAGCAGTCAGGATACGAACCGGCACTCAATATGCGATCACAGCATTTGCAAAGCAAAGATTTAGCCACTAGGTCATCATGCTGGGCCCATATCTGGTCTGTTGTTGTTGTTTTACTGTGATAAGATGCACATGAAATTAACATTACAGCTGCTTTTGCTTCAAGGTTTTTTTTTTTTTAAGATTTATTTACTTTTATTGGATAGTCAGATATACGGAGAGGAAGATGATCTTCCAACTAATGATTCACTCCCCAAGTGACCACAATGGCTGAAGCTGAGCTGATCCAAAGCTAGGGGCCAGGAGCTTCTTCTGGGTCTCCCACACAGGTGCAGGGTCCCCTGACACATGCAAGGCAAGGACTTTAGCCACCAGGCTATGGCGTTGGGACCAAAACAATATTTATTTTTATTGGAAAGCTAGATTTTTTTTTTTAATAGCGAGATCTTCCATCCGTTGGTTCACTCCACAAATGGTCGCAATAGCCAGAGCTGAGCTGATCCAAAGCCAGGAACCAGGAGCTTGGGTGCAGGGTCCCAAGGCTTTGGGCCTTCCTTTACTGCTTTCCCAGGCTACAAGCAGGGAGCTGGATGGCAAGCGAGGCTGCTGGGACACAAATTATTACCCATATGGGATCCAAGTGCTTATAGGTAGAGGATGAGCCAAGGGAGCCATCGTGCTAGCCCCGTTGTAGTCACTTTTAGTGACACAGAGTGCTGTATGTATGTGCTCCATCTTTTCAAACTGAAGTTATGGAATGGTGTGGTGTCTCCTGGTCCTCCCTCCCCCGGTGCTGCCCTCCCTGTGGTCTCTGTCACTGTGAGTCGCATTCCATTGGCTCGCCCACATTAATGGACCATTCGATGCTGGTCCTTTCATATCTTGCTGACATCATTTCACCCGATGTGCCCAGGGTCATCCATCTTGTACCATTGTAGAGTTTCATTCCTTTAAAAAAAATTCATTAATTTGAAAAAGTGAAGGAGGGATGCAGTGGGGAAGAGAGCAAGAGAGAGAAAAAAAATCTTCCATTTGCTGGTTCATTCCCCCAAGGCGTGCAATGGCCAGGGCTGTGCCAGGCTGAAGCCAGGAGCTCAGGACCCAGAGCTGCTTCCAGGTCATGCACAGGGACACAAGGGAACTGGATCAGGATGAAGTGGAACAGCCAGGTCTTGAACAGGTGCCAAAACGGATGACTTGACCCACTCTGCCACCACAGCAGCCCCAGTTTCCTCTCTTTTGTTGGTGGGAGAATGTCCATTCCCTGTGCCTATCACCTGCTGAGCCTGCCTGTGGACATCCGGGCCACTTGCACGTTTCAGCTGCTGTGTGCACGATGTTCCATTGTCTCTAGGGCTCTGCTCTCCCGTCGGGGGCAGGCACAGCCGCAGGTGGAATTGCTGGTCCAAGTTAACTTTCTGAGTAACTGCCATGCCATTTCCTGATCCCACTGCAGTGGACTGGGGTTCCAGTTGTTCCATATCACCCACGGTGTGTGTGTGTTGGTGGTAGCCTTCCTCGGGACCCTGACTGCTAATGCACTGAGCACCTTGCCATGCACTTGCCAGCCCTTGGCTCATTTTCTCATCCAATTGCTTATGTTGTTGCTGAACTCAGGAGTTCTTTACATATTGTGGACGCATCCCTTCTGGGATACACACATTGCCTGGCTTTCTCCTCTTGCAGGAGCTGCCCTTGCACTCTGACAGCGCTGAGGGTGCGTTTGAGTCATTATTTCTGGGTGGCTGAGGTGCAACCGGCCACAGGACCAGGGTGACCACACTTGACTTTCCCGCTGCCTGCTACTGCAGAAGTAGCGGTCTGGCTAGCCTTCATTCCTGAGCCTCAGGTCAGGGCGAAGGGGCAGCAAGGGCAGCAGGGCGGAGGGAGTGGCAACCAGAGGGTCACTCAGCCAGCACCAGACAGGACGGGCTGCTGGAGGTTGCAGTGGTGCCAACAGTGAATCCCTGGTTCTTACCCAGGTGCCCGTGTCTTGTAACGATGCCACATCCCAGCAAAACCCCTCGTATGTTGAAGTTATCCGGGGTCAAAGTGCCAGAGTACAGTTATTGCAGCTCACATCCCAGCTTGGCTACAGCCAGTGGTGTCTCCTGGAGCTGCGGCTGCTGCCGCCCAGTGTCTCAGGAGAGGCTTGGACTGTGTGGCCGCTGCCACAGAAAGAGGTAGAACTTCCAAGTATGGTCTCTGCCAGGTGCACAGCACTGTGACCCCACCACAAACTCGGGGAGCACCCATGTAGGTCCCCCGTGCAGCTGCTTTGGAGAGCCGGATTGCTGGCTTCAGCAGGCACATCCAGCCCCTCCGGGCAGGGCAGGGCAGGAATGAGGCCGGGGCTTCGCTGCAGGTGGGCCTGTGCCTATGAAGGCTTCTCGGGCCCTGCCTGGGTGACCGCAGACCTAAGTCTCTGTCTGCATTTCCTCCTCTGGAAAAATCCATTGCATTACTGTTCCCAGGGGGCCCGTGGCATTCTATCAGGTCGTGGCTGCAGGTGCCTGGGAGCTAGCAGCTGACAGAATCCAGGAGAAGGTCAGCTCCCCCAGGATCTGGGGAGCTTGTGCCTCACCAGCACACGTGGCCCTAGCCAGGTGGTCAGCCAAAGAAGTCCCTGGGCTGACCCTTGAGCGACTATAATCTCTCCCACAGTGGGACTCCATCAATGAGGTAGACGAGTCCTTCCAGCCCATCCACACGTACCAGGTGTGCAACGTCATGAGCCCCAACCAAAACAACTGGCTACGCACAAGCTGGGTGCCCCGTGACGGTGCCCGGCGCGTCTACGCTGAGATCAAGTTCACCCTACGCGACTGCAACAGCATGCCTGGTGTGCTGGGCACCTGCAAGGAGACCTTTAACCTCTACTACCTGGAGTCAGACCGGGACCTGGGCTCCAGCACCCAGGAGAGCCAGTTCCTCAAAATAGACACCATTGCGGCCGACGAGAGCTTCACAGGTGCTGACCTGGGTGTGCGTCGGCTCAAGCTCAACACCGAGGTGCGTGGCGTGGGCCCCCTCAGCAAGCGCGGCTTCTACCTGGCGTTCCAGGACATCGGCGCCTGCCTCGCCATCCTGTCTCTCCGGATCTACTACAAGAAGTGCCCTGCCATGGTGCGCAACCTGGCTGCCTTCTCGGAGGCGGTGACCGGGGCCGACTCCTCCTCTCTGGTGGAGGTGCGAGGCCAGTGTGTGCGGCACTCGGAGGAGCGGGACACGCCCAAGATGTACTGCAGTGCCGAGGGCGAGTGGCTGGTGCCCATTGGCAAGTGCGTGTGCAGCGCCGGCTACGAGGAGCGGCGAGACGCCTGTGTGGGTGAGCAAGGCATGCGCGGCCGGGAGCTGTTGCCTTGTCCGCGGCACCATGTCACCTGGGAGGATGCACAGCCCTAGGGATCCTTAGCCAGTAGATATGCCAGGCCATCCATATGAATGTTTGCCAGCCCAAGGTGGGGACTGGGCGACAGCTCAGGGACCCCTGTGCCGGCAGGTTGCGTGGCGCAGGTCCTAGGTTAGGGACTGACTTGTGACAGGTGCTGTTGGAGAGCTCTAAGCGACTCCCTGGGGGCGAACTGGAAGCAAGGCACAGGATGGGAGCTCTGGGAAGGTGCAAGGAGCTGGGCGCCCAGAGAGGACGGTGCTTGCCTGGTCAGTCCTGGCACTGACCCAGCCTGCATGTGTTTGTGCAGTTACCCAGGGAGCCATGGAAAGGATAGGCAAGGGCCTGAGAGGGAGAGAGGGATGGCTGAGAACCTGGCATGGCGCCTGCTCCCTGCCATGACACCGGCATGACACCTGCTCCAAAGTAAGAGGCGCAGAGGAGAGTGCAGGCTCCCACAGGGTGCAGCCAGCGGCTCCTCGTGCGTGAGCAGGACCCACAGAGAGCTCTGACTGGCCAGCTGGGGCCCCAGCTGGTGCTGGGCTCAGCCTGCTTTCTCCCGATCTCCCCAGGGGCAGGACACACAGCAGCTCAGCCACACAGGGCACAGCGAAGCCTGGCTGCTGAAGCCTTTGGTGACCCTGGGCTGAGGAGGGAAAGGGGCAGGGTATTGCCCTGCAAGGACCAGAGAGACCAGAGCCCATGGAAAGATGTCCTCAGTGCACGCTGAGTCCAGACCCTGTCCCTCATCCCACTCTGCTTCTGGATGTGCGATACCCTCCATGGGCCTGTGTGCCTGGCTGCCCAGCCCGTCAGCCTCCCATGGGTCCTCTCTCAGCTACCCTTGCCCTGTGCCTCCCTGCTTCCTACTCTGCTCCCCGTGGCCTTTGCAGCTTACAATGGGCCACTTCCTGCCTCAGACCACTGGTTTATGTAATAAGGGAGATGTTACGGTTTGCCTTTACTCCTAGAGAGACTGAGGTGCAAGAGGTGGTGTTCTGTGCCAGCTGGTGGGGAGCGAGAGCGGGGACCTGAGGTTGGGTCTGTGTTGTCCCTGGCCTAGCAGGGACTTTCTCATGGGGAGAGGAAAGGACCTATGTGGTTGGTGAAAATGTGCTGGGCCCTTGGGGAAGGTCTTTTATTTAATTTGAAAGGCAGAACTCCAGAGAGAAGGAGAGAAAGCTTCCACCTGCTGGTTCAGTTTCAAAATGGCTGAAATGAAGAGCTCGGCCAGTATGAAGCCAGGAGCTTCCTCTTGGTCCCCCACGTGGGTACATGGGCCCAAGGTCTTGGAGCATCCTCTGCTACCTTCCCAAGTCATAGCAGGGAACTAAAAGGAAAGTGGGGCAGCTGGGACATATGGGATGCTGGCACCTCAAATGGACACTTAGTGTGCTATGCCATAGCACCAGCTCTGATAAGCGCTCTTGTATGGTGTGTGCCCCGTGACTCCTTTTCTTGAGCACCTGCCCATGTCCCTGGGGGCATCCCGTCAGAGTGGAGTCAGGCTCTGAGCCCAGACCCTGGAGCTGAGAGTCCTCCCCTGAGCCCCCATTGTCCTCCTCCCTGGAGCCTGTACTGACCCTTAGGATCTGGCACCACATGAGCTGGAACCCCCTGCCAGCCTGTGTGCACCTGCTCAAGGTTAGCCCCGGCCCCTGCTCTAGATGTTTGGAGCAAGTGTGGCTTGTCACACAGGAGCCCCTGACTGAGGAGTTGGGCCTCCCTTGGGGAGAGCTGGGGACACTTCACCCAGGGTCTACAGGCAGATGGAGCGTTTGCTGGAGACCTCAGCGTGGGATGCTCCCCTCCACCCACCCGTTCAAAGAGAGTAACAAAGGGCTGGTGGCGGCGCCAGGGCCAGGGAATGGCTACGGATTTTGAATTCTCCATTTAAATCATAATGCATCGTAATTATGCCAGTTGCGAGATAATTACAAGTTTTATGAAAAATATTAATTCACAGTGCTCTGCAGGCAGCACATTTTGGGAGGGGAATACCAGTCTGCACGCTCTCGAGGAACAGCACCTCCCAGCCCAGCTGGGGCTGCCAGAACCCCACATCACCTGCCTGGGAAGAGTGGCTTTCCCCGTGAGAGCAGCCCCACGCTACCCGTGTCCTCCTTGGAGCCCAAGACTCAGGAGGAACTAAGAAGGGGTGCTTTCCCATGGCCACTCCTTCCAGCAGGGGACCCTCCCTGCTCAGACTGGGGATTTCTGTCCGGCCAGAGCTGTGAACAGGAGAGCTAGGGAGAGCCCGGCTTGCCCAGCCATGGTTCCGCTTTCTTTCAGGGCCAGGAGAAGCAGCAGAAGCCTAAGGTGCAGGACAGGGGTCAGGCCGCGCACATCCTGTCCTGCTGGCTGTACCCTTCAGAGCTGCCCCTAAAGGTGGCCAGGCCATGCTGGATGCTACAGATGAAGCCAGTTAAGGCAAGGATCCCCACGAGATCACCCATGGAAAAATGCCAGCTAGCTGGTGGGGACGTGGAAGCGCAGAGAAGCCAAGTGGCCGGCCCAAGGACACACAGTGGCAGGCAGGGGTGGCTGGAGTCCAGCTCTTGCAGATTCCCTTCTAGAGAGCTACCCACTGCGCCCAGTTCCCAACCACATGGCCACCCGGCAGCATGGCCGCACCTCCTCCCGGCTCTCAGAGCATCCCCCACTGGAGTCATCGCAGTGACGGTCCTTCCTGTCACCTGGGTGTGGATATAAATCACCCCTGCGGCCCTCATCGTCTTTCTATAAATATCAGAGGCTCATTTCGGAGGGGAACATGAGCAACGGGCTCCTGTGCCTTTCTGGCTGTGCTTAAAATCTGATTTAGCATTAATTTCCTCCACGCGTGCACCAGCGGACACCGTATTTGTCAAGTCGCAAGCACTTTGCCGGGGAGAGCAGCAAAGAGGCTGGGGCTGCAGGCAGCTGCCAACCTGATGGGCGCCTGGGCAAGGTGCCCTCGCAGGGCAGCCACCCCTCCTGGCCCGCAGCCTGGTGCAGAAGCACCCTGGGGCAGCACACAGGGCCTGAATCCAGCCCAGAGCCACTCCGTCTGTCTCAGCCGTCATCCCCAGCCCAGCCACCAGGACCCTGAGCTCCCTAAGGGCCTGTGATTAGTCTTCTTATTAAAGATTATTTTATTTCCATTGTGTGGATTAACCTGGCCACGCAGGCATTAGCTTGGATTGCGGGTTGAGAGCAACAGAGCTCAGGAACTATCCTTGAGCCCAGGGACGTCGTGCAGATGCAGTGGGGACAGGCACTGGCTCCGAGGGTCCTTGGGGCTGGCTTGCCCTCTGGTGTGGCCAGGAGCCTGGGCACTGGGATGCAGACATTGTGCTGAGTCTGGTCCGCATGCTGTCATGATGTCACATGTGCTGGAGCTGGTTCACCTGTGCTCCCTGACGACAGCACAGGGCAGGGAGGGGGATGCAGTTATTGTCCAGATGAGGAAACTGAGTCACAGCCCCAGGCCCAGTGCCACTGAGCTCACAGAGGCAGGGGTCGAGCTAGGGAAGATGCCCAGGCTGCAACCCTGCACCGCAGAGCTACACGGGACTTTGTGCCTTGCCCTGAGGCCAGGCTACATCCCAGCCTACTTCACGTCAAGCTCCCCAAAGGCCAGGTGCAGGAATGAATACGCAAAGGAGCCTGCGGGCTGTGGCTCCTGCCATGCTGGGTGCTGTGGATCTGATCTTCGCAGTGAGGGGGGCTGCCATGCAGGACACTACGCATCCAGCAGATACCTGCTGAGCAAGGGCCAAGCCGCCTCTGAGGGCACTCCCTGCCTGGCTCCCAGGGTGGAGGAGGAGTGGGTGAGTGAGTTCAACCCCAGGGCTGGGCCCCCCAGAGGGCTGCTGGGAGCAGGAAGCAGGGTCACAGTTTTTCTTCGGCCAGGACTCCCAGCTCTGAGTTAAGTCTGAGCCTTCGGGGTGGGAGAGAGACCTTGATGCGGGGGCGGGGGAGCTATTTTCCCTGCCCCTCCTCTGTCCACAGCACCTCATAGCTCCCCAGCTTCCCCTATCTCGTCGGAAACATCCTATTGCCGTGTCTCCTGGCTCTGGTATCCTCTAGCATCTGTATTATTGGACAGATTAACCCACTGCCTGGTCTTGTAGCGGAGAGGGCAAGGTCCCAGACACCGTGCTTAGCAGTGGGCTTCTCACACACACACCCAGGACCCCAGATGAGACTTTAAGGGAGAGCAAGTCCTTGGAGGCTTCCCACAGAGTTCAGTGCCAGGGACAGAACCGGGAGCAGCCTGGCTGGGTGGCAGTGGCCACCCCTCCCCTGTTCCCTGCCCCAGAGCCCCTGGGCTCCATCTGTGCCCAGAGCAGATAATGATGGGTGAACAGCTTGGACTCTGGGGCAAGCTTGTGTCAGGTGCTGGGGACTGGGAGATGGGCCAGGCAGCCCCAGGGCAGGAGAATCGTACACACAGATCCGTGAATGCAGACCCAATGTCATGCACACAGTCGCGAGCCCACAGGAACAGCCACAGCAGAGAGAGGAGTGGTTACTCGTAGGCGTGTGAAGGAGAGGTTCAAATAGGCCTCCTCGAAGGGCCAGTGAGAATAGATCTGGAAAGAGGAGTCCAGCTGATAGACAGGGCAGAAGGGCGCCCCAGGAGGCAGGCCTGGCAGGTGCAGAAGGCCCGAGGCCAGGAGCAGCCTGCTCTGGCCAAGGGGTGCCTAGCACATCAGGGTAGCCTAAGGATGGGGGAGAGGAGTGGCAGGCTCCAGGTGGGTTTGGGGCTGGCGGGGAAGACTTTGGCAGCCAGGTAGTCCTGGTTAGGCTCTGGGCGGGGATGCTTAAGAGGCAGGAGGAGAGCAAAACGTGCGTGGTAGAGACGCCTATGACACCTGCAGCCCAGCATCCGCCCCATTCCCTGCCTGGCCACAACGCCAACATCCTGGCCACCTCCGGAGGGCAGCCTTTGCCTCATTTACCCTTCACCATCTCTTATCTTCATCTGCCTCCTGAAAACAGCCATGGCCTTGGTGACTGTGCCTTCCCCTCTCCAATGCCACTGGCTGTTGGTAGGGCGCACCCCAACTCCCCCCTTAAACCATCTAACAGCATGCACGGCCTCACTGCCTACAGCTGCTGTCACTGTCCAGGGGAGCCACAGAGCAGGCGGTGACAGCGACCACAGAGAGGGTCAGACAGGAGACAAGGAGTGGCAGCCATGACGGCAGGGGGTAGCGGTGGATAGGAAAGGGAGAGTACAGTGAGGTTCTGGGAGAGGAGGAGCTTGTGGAGCTATGAAATACAGGTTCCCAGGCCCTGGCTCTTCCACCTTGGCCATCTGTGGTGGGGACAGTTCCATACCTGCCCATGTTTGAGAAGCCTACTGCTTTTTTCAATACCTTTCCTACTTACATGTCTACCCCCTGGGGTTTCGTCCCTTGCACCTCTAAGGTTGGGGTCTTGCCCAAGGACCTCAGTGTTCCAGGAAGGACAGAATCTGAGACTGGAAGTGGGACCTCTGGGACTGGGGGAGTTGAGGCTGAGTTGGCTCAGTGCCGACCCCTCTGGCTGCACAGCCCTGTATAAGTTACCGATCCTCTCTGCACCTGCACCTGCACCTGAGGGTGGCACTGGGTGCTGGCGAAGTTCTGCCCCTCTGTGTCCTGGGACCTGCCAGGAAGTCACACCTCAGGTCAGTTGGGAGCCGTTGCCGAGGCTGGCCACGGAAACCCACTGGTCTGCCTGCGGCCCCCTTCTCCTCTGCAGCCTGTGAGCTGGGCTTCTACAAGTCAGCCCCAGGGGACCAGCTGTGTGCCAGGTGCCCCCCACACAGCCACTCTGCAGCCCCTGCTGCTCAGGCCTGCCGCTGTGACCTCAGCTACTACCGCGCAGCCCTGGACCCACCATCTGCAGCTTGCACCAGTGAGTACCAACGCTGCCCCCGGCACCCTCAAGGTCAACACTGGGCCAGAACCCCACACTCTGGCCTGCCACTGTTGACAAATCAGGTCCCACTGACCTGGCTGAGCCAAGGGTTAGCCTGGACTGGGAGGACACCTCTGATCCTTCAGCAGCAGCCTTGACCTCCTTGAACTCCCAGCCCTGAGCTGTGTGTCACCTGTGAGCAGGCCTTGACCCCCTGACCTGAGAGTGAAGCGCCATGTTGGGGTGAACAAGGTGGGTCAGAAGTACCCCCTCCACCCATCCTGATTCAGCTGGCTGGCACTGCTAAAGCGTGTGCCATGTGCTCTGTGTGTGTGCACATCTGTGTGTGTCCTTGATGCTTGCAATGCTGTGTGACCATGTGTGTCCCCAGCTGTTCACCCCTGCAAAGGCAACTGCATGGTGTGTGCACCTGGGACTGTGGGGGGCACGTCTGGCCCTGGAGGGAGTTTGTGAGTGTCTGCAAGACTGTACGGTGCAGTGTGTGCTGCCACGAGGGCGTGGCTCTGCATACACACATGCCCTGTCCTCCCCTGTGGATAGATCCTTTCTGCTTCCCTCCAGGAGGGACTGCTCACACACCCACTCCAGGCCAGCTGGGGCCATAGTCCACTCAGGCTGCCCACAGGGGAGGGGGAAAGGGCATAGTTATGCCCAGGTGTGCCAGGTGTGACTGCACACACTCCCCTGTGCCTGCCCTGCCTAGTGCTGTGTGTTGCCTGTGTATGTGGCCCATGGAGCAGAGGCACAGCTGTGTGGCAAGGTGGCAGCCCCAGCTCCGGCTCCTGGGCACTTACATGCCACAGGCTGGGCTCTGGTTTCTTTCTGATGCCCCTGTGCATTGCCTATGGTTCCAGAGATATTCTGAAATATCAAACATCAAACAGAGATGTTTGAAAGCCTAGGCTCTTAGCATCATGCCCTTTAAATTTTCCATCGGCTCAGGTGGTCAGACTCTGCAACTCTGACATCTGGCTGTTTTGAAACTCCCTGTTTGGGTCCCAAGTTGGAATTGAGATCCCATGTGAGTCCCCACAGCTCCCCATGTCCTCCTAGCTCAAGCCCCAGCCCCACCCCTGCACTGTGCCTACCTGATGGCCCCAGCTCTCTCCCTCCGAAGACTTGGTGCTGTGCAGACTTGAGGGCTGGGACTGGCATTTGGGGTGAGGGAGGGGCTTCTACTCATATGGCAAGGGCAGACCCAGGTGGGCTCCCTTGGGCCTCTGCCTTATCCCTTCATGAGTGTTGGGGCATTTTCTGTGACACCCAGCACAGGGACTTAAGGAGGGGACATGAGTGCCTAGGTGGCTCTGTGCCATCTCTCTCCCACTCTGGGGAAATCGTGGGGAGTGACAGCCCAGCACCCCTGTGGTTTGCCTTGGACAGAAGGTTTCTGTACCCAGGGCCTGACTCTCAGGTCTAAGTGACCCCAGTCTGATGACAGAGACAATCGCAGCCCTGGGGCTTCAGAGGACAGAGTGGCCTTCCCTTGGGGGACCCTTCATCGGAAGAGAGGCACTAAGCCAGATCAGGTAATTCCCCTCATAGCCCCGGCCCCCTCTGCCTCCCCAGGGCCGCCCTCAGCACCCGTGAACCTGATCTCCAGTGTGAACGGGACATCCGTGACCCTAGAGTGGGCCCCTCCCTTGGACCCAGGCGGCCGCAGCGACATCACCTACAACGCCGTGTGCCGCCGCTGCCCCTGGGCACTGAGCCACTGCGAGGCCTGCGGGAGCGGCCCCCGCTTCGTGCCCCAGCAGACCAGCCTGGTGCAAGCCAGCCTGCTGGTGGCCAACCTGCTGGCCCACATGAACTACTCCTTTTGGATCGAGGCTGTCAACGGCGTTTCCGACCTGAGCCCAGAGCCCCGCCGGGCCGCCGTGGTCAACATCACCACGAACCAGGCAGGTAGGAGGAGACACTCCATCGTCCCCCCGCCCCCACACACACACCCACCCCTCCCCAGGCCCAGGCCCATCTAGGGATGGCAGCAATGCATGGGACTTAGCTGGGTGGGCAAGCAGTTGCCCTCCTCACCAAGACCCCAGCACAGGCCTCCTCCTACACTTGCAGAAGCAGAAGGTCATCTCTGAGAGGGAAGGTTCCCCGGGAGTGTAGAGGCAGACCGGCCTGGCTGCCATGAGCCTGGGTTCCAGAACATTCATTCTCTGCTTCAGTAGGAATGCTAATGCCTGTGTTAGGTGCCCCTGAGAGGCATACAAAGGAGAAACTCAGCTGCCTGTCCCTGCATCTGCCGCTTGGAACATGCTCAGTAAATGTCATTCAAGAACAGCCACTCAGGAGAACCTTCTCCCCTCTATGGCTGTGGCCCCCAGGGTGCGGGCAGGGGTGTTGGTCTCTCTGGCATGCCTTCTGGGACCTCTGCCTCCAAGCAGAGCAGCCAGGCCCTGGGGCCTGCCCGGGACAGTGTCCCCTCTGATGGGCACACTTGCCCATGCCCCAACATCCCCAGGCCTAGCCCAATGTGTGCCCCTCCCACCACATCACAGAGGAACAAGGAAGCCCAGAGTGCCATTCACTTGCTTGAGAAGTGGCAGAGCCAACCCTCAGACCCAGGACTTGGCTGCAACCCAGCCCAGCAGGCCTCTTGCTGCTGTAGCCCAGGCTTGCCCTCTCTGAACCTGGCCACTGTCCACCCTGAGGCTGCCTGCCTTAGCAAGTCACCAGGCACGCACTCCCTACTGAGTACTCTACCAGGTGCTGGCCACATAGTGAAAAAAGCAGGGCCGGTACCTGGTGCTTAAAGCCTGCCCGTCTACCTGGTGACACTTGGGGCCCCGAGGCAGGTGCCCAGCTGGTCCATCCAGGTAGCATCTGGTATGCCTCATTGTTAAAGACAGCTGGACCCTCGCTTGAGCCTACATTCCTCCTGCCCCGAGCCCCACTCTTCTTTCCTGTAGGGGTTGCCTCTGCTGCCCTGCTCGGCACCTCCTGACCCCCCTCTGCAGATACCCATGTCCCCAGGTGACCGCAGGCAGCATGCCCATCTCCCCTGCTCTGCCCCACCTCCATTGGAACCCCTGGTTTAGGTGCTCCTGTCCCAGCTAGCTGCTACTCCTCTTTCATCTTGCCAGTCCCACCTCTGTGTGACCCTAGAGGGCTGGGGCCCAGTCCACCTTTCTTTCTTCTGCCAGCTTTATCTCTGTGGATGACTTGGTCAGGGCAGTAGCTTTGAATTCCACCTTCATGCGTACGACCCCCAGCCTAGGTCATCGGTGCAACCACTCTCTTCTACCTCCTCTGGGATGCGGGAAAAGCAAGCCACACCCCCTGCAACTCCCCCAGACCTGGTCTTAGGGCTCAGCATCACCATTCCCTGGATTCCTCAAGTCCCAAAGCCCAATTTCAGCTGTGATTTTCCCTCCTGCTGTGTCCAGGCACCAGCAGGTCCCACTGATCATGCCATGACCACCTGCATGCCCAGCCCTGACTCTGTCCACACCCGCTACTTTGTGGCAGGAACCCCTCCCGTCCTGCTCTAACAGATGATTCCCTGTGCACGCATGTGCACACATCTCCTGTGAGCTTCACTGAGACCAAGGTGGCTGGGCAACATGTGGCCCTTTGCTAGCCTCACACAGACCGAGGGACAGAGCATGTGTCCAAGTCAGTGCTTCCCAGGGGTGCTGGGAGAACAGGATAGCTGAAGAGGAGGGTAGAGCTGGTAGGGCAGGCAGGCGTGGGTGGCTGCCCTAGTGGGACTGGGGGAAGCCTTGAGCTCATGTGGCCTCTTCCCTGGCCCAGCCCCGACCCCAGGCCCCCACCCAAGGGACCATTCCTTTTTCTCTCCCCTCCCTCTTTGCTCCTGAGCACTCCCCACCCCTCTCCTGGAAGCTGCTGGCCAGTTAGACCCCAACCAGCTCCAACCAAGGCCCTGCAGCCCAAGAATGGAGCCAGTCAGTGCCGGCCGCCCTGACCGGGCGGGCGCCTCCCCAGCCCCATCGCAGGTGGTGGTGATCCGGCAGGAGCGGGCCGGGCAGACGAGCGTCTCGCTGCTGTGGCAGGAGCCGGAGCAGCCCAATGGCATCATCCTGGAGTATGAGATCAAGTACTATGAGAAGGTACCGTGGGCGGGGCCTAGGGGTGGGACAGGGGCGTGACCTCTGCTGACCACAACCACACCCCATCCCTGGCTCTGCACAGGACAAGGAGATGCAGAGCTACTCCACGCTCAAGGCCGTCACCACCAGCGCCACCGTGTCGGGCCTCAAGCCCGGCACTCGCTACGTGTTCCAGGTCCGAGCTCGAACCTCGGCAGGCTGTGGCCGCTTCAGCCAGGCCATGGAGGTGGAGACTGGGAAACCCCGTAAGTGCAGGGAGGTGGGTGGGTAAGAAGGGTAGGTAAGGGTGCTGGGAAAGGGAGATGCCAGGAGCTCACTGGGGCAAAACAGGGAGATGAGTATGCCCTAGGCCGGTGCCAGCATGGGATTCCCGCTGGCTGTCTCACCAAGCGTAGCTGCTGCCAGCCTTTCCGCAGGTGAACAGGTGAGGTTCAGGGAAGCAGTGCCAGCCACTGGCTGCTGGCGCCTCCTTCTCAGGGTCTCCTGGTGCCCCTGCCACAACCAGGTTAGCTTCCTAGGGGTCCCAGGACCTAGTGAAGCAGGCAGGTATTTTCCGTGTCCCCCTCTCATAGATGAAGGAAATGAGAGCCAGAGCAGGGATTTGGCTTGTCCAGGGTGATCCAGAACAACAAGGCTTGAACCTGAGCAGTTTGGATGAACTCCAGGCTCGTTCTCAAAGACCATTCCACTCCTATTCCCTGGGAGCCTGGGACCGGAAGAGCTCATTCTTCATCAGAACCACAGTGTTTGGGTTCCAGGAAGCCCTGAGGGTGATCCGGGTCATCGGCAGCTTGGGAGACCTCACTGACTTGGAGGTTTCACTCTCCCCTGCCCGGTCTCCAGCCAGTCAGCTTCTTTACCATGATTGCCACCATGCACCTGGGCGCCCACACAGGCTATCAGGCCTGGGGCACCTGCCCCACTGCTTAAGCCAGTCCTCTGAGCCCCAGGTGTCTCATCTGCAGGGGACATTGGGATATGCCTTGGGAGCGCAGTGAGGAGGGCCACTGAGACCAGATGTGCCGCACTCAGCGCCCTGCATCCTGTCACACTCAGAGCAGCTGCGGCACGGATGGGCGTTTTCAGCTCATCTGCCTCTGGCTCAGAGAAGCAGACTGGTTCTCCCCAGGCTGCACAGTCCCCCCTGCCCCCGCCACCTGGAAGCAGAGCCTGGGGAAGCTTAGGAGTGCGTGGGTGGGAGCAGAGGGCTGGTCTCTGGCCCAGGGTTTGCGGGCCTGGCCTCCAGACCTGGCTCCCCCACAGGGCCCCGCTACGACACCCGGACCATCGTCTGGATCTGCCTGACACTCATCACGGGTCTGGTCGTGCTCCTGGTCCTGCTCATCTGCAAGAAGAGGTGGGTGGTCCTGAGCCTCCCCGGCTGCCCCGAGCCCCTCCGCCTGCTCCCAGCTGTGCCCAGGCAGTGCTCTCCATGCGCCCGGGTCCAGCTCACGTACAGACATACCATCTCAGATAATTCCAGTGCTACTTGAGGGAGGTCGAGAGGCTGGCCTTACTTGGCAGGTGGGTATGTTGGAAAGCAGAGAGGTGAGGTCACCTGCTAAAGTCACACAGCTGATGGGTGGCAGTGCTGGGGCCTGTCAAACCGGTGTCCACCTTCTCTGTCACTCTGCCCCTCGGCCATGCCTTCTAGGGGAGGCAGAGGTCAGGGGGTGCTGAGGGACGGCTTCAGCCTCCACATGTGCCAACTGGAAAGCTCACATGACAGATGGAGACACCGAGGCCCTGGGAGGCAGAAGGGCCGGCCAGGAGCAGAGAGGGGACCGGGTGTGTAAGCCTTCATCTTGCAGCCCTTGCCTGCAGGGACAGGTCCTGCTGGAAGGGACGATTGTCTGTGCCAAGTGCTTTGTGACTATCATGACTGTGCTGGTTCAGCTGGCCCAGAAGCAGAGGGCAGGCCGGGCCTCAGTCAATGCGATAACTTCACCCTGCAGGCACTGTGGCTATAGCAAGGCCTTCCAGGACTCGGATGAGGAGAAGATGCACTACCAGAGCGGGCAGGGTGAGGCCGGGTCCCGGGTCGGGGGGAGGAAGGAAGAGGGCACCCCTGGAGGAGGCCAGAGCCCAGGGTCACATGGCTGGCCCCCAAGGTGCAGTGTGAAAGGCCTTCTCCCAGGCTATGGACTCCCAGGGCAGGGCACAAAATTGTGTATGTGGGTTTGCCAGAGGAACAGGAATCCTGGCTACAGAGAAGTTGTCAGGATTGACCCAGAAAGCAGTGGGAACATGAGGATCCCACCATCAACCCTCCATTCCTGCACCCCAGCACTTGCTGGTATCAGTTCTGGCACTGGTTTCTATAGGGCCCAGGGGCAGCCACACAATCCTTCTAGAACAGTCCTCCAGGGAACCCCTTGGAACCGATCAGGATGTCACTTAGGAGCAGGCAGCCTTTTTTGGACCACATCCCCATCCAGAATGATTTAGAAAGATCTCGAAGACTCTGGCAGGGACCCCAGAAGAAGACGCACTTGCTGCCAAGTCCCCAGAGCCCCCCAGGGCTGCTCTGCAGAGACTCCTGCTTTGCTAGGTAGACCCCCAAGAGATGACCCTAGGTCCAGGGAATGCTGGGAGAGGGGAATTCTTCCTGGACCCCCATGAAGGCCTGTCACCACCTCCCCCTGCCCCTCAGCGCCCCCACCCGTCTTCCTGCCCCTGCATCACCCCCCAGGGAAGCTGCCAGAGCCCCAGTTCTATGCAGAGCCCCACAACTATGAGGAGCCGGGCCGGGCAGGTCGTGGTTTCACCCGGGAGATCGAGGCCTCCCGCATCCACATTGAGAAGATCATTGGCTCCGGTGAGCCCCGGGTAGGGATGGGAGGGGTGGGAGGGTGGGAGAGGGGGCCAGGGCCAGGACATTATGGGGGTGCCACTACCTTGCCTGCCTCCCAGGTGAGTCCGGGGAAGTCTGCTACGGGTGGCTGCGGGTGCCAGGGCAGCGGGACGTGCCCGTGGCCATCAAGGCCCTCAAAGCCGGCTACACAGAGAGGCAGCGGCGGGACTTCCTGAGCGAGGCCTCCATCATGGGCCAGTTCGACCACCCCAACATTATTCGCCTGGAAGGCGTAGTCACACGGGGTAGGTGCCTCCCTCTAGGGTCACCCCCAAGGTGGGGAGAGCCCGGCACTGGGCCAGCTCCTGGGGAGGGGTGTGCCCTGGAGGTTTCTGTGCATTCCCCACCAAGAGCCCCCCTACCTCCTCACACTCCCCAGGCCGGCTGGCGATGATCGTGACCGAGTACATGGAGAACGGATCTCTGGACGCCTTCCTGAGGGTGCGTGTTGAGTCAGACCCCTCACACCTACCCCACCCAGGTTCCTGGGGTGAGGGAGATGTGTCTGAGAGGTCTTGGTGGTGTGCCAAGCAAACCACCTTTTAAAAAAATTGTTAATAATGGTTACATGGTTGATCAGGATGGGAAGGATTGAGGTTTAGGGAAAATTGGGTGAACTCATTGCTTCCAAATTTGCTGTTTCTTCTTCTTGTTCCTGGGGGAAGGGGAAAGACAAAGAGGGAAACCACTCATGACTTTCCACACGTCCCAGTACCCACGGATGAAGAGCCGCCACCTCATATCAACCCAGAGTCTCAATGTGTACATATTCCAAGGTTCTGTCCAGGTGGCTTGGATAGTTCTGAAATGCTGCTGTTTTCACCCATCCAAGGATGATGTCACCCTTCCAATGTCCATTGGCTCCATTCACTGAGATTTCTTGCTGTTGTCATTTGACAAACCTCCTTTCAACCCCACCATTCATGTTGCCGTGCTCCCCAAGGTCCTCTGCCTTTGCCCAGGCTGAGAGGGGTGCCTGCCCCCACACTCACAACTCCAGCTGGGAGGCGTAACAAGAATGGTGGGAAGGGCTCCAACCTGGCCTGTTTCTTGGGCACTCATGGGCTTAAGGCTGAGCCCCTCCAAACCAGTGTCCACCCTGTTGCACACGGGCAGAGTCACTGCAGAGCACCCCAGCACTGCAGCACTTCATAGATCCCTGAGAGCCCCTCCACCCACACAAAGCACACAGAGGGACTGAGCGCCTCACTGGGCCTTCCTGGAGCCCACGCCGAGCCATGTCCTTTGCAGACCCATGACGGGCAGTTCACCATCATGCAGCTGGTGGGCATGCTGCGGGGCGTGGGTGCCGGCATGCGCTACCTCTCAGACCTGGGCTACGTGCACCGTGACCTGGCCGCCCGCAACGTGCTGGTGGACGGCAACCTGGTGTGCAAGGTGTCAGACTTTGGACTCTCAAGGGTGCTGGAGGATGATGCAGAGGCCGCCTACACCACCACGGTATGCTGTTCGTGGCCCTGCCTGCTGGCGGCTCGCCCAGCTGGGACCCCAAGTGCGGCAGTTTCCATGCTGCCTTTCACCTGGGTGTGTCCTCGCACCCTGAGCACGCGCCCCCACCTGCTTTCCTTTGGTCACCATGTAGCCATTCAACACCGGGAGCTCCAGATGCTGGTGCCACATTTCCCCATCTTGAAGGGTTGGCTGCAAACCAGGCTTCTTGGCAGGTGCCCTGGGGCCGCTGGAAGGCCAAGAGGTGGCATGGGCCTGGCCCAAGCCAGACCACCTGCACACTGAGGAAGAGGAAGAGGAAAAGAAAGAGTTAGAAAGCCCCTAAGCCTTCCTCTGTGCTCCCCGCTGCCCAGGCATGGACCTGCAGCCTGATCACTGTTGCGCACCTGCTGTGTGCCAGGCCCTCTGCATTACTGCTGCTTTTGGTCTTCATGACAGTTCTGAGGCTCCTTCCCACTCCCCCCCACCCCCAAGAACAACAGGCTGTCTTGGACAGAAGCGGCTGCTTCACCCTGACTGAGCTGGGAAACAAAACCCCAAAGAACAGCCCCGGGAGCCAACCCCCTCTCATGCCCCCCATTCCCCTAGCAGGGAGGGAAGATCCCCATCCGTTGGACAGCTCCCGAAGCCATTGCCTTCCGGACCTTCTCCTCGGCCAGTGATGTGTGGAGCTTCGGAGTGGTCATGTGGGAGGTGCTGGCCTATGGGGAGAGGCCCTACTGGAACATGACCAACCGGGATGTAAGTGAGGATCACCTTCATCCCCTGCCCAGGGCGGGACAGCAGAGCCACTGTGGGGAGGGCCTTGGCGGGAGGACGGTGGGAGTCCACCCTGTGTCCTGCCCCCAGGTCATCAGCTCGGTGGAGGAGGGGTACCGGCTGCCAGCACCCATGGGCTGCCCCCGTGCCCTGCATCAGCTCATGCTCGACTGCTGGCACAAGGATCGTGCCCAGCGGCCCCGCTTCTCCCACATCGTCAGCGTCCTTGACGCACTAATCCGCAGCCCCGAGAGTCTCAGGGCCACGGCCACAACCAGCAGGTACTACAGCTCACCCAGCACCACAGACCCAGCTGCCAGGGCAGCACTACGCCTGACCAGGCCCACACCTCAACCTGGTTCTTCCACCCAGCTGGCTCCTTGGGATCTTGCCTGGCAAACCTCTGCCCACCACTGAATGAGGAGGGAGGCTGAGGGAGGCTGTGTCAGGGTCCCCCACTGACCGAGACCCCTGTGCCCTAGGTGCCCACCCCCTGCCTTCGCCCGCAGCTGTTTTGACCTCCGAGCAGGTGGGGGCGGGGGCCTCACGGTGGGGGACTGGCTGGACTCCATCCGCATGGGCCGCTACCGAGACCACTTCGCTGCTGGGGGCTACTCCTCCTTGGGCATGGTGCTACGTATGAACGCACAGTAAGTGATGGCGGTGGCAGCTGCAGCGGCTGATGGGCCTCTGCCGTGGTGTGGAGGAGGGAGGGAATGGCAGTGCCAGGGGCTGGGCACAGCCGTGTCTTGCTGGCAGACCACCGCCACTGCCATCATTGCCATACTTCCCCGCAGGGACGTGCGTGCCCTGGGCATCACCCTCATGGGCCACCAGAAGAAGATCCTGGGCAGCATCCAGACTATGAGGGCCCAGTTGAGCAGCACCCAGGGGCCACGTCGGCACCTCTGACTTGCAGCGCAGCAGCCATCCCTGGGTGTGCAGGGTCTGCAAGCGTTCTGCCTGGCCCTGGGTCTCTGTCCCGCCTCCTGCTGGCCACAGGCTCAGGAGCTGTGGCACTCAGACACGTGGGCAGGGCCCTGGGGCCTGGCTGACTGTGAAACCTGCTGCCGGCGCTGAGCCGTCTCTCTTCCTGGGCCTTAGAGGCTCACCTGCCCCGGTGTGCACATGGGTGTGCACTCTGGGGGAGGATTATCGTGAGACCCTAGGGGCCCACAGGATCCATCCGTGACCATGTGCACGTCTGCCCAGCACAGGTATGCGTGCTGGCCCATTAGGACTGGGAGAGTGCAGGCATGACCACGGATGAGGGTCGTGACAGGTATTTGGGCAGAGTAGTTGGTGTGATGCCATGCAGGTCTCAGTGCCCCCATGGGCCTGGGGCTGGGCTCCTGGCCACCTGCCATGCAGGTGGGGGCTAGAGTCAGGGCCCCTCATAAACCATACCAGCACCAGGCCGGCCCTCATCCCCAGCTGGGTGAGCCCACCCCCTGGCTGTTCCTCAGGTCGGGAACAGCCTCAGTTCCCGACCTCAGTTCCTCAGTTCCCTCCTACTGCTTTCACAGGAAAACAGGGTTCCTGGCCAGTTGCTCTGGTCAGCCTTCATGCCGGCATGTGGCAGAGCCTATGAGCCGCCCTCAGCTGGACCTGGCCTCCTGGTGAGGGGCCAGGGGCCCAGCACTGGCCCCAGCCTCCGACGCCTCCTCCACGACCCAGGTCTCCTCACTCAGAAAGCCCTGGCCAACTTCTCACTGCCTGGCCCTGACCACACTTCCACGACAGTGGGATCCACACTTTTCAGCCCCATGGCTCCCTGGACCCGTGGGGACAGGGGTCCACCCAGTGGGTATGTCTTGGCCAAGGCCACACAGCAACCATGTTCCAGGGTTGAGGTCTCTTGCCTCACACCCACTCCATCCCACAAGGACAGCTGGGGGTGGAGGGGTCCCAGGAAGCCCCTCCCCTCACAGACTGGCCCTTCCCCTTCCGGCCCACCAGGGTATATAAATAATCTGTTTTCTATCATGTCAGAATATTTTTTTTCCTCACTCTCGACAATGCAAAAATGGTCCTCAAAGCACATACAAAGCACCCAGGATGAGAAGGTCCCTCCCAGGATAGTCTGGCAGGTAGGGCGCCCTGCGCAGGCTCCAGAGGGAGGCCCCAGCCCCTCCTTGGGACCCCAGCCCCTGCCCACCGCCAGCACAGCCCTCCCGTGGAGACACCAGCACTGAGCCTCCCCCCACTCACTCTCGCAATAATTCGGGGAGCTGCAGCCCGCCCTGCCCTCCTCGGTGTATTACTGTACAGCCCAGTTGCTCATCCTTCCTATGGAAGTGGGAAACACGTCTCCCGCCTCACCTGCTTTCTGGGCTCTGGGGGACACAGTGGGCCTGGCACCTGCTGAAGTATGACCCCCTGGCTCCCCAACCCATGAGGGGGCCAGGGGTCCCTATCCTGAGTCTGGAACTCTTTCCTTCAACAACAATAAATTCTGCCTCAGCTTTGCCTGTGTGTCCTAAGTTTTTTCACTCACATCCTCTTGACATCCCATTCATAACCCTTCCTCCGTCATCTGCCCAGGAAGGTGGGATTGTGAAGAAACTGAGTGTCCAAGTCAGGTTGCTAAGGTGGGGGTGGAGTGAGTCAGAGCCCAGCTTGACTGGACTCTGGGAGCACCCCCAGAGGCCCAGGTGCTTACCTGCATGGGGTGCTTGCCTCGAGTTCTCTCAGAGAGGAAGGATGCCCCCATCCTATACCCCAGAGGAGGACAACTCCAGGACCCAGGGTTCCTGGGAGATTCGGGTGCTGTGGGACAGGGCAGGTAGTGTCCCGTGTCGTTGGTGTCCAGGGCAGGGTGCAGGTGCAGGAGCTGGGACATGGTGCCAGAGGCCTGGCAGGAGACAAAAGAACCCGCTGCATTGGTTTCAGGGCAGACATTTGGGACGGTGCCCTGGGGTGATGCCGGTGAGCGAATGGAGGACCACCAGGGCCCATGTTCTGGCTCCCACTTCACTGAGGGCGTGGAGAGGACCAAGCTTCACTGCAGGGTTGCCAATGGCACCTCCCGCTTGCAGCCACGCAGGAGCCTATGAGCTGACTGCCCACATGGACAGTGTAGCACATTGCATTGATCTGACCAGCATAATTAGTCCATGTGAGGACTTGAGAAAGTTTATGGAAGATGCAATTAAATGACAGGTTTAGGGCTGGGCATGATGGCTCAGTTGGCTAAAGTCCTCACCTTACATGAGCCAGCATCCCATACAAGTGCCAGTTTGTGTCCTGGCTGCTCCGCTTCCCATCCAGCTCCCTACTTGTGGCCTGGGAAAGCAGTAGAGGATGACCCAAAACCTTGGGATCATACACCCACGTGAGGGACCCAGAAAAAGTTCCTGGCTCCTGGCTTTGAATCGGCTCAGCTCTGAACATTGCAGCCACTTGGGAGTGAATCAGTGGATGGAAGATATTTCTCTCTGTTTCTCTTTCTCTCTGTAAATCTAACTGCTTTTCCAATAAAAATAAATGAATCTTTTTTTTAAAAGAAGAAAAAGTGACAGGTTTATTTTGGTGCCAAAATTTTTAAAACCTGTGAATTTTTTTTTTTTAGAATACATGTTTTCCACCAACTTTTTGAAAACCCCTCCTAGGCACGCATTTCTCTGTTTTTTTGCGTCACGTGAAATCCTTTAGTTCCATTTCTATGGCAGTGTTTGAGGTATCCTTGTGTGACCCTAGTGCTGATGAAGGTGTGGGGGAGATAGCAGTGTTTATAAACTGCTGGTGGGAGTGTAAATTGGCAAAAGTACTTGGAGAGCAATTTGAAAATGCTGAGTGAATTTTAAGATGAGCAAATCTGCCACCAAGCCAACTCCACCACTCACATGTGCCGTGTTCGTTTGGGTTTCCTAAGTGGGATCGCAGACAGACACTCTAGAGCAAGTGATTTATGAAGGGAGAGTGCTCAGATGAGAGAGGAGGGTAGCAGATAAGATGGGAAGAAATGCTTGGAGATTAGTTCCAATCTGATCCCACAGGGACCTTTGGAATGCTGATAACGCTGCCTTGAGGCAAGGGAGTGAGTGCATTGTACCCTGTCTCACTCAATCAGTGGCGTGGCACGTGGAAGATGAGAACAGTACAACTCCATGGGGGAGGAAGCCTCCAAGGAAACAGCCGCTGTGAGCTGTGAGCAACCAGGGTGCAAAGGGTGGGGAGTCCTGAACGGGACACCTACACAGGATGTTACAGTATTCTAGAGAAACTCACTCCCATGCAAAGATCCACGTGCAAGGGTCTTCGTCACACATTGATAGGTAATGGGAAAACAGAAAGCCACCTGTCTCTCAGCAGGAAATTAGAATAAACAGCTTTAAAAGTACAAGGGAGGGGCTGCCATGTGGCTCGGTGGGCTAAGAATCCCACATGGAAGTGCCGGTTCAAGTCCCTGCCGTGCTGCTGCTGATCCAACCCCCTACTGCTCTGCCTGGGAGGTGGCAGGTGATGGCTCAAGTGGTTAGGTTCCTGTCACCCACATGGGAGAACAGGGTGGAGCTCTGGGTTCCTCTCTTGGATTTCTCTCTCTTTGAAGCGGGTGAAAATATTTAAACGTTTACAAAAAGTTACAAGCAAATAATCCACCACAGTTACAATGGATAAACTGGATATAAAAACACGTCTCCAAAATATAATATGGATTGAAAATATAAATGAGAAAGGAATATACCCGATATTGCACACTAAGGCAAGCATTTTTATTTTAAAAAAAGAACAAGATTTATTGGAGTTAGAGTTACGGGGGTTGGGTTGGTGAGAGAGAAATCCTCCGTTCACTAGCTCATTTCCCAGATGACTGCAATGGCCAAGGCTGGGCCAGGCAGAAGCCTGGAGCCTGGAATTCCATCCAGAACTTTGAGTCATCCACTGCTTTCCCAGGTATCATACAAACCTTTAAAACAGAGATCAAAGCGGCATGAAGGCCTAACCAGGTGATGACAACACTGGAGCACACACAGGATTTATTTATCTGAAAGAGTGACCAGGGGCAGGGAAGCACTTCCATACACTGATTCACTCCCCAAATGGCTGCAACAACCAGAGCTGGACCAGACAGAAGTCAGGAGCCAGGAGCTCCATCTAGGCCTCCTCATGTAGGTTGCAGGGGTCTAAGTACTTGAGCTACCATCTTCTGCCTTCTTAAGCGCATTAGCAGGAAGCTGACCTGGAAGCATTGTAGCCAGGTCTGGAATTGGAGTTCCACTATGGGAGGGTAACATTGCAAATGGTGGAAGTTGCTTAACCCACAGTGCCACAATGCCATGCCCCATCACTTATTTTTTAAATCCCATAAAGAGCCGGGGGGTGGGGGCGGGGAAGGAGCAGCCGATGGCCTGGCAGTGAGGACACTGGCTAAGTTTTTCACACCCAGTATTACAGTCCCTGAGTTTGTGTCTTGATTCCAATCCCTTTTTCAGCCTCCTGCTAATGTACATTGTGACAGGCAGCAGGCAGGTGGGTCAAATGCCTGGGTCCCTGCCACTCACAGGCCAGGCTCAGCTTAAGCTGCTGGCTCCTGTCTTCAGCCCTATCCGTGGAAAATGAGCCAGCAGATGGAAACTGCCTGTCTGTCTTCTCCAACACCTCAGTCGGGGGGAATCCAGAGGGCCATCTTCAGGCGGCTTAGTCTTCAGGGTCCAAGTCTCAGAAACTCCCCGACATGCTGTCCAGAGTGCTGACTCCCAGGGCCAGGTTGTGCCGGTCCAAAATCGGCATGTGTTGTCAATTCTCTCCGAAACGTGCCAATCCAATCAGGCCTCTCCTCCTGTCCCTAGTTTATCACTGGCTGACTGCGGGAGCCTCCTTCCTTGTTCCTCTGCTTCCTTGCCGCTCCCATAATCCTTTCTCCAAAAGCAGCCAAAGGGATCTTTAAAAACATAAACCGGATCATCCAGTGTCCCTGATTGTAATCCTTCAAAGCTTGCTACCGAGTTTACAGTCACATCTCTCTGGCCTGTCCACATACTCTGTCAGCCTCCAGCTCCTTCCCACCAAGCTCCCTTCCCTCCCTGGACCTTTCTCCTTGACTGTTGGACTTCAAGCCTTTGTATCCACTCCCCTGTCTGGGACAAACTTGAACATCAGAAAAGGCTCAGCCTAAGTGTGACCCTGACTGCCATCCCAACCACTTCCTGTCCTGGTATCTGATGTCATTGCATCTGTAACACCTCCAACCAGTGTAAGTTACCTCATTTACAGGTTTATTTACTTGTTTGCCCTGCTCTTCAGTACCCCTTTAAAAAGCAGATCCTGGGACAGGTGCTGGAGCAAGCTGGTCACACCATCAGTTAGGGGGTCCACATCCCGTATCTCCTCTTTGGAGCCAGTTTTGCCTTCTTTGGGCTCTATTGAGGATCCCCCAATGTGGGGGAAGACTGGCCAGGCCCTCCCTGGCAAAGGGGTCACTGGGAGAACATAAACAATAGGATGAGAGTCAGAAGGCACTTGGGAAGAGATGTCCAAAGCCCAGGGGAAACCTGTGCTTGCCGGCCCTGCCCACTTCCCTGATCTCATGTCCTGTTCTCACTCCCAGCCGATCACAGGGAATCCTCTAGCCACGAGAAAACATCTGCAGGCTCCATCGTGATCCTGGGCTCCTCCTATGGCCATGCCAGCATGTTTTCCACTAGAGGAAAGTTGTTCCTTTCCTTCTCCCATGACCATCTCAGCCTCTGCTTCCCCAACCTTAACTTGGGATTGAAAGCCCCCTTTTCTGCATGCCTTGTCCTGGCTTCCCACTAAAGCTCTTGGGTTCACTGTGATGTGTCGCTCACATCCACTGCCAACTGATGAGGGCCAGAACCATCCTGTGTAGCCAGAGGACCCTGAGTCCAGCCTCGGGGCAGGGAAGGCTCATGGCAAAAACTCCGTGAGTGCTAAATGTACAGATCACTCACTGCCCTTCCCAGAAGTCTCTTTTCTCTCTTTTCTCCCTCTTCTTTTCTGTGTGCCCTTCAGGATGTCACTTCTCCTTGGGCCTTATTTCCTCATCTGCAGCCTGAGCCATTACTTACATGTGCCTTGGCCTGAGGGCACATAGCATAAGGCCAAAGGCCTGGAATGTGTCACTAGCACCAGAAATTGTGCCATGGTAGTGGGAGCTGGGGAACAATGCCATTGGCTGGCATGGGTGAGGTTCTGGAGGCAGGAGAGGTGGGCCACACAAGTCGTCTGGGGTTCCTGCCCCCAGAGCAGCTCCCAGCACTCTTTGCTATCTCCCTCCACCCGGGGCTGATGACCGAGGCCACAGCAGAATCCTCCATCTCCTGCAGCCTCGGTGGCTGCAGAAGGGTCCATGGCTGGCATGGAATGCGCAGTCCGTGGAGGGTGTGCATTTCCATGTCCCCCGTGTTGGGGCTGCTGGAAGGTGATGAATAAAAGATGGAGATGGGGGGAACTCCTGTAGCTTTAAGAGAAATGTGATGAGCATCTAGAGTGGGGAGATTAGCACAGAAGCACATCTCTGAATACCAAAAAATGCAAAGTAAACCCCAAAGCAGGCTTCCCATTTGGAGGTGGCAGGAAGGAGCCGAAGGAAGAAGCCCAAGGAAGAAAGGGTTCTGGAGAGGAAGGAAGGAAGGAAGGGGCAGGCATGGTTCGAACTCAGGAAAGGGAAACTGGAAGCACCAAGGGAGAGAAGGTCAAGTGGAGGCATAGCCAAGATGACTCAAGGCCTGGGGTAAGTCAGTGTGAAAAGAGGGGAGCCTAGGAGCAGTCTCCCCACCCCCACCCCTGCTGACTTCCTCTGGAGTGCCAAAAGGAAGTCTGCCCTCCACACAGACAGACACACACAAGAGAAGCTGGGTAGAGATCCACTTGCATGATCACTACCGGACACATGAGTAGCTTAGCGTTAGTAACAACCAGCCACCATTTACTGCACTTTTGTCTGATGCCAGACATGGTGCCACATGTGTGCCATGCCCTGTGCACAGAATGTTACCAGTAGCAGCTCCTTTTTGCCCCCAGGAGACAGAGGCAAAGAGAGGTGTGAAACTTGCTACACAGTATGGAGCTGTGAGCATGGAAGCCAGAGTCCAATTCCAGACAGCCTGGCTGTTCCAGGGAGGGGCAATGGTGGAGCTGGAGAGATCACCTAGCAAGCCAGCAGATCACACACCAGAATGGACCTCCTGAAAAATTTTCTGTGGAGGAAAGCATCCCAGGCCTGCTGGCCAGAGACCATGAGTAGTGGGGTGGAGGGAGCATGCCCATCGCCATGGATTCACGCTTAGATGTGTACAAATGATTATCATGGCCGTGTAGATATTTTGGTGTATATAGTGATGTGTGACTGTGAAAAGGAGTGCATATGACATGATCTCCCGGTGTGTGGGAGAGAGACTGCTGGTGTGGAGCTGTGGGGGCACACGTTCATGTAGAGGTTTTCGCGCGACAGGGGGTGGGTGTGCTGGACACACGTGACATGAGCCAGAATGTGACTGTGTGTGTAAATGGTGTCTATATGTTTAATGAGGCTGAGATGCTCACCTCTGATTCTCCCCTCCACCCCAACGCACACATGCTTATCTTTCCCAAGGGACAATTTTATGCCTTATTCTTAGAGTAAGAATTGGGGAGGTGTTGTGGCTCAAAAGCTTAAATCACCTCTTGGGACACCTCCAACTCCTAGCAGAGTACCTGGGATCAAGTCCTGCCTCTGGTTCTGATCCAGCTGCCTACCAGTGTACACCCTGGGGCAGCAAACAATGGCTCAAGTACTTAGGTGGCTGCCACCACATGGGAATCCTGGATGGAGTGCATGCTTCAAGCTTTAACATCGCCCAGGTTTGCTTGTTGTAAGCCTTTGCAGTGGGCGAGATGGGTAACAAGAAGACAGACCTGTTTGTATCTCACTCTTTTTCTCCATCAGTCTGCCTTTCAAATACATAAATACACTTGAAAAACAGAATAGGAGCCCTTTTGCTGCAGTGTAAGGATCCTTACAGAACCACGCTGGTGTGGAGCGTCCAGCAGTAGAACTCAGCACAGCCTGAGCTCTCTCCCCAGACACTCCAGGGTCCCTCCCTGCTCAGGCAGATGCTAGGAAATCTGAGGTTTGAAAAAAGTTACTCTTGACTCTACCTTCAGGGTAAATTGCTTTCATCCAGGGCTCTCTAATTTTCTGAACTTTTGTTCCCTGAACTCTTGTTCTGACTGAAACTGACCTAATCATTTGTTCACTTACCAGTAGTTTACTCTATAACGGACTCCCAAGAATGCACCTATCTTTCCTGAGCATCCAACTCCCAGGACGTCCGAGCAGCCCAAAAGCAACATGGAACTGTCCTTGGTGCTGAAGCCACATCTGCAGCTGCTGCCCGCAGGCCCCGGGGTGGAGGCACTGTAATTGTGACAAGACCATGAAACCAGACAGCTGGGGGGAGAGAGTTGTGAGCTGGGCGAATGACTTTCAAGCATTATTTTGTGTTGGCTTCTTGCAGAGCTGCTTGGAGGAAGGATGAGGCTGCTGGGAGGTGGTGAGCCTGGGGCCCTGGTTCAGCAATAGTTGCTGATATGAGCCAAAGGGGATGAGCAGATTGTTGGTGTCACTGAGATAGGACGTCGTGGTGGAGGAAGGTCTAGTAGCCACACCTTGGAAGAGAGCCTGGCAAGACCTCAGTGGGGAGCATCTTTGCCTATCTCCAGGTCTCCTAGATTCATGCCCTGCCAATCTTCACCTCCATCTCTGAGGTGGGTGCTGGGGTAGCACAGACTAAGCTCACACCTTAGGCTCACAGAAGCTTGGAGCTTGGCCCTACCTTTCCTATGAGACCAGAGGAAGCCACTAAGCTTTGGTCTCCCCGCTCCCCATGGAGTACGGGAGATGCCTGCATCCCAGAGTCACAGCAAAGGGGAGGAGAGCCAAGAACGAATGTACCTCCTCTTGTTTGGCACCCTAAATGGTTATGACCATGATCATCATCTAGATGAATGGAAGCCTTTATTGTCTTGAGTTCAGGTGACTGAGGACATAGAAGACAAATGAATGAAAATTGAGGTGGTGGTGGTTGAGGCCCCAGGCACTGCTTAGGATAGCTCCAAATTTTTCCCCATCAGCCATGTCAGCGGGCAATGAGGCTGTAACAATCTGGGAATCTTGTTGCCAAGAGTCCCAACTATTGAAGGTCTGCCCTGCCTCACTTTCCACCCACCTGAGGGATAACAGGAATCCCTGCCCAAGACCCAAGAACTCTCAGTCACTGGACAAACCAGTACAAGGGAAGGTGGTTGGTAGCTTCCAGCCAATAGGCTTTCCACAGTGTGCCCCAGGGTCCAGCAGGGTCACAGCCCAGCCACAGTCTTGGCAGTCCCTCCAAGGCCAATGAGGGGAGCACACATGAGTTCGAGTGAGCAGCCCAGCCCAGGGCAAGAGTTCCCTCCCCAGCCATGTGGGAGTCCTGAGCCAGCGGCTGGCCTCACTCTGATCCCCACTTGGCTACTCTGTTATACAGGAATAACAATAGAATCTGTCACACAGTCCTGGCCAGGGTCAGGCAGTGCAGATCAGCAGCGGAGGGGCAGCTGCCCAGCAGGTCCCCTTCAGTGCTTCCAGGAACTTATCTATGCCTGAGCTATCCCACCCCAAACACATCCCTGCCTCTGGGCCTACAGAGCAGAGGGCAGGCACTGACCCCATTCCGCCACCTAGGAGCACATCACAGCTGCTTCTCCTCGTCTTGCGTGCCAGATGCTGCACGTGGCTGAGAAGAGTGGAGAAATGAACCGGGAGGCAGGACCCAGGGGAGCACCCTGCACGCCAGTCTCCCGCACGCAAGGGGCTTAATATGCAATATGAAGGCATCCACGGGGTCTCTGGCTCCCTCTGAGCTCACCCAGTGGTAGGGGGAGGCTCCATGATCCTTGCCTCTGCCCAACTCTCTACATCCTGCCCATGGGCCCGTCCATCTGTCCTCAGTGGACAGTGAGATGCCTGCTTCTGTTCTGACGGCTTCTCGGGAGATCACCGCTCGACTGTCTGCCCCAACGCTTTCAATCTGCCGTGGGCTGACAGGCGGCCGTCTCTCCATCTGCTGGGCTTGCGCTCTGTGTTGGTCCATGAAGTCTGTCTGTCCTCCCAGTGGCCAGCCTGCTCCTCCCTCAGTGCACCTGTGCTGTGTCATCACACCTGTCTGTGTGCGAGCTGGCTGCCTACCTGCCTTTCAGTTAGTTTGTTTTCCCGTCTCCTGGGCAGGCAGTCAGGCAGGCAGGCAGTCCTTCTGTCGGTCTACCATTCTCTCTCCCATTCGTTTGCCTTGGTGGCTCTCCCACTCCCCTGCATGTCTCCCATGTAGGGTCCCTCAGTACCAAAGCTGCCCCTCTAGCCCTGGGTGCCTACAGTGGGGCACAGCCACCCCAGCCCCTCACCCTCCAGGGCCCAGCACTCCCTCCCCAAGCTTACAGCACACCTCTGCTTTCTTACATCACCACCTGCTTCTCCATGGCCTTGGAGAGCTAGAGAGATTCAGTCAAGGCAGCTGGAGCGACTGGGTCCAAATTAACGATGAAATTAAGGCGTGAGGACCCATTCATTTCTGTTACACTCCTCCACCAATTTTCCCCACAACCACCCACCTCCAAGCCGCTATGCTGTGTGGGCCATGGCCATTCCCCATAGTGTTTATGGTAATGCAGGTTAATGTCAGGAGCTCAATTAGCAAAGTCATGGACAAGGCGGGGTAGTCTGTTGGCGTGCCTCTTGTGAAACCCCGTGATTCACTCAGAATCCCGGTGGGAGGCTGGACTTCATGGTCACATACTAAGCAGCACTCTCAGAACAGGAGCCAGGGAGCCTGCAGCTCTGTGCTCCCAGCACACTTCAGAGGGCCTGGCACAGAGCAGAGCTCGAGGCCAATTGATACCCAGCAAAGGACACACATGGGTGTCACCAAGCATTGAATCAACCAGAGTCTCTTTGTCCCCAGTGCCATCCCAGGGCCTGGAATGAGGATGTACTTACTGTTTATTCAAGAAGCTATCATACCCCAATGCCCTGAGCCTAGTGTGAGGTTGCCACATGGTGGCCACTGGATCTGTGCTTGCTGAGATGGACGGATGGACTGAAAACAAGTGAGTGCTGTTGGCTTCTGATGCTACAAGTTCTCCAGAGTCCCAGAACCCCACCATAAGGGGGACTGGAAAGAAAGCCGGACTTTGGTGTTGCAGGAGTAGTTCTTAGGACTCAGAGCATGCAAATCCTGTTTCTACTTCAAGGTCAGGCTTTTACAGGCACAGCCGCCATGTGTGGGCTTGCAGCTGGCTGGGCATGCCAGCCACATCGAGGTGCTGCAGGTAGAACTCATCTGCCCCTGGCTGGTTGTTCTGCCCTGATGCTCAGAGCAAGGAAAGCGAACCAGCAGTGGAACCCATCCTACTCGAACCTTCCCAGGTCCGACCCATGAGAGATCTGCCTTTCATAGAGGCAAGGCTGCGGGCTCATGCCCACTTTGCACACATGAAAACTAAAGCCCAGAGATGGAAAAGGCCTTGCCCAAGTCACACAGCAATCCTAGTTGAGCCAGGATTTCCTTTTGTTGTTGAAGGCTTACTTATTTATTTGGAAAGCAGAGAGAGGTCTTACATCTACTGGGTTACTCCCCAAATGGCCACAATAGTTGGGGCTGTGCCAGGTCAAAGCCAGGAACCAGGAACTCCATCCAGGTCTCCCCTGTGAGTGGCAGAGGACTAGTTAGACTGTCTTCTGCTGTTTTGTCAGTTTCACAGGCACACTAGCAGGGAGATGAAACAGAAGTACAACAGCTGGGACTTGAACTGGCGCTCACATGCATGCAATGGCTTAACCCGCTGAACCACAACACCAGCACCTAGAGCCAGGATTTGCGTCCCTGCCTCTGTTCTCCAGCCTTTGTCCTTGCTAGGACCCTGATATCCTGGATCCTCCCCTCCCAGGCCCCTTCCCCTCCTCATTGGAAGGTCAGTTCTACAAGGGTAAGGATCTTTGTCTCATGGCTCACAGCTCTCTCCTCAGTGCCTAGACTGGGCTGGACGATCATGGTTAGGTGTCCAGTGACACCTTACTGATTGAATGAATGAATGAATGAATGAATGAATGCTGTGTACTCTCATGAGGCCAAGCATATAGCCGTCATCTTGGCATCTCAGCACAGGCGCTGTTCCAATCTCCCCGGGACCCCCACTCCCACCTACAGAGTCTGGTGAGTTGATGCAGCCCACGTCACATAGCAAGTGTGTGACAAAGTGCAACCAAGACACCTGCCTGCTGCATCCTGCATCCAAGCCCTAAGCCCCTCCCCACTGGGCACCTGCCTTCCACACTGTGTGCTTAAAGCTCAGCCCACCCACCACCTCCATTTAAAACCAACCCCCCAGACTGACAGCTCCCCAGCCCTCAGCAGGCAACCCCAGCTGCCTTTTAGGGTCACCTCCCAGGGCTAGAGCCAGAACTGTGACAGGTAGACCAAGCAAGGCCGGGCCCAGGGGGAGCAAGGCCGGGTCCAGGTTGCTCCCTGCCCGCCTCGACCGCGGGGGGTGGCCTCAGTGTCAGCAGGGCCTGTCCACAAGATGAGCTGACATTTCCCGCACCACCTGCCAGTGCTGCCTGTCTCTCCCAGGAAGGGGCTCTTGTGGTAGGGGGTGTGATGTGAGAGACAAATAACAGCCAAGCCCGGGAGACCAGCCCATGTGCCCTCCTCCTCCATCAGCTTGACTAAGAAGCTGGGCCCCATGCCCGAGGCACAGAGGAGAACCCGCTGGTACTTACAGAGTGCCCATGTGCCACCAAGCCCTTCCTGGGCCTGCTATCTGCTGCCCACCCCGCTGTGTATGAGGGAGGCCCAGAGAACAGCCCCATTTTACAGGTGAGGAAAGCGAGGCTTAGAGATGTGCAGTACCTTGGACAGAGTGGCAGGTGCGGGATCCTCTTCTGTCCTTCCCCCAGAGACCTCCCTGGAAGCTCCTCTCTCAAGGTCACATTGAAATGCATTGAGTAACATTGACAGCCTGACCCGGTGCTCCCTGTAGACTCCCTCCTGCCCCTCCTTGAGGCAGGAGAAGAGACTAGGTAATCTCACCTCTCCCACATGTCCACCCTTGCTGTGCAACCTAGGGCAACACACTCAACCCTTCTGATGCTGGGGGTTTCATGCAACCCCCACCCTGCCACAGGCCTGCTCTCTGAGGCCTCTCTAGCCCCACCTCTGATTTTCTGGGCAGAGAATGACTTTCCCAGGCCCATGGAACTCTCCCTGGGGACTCAGAGGACAGAGTCAAGTGACTTGGCCAAGGTCACATGGCACGTGGGCGTCCCGTGCTACACCTTCCACCCCTGCCACAGCAAAGCATTTCAAAGCAGGCTAGAGTTTAGCCTTTGGCCCTTGTTTGGGTTTTTTTCTTTTCTGTCTTTATTCCTCTTTCTTTGAAACAAGACAGCACTTTGGGGCTCTTGGAGACTCCTTTGTTGTCCTTTTAAACAAAAACTACGCAAATTCAGTCTAGGAGACCCCAAAGACAGCACCAATGGCATCTCAGCATCCTCCCTCCACCACAACCCGTGGGAGCCAGGGGCTGCCTCTCCGAGTCCCCAGCGGCTGGCACCACAGCATGGAAGGGCCCCGCGGGGGACTTGCTGGACCAGCTGCTACATAAACAGCCAGCGACTTCAGACAGACTGGAAAATCAGGCACCACTTCAAAGGCGCAGTGACAGGCGGCAACGGTGGTGGGAGCACAGAGGTGGCCTCCCCTGACAGCCAGCCCTGAGCAGGAGGCTGGACTCACTGCTGTGTTCTCACGAAGAAGCGGTGACAGAAGGACAGGCACCGCCTTCCCCACCGGGAAGGAGCTGGTACAATATTTGCCAACCTGGCAGCTCCGGGCGGGGGCGGGCATAGACCTGCTGTGGGTAGGGGAGAGCCGAGCATCATGGAGCTGGGGGAGGTTCTGGCCAGGCAGATCCGACCCTCTCCAGCCACGCTGCACCTGCAGAGCTGCAGCCCTGGGTTAGGGCCGGGAGCCTAGGCTGCCCCCAGGTCCTGCTGTGTGCCAGGCAGTGTGCAGGCACAATGAAGCTTAGGGACAGAAATCTGGGCACACAGGCCCTAGGGATGTGGCTCCCCCCAGAAAGGGGGGAACAATAGTGTTCATGTAGGAGCATGTGTACACACCTTGCTGTGCATACACGCATGTGCTGTGTGTGCACGCACATGTGCTGACTACGCATGCCTGTGTGCTTGCAGTCACAGTCTGCATCTTCAGCAGCTGCCCTGTGCTCTCACAGCTTGTTAGGACGAGCCCAGGTTCACTCCTCCCTCCTCACACCCGTCTCCCTCTCCCACATTCCCAACTTCCCTCTACGTCACCCTACTCTCCTCCTCAACTAGAAGGGGATTGGAATGAGGACGCCTTCACTCTCAGGCTGTGTCAGCTCAGACCTCCTGCACCTGCCCCGCTTTGAGGCTTAGTTTCTCTGTCTGTGAAATGGGAAATACAGGCACATGAGGCATGGAGCTTGTGTCTGGTACAGCCAGCCCCCACCTGCACACATCTTTCCCTCTCCTGTCCCTAGCTCCTTCCCAACCTCTTTCTGTGCCTCTGTTTCCCCAGCAGGGAAAGGGCGAGTGCTGCTCATCCTGAGACTAATGGGCAACAGCAGGAAAGGCCCCAGCAGCCTCCCACCCATGGAGATCCCAGCAGCCTCAGGCTTCACCGTCAGGCGCATCAGCCTTAGTTGTTGCTGAGTGGGGATGGGGTTTGTGTGTGGGTGCGTGTGTGCAAGTGTGTGTGCGCAAGCACTAATCTGCAGTATTCAACGGAAGGACATTTTGCACCCACACGCACCCCACAGGCCCCCACGACAGCCACAGGGAGAGCATTCCCAGCACCCCTGACCGCACCCTACTATCCTGACGACCAACACAGCCCAAGCTGTAATGTAGAAAGCCAAGTTCAGCTGCACTGCAGAGTAGACTGAACGGACAAGAGGAGAGAGGGCATCAGGGCTGATGGAGTTGGGGGGTGCCGAAGTGGAGATGCCATGGGGGAGCCTGCACACAAGGTGGAGACGTGGAAGATGCTCGCTGTCAGAGAAGGCGCCGGGCCTGCAGTCTCTGAAGACCCCTTCTTGAGGCACCTCCTGCAGCCGAGGGGAGGGCCCCGTGGCTGACGGTCACTTGCGTCTGGGGCCTCTGGGCTGGGCCAGCCCAGCAGAGCCAAGCCAGCCCTTTGATGTGACAGAGATGGAGACACACACACGCCCAACAATTAATTAATTGTGACTTTCACCGCACAGCGGCTGCTTCCTATTGATCTCCGCCCGTCTGGAGTGAGAGAGACAATTAGCAGGGAGCATAGAGGCAGTAGCTAATTACCCACAGAATGGAAACCGTGCCTTTCAATTTATTAAACTTTTATTATCAAAATAACCTGGTCACCCCCTCCTGCCAGGAAGCAAAGGGGGGCGCTGTGGAGCAGTGCCTCCTTCCCCACAATAGTCTGCCCATTGCAGATGCTGGAAGCCCCAGGAAGTCACAAGGGGCCTCACTGCCCAGGAGGACCTCTCAGGCCCTCATGCCCAGGTGGAGGGGTGTTGCAGAGCTGGGGGAGGGGTTGCCTCAGTGTCAGCAATGGCCTGTAGGGAAAATGGTGTGCAGATAGTCTGAAACCAGGCAGAGACCCCCAAGGAAGCCCCAGATGCCCGGCGTTGCCCAAGCTAAGCTACCAACACTACCAGAGACTACCAGGTGTGGCCCCTCAGCTGACCGGGGCCATCTGAGTGCCAGCAGGGTCACAGCATCCCACAGCCAAGCCCTGTGGGGCCTCCTAGTATCTCTACCACCCACCCCTAGAGAGCAGCTGCCAGAGAAGGACTGTCATTCCCATTGTTGCTTGTTTGTTTAAGATTTGTTTCTGTTGGAAAGACAGATTAACAGAGAGACAAGGAGAGCCAGAGAGAAGGATCCGCTATTTGCTGGTTTACTCCTCAGATGGCCACAACAGCCAGAGCAGAGCCGATCCAAAGCCAGGAGTCCAAGGCTTCTTCTGGGTCTCTTACATGGTTACAGGGTCCCAAGGCTCTGAGTCATCCTCTACTGCTTTCACAGGCCATACACAGGGAGCTGGAGGGAAATGGAGGGGGCCAGGACATGAACCAGTGTCCCTAGTGAATCCCGGCACTTGCAATGGGAAGATTAGCTAATTGAGCCATCACACCAGGTCCTGTCATTCCAGTTTTGTGGATGTGGAGACCAAGGCTCAGAAAGCCAAGACTACTATCTCAAGGCCACACACAAGCCCAGGCACTGACTGCTTATAGTCTCATAGTGTGCAGCCTGGGGCGAGTGATTTCACCACCCAACAGGCCAGGATGAGTGAACATGAGTAGCAGGTGCCCAAACACTTATACCATCACCTGCTGCCCACATTAGCAGAATGTTGAATCAGAAACGGGGCAACTGGGGCTCAGACTAATGCTTGGATGTGGGCTGCCGGCATGGCAGCTGGTGGCTTCACTCACCCCAGATACCATCCCAATGTCAGAACCCTGCTTGGCCATACTACTGCCATCAGCAATGGGGAAACTGAAATTGTAGGACGGGTACAGTGGATGGGCTGGGGGGCACGCCAACCAGTACTCTCATACCCCATAAAAACATCTCCCTCTAAGACCAGACCTCTTGCTCGATGTTGGGGGTTTCCTGAGCGAATCACCCATCTTTAGAACTAACTGAACACCCACAGACCTGCTGGGGGAAAGATGCTTCATTATCAGTGCCATCCCAGGAGAGTCCCCACCTCCCCACTAGGTGGATGAGACAGTGCCTGTTAGAAATGAAGAGACTCCGAGCTGGGCCTTAAACCAGCAACCCAGGCTCCCAAGCCAGTGTCCCTAACATGGGCCTTAGCTAAGGACATGACCCCAGCCTAGCTCCAGGAGTGCCTTGGAACCATGCCTGTTACCCAGGCTGCCTCAGAGTCAGCCCCACTGGCCTTTGCTTCCCCTCCTCCTAGCCAGGATCCACTGGCCTCCAGAAAGCTCCGGGAAAGAAATATTCATCCCACAACCCCCACCCCATCCTTCCTATAGCCCTTCCCTGCTTAAGCCTAGAAACTGGGCCCGACAGGACTGCTCCAAAGCCCCTGTCCCAGGGAAGAAAGAGCTCAGCCAGAGCCACTGACCTGCTTTCTTCCCATGTCCTCACCCCAAGGCCTCCATTGCGCTGCTCCACTTCCAGTGTAACGCCCTGCTAGTGTGCCTGGAAAAGCAGCGGAGGATGGCCTAAGCTCCAGGGCAGCAGCCGCAGCAGGGTCTCCCAGGAACCAGGGTCTACCCTCTTGGGTTTACCACAGTGACACTCACTGGTCCAAGGCACGTCCATCACCAGAAAGATAGATGAAAACAGTGCGTCCTCTCTTCGCTGGAACCCCACCGTACCTCAGCAAGGCAGCAGGTGGCAGAGCACGGGTCAGCCTTGAACACATCAAGCCGAGGGAAAGGAGACAAGCCAACAGGACAAACACTGCATGAGCCCACCTACCCAGGCCCAGAGTCGTCCTGGATGCAGAGGCAGGGGCATGGAGCTCAGGGGCCAGTGGCACCAGGAGGGGCCCTCACGTCATGGGTGCCACACAGCCCAATGGAGAACATGCCAGAGATGGATGCTAATGATGTGTAACATTGGCATAAATGTGCTTGACGCACTGTACAGGCACACACCACGATGATCAACTTTTAGTTAAATGTCAAATGTTTTTAAGCATATCAGGCTAATCCTCCGCTTGCAAGTACTAGCATCCCATATGGACACTGGTTCAAATCCCAGCTCAAATCCCATCCCAGGAGGTGTACAAGTGGGAGCTGGGCGCACACTTTGGTGGCATTATCACTGCATAATCTCTCCTGGAAGATAGCGACATTGTATTTTATTTTGAAATTGTGCTGTAGGGATTTATGTGCTGTGAAACGTATACACTTCAATATCATATCTGATGAGTTTTACAAATTATATAAACATGAAACCAACACCTCAGCCAAGATGTCACTGTCTCCATCACTGAGGACAGCTGTGTCCCTTTCCTTGACCCCTCCGCCTTGTAAGGGGCACACCTTCGGTGCCAATGGAGACCTCCCTGGGGACGCCCACATTTCATACCCAAGCGGGGGATGCGGGGGGCTCTGGCTCCACTTCTGATGCAGACGCCTGCGGATGCCACCCTGGGATGTCTGCCGCCCATGTGGGAGACCTGGATCAAGTTCCAGACTCCCTGGCTTAGGCTGTTTCAGGGGAATCTGGAATGAAAACCAGTGAGTACCAGTGCACAATATGGAATGCTAGGGCGAGGTTGCCTGTACTGGATTTGACTGCAGCACCCAACCAGCACGTACGAGCTCCAGGAAGGGAGGGGCAGAGCTGGCAAGGGGATTAAGGGGCTGGTCCCCTCGCCAGACAGCTACTCCCACTGGAGAGCTTGGACTGGGATGGGGACAGACCAGACTAAGCAAGGCTGCAACACCTGTGCACTGCACGTGGACTAGATCAGGGAAAAGCCAGGCTAGGTGGATTATTCTTCCTGGTGCAAGCATAAATTAGAGTGGGTGAGGGATGTTTGGGCTTAGCCGCAGCATCAGCTGGCAGAAGCTGGCACTGGGGGCTAATTCTGTCAAGTCAAACCACGGAACCACCCGAAGAGTGAATAAACCGGGAGTGAGAGAGACCTGGGAGGGAAATAGTGGGTTCCCCCCTCTTGGGTTACTACTCCCACGGGAGGGCATGAAAACTAGGACGGGGGCTGGGGTGGCTAGACAGAGAGGCACTCAACAACATCCGTGAGGGCTGGAGAGTTGAGTTGGTTAGATGTAACTAAGCTTTAATACCCACTGACAAGTACAAGAGCCAAACGGGACATGGGACAGACTGGACTAGTCTGCTATACATACTGGCAAACCAGGGTAGGGGGCGGGCCTGGTGGGGGTTATTGTGGGTCGCCCCAACTAGGCTGCAGCTCTCACTGGTTGATGGAAGGGCCGAGTATGTGCTGGGCAGACCCAGACTGGACTGCAACACCCATTGGTTCCAGTGGAAGTCGGGACTGAAAACAGAACCAATCCAGCAATTGAAACCACCAGCTGATCGTGGTGATGGACTGTGCCGGGCCCTGTGCTTGCTAGAACATGCAAGAATCTGGTCTGGGAACACCTCAAAGTTTCTTTGGAGATCTCCCCAATTGAACTGCTGGACTCAGAACCCTAGCCAAGAAAAGACAGAGGACAGAACAAGTCAATCAACCACCTCAGCTATATGTTGGCAGCGAAATACTGGGCAAATGAAGACCCTATGATGGACTGTGTCAATCAGTGGACGACCTCATCGAGCGAAACTGGCAGCGATTCGTAACTGGAGAACTATTAAAACCACTTGAGCAAGGATCTCAGAGCATGCCCCACATCCGGGACTTGGGGGGTGGGAAACTGGGTGGGGCTTCTCCCTCAATATCCCCCTTTACCTCAGATACATAATGGAAACAATATGGACATAATACTATTACCCACTTCCCTATACCCCCTGAACCTTTTTTTTTTACTGTAATTAACTATGTAAAGATTGTCAACAAGAATACAATAAAATATTAATAAAAAAAAAAGAAAGGAAAACCAGTGAGTGCAAGAGCTCTGCTTCCATCTCTGCCTTTCCAACTAAAATGGAATAATTTTTGAGACCAATACTTATATAGAAGAGTCACAGGGCAGGGGCAATGCTTGAGCCAAGAGCAGGATGACTCCACACCAGTGGGATTTCCACTGGGACCAGAGCAATGATGAGGTACTACAGGTACAAGATTTTAAGGAGGCACTCACTCACTCGTAAGGTCAATTCTGCACTTGGACCATCTTGAGAGTCAGCACCTCCTTAGATTTGATGCGCTGGAGACCTCGCCTTCCTCACAAAGTCCTAGTCCAGATTATCAGACCCCCACAGGACTTTTGGGGGGTCAGGGTAGGAGCAGGCTGACCCAAATGGCTGACTGGTGAGCCCCTTAGGGGCAGGGCTTTCCCTGGGAATCCTGTGGGAGTACCTTCATTCTAATAAGAGTTCCTACCTGCAGAACACCCACCACCAAAGTGCTAGGTTTGGGAAGGTTCAAGAAGGTGAAGCCATTGGCCAGGGTCACTGGTGAGGCCCTGCTCCATCACACTGTGTTCAAATTCAAAGCCCGTTTCTCCCTCAGTCTCCTCTGTCTAATGCATAAGAGAGAGCAGGTGTGCTGGGATCCCGGCTCTAGCACCACGCCGGCCTCCAAGCTCCAGCCTCTTGCAGACAGAGTGGACAAGGCTGCTCCCCCACCCCTTGCAACCTTGGGCCACAGACAGCACTTCCGGCCCTGACAGCCCTTCCCTGGAGCACTGAGGGGTTCATTTGCATACTCTAGGTTCATTTGCATACTACTTAGGAAAAGCCTTCCCTTTTCCCACCTGCAGCAAACTCCAGGCTGATTAGTTCTTCCCCACCGAAGAGAGTTAATTACTCTCCCGTGTAGAGCGGGTGTTTATTTGTAATCAGCAGAGGGTGGCAGGAGGGGACAGAGGGGGCAGAAGCAGCTGTCACCAGCCGATTCCAGAGTGGCTTCGAGATAGGAAAATGAGAAAACAGGGGGTGGGCGCTGAGCTCGATGCCTGGCTGAGCCCGCCCAGTCCATGCAGTCCTGGGACCCTGTGTGAGCTGGACTGTGTGGGGCGAGGCTGCCTGGCCCCAGGCATAGGGCGTGTAGGACAGCTGCTGGCAAAGGCCAACCTTGCTGCGACTCCAGATCCTGGAAAAAGCCCAAGCTAGGATGCTTCCAGAGAACTGTGGGGTGGAGGAGGGGCGGGGATGACAGAAGTAACCCCATGGGGAGCCAAAATCCCTTCTCAGAGGTAAGATCCGTGCCTGAATGCCAGGCTGGACCTGACCCCAACCCCTGGGGAGACTAAGGGACCTCTCCTCCTCCCCTCCAGCCCCCCTCACTCCCATCCCAGCAAGCCTGGCCTTGACTCCCCCATCCAGGGCCTTGCACCTGCTTCTCAGGGGCTCAAAGATCTCATCCAAGCTTCCAGGGTAAGTTCAGCCATCATACCAAGGTTGGAGGGACCTGACCACAGTCATGGCGCCAGAAAGAGACTGGGCCAGCAGCCTGAGAAGCCCACTGGCCCCTTCACAAACGCAGAAGCTCCAAGTACCCCTCCCTACAGCCCCCCTCCCTGCCCTGTTCCTATGCAACAGGTGGTATGCAGCCCAGCTCGCCCAGGTAACTGCACACAAGAACCACAGTTCTGGCCAGATGTTCCCATCTGTCTACAGACAGGGAGGTTGAGACCCAGGACGTCGGTCTGTGCGGGGAGGCACTCTGGGACGAGAACTGAAGTCCCCTGTCCGCGATGGCCCCTCTGCTTGCCCTGGCCCTGCTGTTGGGGAGCTGGGTTGGGGCTCATGGCCAGCTCTGGGGAGCAGTGCTTTCTGTCCCAAAGGGACTCAGGGACCAGGGAACCTCCCTGGCCCCACCCCTCCACACCTGAGAACCTTGAGGGCAGAGCCAACAGAGCTGGGGCCTGTGCTACTTGCCAGGTGCCAGGTAAAACACAAAAAGAATAATTGCCTTAGCATAACTCCTGGAGAGGGGAATACTGTCCAAAAATTCATGGAAAATTCATTTTATGACAATCTGTGTGTGGATTTCAAACGTTTTTATACCAAAATCATTCCATTTTCCATGAGCTTTTTGAAGCCTCCTCGTGTCTCCCACGCATGCTGTTATTTAGCTGAAATTCAAATTGAGCTGGGCATCCTGGATTTTTTTTTAAGCTTTATTTACTTTTATTGGAAAATCAGATATACAGAGAGGAGGAGAGACAGAGAGGAAGATCTTCCGTCCGATGATTCACTCCCCAAGTGAGCGCAATGGCCAGAGCTAAGCCAATTCGAAGCCAGGAACTCTTCTAGGATCTGCCAGGCGGATGCAGGGTCCCAAGGCTTTGGGCCGTCCTTGACTGCTGTCCCAGGCCACAAGCAGGAAGTTGGATGGGAAGCAGGGCTGCCGGGATTAGAACCAGCACACATATGGGATCCTGGCGCATTCAAGACAAGGATTTAGCTGCCAGGCTACTGAGCCGGGCCCCATCCTGGATTTTTATTTGTTAAACCCAGCAACACTTAGGCCAGGGAACAGGTCATTATGCCTCTTCAGTCTCAGGTGTTTCTTTGAAAATGAGCCGGTCAGGCCAGCCTTGTGGCGTAACACATTAAACCACCATTTGCAATACCAGCATCCCAGATCAGAGCATCAGTTCAAAGCCCGATTGCCTTTTGATCCAGCTCCCTGCTAATGTGCCTGGGAAAACTGCAGAGGATGACTCAAGTGCGGGGTCCCTTCACCCACCCGGGGGTAGTGAATCCTAGAAGAAAATGAGTCAGAAAACCTGTGAGTAACTGTGTTAACTTCACGAAAGGAAGTATGTAAGCGACCTGGGCATGGGGCAGGAAAGCGCGTGGAGATGGTGCCCACTGCCACTGAGTGGTCTCCTCGCCCACCCTTCTGATCTGCTCTTTTCGACCCATCAACTGGCTCAGTGCGGAACGTTGCACGCAGCTGCTCAGGCTGGGAGCATCTTGCAAATGCACCTAGGTACAGCTTCAGCCTCTACCCACCGGCAAGAGGGCGGTGTGGATCCCAAGGACGGCAGTGGCTATAGGGAGGTTCAGGCGCCATGCTGGGCCCCTAAAGGGGCTCCCAGCCTCTGCCCGCGGGGCTTTCCCTGGCCACTCACCTGTGACCCCAAGCCTCGGTGAGCCCCCATCCCCGGGGACACGGGAGAGGAAAGGGGACCTCCTTTCCATCCCTGCATTCGCCCCAGGGGGCCGCACTTCCTCCCTGCTGGTCCCATTGCCAGCTAGGTTTGTTTTCCAAACTTTCTCCTAATCCTTCTAACCTCCCCCCAGCTCATCTGCCTACAAAGCTGCGAGAAGCATTTACAGTGGTACTTCTTCCTGGCGCTGGTGCCGGCTCCATAGGAGCTGCTGGGACACATCTCCAGGTGGGGCCCCAGGACTGGAGGAGTTGGGGAGGGGGCTTCATCTCTAGCTATTTTTCTTCACATTCCTCTGAGACTTTTGTCTTGATTTGTCTTCTTTCTACTTTTCCTTCTCAAACTTCTCCTCAGTGTGCTGATCCCTGAGTGGCAGGTGGGGAGAGAAGATGGGGTCTTGGCTTTGTGTCCAGCTCATCCCCCTCGGTTTCTAGGCAAGGACTGGAGCCCCAGACCTGGGAGGGGATGCCTGCCAATCACACGGCAGGCAGGACGCAGGCTCTAAACTGGGGGCAGCCTCATCCTGCTCTAAAGGAGCTGCTGACAGTTTCTCAACTTTCAGAGGACCATGCAGACAAGGGCTTCGATCTGCAAGCAAAAAAAGGGCTTGAGGGTGTACAGCAGCCTCCTCCCATCATGGCAGCAGTCTCTCCCCTCCAGCCATCACATCCCTTCAACTTACTGGGTGGCAAGGACGAGAGTGGAGGGAAGACCACAGAGGCCCAAGGAGGAAGATGAAACAGCGCATGTCCAGAGGGAAGGGCATGAAGCAGACGTGGGGAGGAGAGAGTGGCTGAGGCTAAGGATCTGGGGTTGTCTGTGGAGGAGGGAGGAGACATGGGCTGAGGGAGAAAGAGGGAGCAGAGGGCTGGGGTGGACGCCACACCCCCCGCATGACATTACAACCACAACAGAAAACTGAGTGCTCCTGTCCCCAGGGCTGGCTGGGCACAGGGCTTGTGTGACAATGCTGGTCATTAGAGTGACCCACCAGGGGGAGAGTGGACAGACAAGACAGGAGTCTCACGCTGCAAACTAAACAAGTGACCATCTCGTGCAGATGTGGACGAATAGCCGGTCTCCCCAGCACGTTCTTTCACGGAAAGAAACCAGGTGCGAAGGAACATGATTCCATTCGCCTGGAGTTCGGGGCAGGCAGCGGGGCAACAGCCACGGAGTGGGAAACTCTGGCTACTTAGGGGTGGGGGAGCTCTGCTGACCTGAGGGGGGAGGCCTCCTGCTGGGATGATGGGCCCGATCTGCTCTCCACCCACCCACCCTGCCGTGGGGCAGGCTCTGTGCCTGCGTCTGCAAGCTGCGGGACCCACACTTGGCATCTGTGCAGTTTACCGCATGCAAATTACATGTCAATGGCTTTTAACGAAAAAAAAAAAAATACCAGCAGCAGAGAGTGGTGTTATCCACACATGTGACTTTCTGCACTTTGCCGAATACGCTTCAGACAGAGTGAGAGAGAGGCCTGGAAATAGCTATTTAAATTAGGCAAGGGATATTGCCGGTCTCGGGGCCTATAGGAACCTCTTTCTAAAATGATCTCGGACAGGGACACCTGCTCCCGGGAGCCTCTCTCTGTTTAAACATCCCACCAGGGGTGTGACTCTTTAAAGATTGCATCCCTTTGTGCGCATGAGGTGGGGCCAGCGTTACTCAGCCAAGGCAGAGGAAATCTGCCCTGATCTCAAGCACCAGCCTGTATAGGACCACTGGGAAAGGTGCATAGGGGCCCCACCTTGCATCCCTGGAATTCTTTTCCAACCGTGAGCTTAGCTGTTGGCAACACGGGCTGCGTGGGTTGTTTCCTGGATCCCGACTCTGGCAGGAGAGGTGAGTCCACCGTGGACTTTGAGGCCAGCGCTACATTCATGGCTTTCTCCCAGCCTCAGGCTTTACCCTGGAGAGAAAGGAGAACGTACCCCTGTGGTGAGAGAGTCACGGGGTGGCTGCTGATTCATTTTCTTTCCACCATAATGCTGTTAACATTACTCCTGCCGCCTTTTAGTTCTGGGGAAGTGTTTCCGGCTTGTCACAACCAGAGAAGTAAAAGCACCAACACTTGGAATAAAGCTAACAGATAGCCAGCCGATGTCCTTTCAAAGTCACACTCCAGCCCTCCTGACGGTCATCTCCCACTCCGGGGACTGACTGATTATTTACTATTGATTAGGATCCGGACTCTGCAAAGATAGCTGCTAACTGGTAGGAACCGGATAAGGTGCAAATTATTTTTGTCTGGCCGAGATGCAAATGATTTCTTTCCAGTAGGGAAGACAACTCCGAGCTTGCGATTTTATTGCCTTATAGAACATTAACCAGTTTTGTATCTAACTTAGCAATCTCATGAATATTCCACAATCTTCTTGCCGTTTCTGCCGCCTTACTCTCTCCTCTCCGTGGATGATTCTTCTTTTTTTTTTTCATCTCATTGAACCAGCTTTGTAAGTCTGCTTCACTAATAAGCTGCAAAAAAGAAAATAAAGCCCCTTACGGCCCGGGCACATTCTCACTCTATTTCGGTGAGAATTGAACTGTGCTGGAAGAAGCTCAGCACAGCGTCTGCTCTCTCCTTGGGCCAACTCCACGCACTCTTTGGGCCACCTTGGGTCAGTCTTACTGCCTCTGGTCCTTAGTTGTTGCTAAGTTTACTCATTTCTGTTTATTTCAAAGTGACACTAAGAGAGAGGAGGATCTTCCACTGATCCACTCCTCAAATGCCTCCAACAGCTGGGCCTGGGACTGGCTAACGACAAGTGCCCACAACTCCACCTGGTCTCCCACAAAGGAGGCAGGGAGCCATCACCTGCTGCCTCCAGGGGCATTAGCAGGGCATCTGAAGGGCACAGTCCCGGGATGGGAAGTGGTGCTCTGAGAGGGGAGGCAGGCACTACAAGTGGTGCCTTAATCCACTGCCCATAGACTGACCCTGATAGCTGTTTTAGCTCCTTTTGCAGGGAGGCAACACCCACAGGATACAAAGAAGAGAGGTGCTGGGTGGGACTGTGTGGGGCCACTCCCACTTCTTCCTCCCCCTCTTCTTTCCATTTTAGGAATTAGTAGCTATGCTCCTGCTGCATCTGCAACAGTTTCCTTCTTTTTTTTTTTTAAGATTGATTAATTGATTTGAAAGGCAGAGTTACAGAGAACGAGACACAGAGGGAGAGATCTTCCATCCACTGGTTCACTCCCCAAAATGGCTGTAGCGGCCAGGGCTGAGCCAATCCAAAGCCAGGAGCCAGGAGCCAGGAGCTTCTTCCATGTCTCCCATGTGAGTGCAGGGGCTCAAGGAATTGGTCCATCCTGCACTGCTCTCCTAGTCCATTAGCAAGAGTTGGATCAGAAGTGGAGCAGCCTGGACTGAAACTGGTGCCCTTATGGGATAGCAGCACCGCAGGCTTAGCCAGTCAGACCCTCCCTCACCAGTTTCTCTAAATGCTGATACATGCTGTTGATTTCACATTCTGCAATTCCATGTCATTAAAATGTTCTCGTGTGGACGAGATGGCCGAGTGGTTAAGGCGATGGACTGCTAAAATGTTCTCATGATCAGATGAGGTAGAATCTACTATTCCTACCTTACAGATAAGAAAACTGAGGCTCTGGGACATTGAATAATTTCCCCAAGACACGCTACTTGGAAGCGATGGAAACTGTTATATCTCACGCACCTCACACAACACACACACACTCCTTTCTTCTTTGTGTTTTCCAAGCTTCAGGAAATGAACATACGCTGCTTTCCTCACCAAGACAAAGTCCTGCAGGTGACCAAGTCTGGAAAGACGCCCCTGTTCCCCTCTTCTCCATGCCTCGCCCTGCCCCCACACCAGCTGGGGCTGCGGCAGGACAGCCAGCATCTGGTCTTGCTGACATCTGCTCAAAATGTCGCTGGCAAGCTCTGGCCCCTGGGGAAGCTCCGGAGGCAAGTCTGGAGAAGGGGAAGGGGGAAGGGATGTGAAACTTGGCTGCTCCCCAGCGCCACTCCCACTGACCATCACCCCAGGGCCCCTGGGCAGAGGGCAGAAGCATCCAGCCGGGAGCAGACAACCCGAGGCAGGTGAGGCCAGAGCCCGAGAGGGAGGGGCTGGGGAGCTAAGGAACTCAGGGAAGCAGGCAGCTGGTCCAAGTAGCCAGAACCCCCCACCCTGCCATTGCCACCAAGGCAGACGGGCAGGGGCTGAGGCTGGCCAGCTGTGGGCCCCACCAGCGCTGGCTCAGGCAGCATCCCGAGTGAGCAGAGGGGACATTAGCTTCCTGAGCCAGACTTGCAGAAGATGCGGAATGAAGCAGGTCTACAGTTTCTGGGTCCTGGCCCCAAAAGCCCAAGGAGCCAGGAGCAGGCTCCGGGTACCAGAGCCAGGAGGGGGCTGTGGGGGACAGCACACCCCAGGTGATGTGCAGACTGATGAGCAGGTACAGGGTGTCATACGTGTGTGTCTGCACAGCTCTGCCATCTGGGCGAGAGAGTGTTGATTAAATAAGGAGCCGGCACTCGATAAATATTTGTTCAATGAAATCGATCAACCATGGGAGTGTATGAATGTTTGCGCCCCCACGAAGGAGGGAAGCCAGCCGCTTGGCTCTTGGTCTGTGTGTCTGGCTACTGTAGTGGGTTTGGAACTGGTGGACAGGGCTGTGTGGGAAGAGGTTGGGTCTGACTGTGACTGTGTGGCTGGGCTCAGGCTTCTGCGGGTCTCTGTATGATGCTGTGGTTCTGGGGTGGGAAGTGTGGGGCCCTGGAGTTTAGTGGAGAATGTGTGCAAGGGGCACAGAGCCGCACCTCTGGTGTTCGTGAGGAGTGGGCTGTGTCCCGCCTGCCCAGGCTCCGTCCATGTCTCCACAGGGCTGGCAGCATGGAGATCTCATGGAGCTGGCTGGTGGTCTGTGTGCTAGCCACATGTCTGGCCTCTGGGGTGACCCAGGATGTGTGCCAAGCCCCCAACGGCAGGGATGGGGTCCCAGGGATACCTGGCCGACCGGGTCGGCCTGGCCTCAAGGGCGAGAGAGGGGCGCCTGGTGAGTAGCCTCGCTCTGGGCACAGCTCTACAGCCTGGTTGGGGAGTGGGGAGGCAAAAGCCCCTCTAGTTGGTACTTAGCCCTAGGAGCTGGGGAGTCCTAATCAGTCCCCCCTCCTCTTACTGCCTGGATCCTCTTTCCTCAGCCTCACCTTTCTCCTCCAGAAAATGGGTTGGTTCTAGTCATGAAGGTCTTGGGTCCCTGGTCCTTGACTAGAAGGCTTGGGTTCCAGGGATTTTGCTGTGTGGCCTTGAGCAAGCGACTGGCCCTGTCTGCACCTCAGTTGCCTCAGCTGTGAAGTAGAAAGACAGCCTTGCCCAGTATAGAAAGAGGCACCTGCACCCCCCAATTCTGCCCCCGCTTCCCTCTCCAAACCTCAGAAAGTTTCTAGAGTAAAAGCACTGAGGATGATGGAAAAGGGAGGAAGTTCCAGGGTGAGAAAGAAAATCTGGTGTGACCCCTCTGCGAGCAGACCCGAAGGCCAGGCAGACCCCAAGCCTGGGCAGGGGGAGGGGGAGTCTCCAGCCTGCAAGGGTGCGGAGGCGCAGCCGCCAGCAGGACACCGCAGAGCCAACAGGGCATCCCATTCGGCCCACGTGCTGCTGCTCTCCATTTTTCAGCAGAGGCTCAGAGAAGTTGGCACAGTTATCTAAGGTCTCACAGCTAATCTGAATCTAGTCTGTCCTGCCCACCACCACGCGGGGCTCCCAGTCCTGTCCCGAGGACTGGCCAGCGCTAGACTCTCACTCTCGGTCTGCCGGCCCTTTCTCCCCACAGGGGCCCCTGGCATGCGCACGGGCATCCGAGGCCTAAAAGGAGACCCTGGGGAACCAGGTCCCCCCGGCAGCCCTGGCAAGGTGGGCTTCCCAGGGCCCAGTGGCCCTGTAGGGGACCGCGGCAGCCCGGGACCCAAAGGCACCAAGGGCTACCCAGGCAACATCAGGGACCAGCCACGGCCGGCCTTCTCGGCAGTGAGGCGGAACCCGCCGACAGGCGGCAACGTGGTCATCTTCGACACCATCATCACCAACCAGGAAGAGCCGTACCAGAACCACTCAGGCCGCTTCGTGTGCAACGTGCCTGGCTTCTACTACTTCACCTTCCAGGTGGTGTCCAAGTGGGACCTCTGCCTGTTCATCGCCTCCTCCTCCAGGGCGCAGGTGCGCCGCTCCGTGGGCTTCTGCGACAGCAACAGCAGGGGACTCTTCCAGGTGCTGTCGGGGGGCACCGTGCTGCAGCTGCAGAAAGGGGACCAGGTGTGGATCGAGAAGGACCCCACCACGGGCCGCATCTACCAGGGCAACGAGGCCGACAGCGTCTTCAGCGGCTTCCTCATCTTTCCATCCAACTGAACTGCCTCCTGTGCCCCAGCTCTGCCACCCCGCTGCTCACCGCCCCCTCTATCCCCCACACTCTACTCTGTGGAATGAGGAAGGGGGGGTGCGGTGCTGTTGGATGAGCGGCCAGAAAGGAGAGACCCGACTCCGAGACTCGAAACCCCTCCACCTGCTCTCAGCCATATCTCAGCCCCTCCCCCAAAATAAATGCCTCTCTACCTGCTTGGGTTGGCTTCGCTGGCTCCCCGCCGGGGGAGGGCAGGTGAGGAGGGGGCGCTCAAGGGTGATCAGGACACCAGAGCGAGCAGGAGGCAGCCCTGTCCTAGGCTCTCCCTAGCTGGGTGCTTCAGGTTCAGACCCTGGCACCATCCCCTTTCTAGTTGTCACTGGCGTGCCTCTTACTTCATGTCCGCCATTGTGTGGTCTCAATTTCCTTCTCTGTAAAATGGGACCAATTGCAGCTCACCCCTGGGAGGGTGGTTGGGATGATCTGATGGCCTCCCAGTAGAGCATGGGAGCAGGTGCTGGCTCCCAGGAGTTTAGGCGATTATTCTGCTTCCTGTTGACAGTTGCACCCCCCATCTCACAGACAGTGAAACTCCACCGGCCCAGGTATCCACGGGCAGGAGCTGGAACAGGACCGAGCCTGCCAACAGTCACACTTGTGGTTTAACCACTGCCCTGCTGGCCACTGGTCACCTGCCTCTGTGGCTGCATATAACTCCCGCCCATGTGTCTGCTGCCCTGTCCCAGGAAGACGTGGGCAGGAATCCGAAAGAAGGCACAGCAGGACAAGGGCACTGGCAGCCATCCCTGCAGCTTGGTCTCCGTGTACTGCCCAGCAGACAGGGAGGCCATGGCTGCTGCTTGCATCGCCTGCGGGGCATCCCGCCCGGGCACTTGGGCATCTGGAACCCCCACGGTGCATCCCTGGGGTCCTGCTAGTCCCCTTAGGCAGCTGCTCAGAAGGAACCTGCTCCCACATGTGTGCGTGGGCTGTGGAGCCACGGGGAGGCCAGGAGGTCAGCAGTGACAGTCTAATGTCCTTTGTCTCTTCTCAGAGGAACCTGCTTGTACCAGTGTGCTGTGTGCACATGCACACATATGTATCACAGCCATACATACCACCAGGCACCCATGTGCATATTAGGCATATATACACCACAGTCTCATACACGTCCATACATGCATAATCAAACATATACACATATTAGTCATACACACATGTGTGCACTGTACACATGATTCCACAGACACACACATCATGGCCGCACACACACACCACTGTCACACACACATACACATCTATACCTCGCTTGGGATGCGTGTGGCCCTACTTGCCCACCAACATGTGACATGGCGATGCCCCTCTGGGTTCAAGACAGGCACCCCTCAGAGAGGCACACTGGGGACGCGCCCCCTCCCTACCCTCCACACACACCAGGGGTGCCCAAGCTGCTGTCCCAGCACTCACAGCCGCAGACACCCAGAGAAGATCCACAAACCCTCCAAAGTGCCCCCCAAAACACACCACACACACACACACACACACACACACCTTGAGCTGTGCGTGCCAGGTACAGCGTCCTTGCTTTGGGGTGGAACTAGGGAAGTGCTGGTGCAGGATGGGTCAGGCCGCCTTTCCGGGATGGGCTGCTTTGGCTGGGACCACTGAGTATGGGCTGAGACTGCCACCTGCTGGATAAGATAGACCTTGGCGCAGAGGACTTGTATGGGGGCTGGCGTCACAGTTTGGTGCCCCTGCCCATGTAGCATGGTTCTGGTCCTGTCTTCTCTGTCCCCTAGCTTCCACCCACCCAGTGGGACCTCACTGGACACTCTGAGATCCCCTCATCACTGGACAGACAGGAACGCCACTCAGCAGGGCAGATGCTGGGTGCTGGCATCCTGCTCACGCCTATAACACACACTGTCCCAGGTGGTAAGGAGGAGGAACAAAAGTTCAAAGTCAAGGCCATGGAATCACTGCCTGAGAGTCACACACAGGGACAGGGATGGGGCAGGGGTCAGAACCTCTTCTCCCATGAACCTCCCATGACGGGAGGGAGAAGCGGAGCAGATCTTCCAGCCTGTCCCTGACTGGCAACCCCTCACCATCCACAATGAGCTCCAGCAGCAGAGGCCCAGGTTGGGGGACGGTTCCTCTGGTCCAGCTGGGGAAGGCAGTGATGACAGGAAAGCTGAGCTTTCCATGGGCAACAGAGGCTCCCACGCTCACACCCTGCCACACCCCCAGGGTACAAAAGGGCCGAGTGAGGCCCAGAGAACCCGTGATTTGCTCAAGGCCTTGAGACAAGGGAGTGGCAGGACTGCAAGAGAAGCCCAAGGCTGCTGGCTCTTCTGGACTCCCACCTCTGAGTGCAGCAGCCAGGATGGGACACGGACGCTTCCAGACCAAGTCCTGTCCTTGGCAGGTGCGTGTGAGGCTGGCTTCTGGAGCAGCGGCACAGAGGGTTCTCAGGGCGAGACTTAGAACTCCAAGAAACCAGGCAAACCAGGGATAGCTTCTCCCTGAGTCTCGATTTTCTGTCTTGCCACGGTTTAGCCCTTCCCCCCCGGGATGTGGTATAGCAACTGAGCCACAGTCAACTTAGCACCACCACACAGGGTGACAGGCGGAGCCTGCTTTTGGGAGCCTCTGTAGTCTGGGGTCTTATGCTCACTCACACACACACACACACGTATTCACACATGCATGATCGTACATGTATGCACACAAGCACCCCTTAACCAGATGCTGGCAGTGGCCATTTCCTCATTTCTGACCCTCTGGAACAGGCAGGGGGAGGGAGGGGGACAGGATGTTGCTGGGGTCAGTCTGGCTCAGCACCCAGAAGGAAATGTGGACTCAGGAAAACTGATGAGAAAGGGGATGTGGGCTGTGGTGCAGAGAGGAGGCCAGGGGGCTGTCCAGCCCCGCCCTGGGCCGTCCTGGCTCAGGCCGCCCCAACACAGTGTTGGCATGCCTAGGAAAGGGCTCGCAGATTGGAAGGCCTCTCTGTGAGCCATACAGAAGTCCCCCACCCAGGTGAGGATGGCACCCTGCCCATGGGACAGCCGATGTCACCTTCCTGAAACATGACACCAGGGACAGCTTGGCTGATGGGTGTCAAGGGTGTGGGGTTGGGGTAAAAGGGTGGGTCCCAGGACCAAGAAGGATGGCTGGGACATGAGGCTGAGTGGGCCAGTTGTGCATCTCCCCCCACCCCAGGCCTGCTGCCTTCGCAGGATGGATGTGAGCCCCACCTTCCAGCCCCTGCATGGGGCACACCTGCTGCTCCTCCTGCTGGCCCTACCACTTGGAAGCCAGGCCAGCACAAGCTGCTACGGAATCCCTGGAATGCCAGGCCTGCCTGGGACTCCAGGAAGGGATGGGCATGATGGGCTGCCAGGACCCAAGGGTGAGCCAGGTGAGTCTGCCTATCTGGAGTGGTGGGGCAGGGGCAGGGGCAGAGCATCTGACTGGGCTGGTTAGGGGGCCAGGACTTAGGTGTTGCAAGCAGGAAGCCCACCACCTCTTGCCCCTGCTGCTCCAGGACTGAGGCCACTCCATGGCCATCCAGATCCTCTATCCTCAGAGCCCAGGCACCGGGCTGCCCTGGAGCTTTGCCTCGCGGCCTCTCCTTTTCCTCCTCCGTGCCAGGGAGCAGGCTGAGCAGCTACCGGGAAGCCCTGTCCAGGAGGAGGCCTTTGCCAGCCTGTAAGGGTCTCTGCTTACATTTAGCCCACAGGGTGGACAGCCTTGTGACCTAAATAGAACCATCTCATCCGACCCTGGGATTCCTCCAGCATGTTCTGGAGACCCCATTGGGCTCTGCTGACTCACATCCCATCCTCCATGACAAATGTGGAAACAGGCAGAGAGGCAAAGGGGCTGTGGAAATGTAACCAAGGTCAGAGGTCAAGTCCAGGGGAAGCAAGACTTCTCTCTCCTTAGGCTATATCTTGCTCCCACACACTGCTGCCAGGCAGATGGTCCATACGGGAAGAAACTTCTAGAGACCACACCTGGCTAGTCAGCCCGAGAAAGACACCCTAGGACTGCCCTGGCCTGTCTCTTGCCCTGTCACTTCCCTCCTGCTTTCTCTTTGCCTAGGAATCCCAGCTATCCCAGGGATCCGAGGACCCAAGGGTCAGAAAGGCGAACCAGGCACACCCGGCCATCCAGGGAAAAACGGCCCCATGGGAGCCTCTGGGATTCCGGGGGAGCCTGGGCGCAGGGGCCCTCCAGGAGAGCCAGGTGTGGAGGGCAGGTACAAGCAAAAGCACCAGTCAGTGTTCACGGTCACTCGGCAGACTGCCGAGTACCCGACACCCAATGGTCTGGTCAAGTTCAACACGGTCATCACCAACCCTCAAGGGGATTACGACACAAGTACTGGCAAGTTCACCTGCAAAGTGCCCGGCCTCTACTACTTCGTCTACCACACCTCAAATACAGCCAACCTGTGTGTTCAGCTGTACCACAACGGGAACAGGATGACCGCCTTTTGTGACCACACGTCCAATACCAAGCAGGTCAGCTCGGGCGGGGTGTCCCTGCGGCTGCAGGTGGGCGACGAGGTGTGGTTGGCCGTCAACGACTACAATGGCATGGTGGGCACCGAGGGCTCCGACAGCGTCTTCTCTGGCTTCCTGCTCTTTCCTGACTAGGGGGCACAGCCCACAGCTGTCCCTGTCTGCACCCCTGTCCAAGCCTTTGTCCCCACCTGATGGACTCCTCCTCCAGGAAGCCTGCCTTGATCCCTTGGTCCACAAATTCTCTTCCTTCTCTGTGCAGCTTCAGAAGTTACTCCTTGTACCTAATACCTGCTGGAAACCTCACTGGGTTTTTTTTTGGGGGGGGGGCGCGTATTGAAAGAAATGGGGAGAAATACAGATGAACAAATAAATCAGTGAAAACGCCTGGCTTGAGTTCCTCACTGTCCATTCCTTGAATGTAGCAGCTTCAGCTTGGTATCAGGCTGGACGTGGGACATCTCACAGGTGCTCAGGAGAGCCTGGCTCCCAGCAGCCCCAACGGAACTGACTGCCAGCCCCCTCTGCAGGAGAGGCACTGTGGCCGCTAGCAGCACTAAGCTTGCTGGCTGGCAAGCGTGCATGTGGTCTCCAGGCCCTGCTGAATTTGGGGAGCAGCTTGGACTCAGGAAGATACAGCATGGGCATCGTGGTCTGAACAAATGAGTGAATTGGGTTAATGGATGCTTATGTGGGTAAATGAACAGCTAAAAGCATGAACGGGTGAATGAAAATCCTGCTAGTGGCTGATGGTGTTACGGCAGAGCAGACTAAGGTGTTACCTGTAACACCGCAGGTATCCCGCATGGGCACTGGTTCAAGTCCCAGCTGCTCCACTTCCAATCCAGCTCCCTGCTAATGCACCTGGGAAAGCAGCAAGGATGGCCTGAGTGTGAGGATCGTCCCAAGCACATGGGTGACCCAGATGGAACTGGGGTTCCTGAATTCAGCTTGAACAAACCCTGGCTCTCGTGGCAATTCACAGAGTGAAATTGGAATATGATAGATAATATCTCTCTCTCTGCCTTTCAAAATAGATCTTTTTTTAAAAAGTCACAATAGCTAACACTTATTGAGCATTCACTATACACTGCGCATATGCTAAGTGCTTTATACATTTTTTTCTTATTATTATTTGAAAGGTTAACTTTTTTATACAGAGAGAAGAGAGGCAGGTCTTCTATCTGCTCAATCATTCCCCAAATGGCCACAATGGCCAGAGCTCAACCAGTCCGAAGCTGGAGGCCAAGAGCTTCTTTCTGGGCTCCCAGGTGAGTGTGTGGACTCAGAGGCTCTGCCATTTTCTGCTGCTTTCCCAAGCCATAAGCAAGGAGTTAAATTGGAAGTAGAGCATTTAGGACACAAACCGGCACCCACATAGGATGCCAGCACCACAGGCAGAGGATTAGCCTGCATGCTACCGTAGCAGCCCCAGTGCCCCACACATATGAACTCTGTGAGTGTTCATAACAATGTCCTGTGAGATGGCTGTGGGTGGATGGGGGTGACAGGGAAATGGCGCTCACATATCTGACTTGCAAACTGGGGGCTCCGGGAGTTTGTCTAAAGTCCCTGCTGCCCACAAGCCTCCAGGTGCTGTTGGCTTTGAGGCTGTTGGTGGTTGGGACCAGCTGCTATGGATCTAGCACCTGCCCAGGCCCCTGGGTGCTGGCTTAACTACTAAAAGATTTTTTTTAAAAATGACTCTCCTGGGCAGACCTGAAGGGTTTGCAACAGAACTGGGGGAATCTGAGGCATGCTTAGGTCTGGGAGCAGCTGGCCCACCTGGCTGGCATCTCAGCTTAGTTCACAAGGCCCCAGAAAGCTCCTGGAGGCCGTGGCAGGCAGAGGTGGGCTGCCAGAACAGCAGGCCTGGCCAATGCATTCTCATGGTCAGGACCCCTCTGATGTCCACAGTGGGCCACAAGATATATGTGTGGGGCCAACAGGCAGACAGAGATGGAGCAGGTGGCAAGAGGCAGGGGCCGCAGCTGACCTCACCATGCCCAGGCACCGGGCCTTCACAGCTCCCCCTCCATCAGTCACCCAGCCACCTATCCACTGGCCCAGCAAGGCCACGGGTGCTCCGACTTCTCTCATCTGTCTTTGGCTCACAAATCAATACTGTGCTCGTGTAGGCCAGAGTCACAGCAGAATCCGTGCTTGGCAAGCAAGAGTTTCCGGGCTGGTTCCGTTCTCCTTATCTGCCTCTCTTTGTCAGGAGAGGCAGACCTTTGAAAATGCCCACTTCACTGTTGTGCTGCGGGTGGAGGGAGGCAGAGAGGGCACAGGAGCCAGGACAGGTCCCCCTGGTTGCATAAAAACAGAGGCTTCCCTACCCTCTGCAGGGCTTATCCACTCTGTGGGCCACAGGCCCAAAGATCAGCAGCTACCACTCAGGGGTCAAGGCCCAGGGACACAACCTCCAGCCCCTGATGCCCATATCCAGGTCTCCTGTGGGCCCAAGGAGTCCAGGCTCCACCAAATCCCTTCCTGCGCATAAGACAGGTTCTATGTTTGCATTGGGTGCTCACCAGGGACTGACCACCCAGAGGGGCCCTCACCTGCAGACTGAGCTCACTGACTCCCCAGGGACCCCAGGAGACCAGTGCTCAAGCCCAAGGAGGCTGAAGCCAGCCCCTGTGCCTGTAGTCACACAGTTAAAAAGTCACGTGGCTGGGTTCAAACTTGAAAGTGGTCCATTCCAAAGCCCAGACTTGATCCACTCTCTGCTGGGTCTTGCCCTTAGCCTTGCTGCTTCCACCCTAATGAAAGCCAGCTTTCCCAAGTGCTACCTGCCACCAGGGAATTACAGACCACAACCAGGCCTTCAGATGGGACCCTGCACCTGCAGCCCACCAAGTTCCCGCTGCCCTTTCCCTCTCCCCCCCCGGCTCCTTTTGGGTTTACAGGGGTCGAGCCCAGAGCCCTGCTGGTTTTATCAAGCTTCCTTTCCTCCCCTTTCATTTCATGCACTTGGTGCTAGATTTCCATGTGTCAGCATCCACAAGCCAGGGACATTTTTTTTTTTTTTTAAATCTCCAAACACAGAGATCAAGACACCTCCCGTATGTGCAGTTTCTGGTGCTTGGTGGCGGCTGTCCCTGGGATGCCTCCGAGAAGGGAGTCTCGCTACCTTCAATTGCAGAGGGCTGCTACCCTGCTGCCTGGGATGTCAGCCATTGAACCTGCCACCTACATAGGTGTGAGCCCTGGCAATGGCTTTTTGTGTGTGTGTGTGATGCTTAACACAGCAGCATAAATCTTAGGATGTCATCTGATGTTGACCACCAATGACCCCAGTAGAACGGGCACAACAGGGTCCAGAGCCATAGCTGACTGTCTTCCTGCTCCATTTCCAGGGCCTGGCTTATAACAGCCAACGTTGCCTGTGTAAGGATGAAGACTGTCCTCTCTGGGCCTCAGTTTCCCCACATGCAGAATGAGGAGGCTGGGTGGGGTCTCCTCCAAGCCCTCCTCCTGCCCTAAGCTGGTGTCATTCCGGGATCAGCAAGCAACAGGCCCCCAACTGCTTCATATTGTCACAGCCTCCAGCCCAGCTTGAGGCAGAGGCAGGGCCATAAATAAATAATGAGCACATTTAAAATGCATTATTAGATTATTTCGGAGTGCCAGGAAAGCACGGAGGTGCAGAATGCGAGGTTGGAGGGACGGCAGAGATGAGCCCAGAAAGGGGGCACCTGGGCCATGAGGCAATGCTGATGATGAACACACCCGACACCCCCACTTCCCCCACATGCCCCTTCCCCTCCATCAGTCCTTCCATGCTCCCCCTAGTGGTCAGTGAGAATTGTTCAGCAGGTGGAATAGTGGCCTCAGCACATGGCAGAGAAAACAGGGCTTCCCTTGGTTGCCTTTGGCTGAGAGCATTTGACAGGCAAGTAGGACTCAAGGGTCCCCACATCACCTCCTGCTGGGTGTGCCCTGGCATCAGTGCCAGATCACAAGGCTACAAACACAAGATGCAGCACAGCCTCCTTGCACAGCCTGTGTGCCCCACAGCTGCTGAGTCGGCGAAACCCAATTGGCCACCCCCCAGCCCCAGTTACAGTAAACCCCTCCAGAAGGCAGAAATGGGATCTGAAACTGCCTGAGGGCAACAGGGTGGGGAGACAGTCGGGAGATGGGAAGTGGGGGGGGTCTGCAGGAGGGGGCAGTCAGGGGAAAGCCCTTCCTGTTCCCGGGACACAGAGCTTCCGCTTTGGAGCAAAGAGCAGCGGGCTCTGAGCTCCTAGTCCCACTGCTGCCCAGCTCAGCGGCCTCAAAGGACACCCAGTCCCCAGGTGAGGAGGGGGCTGGTGTGGCAGGGAGGTTGTGACACCCAGCGCGTGGGCCAAGGCACCCAGTCTAGACCAGCCTTGTGTGTTTAACCGAGCAGAGAGTGGGGTGAACCTTGGCAAGCAGATGAGTGGAGACTCCGGCAGAGGGTTCTGGGGTCCTGGACTCTGTGCTTGCATGTGCTGGTCACCTGACTCTGTCACTTGAGACCCCCTTTGAGGAAACCATCCTGGGCTGCTGCCAGTCCCAAAGAAGCTCAGGATCTCCCATAGCCAAACGTACACTCTGCTCAACTGTGGCCGTGACTCCAGATCAGAGGTGGGGTTAGAACCCAGGTTCCCCTCGGCCAGCCCTCCTTGCCAGCACCTGGCTGCTGTCATTCATCAGCAGTGCTTAGAAAGCTCAGCGTGGTCCTGGCAAGTGGAGAGCTTGGTGAGCAGCTGAGCTGAGAGGTGCTGGTCAGGTGTCCTGGAGAGAAGGGTCCCAGGGGCTGTCTCTCTGGGGCTGCTATGTTCCATCGTCCTGACAGCACCTCGGCCAGAGAGGCCGTGAGAGGCGAAGCACTGGCTGAGGCCATGCACTCAAGCAGCAGCATAGGCAGAGTTCAAGGTCAGCTCAGCCAGACTCCAACAAGGGACCAGGAAGAGGCGAAAGGGTTCCCACTGGCTGGGCTGGTGGGGCCAGGTCAGGTGAGTTCTAAGGATGCTGAAATGGACAAGAATCGGGATATTTCCAACTTCCGCACCCCGGTCTCCAGCTTCCCCCAGGGAGTCTGATGCACCAACACTATGTCCAACGCCCCACTGGCCAGAGCTCCGCAGCCCGGGGCCACTGCCGGCTGAACGAACCCCTCTCGCTGGGCGGGACCCCTTCCTCTCTCTCCTGGCATCTTCCCTCCTGCTCCCAGAATCATGGGCTCTTGGCTGATGGAGAAAATGATACAGTGCCCAAGGACCCTTACACTTCTCCAACTCACCAGGCTCCACCCTTCCAGGGAGAGATTTCTTTTATCTTTTTTTTTTTTATATTTTTAAGTTACTTTGTTGGAAAGTCAGATATACAGAGAGGAGGAGAGACAAAGAGGAAGATTTTTCCATCTGCTGATTCACTCCCCAGTGGCCACAATGGTTGGAGTTGAAACCAAGAGCCCGGAGCCTCTTCCAGGTCTCCCATGTGGGTGCAGGATCCCATGGCTTTGGGTCACGAAACAGGGAGCTAGATGGGAAGTGGGGCAGCCAGGATACGAACCGGAGCCCTTATGGGATCCCAGTGCATGCATGGTAAGGACTTCTAGCCGTTAGGCCACCATGTCAGGCCCAAGATTTCTATTATGCCCATTGTATAGGCAGGTAAACAGAAGCCGAACAGAAATGACTTTTCCTACACACACATACACACGGCTTCTACTTCTGGGCCACCCCTCCAAATATCCACAATGATCTCCAGGAGGGTCTCCCACGTGGGTGGCAGTAGCCCAGTTACCAAACCCATCACTGCAGCCTCCTGGGGTCGGCATTGACAAGAAGCTGGAGTCAGGGAACCAGAGCCAGGAACTCCAATGTGGGGTGTGGATACCCTAAAAAACAACTGCAAGGCCAAATGTTCACCCCAGTCTCTTCGGGGATGTCTCCACTAAGGCCACCTTCGCCCATGGCTTGTGCCATCTCAGCCTTGGGGTCTGCAGAGGTGGCCTTTCTCGCCTTGGCCCTAAGCCAACTTTCCCCAGCTGCAGGACACTAGTCAAAGCCTTCTTCCTCCAGGAAGCAGTCCCGCTTTACCACTCAGCCCACAGAGACCAGGATATATCTTACTCCTAAAATGGGAACTTATTGTGGCACAATGAGTTAAGCAAGCATGTGCAATGCCAGCATCCCTTCCTACTAATGTATGTGCAAGGCCACAGAGAATGGCCCACATGCTTGGGGCAGGGGCAGGGTGGGCTTCCTGCCACCCACATGGGAGACTCAGATGGAGTTCCTGGTTCCTGGCTTTGGTCTGGGCCAGCCCTAGCTGCTGTGGACATTGGAAGCGTGAACCAGCGAAGGGCAGTCTCTCCCTGTCTCTCTCTCTCTATCTCCCTCTCTCTCCTTCTCTCCCTATCTCTCTCTCTCTCTGTGTCTCTTTCTGTCACTCTGCCTTTCAGGTTGATTCATAAATTTTAAAAATGAGACTGTGTCTTGGCTCCAGGACAGCCGTGGGATCCAGGGGCTGTCCTGCTGGGGAAGGGCCCTGTGCCCTGTGGCTCTGTCTTTACCAGCAATCACAGATGTGTGTATAGCTCTCTGGCTCTCAAATAACTTTTTTTACAAATAGGCTGAAATGTCTCAAAAAGGTAAACATAGAATTCCTGTGACAGTGGGAATTCTGCTCCTAGGAGTACACCCAAGAGAGTTACAAACAGGTGCTCAAATCAGCGTGTGCGTGTTCCCAGCAGCACTAGTCACGGTGGCGCACAAGTCAACGCACCCAGAATGGCTGTCTGTGAGAAATGGCAGCACACAAGGCACTCTGCCCAGAGGGACACCACACAGGTGCAGGAAGTCCTGACAGGTGTGTGCACCGACAGGGGTGACCCCGGGAACATTACACTCAAAGGTCCCATTTGTAGGAAACATGCAGAACTGGTGAGATAGGACCATGAGAGGCCAGAGGCGGGGCGTGGAGGCAGCTGTCTTGTGTCCAGGGTCATTCACTGGCAGATGATGAGCTTGTCTTAGAAGTAGACCCAGGAGCCAGCGGCCACAATGCTACGAGGATGGCAGATATCACTAAATGCCCACTTGAATCAAGTCATTTATATTATGTGAATGTTACCTCAATGGAATGAAGAACAGGTGAGGATCACGCTCCTTCCTGTGCACCCCGAGCAGGTGACTGGACCTCTGGGGGCCTCGGAGCCCTGTCAGAACCATAGGCATGGAGTGGCCTCTGCATATGAGGCACGGGTGGCCTGAGCTGAGATGCTGCCCCCTACACCTGCAGTCTCATTTACATCCCTGCAATCCTCCCTCCGCCAACTCTGACCCTGCTGCCCCAACCTCTGCTCCACCCTGGGGCCTTTCTCCCACCACCCCTAATGAACCTTCACATGACGGCCTGAACGCCTCTTCTCTGACAGGAGCCTCTCCTGGATGGGAGTGCCTTCCCCAAGAGACTAGTCTCCCCTTCACAAGCCCGTGACCCTTCCCGCAACACCCCCACCCTTCCCTTCCAAGCATCAGTCTCAATCTGTGACCGCTCCTGGTGCCTCAGGGGTTGACCTCTTTCTCTGTCCCTCCCTCCCCCACCTGAGGGCACAGACAGGATTGTGAAGGCAGTGGCTGTATCTTGTGCATCACTGTGTCCTCAGCACCTAGTTCAGGCTCTGAGGAAGAGAAAACAATCAGTGAGCACATAGGGGGGTGGGTGGCTGCATGGATGCATGGATGCATATGTGCGTGGGTGGAGGCATCAATAGATACATGGATGGATGGATGGATGGATGGATGGATGGATGGATGGATGGATGGAGAGGGAAGAGTGGGTGATGGATGGGCATATGGGCAGGTGGATGACAGGCGTCACCATGAGTGACCTTCCACATCTCTCCCCACAGAAGGCGGCAGAAAGAGCATGGCAATGAAGAGCCCAAGAGGCAGCATCCCAGCACTGCTGCTGTTGCTCAGTCTGTTGGACGCTTCGCAAGCACAGAGCAGCTGCTCCGGGCACCCAGCCATCCCTGGCACCCCAGGCATCCCAGGATTACCTGGCTCTGATGGCAATCCTGGAACCCCAGGGGTAAAGGGAGAAAAAGGTATGATGGGCTTTGCAAACACATTAGTCTCTGGCCCAGACACCATCTCCTGTACCCCAAGTCCCAGTTGTCTGCCTGTGAGATTGCAAAACCCACAAACCCATTTGCTTGCTAAGCCTTTGTAATAGCTCTGCCAGTGGGGATTTCCTATTCCCACTTTACAGATGGGAAAACTGGTGTCCAGAAAGGTAGCCCAGTAGCTAGAACATGAATCTCTAGCAAGAGAGAGGGAGACGGAGAACACGCAAGAGCTCCTTGGAAACCACCCAGTCATGGGTTAGAATACAACTCCTGGGTCTGACTTCACCTCTCAACACTACCTCCTCACCTATCAGATGACACCCGGGCAGCAAGCCTGAAAAAAGCTGCTTATTCATTTGCGGAGCCAGCCACTCTCCCCAACTAAACTCATTTCATCTTCAGAATCCCAGACAACACAAGCTGAGTCTCACAGCGACTCATTACATCAAGGTGACACAGCCAGATACAGCACACGTGGCAGAACATAAACAAGTGTGTGTGTCCAGAGCCATGTTCCCAGGCACTCCTGGGTGCTGCTCGTCTGGAAAAGAGGGGTTTTGTTGTTGTTGTTGCTTGTTTTGTTTTGTGTTGTGCCAAACCAATGGCTGCATGGAGTGGTGGAGTTGAGAATTCTGAAGTTCACTTTGCAGGGGCAACAAAAAATGCATGTGTGCTGTGATGGATTAGGGATGTCTGCCATGGGTGTCAGAGTGGAGAGGGTTAACACGCATGCCAAATATTCATTATCCCCGCTCCAGACTTGTGCTTGTACAAGTTGGGGAGGAAGGAGGCCTTGGACCTTTCTCAGGGATGTTGACTCCTCTCCCTGCCAATTAGTCCCTGTTCCTGGCAAATGAAGGAGCAGTGCAGAACGCTGGGCCGGAAGCTGACTCTTCAAGGGCTGCCTCCTCTTCCTGACAGGTGGCAGACTCAGGCCCAGAGAGGGGCAGAGCCCTGCCCAAGGACACAGCCCAGGTACCTTCCTTTTGTCGCCAAAGATTCTGACCACCTCCTTTCCTTTGTGCCATTTTTTCTAGGACTTCCAGGACTAGCTGGCGATCACGGAGAGTTTGGAGAGAAGGGAGACCCAGGGAGTCCTGGGAATCCAGGAAAAGTGGGCCCCAAGGGACCAGTTGGCCCTAAAGGTGTCCCAGGAGCCCCCGGAGCCCCCGGCCCCAAGGGCGAATCGGGAGACTACAAAGCCACACAGAAGATCGTCTTCTCAGTCCTAAAGACCACCGCCACCCCTGTGCGCCGGGACCTTCCTGTCCGCTTCGAGCACACCATCACCAATGAGAACAACAACTACTATTCTCGGAGTGGCAAGTTCACATGTACCGTGCCCGGCCTCTACTACTTCACCTACCATGCCAGTTCACGAGGGAACCTGTGTGTAGGCATCTTTCGGGGCCGGGAGAAGCCACAGAAGGTGCTTACCTTCTGTGACTACTCCATCAACACCTTCCAGGTCACCACGGGTGGCGTGGTCCTCAAGCTGGAGATGGGTGAGAGCGTCCACCTGCAGACCAACGATAAGAACTCCCTGCTGGCCATGGAGGGGGCCAATAGCATCTTCTCTGGGTTCCTGCTCTTCCCAGATGCAGATGTATGACCTGGCAGCGGGGCTGATACTCACCCCATCCCACCCGATGCGCCCCCTTCCCCCCGCATTGGCTCCTCCCCTCAGGGGCATGCAGGAGAGCTCTGGGAATGTTGCAGAGTGAATGAGTAAATAAAGTTTTCAAGGCCAAGAGACCTGGGTAGAGTCAGCCTTGGGTCACAGCACCTGCTCAGGAAAGCCAACCAAGTGAATGAGTGGATTGCTCAAGGAGTGGATGCATGGCTGATCTCTGAATGTGGAAAACCCACATTATTAGAGATGACTAGGTGGTCAAACTCTGTTCTGTCCTACACCAGCCACCCAGTGGGAGGTGGGGGTGGGAACGCCCACCCCACCCAACCACCGACTGGATGCTTTCTCATTCTTTCCTCCCCAAGAGAGGGTGCACTGCACCTGGAGTTCAGAAGAGGTGGCTGAGGAGCTGGGAAGTAGAGTTCCACAGTTGGGATTTAAGGGAAAGTCTGCCTACCTAAGATCTCTTTAAAGCAACAGACCTGGGCCAATCCGGAAAGAGGCTTTGCACATGTAATTCATGTTAGCCCAGCAAGGAATCATAGCTGACTCTGGTCCTGGGACCTTCCCTTTCAATTCTCCCCATGCACCCTCCCTCCTGTGGTCTTACTGAATCATCCAGTCACAAGACACACCACACCCCTGCTCAACAACCTTCCATCCCAACCTCCACTGGCTACAGCCCAGCCCATGCTCCTCTAACCTGTCCCTGCTTTCCTGCAGCAGGGCTGTCTGCCCACTTGTCGCTCACCTGCAAATTTCCACTTTGTCAGCCCAACCAGCCTCAGAAACTCACCCAGGCTATACCGCCTCACCCAAACTGTACTCCTCCAATGTTCCACCCCAACTCTCCCTCATTCCTATCAGAGCATGCACAAAGCACAGCTGCCCTTTCATTCATATCCACTCCATCCCCCTAGGTAGGCTGTGAGTCCCTTGCTCATCTGTGAACCCTGACAGAGTCCAGGCTGCACAGCAGCCCCTCAATAAAGAGTCCTTGCCAGGTCGGTGGAGACCACAGGAATAGGAGGTCCAGTCTGCACCTGCTCACTTTAGCCCTTTCTATGAGAATCCCTGCCCCCAGCCAAGCCCTCTCCAGTCATGATCCAAGGCACCCCTGCCTGTGGCTGGTCCAGCTCGCAGGCCTTCATTCACGAGCATAGCTACTACCTCTGCTTCATCTCCCAGCCTGGCGTCGGTGACCATCCCAACCCTAGAATTTCCAGCCAAAGTTTGAAATCTTTCCTCTAGGCTTGGCTGTTCTATCTGCTGCTCGGCCCTACCATCCCAAAACATCTGTCCAGCAATGATGGCAACAACAACAACAGGAGCTCAGCCACCTGGGGTTCCTGCATATCTTCTGCTTGGGGTGTGTTAGCCCATTGAATTCCAGAGGCAGCCTCTAAGCAGTATACTTAGAAGGCCCTTCATATGGATAAGCAAACTGGGGGGATTAGAAAGAGTAAGGGATTTACCCAGGGCCACACAGCTGACCCATGCACAGCTGGACCTGGCACCTGCCTCTGCTGGCCTCAGTGTTCTTGGTAAACCCTAGCCATATGATCCTCTGACCACATCTGCAGGCCTCTCCATTGCCCTCTGGTCTCTCATCAGGCCTCAGAGGACCACATTCTTGACCCTCTGCAGCTGGATCTGTCTAGGCAGGGACCATTTCATCCCAGGGGCAGACCTGACCACATTAGGTGCAGAGTATCCCACGCAGGCAGAGCCAGCCATGGCCACTGGCATCAGGCGTCAGCACTCCTACAGAATTGGTGCTCCTCTGTCTTTGACCATGAGCCCGGGTGTTGACTTCCATTCTGCCCCAGGCTCCTCAGTCGACACTTACAAGGTGCCCTTTCTTCCCTATCCACCCCACCCCAGCTTCCAGATCAGTCAGAAACCCTGGACTCTGTCAGCCATGCCCATGGCAGGTGAATGTCTCCTACTAGCAAGTGTAGGGATCCAAATTCCTTACCTGTGTTATGGCTTTGCAGTGAGCAGAGTTATCCCTTAGAGTTCTCTGGGGAGTTGGATGAGGTCATAAGAACCAAGAAGAATACAGGGGCTCAGAGATAGCCATCCAGGGAGCAGGTGGACAGTCCTGCCTGAGCAGACACTGGAGCAAGAGCTGGGCACTCCAACCTGGGGGGCCATGACTCCCTCCCTGCTTGGGCCTCTCTCTCTGCAGAGCAGGCCTTGCCACCTTTAAGGCAAGTGGATGGCCAAGGTGACACCTTGACCCCTCTGTCTGTTATGGAGAGAACACAGATTTTTTTTTTAAGACTTTTATATTTATTTAGTTAAAAGGGAGAGATCTTCCACTCATGTGTGCACTGTCTCTCCAGACGGCAGGACCAGACCAAAATCAGAAGCCAGGGGCTCCTTCTGGGCCTCTCAATAGGCGCAGGGGCCCAAACACTTGGGTCGTCTTCCATAGCTTTCCCAGGTGGGGAAGTGGAGCAGCCAGGACTCTAACTGGCACCCATATGGAATGCCAATGCTACGGGTGGCAGCTTTGCTTGCTACACCAGAGCAATGGCCCCAGTGACACAGAATCTAACACCTGAACTGGGAATCTGCTTGGCTCAGTGTGCAGCAAGGTACACGTTGGCCCAATCAGCAGACGCCAAGGAAGAGCAAGGTCTAGAACAAACAGCAGCTCCAGGGGTTGAGTGAAGCACCTAGTGGGTGGTCTTACCTTCAGTCACAGCAGCCTAACAGGCAGGTGGTCTAAACCAGCATCAGTGAGGCCAAAAGATTTCACTCTAAGCTTCTTTTCCTGCTGCTGGTTGGGAGACCACACTTTCAGAGTCACTGCCTTTGTCCAATGGCTCCCATTCTACAGAGGAGAACATTGAGAATCAGAGAGCGGACATTACAGGCCCAATAGTCAGACCAAGGCAGTCCATGGGCCTGACTCCAGCCTGGCTTCTTTGCCATCACCCACCTGACCCCTCCCTGTGAGCCTGGTACTTTGAGCTGGTTGAAAAGAGGCAGAGAAGGAAGGTCAGGGCTTAGTTAAGTCATAAAATCACAGCTGTCAGCTCTTCAGGCTAACCTACATCACCACCATACCTGCTCTCCGTTTTTGCAGCTGGGAACACTGAGATACAGTAGTCACGTGACTTGCCTAGTACGTGATGGAGACAGAATCAATGCCAGGCAACTTGTTAGCACATTACAGCAGGCTAAGTCACCCTGAGGGGCTGGACGGAGTCACGGTCAAGCTCACTGGCTCTTGGGTCAAATAGACCTCACGCTCAAATCCTGCCTGGGCCTCTGACCAGCTGAGTGGCCACAGCCAAGTGAATGCCCTCTGATCTTCCATTTCACCCTCGTACAAAAAAAAAAAAAAAAATGCAGCCATCATGTCCTGGGGGACGCCCTTGACACCTGTGGTATGGTCAGTTCCTAGAAGCACCCTGTCTAAATGAAAGCACTGGCAAAGCTGAGGTCTTTGGACTAAATTCCCAAGGAGATAGAGACAAACTCACCGTGCTGGGCCAGCTCCCAGCTCACTGCCACCAGAGGGGAGCAGACACCAGCAGAAAGACAGCAGGAAGTGGGCATAGGCAGGTGAGGCTCCTCCCTCGCTTTCCCCCAGCCCTCCCCACTCTCTGAGTGGGCTACCAACTTCCAGTGCGGGGCTGAGGCAGGGGTCAGCTCTGCAGGCCCAAGTTCCTCTAAGCTTGCAGCCCCAAGTGAGATCCCAGCATCCACAAGGCCCGAGGATGCTAAGTTCTACAGGGGAGGGACACAGCCACCTGCAGGTTGGAAACATGCCCCCTCCGAGGCTCTAGGTGCTGCTGAAAGTGCTCCAGATCACGCTTTCTCTGTAAGGACCCAGACATCAGATCCTTCAGGCTTTGCAACCACATGGCCTCCCTTGCCCCAACCCTTCTCTTCAGTCACAGGAAGATAGCCACAAGCAACATCCAGGCGGCTCCCACTTCAGGGTGTTTCTCACAGGGAAGCCACGGGGAAAGATTATCCCCTAGTCATTATCCCCTAAGCCATGGAGGATAGTGACTATTCCCACAGCCTTTCTCTTTATTTATTTATTTATTTAAAAGGCAGATTTATACAGGGAGAAAGACCTTCAATCCGCTGGTTCGCTTCCCCAAAGTCACAGCAGCCCAGGCTGGGCAAAGCAGAAGCCAGGTCTCCCACGAGAACTGAGGGTACACGAGCCCATGTGCTTGGCCATCCTCCACTGCTTTCCCAGGCCTTGAGCAAGGAGCTGGATCGAAAGTAGAGCAGCCAAGACTTGAACCTGAGCCCATACGGGATGCCAGTGTCGCAGGTAGTCACTTAGGGTGTTATACCAGAGCTCCAGTCCCTTCCATAGCATTTCTGTTGTACTAAGTATTGTTGGTCACCTGGAGATGGTTTAAAGTGTACAGGAAGCTATGTATGGGTTATATGCTAATGATACAGCATTTTCCATAAGGGACTTGAGCACACAAGGCGTTGTTGTGCTCAAGGGGTCCTGGAATCTCATGGGTAAATGAATGGAGCTGAGTTCAGTCAATCTTGATGGACACTGAATTTGATGTAACGTTCACATGCCCCAGAATATTTCTCCTGCTATTTTTTCTCAAACATTTCAAAGAGTACAAACCATTCTTAGCTGGCAGGCCGCACACCAACAGACTGTGGGCAGGATTCAACCTGTGGGCTGGAACTTGTCATCTGTACTGATTACAGGGGTAGCTCCCAGGACAGATCAGGATATGGAGCCCGGAACGCCCCCAAGTCCCCCCACAAGCCTGTGCTGTCTCAATGGACTCGTCCGCCAGATTCCAACCTTAGGATAAGGATAAGACTCGCTGGGCCTCAGTGCCATAAGCTGTAAACTGGGCATCACAGTTCCTACCCTGAGCCATCAGGGGCACTAGGTCTCCAGTTCTAGTGATAGCCAAATCCCCTGGAAATTGCTGGTATCCGAGTCCCACCCTAGAGGTTCCAATCCCACCTCATCTGACAGCAGGAGCAGAAACCTGAAGTTCGGTATTTTTCTCATTCATTCCAGCTGATTCCAGCCCCACCCAGGAGACCGAGCCGAGACTTGGAGGCCGAGCCGAGACTTGGAGGCCGTGGTCAGTGGCTGAGTGGCCTCGCCATTGCAGAGGGCTGTGTGGGGACAAGATGCGAGGAGCTAGGCCTCCTGCCTGCAGCTGCCTCCCAAGGGAGAAGGTTCCGCCAGGGGGCAGGTCCCAGGGTCCCAGGACTGTGACCTGGGCAGGGCTGCACTCAAATCCATCCTGCGGCATTATAAACTCTGCCTTCTCAGGCCAATGAATGGACCTCTGGGGGCTTCCGGCTCCTTTCTGTCCCTTGGGGGTGGCAGTCACACCCACCCCAGAAAGTTGCTGAGGAAATAAGCTCTGTGGTGGTGTGTGTGCACCAGTTCCAAGAACAACCCAATGTCATGGCTGCAGCTGGTACCCATGGACAACTCTCTGGGTACCAAAAGCTTGGCACACAGAATCCCACTGAACTCTCACCAGATTTTTTTATTTTGTATTTTTAAAAAAGATTTTTATTTGAAAGGCAGATTCAGAGAGAGAGAAAGACACAGAGAGAGAGACAGAAGAGATCTTCCATCTGCTGGCTCTCTCCTCCAACAGGGCTGGAGTAGATCAGTCCAAGGTCAGGAGCCTGAAGTTCCTTCCAAATCTTCCACATGCAGGAGTCCTAGGAGTCATGCCATCTTCTGCTGCTTTCCCAGGCGTAAAAGTAGGGAGCTGAATTTGAAGTGGAGCAGTCAGGACTCAAACAAGGGTCCATATGAGATGTGGATAGCACAAGTGGAGGTTTAAGCTACTACACCATGGAGCCAACCCTTCATCAGCTTTTTTTTAAAGTTGCATTTATTTGAAAGACAGAATAACACAGAAAGAGAGATCTTCGATCCACTAGTTCATTTCCCAGCTGCCTGCAACAGACAGGGCTGGGCCAGGCTGAAGCCACGAGCCTGGAGCTCCATCCATCTCCTGCCGTCTCCCAAGGAAACTGGATCTGAAGCAGAGGTGGGATTTAATCCTGGGCACTCCGACATGGGAGGCCGACATCCCAAGCAGCGCCTTAACCTACTGCATTACCAAGCAGGGGCAGGGAGTTGGCCTTGACTTCGGTTGCTCAGGAGTGGACCGCGGTCAGTGCAGCCCAGCAGGTGCTCATTCAAACACTGAATGCTGGTGCTGCTGCTGTGGTCCTTGGTACAATAATCTGATGGTGACAGTGAGGGAGTTCAAGGGCAGGCAAAGCAAGCAGCTCTGGGGGGTTGGTCCGTGTCTCCCTGGCTGAGCCCTGCAGTCTCCTTCCCTTTCATCTCCTTGCCCTTCTGGCCTCCCGCTGACATCACGGAGGGTGCCTGGCACCCTGCCTCCATGCCCTCCCCCACTCTGACACACACAGCCTCACACGTCTGCCTGGCAGAGCAGGCTGCAGGCTGCGTTGATTTTAGCACGTAGCCAGGAGGCATTGCAGAGACATCCCAGATGCAGAACAGGGGGTGTTTAGTTCAAGAAATCCAGCAGGGCCCACCCAGGGAGGAGTATCCACAGTGGGGAGTCCTGGCCAGACAGGAAGCACCCTGGATAGGAGGTCAAGGGCTCCTGATCCTAGGTTGACCTCAAAGCCTGACCTGCTGTGTAACCACAGGCAAGCCACTAGCCCTCTCTGAGCCACAAACTGCTTCCCAGTGGGGAAAGAATGGCGCCAGTTCAGTGGCAGTAGCCTCGCCTGTGGTTCTAGTGGCATAGGCACTCTCAAGTCCATGCCTTGCCTGTGCACCAAGAGTGACAGGAGCTGCTACTCCCGTGGGAAGAGGGCAGAGACGTCAGACAGGTCATCCAGCAGGCAGGAGCAGCAGCTGCGGTACCACTATGCCAGCCCTGCGCAGAACTCAGCCAGGACCCAGGAGGGAAGCTGGAACGGAACTGTCCCAGTACATCCATGTTTTACAAATGAATGAATGAAAGCATAGGTGAGCAAATCAATGATTGATTCAATCACTCATCAGTTGGCTGATCTGTGACTTGGTGGATTGATTGGTTCCTCTTGCTTGCTCCAGCGAGCAGAGGACTTGCAGTCAGATAGCAATGCAGTGCACCTGTCACCAGCATTGGAGAATTGACCCAGCTGGCTGAGGCACTTCATGGTGAGGGCTGCACTGGCTGCACCGTTCATATTCCCTGCCAATACAGTGTGCCCATGACACACGCAGCATTCACTGTGTGTTCATCCTGGAAGTCACCTGGAGATGCCTGCAAACACACAGAGGGTGCACAGGCAACATGCAATTCCGACCCCGTTTTCTCCAAAGGATTTGCACAGCTTGGGAGCTGGAGATCTGTTGGTGGTCCTGGAACCAATTCCCCAATGTCACCTGGACAAGTAGCCCCTACGCAGAGAGGGAGATGGGCAAGTGGCAAGGACTGCCCAGCCAGGGATGGGGAGCACAGTTGTGTCCCTTAGCCCCAGGCCATCTCCCCCGGAAGACTAGTATTGTGAGGCAAGGCACAGGCGAGCGTCAAGTGGTTCCGGGAGCCCCAGAATAGAGATGTGAACCCACTGAATCTGCCCAACACCCCTGCTGTGGACATGGTGGCCCCCATCGGAGGCCAGAAGAACACAGGGTCTCTCCCAGCATCACTTGCACCCCTTCTGCGCCGCTGTTCCCCAGCCTCCTACCTCCCTACCTCATTGCTCCATTGCTTGTTCAGATTCTTCTCTCTGCCCTCTCCTCACCCTGAGCTGCCCCACCCCCAGCCCCTGTGCAGTGTGAGCAGAAGCAAAAGCCCACAGACAGCCAAGAAAACCCAGCCCCACGCACCGAGCACAGGACATGCTGCTCGGTGAGCTGTGTGCCTTTCCTCTCCCAGGAGCCCCTCTAGGTCTGTGCCAGCTCTGCCACTTTCTGGCTGGGGCACCTCAACTCTAAGCTATTGCTTCCTGGGATACAAAATGGAGCGATCCTGGCTTTGGGTGTCATGAGCCACACAGACTGGCATCGGGCAAGCACCTGCCAGCTTGTAACAGGCACACAGGGAAGAGTGGCTGTCAGAAAGAACCACTTGTTGCTGTGCACACACCAACAGGTCCTCAACAAATGCTAGCACCCTGGCCTGCCAACTGAGACCACTGCTTCTCATGAGGTTCCCATGAGCCACTAGAGACCACAAAAAAAAAAAATTCACAGGCCTCTCTGGTGGCCAATTTTCCTCTCTCTCCAGCCTGGGTTTCGACCACGCTGGGCATCTGCTGGGCTAGTGGATGGGCTGTGCTGCCCCGAGGGCCTGTCCGTGGCCTCCAGGACCTGTACTCACCCCTCTTTGGGGGCAGGCACCCTTTGCAGGCACACGTGTCCACAGGAGAGATGGCTGGGCCCCCATGAGCGACGTGTCTGCGAGACAGCAGCTAATGTGATTAAAGAGAGTATATAAATGTCAGCCTTACCAGGCTCGGCCCCAGCTGGTGTACAGGGAAGGAGACCTGAGAAAAACATCTTTATTCCTTTTCTTGTACAGCTCAGGCCACCAGGGCCTTGTCCAGCATGGGTTCTCAGCCACAGCTGTGTGGGACCTGCTGGGAGTGGGGAGGAGAACTGAGGACTAGGCTGGGGTGTCAGAACAACAAAGAGACAGGTGAGCAATCTTCCAAGGTGCCCCCAATCAGACCCGACACTTCTAGGACCTGGAGTCAGCATCCCGCCCCCACCACCACTAGAGCCTCAACTTCCTTGTCTGCAAAATGGGGCAATAACTCACCCATGGGCTGCTGGGAAGGTAGACACAGCATGGTGCCTCACATACAACCCAGAGCTCACTGCAATGAGAAGCACCAAAGAAGCTACCCCGGGAGTCACGCTGAAAACACCCCTCAGTCGGAGAGAGACCTTGAGACCCGCACTGGAATAAGGGCTAAAAATAGACCTGGGGGCAGCTGGTGCTTTGGCACAGTGGGTTAAGCTGCCGACCACAATGTCAGTATCCCACATCACCTACTCCGGTCTCCTCAGCAGGAAAACGGACGCCTTTCCTGGTGTAGCCAAGCTCTTTCCCCCAGAGCCCTGGGAGGGAACAAACTGCACTGCCCGGGCCTTGGTTGGGCCTTCTGGGGTGCAGGGACAGAGCTGGCTCTGGTTTGAGTATTCTCAGGTCTGAGTGTGAATCCTGCCCAACCCCCCCCCCCCCCACCGTGGCTCGCTTCTCTCCCAGCCTGGAACAGGCACTCCTGTGACACGGCACCTACCACTGGAAAGCAGCACTGTACATGGTCCAGAGACCAGAGCTGCAGTCCTGGGCTGAGCACCCACCTCCCACGTGGCTTTGGGAGCCACCGTTCCCCCTCTTGAGCCTCAGTTTCCCAATCTGTAGAATGAGGAGACAATCTAGGCCAGCTGGGCTCAAGCACACCAAACTGCTTCCAGGTAGTGAAAAGGGACTACTCTGTGCAGGCAAGGGAGACTGACGAGGAGGCAAGGGGCAGAACCAGAGGTCCAGAGAAGCCCCCATCCCAGGAGGCTGGCAGCTATACCCAGAGCAGGATGTGAGCCCTCAGCATTACAACCCACACCATTTTACAGAAAAAGAAAGTGAGGCTTAGACAGGTGTAATTCCAGGGGACACACTTAGCAGGAGCCAAACTCAAGTCCCTGGGGCTCAAAGCAACCACCCCTAGGCCAGCTCCCAGAGCTCCCAGGCTCCAAGTGCTCATGGTCTGGGCATAGCAGGTGCATGTCCCCGCCCCTTCCTGGCCCCCTCACAGGACCTTTAAAAGGTGAAGTCCCCTGTAGCCCCTGGCTCAACCCTGTCATTCCTCTATCTTCACCCCCGCATTAGGAGGCCCAGGGTAGCTCCTCGCTCCAGGCTCAGTGGTTCACACTCCAGATATTAAATTACTCATGAAATATGTGGCTTGTCCCCAGAGCGGCTGCCACTTCCACCTGCACCTGCCACTCACCTCCTCACAGAAGGTTAAGCTCTGCAGCACAGAAGGTGGGGGCGAGGGGTCAGCATGTGAGCTAACTTTACCATGGGGGATCTGGGAGCCCAGGAAGAGGAGTCTCTGGTGGGACTGGAGGTTCCTGGAGAGACAGGTCTGTTTTTCGGCTCTCATTCCAAAGACCCCAGGCTCAACCAGCACCCAGGACTGTGCCCCGGGGTCCAGGACTTCAGGGTGTGAAGAGCCACAACTGTTGACCACCCCAAGTCCCTCAGGATAACGCCAGCAGTGACCCGGAACAGGTTCCCATTGTCTGAGGGGCGAGTGGTCTCTCCTCTTCTCCTCCCGCCCGCCACTCTGTTGCCATGGCAACCGCGGGGGGTGGCGGGAGGCTAGACAGCTCAGCTCCTGGCCAGGCTACCCAGCGTGCTTTGCTCTCACCCAGTTTCCTCCTTCACCGCCCCTGGGCGAGTGGGGGGTGGGTGGGCTGGCTACTGCCCTTTTACCAGGCAGCAGAGGGTTCACATGCAAAGGTCACCACCTCCAGTCCCCTGTCTCCAGGCTGTAGGTTTTCCTGTACAGTTCCCAGGAATGGGATTTTTATGAGTGCGGTTTGACAGAGAATGATTTGGGGGGGTCTCTGCCCAGCCTCCTAGAGTTAATGAAGTCAGTTAAGCCCTAGGATTAGAAGGTCGGGGTCATGGGTGCAGCCGATGTTTGCAGAGTAACCCCCCACCCCACCCGAGCTCCCACCAGCTGTTCCAGAAATGCTAATGCTGGTCGTCTAGGGAACTAGGGAGGGAGTCCACCCTGGGCATGGCAATTGCATCCCGGGAACCCACAACCACAGCCCCTCCAAGACACAATTTCCCCAGCCCAGGCCCTAGGAGCCTCATCTCCTTCCCTCCACAACAATGTTGCCTGGGTGGGTAGCCGTGGACTGCCTTGGCCTGGAGTGCATACCTGTGACACTGGAACATTTGGCCTTTGTCTTGGCTCTGCTTGGGGTACACCGCCACCAGGTGGTGGCAGTCCCTGCACCACGTATGTCCAGGACTTCCCTGAGAGTCCAATACAACCTGTGAAATGACATTGCTTTTTGGCTTGTAAACATTAGGACAGGGTTGGGCTTTTAGCCGTCCAAGTAAGGATAGATAAGGCATGCCGTTATCAGAATACCTGGGATAGAATCCCAGCTATGGGTCCCAATTCTTGCTTCTTGCCAGTGCAGACCCTGGGAGGTAGCAGCGATGGTTCAACTTGTTGAATTCCTGCTACCCATATGGGAAACTGGATGGAGTTTCTGGCTCCTTGTTTGGCCTCCGCAGCCATGGCAGGCATTTGAGAAGCAAAGCAGAGGATGGGAGCTCTTTTTATCTGTGTGTGTGTGTCTCTGCCTCTCTGAATAACTAAATAATAGGGGCAGGCATTTGGTGCTGCCATTAAGATGGCACTTAAGATGCCTGGCTTCCAGTCCTGCTCCTGATTCGGCTTCCTGCAGATGTACCTCCTGGGAGGCAGCAGGTGGCAGTGCCAGTAGCTGGGTCCCTGCCACCCACATGGGAGAGCTGGATTGACTTCCTAGCCCGACTGCTGTGGACATTTGGGGAATGAACAAATGAATAAAAGATTTCTCTCTCTCTCTCTCTCTCTCTTCCTCTCTCTCTCTCTCTCTCTGTCTTTCAAATAAACATTTTTTAAAAATATTTTTCCATTTTCTTTGGAAAATCAGATCTATAGAAAGAAGGAGAGGCAGACAAAAGATCTTCCATCTGCTGGTCCACTCCCCAAGCAGACGCAATGGCCAGAACTGAGTTTGTCCAAAGCCAGGAGCCTCCTCCGGGTCTCCCCACGCAGGCGCAGGATCCCAAGGCCTTGGGCCATACTCCACTGCTTTCCCAGGTCACAACCAGGGAGCTGGAAGGGAAGTGGAAAAAGCTGGGACTTAAACCAGCACCCATGTAGGATCCCGGCGCATGAAAGGCGAGGACTTCAGCCACTAGACTACCATGCTGGTCCCCAAACAAATAACTTTTAAAATTAAAAAATAGATATGTAAAAGATTACATCAATCTCCTTTTTACACATGGTTTCATTTCCTGCACTGCCAACTGTGGCCCCAAAATAATACTATTTGTCTTGATTCTTTCAAGAATGAATGACGATTTGATTACAGGGCATCATTGCAATTATTCTTTTTATTGTTTAGTGTTCCCCTCTTATTTGTCTAATTCACAAAATAAATCCAATCATAGGTATTTACAGGCAGAAATATCCATGTAATGTGTCAGGTTGTATATGCCCCATGGTCTGAGGCATCCACTGGGGTCTCGGGGCAGGTGTACTCCGTTGGACAATGGGGAGTACAGCACAGGACCTGCTAAGCAGCCACAGGCACAGGCAGCAGGCTGTGAATCGCGGTACACTGGGCACTGCGGTACTCTGGTTCACTGCGCAGCTGCCAGAGCCAGGCAACCTGCATTCAAATCCCAGTTCGGCCACTTCCTGACAGGGTGATCAGGATGAATTACTCTCTCTTTGCCTCCATTTCTTTATCTGGAAAATGGAGGTGTTACACTGTGTCTCCTCCATGAGTTTCGGTTGAGGACTTGGTACGACCATGCAGTGAAGCTCATAGAAGCCTCCTGGCCACCAGCATCAAGCTCCTAAAATTGGTGGTCATCAATATTTAAAGATGATGCAGGAAAACCAAGCTCCCAAAATACTTTCTGTGCTGAGATCCACACACAGTGCCCTCTTTCTAACTCAGAGAGGCACTTCAGGGCAGCCCTGTCAGGTGCCCACCACCCACCCAGATGCTGCCTCATCTGGAAGTTCACATCCTAACCGGTCACCTCCCGGGCAGGTGACTAATCCGCAGTCTGCTCTGACCGCTCAGCTGCTGCCTCTATGTTCCTCTTACCCGGGCTACAACAAGTGCTTGCCCAAGTCCCCTCTGCCAAGCCTCCCACCCACCCTGCCAGCAGGATGGCAGCAGGGTGGCATCCTCTGCAGCCAGGACGCTGCTCTCCCACAGACTCGGGCTCTTTGCACGCTGAGCAGGAGCTGCTTCCGCTCCCCTCAGTCCTGTTCTCCTGCCACTGCCTGCCCAGCCTCACACCTCCAGACAGGGTACAGAGCCTCTGGGTACCCCAGGGTCCTTGGCACACCCAGAAGGGCCTGTCTTAGCTCAGCTGCAGCCCCAGAGATGCACTGGGGACTGGGTCCAGAGGTCCTTTGGGCCTGGAGTGTTCATGCTCCCATCCTTTAAGAAATGTGCCCTGATTTATTTTCATCCACTTGAAAGGTAGACGGGGGTGTGGCGGAGATGCGTGGGCCAGGGCCAAGGATGCAGTCAAACACTGGACAGGGCATGGGGCAGTCCGATACAGCAGACCAAGGCCTAGGATATGATCACACGTCTGTACAAAAATCCAAGGCCAAGGATGTGGTCCCATATCCCACAGGAACAGTCCAAACAGCAGGCCAGGGAGCCCCTGGTCAGAGTGTGTCGTCCACAAGCCTCCCTCCCAGCACGGCAGAGGTGCCTGGGGCAGAATCTGATCTGGCTTCTCACTTGGTTCAGCACCTCTTGGAGGTGGAGTACTTGAGTGAAATGACTGCCCTCTCCTTCAACCCCACCACCAGCAGTTTAGACCTGAGATGTAGAATGTGGAGTGTGGCCTCCGACCACGGGGACACACGCCTCTCCAGGGGTCTCCCAGAGCCTCCATTCTTTCTTTCTTTGTTTCTTTCTTTGTTTCTTTCTTTTCTTCTTTCTTTCTTTCTTTCTTTCTTTCTTTCTTTCTTTTTTTCTTTTTTTATTACAAAGTCAGATATACAGAGAGGAGGAGAGACAGAGAGGAAGATCTTCCATCCGATGATTCACTCCCCAAGTGAGCGCAACGGCTGGCGCTGCGCCAGTCCGATGCCAGGAACCAGGAACCTCTTCCAGGTCTCCCACGCGGGTGCAGAGTCCCAAAGCCTTGGGCCATCCTCAACTGCTTTCCCAGGCCACAAGCAGGGAGCTGGATGGGAAGCGGAGCCACCGGGACCAGAACCGGCGGCTATATGGGATCCCGGGGCGTTCAAGGCGAGGACTTCAGCCGCTAGGCCATGCCGCCGGGCCCTGGAGCCTCCATTTTTAAGCTGGCTCTGCCCCTTTTGTCTGCTGCCCCACTGCTTTTCTTTCCTCTTGGTCCCTACTGGGCCAAGGAACCAATGGCAGAAAGGGAGCGACCACACTGCCAAGATTGCAGTGGGAGCTTGGCTGGGTGCTGGGGACCCAAGTCTCCGTCTATTCTGGATGCCTGGGCCCGCCCACTCCGACTGACCACCCTGGGGTCCCCCCACCCCGCGCCCCGTCCCTGCAGCAAGCCCCGACTGCTTCCAAGGAAGTGCCAGGCCTGGACGCTCCCGCTCACCAGGGCGCTGCTGTCTCCAAGGGCGCGGTTGTCAGCTGTGACCCCGGCGCCCCCAGAGGCGGCCAAACAAACGGCCTTTGTGGTCTGGGCGCTGGCGGCCGCGGGAGCGGCACAAAGGGGGGGAAGAAAGGCCGCAATCCTCTTAGGGCCGCTTGCCCGGCTTTCCCACTGCAGCCCGCCTGCTCCCGGAGAGCCGGCCTGCGGGCTGCTGGCCCCACCACGCAAAGCAAGCAAAGCTGCCCAGGAATCAAAGACAGGGGCCCCGGGCCAGCCCAGATCCCCGCAGCAAACACAGGCCTGGCCCGGGGCCTGGGAGGGGGCAGGGCTGATCCCTAGGGAGGCCCCAGTTAAAAGAGCTGCCCCAGGAGAGGGACCCAGGACTAATCCCTACCCGCCCTGCGTCTTCTCTTCCCACAGCCCTGCGAGGGGACCCGGGAGAGTGGGGTGGGCACGGGGGCTAGGATCAAAGGTGCTCCTTCCTATGTGGGGGTGCGCTGCGGGGCCCCTGTGAACACCCTCAACCTGTCCTCATAGCTCTGCATTCCTCTTGCTTGCCCAGGTCACCCAGCATGCTGTGTGGCAGAGCCGGGCCTTCAACTCAGGACCGAACTTCAATCCACTTGTGCCAGTAGCTGAGATTGGCAGGGTTTGTCTGTGCCAAGGGCTCCCCCACCATCTCTGTTTCTTACTGCCACACTCTTGACAGATGGGGACACTGAGACCCCAAAGCAGAAAGTGATTTGCTGCAAGTCGCCCATCTTCTGCCTGCCCGGGACCCCAATGTGGCTGGTATTTCACTGAGGCAGTTCATGCCTCCCACCACCACCTTGCCCCCCACCCAGCCTGCCTTTCCCCATACACCAAATGCCGAGCCATGGGGAGTGCATTCTGAATGGGTGACGAGATAGCCTGTGACCAACGAACTCTGGGTCTGGTACACAGTAGGTACCCAATAACAGCAGCTACTGTTAGTGTTAATGAGCTCAGCACAGCATGGGCCCCTGAAGCAGAAAAGAAGAAAACAGCGAGTGGCCACATTCATGGCAGAGCCCAAACTCTCCCTGTTCTGGCTGTCTGGGGTTTGCCTGGCAGAGCAAGTGAGGGGCTGGGAGCCAGTGGGAGGGCAGGGCCAGGATGAGCAGGAGGCGGCAACAGCTGAGTCCTAGCTGAATCCCTCCCAGGGAGGAGGCACAGACTAGCTGCCCCCACCCATGGGTGGTCCAGAGCCCACAAGGAGGAGAATCCTGAATATCAAATCTCCAGTGCTGCCCCCTGCACACACACACAATGCAAAGCTTGCATGCACAGGTGGGCATCCATGCCCACCTTCTGCCTGGCATACACACTCATGTATGCACACACAAACATGCACATACCCACATACACACGAGCACAACTGTGCATATCTTCTGTCTCATACACACATTCATACACACGCACATGCATGTATACACAAATATGCACACACACACACACACACACTCATTTCATAGATTCAGAAACAGACCCAGGTGAATGGCTGTGCCTTGCACATCACCCAGCTTGTGTACACAGCCCCAACTTCCTGTCCCTCTCTCTCCTGTCCTCTGCAGGGACCTGACCTGGAATCCCACCAACCTCCTTCACAACTTGCCTGACAAGGAGACACAGGGACCAAAAACTCCATCTGAAACTCCATGTGAATCTTCTCCATGGGGACCCAAGTATTTGAGCCATCGTTTGGGCCTGCTGGGATGAGCATCAGCAGGAAGCTGGAGTCAGAAGTGGATGAGCCAGGACTTGAAGCAGGCATTTGTCTTAGGATGCGGGTGCCCCTAGTGGCAGCTTGGCAATGGTGCCGCACAGCGGCGCTGCAGTGGCGTCCTGGGCAGGCTGTACCCTCCTCATGCCCCTGGATCTGGGAATGAGCTTCAGCTCTCTTCCTCCTTCTTCCCATTTGTGCCCTGCCAATCTTTTTGCTTCTGTTTCCCTTTGATCTCACTCACACTCCCTGTCTCTCCTCTCTTGGTCGTGACTCTGGCCCATGACACCCTGTCAGTAAGACATTGGGTCTGTATCCATTCCCTTTGGTATCTCTTCTGAGAGCTCCCCAGTGGGCGTGTAGAGTGTAGCCAAGTGTCAGGTCATGATCTGGGGCCAGTTCCAACCCTATCACCAGTCCTAGGTGACTTTCTTTTCTTGACAGGTTGGGGGGCGGTAGACAGTACAACATGAAGGAAGAGACCTCCAAAACTATCGCTGCCTCCCAAAGCCAGGCCACTGAGCAATTCAGGGAATTGCATGAGAACTTGATTCCCCTTTGAAAAGGATTCACCCTCCACATCCTGGCACCTGGCCTCCTGACTGGAGTGCCCAGGCTGCCCCTCCCAGAGCAGGATAAGCATGCAGGTCCCAACTTTTATTTACCCCAAGGGACCACCTGATGACCATAGCCTTTCCTGTTACCTTTGGCCTTGCCAGTCCCATGATCAGGCGAGTTCAGGAGTCAGGCAGCATGGGTTCAAATCCCCTGTGTCCCACACCAGGTTGAGGGTGTTGGGCATTACCTCTCCTGGCCTCATTGTTCCCACCGGTGACCCAGAGATAATGGTCCATTAGCCACTGAAATTCAAGAAGGAGAAGATGCAAAGAAATTGTGCACAGGCCCTTTGTACCCATGAGGAAACTGAGGCTGGGTGCGGGGAGGCCACTGCTGCAGATCCAGCCCTCCTCCGTGGCAGAGCCCCAGCCCGAACTCCAGCCCGGGGCTCAGCTGCTGCTCCGTGCACACCGTCACATTCAGCCAACTCCAGCGGGGAGATCAAAGGCTCACTTCCTCATGCACAAAGAGAATTCCTCATTAAAACGTGGCCCACGGCAGGGGCTGCTGGGGAGACAGCCACGGATACCCAGGAAACGGCACTCACCATCCCTGAAAGCCTCCGCCCAGGAGCTCTCAGAGCCCTGAGGGCAGTCAGCGAGGGCTTCTCATAAGAAGAGTGGACTCCGGCCAGCCTCTTGGGGAAAGAGCAGACCTCCAAGGGAGCACCTGCTACATCCGGGACACCAAGAGTCACTCTGAGAGGATGGCATGCCTATCGCTACTGAATAAGCCTGGAGCTGGGATGCTGGGCATCTGAAAAGGCCCAGCTGCCCACCTCCGGGCTGCACTGCCGCCACAGGGATCGTGTGAGCCGGCACGTGTGTCTGGGGTTGCGGAGGGCGTGGGACTGTGCTGTCATCAGGGCCATTTGTCAACAGCAGAATGTGTGGGCGGTGGAGCAGAGGAGACAGCTCCTTGGAAAAACCGTGGCGGCGGGCCGAGGGGCGGTCAGAGCCCCTATAGGGCTTCCTGTCCTCTCCCGTTCTTTGACTTGGCTGAGTACTGCGTGAGCTTTGTCTATGCAACAGGCACTGTTCCAGGCACTAGGAACAATGACAACTGCTACCTGGGCTCGGGAGCTGACCCTGGGGCAGAATTGCGAGTGGAAAATAATACACACACTACAGCCAGCGCTGTCCCCACCATGTCCCACCAGCCAGCAGCATATGCATGGCCTTGCGGGTCTGAGAGCTGCAGTCAAGACTCAGGGGGCGCAAGGCCTCCTCCGTGGGCTCCTTCTGCACCCTCACAGCATCCCTGGCCCAGGGCAGCGAGCCTGCTAGCCCTGCCACCCCCAACCTCTCCCCTGTGTCTTCCACTGTTCAAGAAGGAGACTGAGGCTCAACGGAAATAGTCATCAGCCAAGGTCACAGAGCCAGGGCAGAAGGGCCAGCGCAGGAGGCCGGGACTCCCGGATCTCCAGGGGCCTCTGTGTGACATGCATGTTGGGGGGTGGGGGACTTCCTCGCTATCCCAGGCCAGGCAGGACATCAGGCCAGAGAGCAGCAGCAACAGTCTCCCCCCCCATCCCTGGGAAGGGGCCAGCCCCTCTTGCAACAGTCTGCTGGTTTCTTTGTCCCTCTATCTATCTGCACAATTGGGAAGGGGCAGGCACTGCCAGCATCTCACCCACAGTGGGCCCAGGTCCCAGATCTGGCCAATCAACACATTTCAATCTTCTCTGAGCATGGCAACTGGTCCAAAAGTGGGCATGTAGGCCAGCATGGTGATGCAGCCGACTAAACTGCCTCCTGCCCTGCCCTGCCCTGCCCTGCCCTGCCAGCGTCCTATAACAACAGCCCTCGTTGAGCCCCATTTGCTCTGCTTCTGACCCACCTTCCTGCTGATGTGCCTGGGAAAACAATGGAAGGTGGCCTGGGTGCTTGGACCCCTGTCACTCATGTGAGACTCAGACGGAGTTCGGGGCTCTTGGTTTTGTCCTGGTCTAGCCTGACCATTGCATTCATCTGGGGAGTGGCCTTGCTGTGCATCAGATGCTCTGGTCAGTTCACCTGAGAGAAGGCTTGTGGGTAAAGCCTCGGAGAGGAGCACCACAGCAGGAGGTGGATGGAGCACCTGGATCCATCCATGCCTGACACTCACACCTGGTCTTCCAAGGGAGGCACATTGGTGTCTTCCTTTGATTTATTCAGCCAGACCTCAGAGATTTCTTGGTCCACGTGGCTCCACCTCCCATGTGGTACACAGAAAAGATGGTGGGCTGAACACACCCTCCATGCCCTGAGGCTGGCTCACCTCAACATTGGCAGGCAGGAGCCGACACAGAGCCATCCCAGAAGCCAGGGCGTGTTAGGTTGTTGTTGTTTTTATTTTTATTACAAAGTCAGATATACAGAGAGGAGGAGAGACAGAGAGGAAGATCTTCTGTCCGATGATTCAATCCCCAAGTGACTGCAACAGCTGGAGAGGTACTAATCTGAAGCCAGGAGCCAGGAACTTCCTCCAGGTCTCCCACGCGGGTGCAGGATCCAGATCCCAAAGCTTTGGGCCATCCTCGACTGCTTTCCCAGGCCACAAGCAGGGAGCTGGATGGGAAGTGGGGCTGCCAGGATTAGAACCACCACCCATATGGGATCCTGGCGCTTTTAAGGCAAGGATTTTAGCCACTAGGCCATCATGCCAGGCCCTGTTTGAAAGGTTTTAAACACAAACTTAAAGCTCTTACAGTTCTTAGAGTTCTAATGTGCAGCCAATTCCCGCAGTCAAGTCCTTTTACCTTAAGGCAAACACCAGACACAACAAGGTACTTTAGGAAGTTTTATTCCAGCAGAGTATGAATGGGATGGGTTGGTGGGAGAGCAAAGGAGAAGAGAGAGGGACACACCTGGGGGCCCCTTTATATCATTGAGGTGAACCCACAAGGTATGGGGGGATTGGGAGGAATTAAGGGCAGGCCAGGGGATTGGTGCCCGAAATTGTCACAGTTGATTGCCTGAGGGTGATTGGTAAGTGGGTGGGGGTTGGGGAAGCCCCCCCGCAGCGAGACATTGGGGAGGAGCGGATAGAATTCTCAGGTAAGATACCAGGAGATTATATCTGATTGGTGGACGGCTGGACCTGCACGAATTTTGTGAGCTGTGAGGAGAAGGAAGTGGCGCAGGGTCCAGGATGGCAGGGTCTCAGTCTCCATGACGATATTCAGACATTCGAATCACTCCTCACAGGGCTGACCCCCTCATGTCCCGGGTGAAACACTCCAGTGAGGTTGCCGGCAGCAGGGCCATGTGTATACGCTTGCGCACGGCTACGAAGGCCAAACATGGGTCATCTTTTCATTACTTTCTCAGGCACAACAGCAACAAGTTGGATTGGAAGCCAAGCAGCTGGGACTCAGTGCTTTCTCATGGGGACATGGCAGAGGGCATTGTGGACCACACCTCAGGGGTCAAGGGCATAACCTGCTTCCACGCAAGCTCTCCATGTATCACCAGGCCAACAATATTGAGGAACTCTGAGACACTTGCTCTTCCTCCAGCCCCCTATGCCTAATGGAGTCCTGTTGGTCCTTCAAGGTCCAGCAGGTGACACAAGGGGGCGGTCACCATTGTGGAGCAGTGGAGCCTCTGCCTGTGACACTGGCATTCCATGCAAGCTCCAGTTCAAGCCCCAGCTGCTCAGCTTCCAAACCAGCTTGTTGCTAAAGCGCATGGAAAAGTGATGAAAGAGGACCCAAGTGCTTAGGTCTTCCAGAAGGAGTTCCTGGCTTCTGGCTTCAGCCTGGCCCAGCCCCCTGCTGTTGCAGCCATTTAGGGAGTGAACCAGTAGTTGGAAGAGCTCTCTCTCTCTCTTTCTCTCTCTCTCTCCCTCTCTGTCATGCTTTGAAATAAATAAATCTTAAAACAACAGAAGTCAAAAACAAGTGCTGGTATTGTAGCACAGCACATTAAGCCACCACGTACAATGCCACTATCCCATTTGGGTGCCAGTTTCTTCCCGGATGCTCCACTTTCAATCTAGCTCTCTGCTAATGTGCTAGGAAAACAACAGAGGATGATCCAAGCACTTAAGCCTCTGTTAGCCACATGGAAAACTCAGACAGAACTCCTGGCTCCTGGTTTCTGTTTGGCCCCGTCCTGGCCATCGTGGCCATGTAGGGGATGAAGCAGCAAGTGAAAGATCTCTCTCTCTCTCTCTCTCTCTCTCTCTCTCTCTTCTTTCAAATAAATAAATCTTTTTTTAAAAGCATTTATTTTATTTTTATTGGAAAAGTAGATTTATAGGGAGAAGGAAAGACAAAAAAACATGTTCCATCCACTGATTCACTCCCCAGGTGGCCACAACAGCCGGAGCTGAGCCTATCCAAAGCCAGAAGTTTCTTCTGGGTCTCCCACATGGGTGCAGGGGTCCACGGCTTTGGGCCGTAATCTACTGCTTTCCCAGGCCATTAGCAGAGAGTTGGATTGAAAGTGAAGCAATCAGGATATATGATCCAGTGCCCACGTGGATGCCAGCTCTTAGAGGTGGAAGATTAGGCAGTTAAACTATATTGCATTAGCTCCATAAATAAACAGATCTTGGGGGAAAAAAAAAAAAAACTAAAACAGAAATGCCTTGGAAATTTACCATTGCCTCCTCTGCTTCCCAAACATCCTCACTGCCCCCTGCGATCCTGACCTCCCTGGGGGGACCCTGGGCACCTTGCAATGCAGCCTCCGCCTGACCCTCTGAGCTTCTTCGGAGTAGATGTCTGATTCTCTCATTCAACAACCATTACTGGATGTCTCCTGGGCTCACGCTCACTGTCATGTGCTGGGGCAGAGACCCAGGGGAGGACAGACTTTGAAACAATGTGTGTGTGATGAAGGGAGGCAGGAACTGAAGGATGAAGAGGAGGTTTATCACACGTTGCTGGCGAGAGGGGCCACGGCAGCCTTCCAGATGCCCCACGCAAAAGCCAGGAGGCCCCAGGCATGCATGCTCCCATGAAGCAGAAAGACATTGTGCAGCCTGAATCTGAGCCAGCAAGGAGGGCACAGGGAGCCAGGGAGCTTGCCTTCCACCTTGCCAGCCTTGGGCAGCCACTGAGCATCATGCGTGGCGGACAGGTGGGATAGACTTGTGTTGGTAGTGATGTGGAAATGGAAGGGCTCTTGTTCCGTTTCCTCAGCAGGCCAAGGTGGGGCTTGGGCCAGGGGGTGGCAGGCTGGAGCGAGCTAGAAGGAGTTGGGGAGGGGAGAAGGCTCTGATGTGATTGTGGAGTTTCCATGTTGTGCTACCCAGAGGCTGGTGGGGGGGCTATCAGTGAAAGGTGCTCCAGGCTCCACAGGGCAGGGCCAAGGGTTGGGACTGGCTGTAGATATGGAGCCATCTCTGTCTTCACACTTCTCCCCTGCTCGATCTGACGCTTGGTCCTCCCTGTCAGGAAAATCATGCCCACTTCGCAGCCCCTCACGTGGACCCCTGCTCTCCCCGTGCCAATTGTGGGGGCTCCTCACTACAGTCTCAAGAAGCCATGTGCTTCTGTCCTTCTGTCCCTGACCTTCACAGGTGCTCTCTCCTCTGCTCGGAGCATCCTTCCTGCTTCGATGCCCTTGGCCTGGCTGATTCTCATACTGTGTGGCACCACCTCCGAGAAGCCTTCCTGATGTCCCCAGTGGGGAGAGTGCATGTCCACTGTGTGGCCACCATCGTGGGGCTCTCCAGCACCTGCTCTCAAGTGAGTGGGCATAGCTGGGCACAGCTGAACCATCACACTCTGGAGGCAGGGTGTCTGAGCTCCGACCCCATTCCTTGTGGTCTGCTTCTGTGGACCTGGCAAAATGACGCAACCTCTCTAACCTCTCTCACCTCTCTCATTTTGGTTTATTTATCTGAGAGACAGAGTAGGAGAGATAGAGAAGAAAAGAGAGAACTTGCATCTGTTGATTCACTCCCCAAATGGCTCCGGTGGCTGGGATTGGGCCAGGCCAAGGCAGAAGCCTGGAACTCCACATGTGTGGCAAGGGCCCAAGCACTTGGGCCATCCTCTGGAGCTTTCTCAGACACCTTGATAGGGAGCAGGAGCAGGAGCAGGTGGGAAGTAGAAGAGCCGGGACTTGAACCAGCACTCAGATGGAGGGTGTGAGCTTAACCCCCTGGGCCAGTGCATCAAGCTGTCATCTTCAGAACAGGGTGACAATCTGTCTTCTCTCAGGATTTGCTCTGAGAAGGACGAAGTGCACATAAGGACCATTTCCAGGCCCTTGCTATGTACTCATATTCATGGTCATTGCTAACCTCTTTTTTGTCTGTTCCAAGAGTCTTGGAAGCCCTCACCCACTGGGCTCAAGGCTAAGTCCTTCGCGGCCAACACTGTGGTGCTGACAGATGGGCAGTGCCCACCAATCACTTTCAGGGAGATGAGGGCCATCTTGGATTGGCTTTCCTGCCACGCAAACCAACCCTTGGAGGTGCGTAGAACAGAATCAGAGCCCAGGGTCAGGGTGGGCTCGAGCTTGATGCTCAATAAGCCCACCTCAGGGTCAGTTGGCCTAGCACCTGTCTCAGCCTGGCCAGGTGTCCGGAGCATCAAACCAAGGCAAAGATTCACAGATGAAAGAGGCCCCTGGACACCTCACCTCCCGGGGTGCCCTGCCCTGGCTGGATGCCCCTCAGCAGCTCCCATGTCCCCAGGTCTCCTCTGTGCTGAGCCTTGGCTGGGCCCCTCCTTGGGACTGGCTTCGATGACACAGCCGCAGCATGCCCCAGGCAAGTGTTGGGAAGGGCTGATGCCACACTCCCACATGGGCCTCTCCTGTCCAGCAGCAGCTCCCAGGATTGTTTCCTCCAGCGCTAACATCTCTGTCCTCAGCAATGCTCTCCCTCTCACACCAACCCCTTTCTCTCCTGGCGCAGGCTGAGCACTGCACTTAGGAGTCTACATACATTCCCCACCCAGCCAGCTCCAAGAGCTTATTAGCTTCACCTCGAAAACCTGCTCCCCCATGACAGCCCTGCCTCGGCAGCCCACACCCACACACCCAAGTTGGGGCCTTAACTTGCCTCCCACACCACAGGCAGAACCTGGTCCCAGGCCCCGCCTCCCAGCCCAGCACCCTCCCTCCACAATGCTGCCCTGCCCTCAGCGCCTGGGCTCTCTCTCCAGCCATAAAAGCTGCCTCCTCACCTGCCTCCAGGATTTCCTCTCATCCCATTCATCCTTCCCAGAGTGTGGCCTGGGGGTCCCTAAGACCCCTCCAGGCACTTTGTTTGTGAGGTCACAGGTTTTTCCATAACAATGAGGCAGACCTAAAAGGGACTGCTGAAATATAAAACTAGGCTGTTCCCATTTTCATTTTAGAAAATCCCAGCTTTCACAGAAAGTAATCAGAGGCTTTAATGTGTAATGGGCCTACTAGTCCTCCGGAATGAATGAGACTTTACAGTTAACACACATGAACATGGTACCAGTGGACTGTATTGCAGTCTACACACTTAGGAACTTATGAACACTCCTCACATGCCTGGGTTTTAAACTCTTTTTGCATCAAAATAAACTGACCTTTTAATTTCTTTTTCTAGGAACGTTTGAAATGCCTGCTAATGCTTTTTGAACAATGAATGAATGATATTCTCTCTCCTGCCTCACCGGGTCACTGACTCCTTGCTCCTCCTCATGGCATTCCTATTTTATTTTCTTAAATGTTTGTTTATTTTTATCTACTTGAAAGGCAGAATGACAGAGAAACAGACCAACAAAGAGACAGACAGAATCGCCCACTCACTGGTTCGCTCCCTGAATGCTGACGGCAACCAGGTCTGGGCCAGGCTGAAGCCAGCAGTCTTGAACTGAATTGGTCTCCCAGGGAAGTGAGAGGACCCCAAGCTATTTGGCCCCTTCCCCTGCTTCCCAGAAGCCCTAGCAGGGCGCAGGCTCAGAAGCAGATCCAGCCTAGCCCTAGACTTCTAGCTCAGGAGGGCTGTAGCCACCTCAAGCGGCAGCTTCAGCGGCCACGCCACAACACCTACTACAGTTTTTTTTTTTAAGACATATTCTGTTTATTTGAAACGCAAAATGACAGAAACAGAGGGAAAGACATTGAGAGAGATCTTCCATCTGTTGGTTCACTTCTCAAACGGCTGCAATAGCTGGGACTGGTGTTGGAACTAGGCCAGACATTCAGGTCCCCCCAATGAGTAACAGGAGCCCCAAACTTGGGCCACCTTTCACTGCCTTCTCAGGCACGCTAGCAGGGAGCTGGATCAGAAGTGGAGCAGCAGGACTTTAACCAGCATTCTGATACAGGCTGCTGGCATCCCAAGGAGCTGCTTAATCCTCGCACCACTGCTGTACCCAGATTTTGAGCTCCCCAGAAATCATCAGGAGTCTGAAATCGAGGCAAACACACAAGGGCGATTTATTCAGAATAACCTAGGCTCCAAGCCATCACCCCAGCCCAGTGGGATGCTGCAGGCGCCACCCCAGCCACAGCAGTAGTAGCAGCAGCAAAAAGGGGCAGAAGCAGCAGCAGAAGGGTAGAGGTTGCACAGCACAGGGTTTTGATACACTTTAGGCCAATTCCACAGTCATGATTTGTCACTTTAACTGTTAACTTTTAAAAAGAACAAGTTGGCAGGCTTCTATTGGTAGGTTTGAAGCAAGCAACTTTCAAATAGTACAAACTGGTGGGCTATAGGTAGTGAGCAGGTCTTATCTAACACCAGGGGCCTCCTTCCTGAGGAGTGCTCTGCCTACGTGACCTGCCAGGTGTCTCGTACACTCTCAGGTTCACACAGCCCCCAGCCAAGCAAGCAAGGCAGAAACCACAAAAGCAGAAAACACAGAGGTTCCCCACCACCCCACACAAGTGGCCTTTTATATTGTGTCTTCTTTGTCACCAGCTCTGTCTACCCTTTTGCTCTGCCCCAGACACTTTCCTTTCCCTGGCTATCACCTTTCCTTCTTTAGGATAAGAATTAGGCATTGCGGGCCGGGCAGCGTGGCCTAGCGGCTGAAGTCCTCGCCTTGAACGCCCCGGGATCCCATATGGGCGCTGGTTCTAATCCCAGCAGCTCCACTTCCCATCCAGCTCCCTGCTTGTGGCCTGGGAAGGCAGTCAAGGATGGCCCAAAGCCTTGGGACCCTGAACCCCTGTGGGAGACCCGGAAGAGGTTCCTGGTTCCCCGCTTCAGATCGGCTCAGCACCGGCCGTTGCGCTCACTTGGGGAGTGAAACATAGGATGGAAGATCTTCCTCTCTGTCTCTCCTCCTCTCTGTATATCTGACTTTGTAATAAAAATAAATAAATCTTTAAAAAAAAAAGAATTAGGCATTGCTTCCTCCAGGAAGCCCACCCTGGGCTGGATGCCCACTGTGCCCCCCACTGCCCCCATGGCTTCCATGGAAACTGTGCTGTTCTGTGACGTGTCTCCCTCATCCATACCCTGCAAATTCCGTGCATGTCTGAGGAATTTTGGAACCTGTGCCAGGTGGACAGATAGCATTTCTATGTAGAGGAGCTTCAAGGCACCTGTTTGGGCAGGTGTGTTGGAGGACAGCTGAGAGACCTGCCTGGGGTTGGGATTTGTGCAGGCTAAGGCATTTGAACTCTGTAAGCCGACTTGAGCTTACGAGAGTACCTGAGAAAGTTTATGGGAAAGTAGAGTAAGGGGCAGGGGCTTGGCACAGCATCGAGAGGCTACTTGAGACATCCACATCCTGAGTGGGGATCTTGGCTCTGCTTACAGTCCAACTTCCTGCTGATGCACCCCCTGGGGGCAGCATGGGAGATTGGGATGGAATTCTCGGCTTTGGTTTTGGGCCTCAGCCAGTCCCAGTTGTGTGGGGACAGTTGGAGAATAAACCAGAAGAAACAGGAAATGGAAAATGTTTGTCTGACTCCTTTTCTCTGTATGTGTTTCTCTGCCTTTTGAATAAAATGAAAACAATTAAATGATAGTGCTTAGAATTTGTTTCAGTGCAGAATTTTTTTGAAGATTTATTTTTATTTTTTTATTGGAAAGTCAGATTTACAGAGAGGAGGAGACACAGAGAGGAAGATCTTCCACCTGCTGATTCACACCCCAAGTGACCTCCATGGCTGGAGCTGAGCCAATCCAAAACCAGGAGCCTGGAACTTTTGCCGGATCTCCCAGGCGGGTACAGGGTTCCAAGGCTTTAGGTTGTCCTCTACTGCCATCCCAGGCCACAAACAGGGAGCTGGATGAGAAGCAGAGCCACAGGGATATGAACTGGTGCCCATATGGGATCCCAGCGCGTGCAAGGTGAGGACTTTAGCCACTAGGCTACTGTGCCAGAGCCCTCAGTGCAGAATTTTTGAAATCCATTAATAGCTATTCATTGCAGACATTTTCCATGAACTTCATGGAGCCCCCAAGAATTTCAGCTTCTGGAAAGGCTGTGCAAGCTGCCAAGTCTGCCCCCTACACAAGACCCCCTCGCGACAAGCAGAGCCGAGCAGCGTCTTGGGGAGAGCAGCAGCATCTGGATTTCACTGTTGAGAAAGAGCTGAGCACCTGATGGGCGAGAAGCCTGAGACCGGGAAAGAAGGGTCCAGAGTCTCCTGTCCACTGTCTTGACAACAAGCGCAAGAGACACAGCTGGGGTTCTTGAGTCACCACCCCACCTCCTCCACAGGGCCCCAGAATCGGGGGAAAGCCCTCCCCTGGGCATCAGAAATCCTGGTTTCCAGGCTGGCCTGACCCTACCTTGAACTTGGTCAGCCTCACCTCTGGACATGTGCATTTTCCCAGCTGTGACATTAAGAGTAGACAGACAGACTCCAAAATCTATCTCAGTGAAACCAAATAACCACAAGGCGAAGGGGAAGCTCTGTGCAGTTGACCAACAGGCATAAAGAAAGCATGCACAGCATCTCCAAAGCAACACACATGAAAACAACCAGATCATGGGCTCAGAAGCCACAATACCAAGTGCTGGCACTCCTGAGCTACAATGGACACTCTTGAAACTTCCGGTGGCCCCACCTGTAGCCAGTCAGTGTGTCCTTTTGCCTAGATTGGAACTCTGTCTCCAGAGTTTTATTTGAAGGAAAGAATGAACACTTGAGCACAGCAATGTTGTTGAGAGAGAAAGTGTCTGATCAAAGGCCATGAGGGCTAACTAGCAAGCACCTGCCCACGGCACCTTGTGCTGCAGAGCTGTGGCAAGACGTGCACTGCCTGTGACACACACACGCCTGTAGACGTCACGGCTCTCGTTCTTGAACAATATGTGTTGGAACACAGGCAGGATCTTGTGTTGGCACCGTGGCTGTCTTTGAAGGTTTTTGCACGGAATGTGTAATCTCATAAATAAGAGGAAGTGGCCTCCAATGCCTCCTGGCTCAGAAATTCTGGAATGTGCCCCCCACCCTTGGCCACATGCTCGGGACATTAGAGCATCCCATCCACCCCAGCGTGAATCATAACACACACAGGTGACAGACAGGCAGCCAGAGAGGAATGTGGTCTCACGGCATTACACGGGGACCTCAGGCGGGAAGTCAGCGGTGGGAGATGCCAGAGTGTGTCATCCCTGAGAAGCCCTCTCAGGGATGTGGAGACTGAAAACCAGGCATCGGTGGAGACAAAGAAGTCCTTGGGGCGTGAAATGGGGCAGGAATGGGGCCCGCTGGGAGCCCAGAGGGCCCCGCCCAGCCAGCCAGCTAGCCAGCCAGCCAGCCATGCTGCCCTGGCAAGATCAGTGGCCAGCACGCCTGGAGGGATGCGGCTGTGCAGCCTTCCCAGCAAGCGCTGAGGGAAGCTGGGGGCCAGGGAACCAAGCAGAAATTCCTTAAGAGCTTTGAGGGGCCCCCGCATGTTGGTAGCCCAGCTTCTCGCTCTATTTATGGTGAAGGAACTTCTGGGTTTTTAATTTCTCAATCAATTGCAGACTGAAATTTTCATAAACACAAAAATGAATCCACAGGGAGGTATGTAAAGTGATCGAATTCACGGGAACAGGAAGTAGGGGTGGGTGGCTTGGCATGACCTGAGGTGGCCCCCAAGTTGCCCCATTGTTGGAGCATCCCAGACTTCGGCTTTGCTCCCAACTCTGGCTTTGTGCTGGTGGGCAGAGCTGATGGTGGGAGACAGCTGATGGTGGCTCAAGCACGTGGGGCCCTGCCACTTCTGTGGGAGATCAGGAGTCCAGGCTCCTGGCTTCAACCTGGCCCAGACTCAATTTTTCCGAGAGTGAACCAGTGGATAGAAGGTCTCTCTCTCTCCTCCACCACCCCCCACACACCCTTTCAAATAAAACAAAGTAAAGCAAAAAGAAATAGGAGAATGGCAGATACCAAGATTTGGGAGGAAGAGGAAGTAGGTGCCTACAGAATTCCTATTTTATGACATGAGAAAGTTCTAGAAATCTCTTCCACCACACTGATATATGCAACACTGCTGAACTGCACACTTTTACTATTGGCTGAGTTGGTAAATCTTCTGCACTTCTCCCCACAATAGAGCTATTTTCTAGCCTGCCATAATGTGGATACTAATACACCTGTTGTTTTGAAATGGTCTTGCCTGCTCAGTAGAGCAGTGGCGGCAACGTTGCCTGAAATGCTAGGAACAAGCCTGTCTTGGAAGACTTAGTGAAGTCACCACTCAGCCAATGCACGACCAGAAATGGCCCAAGCATGGGCATGGCAGTGTTGGCCGAAGCACCTGCGCTGTGAGCGTTGGTCCACGCTTTCCTCCCTTAGCTCCTGCCCAGTCCCAGAGCCAGCCCACCCGCAAGCAGCACACACTCACACAGACCCAACGACTCTCCAAGAAGAAATTGAGGAACCAAGGTTGAGTCGCTGCCTGAGACACCAGTTCAAATCCCAGCTGCTCTGCATCGGAACCAGCTCCCCACTAATGCACCTGGGAAAGCAGTGGAAGATGACCCAAGTGCTGGGGTCCCTGGCACCCATGTGGGAGTCCTAGATGGAGTTCCTGGCTCATGGCTGTGGCCCAGCTCTGGCTGTTGCAGCCATTTGGAGACCGAATTGGCAGGTAGAAAATTGCTCTCTCTCTCTCTCTCTCTCTCTCTCTCTCATGCTCTGCCTTTCAAATAAATCTTTAAATAATAAGAAAAAAGAAGACATGGCACCCCAGTGGCTAGGCACAGTACCCCGATCACCCTCGACACCTGCTCTTGTGCCTACCACCGTGGGAAACACTTCCTGCTTCCTGCCTTCTGCTGCCCTGGACACAAAGGCTAGTGGCCTGTGGACGCAGCAGAGGCCCGTGCACTGTGCGGCTGCCTGCCTCGCAGGTGCAGCAGCTCTGGGACAGTGGAAGGCTCTGGCTGGGTGAGAAAAATCATGGCACTTAGGCAAAAGGAAACACTAAGTAGCTTGCTAAACCCTGCGACAGTGGCAAATCCCAGGAGCCTCAGGCACGCACTTCCTTGCTCCTCTTCCATCCTCTGGAGGTGGATCCCCAGGTGCTCGGTGAGGGGCAGAGTACCCACAAGGCTGGCACTCAGCAGCTGAATACTCCTTACCAGAAGATAATCCCTATGACCCTTACAACCGACCGGGTCATCAACCCATTCACAGCACACTCAGAGTGTGACCACCAGGATATGCACAACCTAGGCTTGGCTCCTGCTTCGAGAGATGGTAAAACGTCAAGATCCCATGCTATAATTTAGATGGAGAACCTAAACGGCTTGTAATATTTTCCACAATCGTTGTCATTTATCATAGGCAGCCCCATCACAGTGCTTAAGCTTGCTATGTAAAATTCATGGCTCATTTCCTAATCTAAATATTGCTTTAAGAATTTTATTGACAATTTGTTGCTACATCCTCAACAGAGCAAGTGTTTCCCAGTTGAAATTAATTAAAAACTCTCTGAGAAATACAATGACTTGAGAAAGGCTGTCTAATTTCACATTGCCATCAACAGAGCAGAAATTACCTGAAAATCTTGATGATAACAACACAATTACTGAATTTGCTGAAATGCAGACAAGGAAAACAAAACTGGTAGAATAAATATCTAACAACTTGTGAATCATCGTGTTCTTGTTTTATTACTCATCGGCCCATCCAGAAACCACCCAGACATGAGCAACACGCATCTCATTTGCTCATCTTGGTTAGTTTGCTGACTTTCAGTCATATCCAAGCTATAGAATTACAGGGTCAGTTTTGTGGCACAGCAAATAAAGCTTCCACCTGTGACGCTGGCATCCCATATGGCATCGGTTCATGTCCTGGCTGCTTACCTCCCTTCTAGCTCCCTGCTTATGCCCTTGTGTGGAAGAAACGCAGCTGAAGATGGTTGAAGTGTCGGAGTCCCTGGACTTACGTGGGAGATGCGGATGAAATTCCTGGTTCTGGCTTTGGCCTGGCCATCTGAGGAGTAAGCCAGTGCAATGGAAGATCTCTCTACCTCTCTCTGTAGCTCTACCAAATAAATAATCTTTAAAAAATCATTTATTTATTTTTATTGCAAAGTCAGATATACAGGAAGAGGAGAGACAGAGAGGAAGATTCCCCCATCCACTGATTCACTCCCCAAGCGACCACAACGGCCAGAACTGAGCCAATTCGAAGCCAGGAGCCTGGAACCTCCTCCGAGTCTCCCACACAGGTGTGGAGTCCCAAGGCCCTGGGCTGTCCTCAAATGCTTTCTCAGGCCACAAGCAGGGAGCTGGATGGGAAGCAGGACCTACGGGATTAGAACCGAAACCCATATGGGATCCCGGTACGTTCAAGGTGAGGACTCCAGCCGCGAAGCTACTGTGCCGGGCCCCAAATAAATAATCTTTAAATCAAAATTTAAAAACTTGGGCCTGGTGCAATGGCCTAGTGGCTAAATCCTCACCTAGCATGTGCCAGGATTCCATAAGGGTACCAGTTCATGTCCTGGCTAAGCCACTTCCCATCTGGCTCCCTGCTTGTGGCTTGGGAAAGCAATCAAGGATAGCCCACAACCTTGGGAACTTGCACCCTCGTGGGATGCCCAGAAGATCCAGAAGAGGCTCCTGGCTCCTGACTTTGGATTGGCTCAGCTCCAGCTGTTGCAGCCACCTTGGGAATGAGTGACTCAACAGAATGAAGATCTTTCTCTCTGTCTCTCCTTCTCTCTTTACATCTGCCTTTCCAATGAAAATAAATAAATCTTTAAAAAATAAAGTTTAAAGACTATAGCCTTATGTATATTTTGTATTTCATTATAATGTGTTCCATATAATGGCATCCTGGTCAACAAAAGGCCACATATACAGTGGTGGCCCCATGGGATGCTGTGCCCTGCATCATAGCAGCCTGCACCTGTGGGCATGCACCTCCTGATGCTCAGACAGGAACAAAACCCCCTCAGATGTTCTCTGCAGTCAAGCGGCACCTGCCCGTACTAGCCTTATTCTGTCTGTGCATTAATTTGAATTGCAACTTGTAAGCCTTCAAATGTAAGTGACACAGAAGCCCATTTCCACCCTGCCCTGCACTCCTCAATAGCTGGACAGCTTGAACAAGGCACTGCAGGACTATGAGTTGCTCTCACACAAACACGCATCCAATGAGCACCTCCTGGTGGCTAGGTGTTTTTGAATCAGGTTAAGATGTGCCATTCACCATTCTGCTCCTGGCTCAGGGCAGTGCACTGGCTCCTGGGAGAGCCCGCCTGGGCAGATCCATGTGCAGCTACCGGAACACCTCTGAGGCATGGGACAGTACAGAAGTCACATGCAGGCCAGTTTTCTACTTGAATGGGCTCGGCCTGAGGGCCACAGAAATGAATGGCCTTATGCAAATGTCTTCCTCTTTGACCTCTGGTTTCTCATTAAAAAATGGAAATATGAACAACACCTACTAGGGTAACGAGAGCTTACAATTTTTTTTTTAATGTTTATAAAGGGCTAGAAGAGGGGAGTTTGGAGGAAATGCTACTTACTATAGTTTGGTCATTATACATTGTATATATGTATCTAGTTATCACACTGTGTGTTCCACAAATATAGACAAAGTATTCCATCGATCAATTTTTTATACCATATTATCATTTCGGTTTCTTTAGTTCAGGGATTTTAAGGCAGCGAAAGAATGAGTATCAGACAGAGCTCTCCCATCTGCTAGTTCGCTACGCAAGTGGCTGCAACAGCCGACATCGGATACCGCAGATGCCAGGATACTCCAGTATGCTCCATCCTGGTCTCCCACACAAATAGCAGGGTCCCATGTACCTGAGCCATCACCGACTGCCTCTTAGGGTACGCTTAAGCAGGAAGGCAGATTAGAAGTGAAGCCAGGATTTAAAGCAGGTTGTCCCAAGGGATGGCTTTGCAGCTGTACCAGATGCTCATCCTGGAACTGGGGAACTTTGCTTAAAAGGCAGAGTTACAGAGAGAGAGGGAAAGACACAGAGAGAGAAAGATAGCAACTGCTGGTTCACTCCCCAAATGACTGCAACAGCTGGTGATAGGCCAGGCCGAAGCCAGGAGCCAAGAACTCCCTTTGGGTCTCCCACATGGGTGGCAGGGTTCTCTAGGCACTTGGCCATCTTCCACTGCTTTCCCAAGCACATTAGCAGGGAGCTGGATTAAGCAGCCAGAACTTGAACCAGTACTCTCATATGGAATGCCAGCATCACAGGAATTGGCTTAATTCACTGCACCATGCCAGCTCCATGCTGCCCATGAAATTCTTGAAGTGCCCTGATACTTAATGTAAGAACCCTGTGGTATAACTGTAGATAATCTCCAACTTACAATGGTCAGGCTTAGGCATTTTTTTCTTTTCTTTTTTAATATTTTTTTTAATTGGAAAGGCAGATATACAGAGAGGAGGAGAGACAGGGAGGAAGATCTTTCATCCACTAATTCACTCCCCAAGCAGCCGCAACGGCTGGAGCTGTGCTGATTCGAAACCAGGGACCAGAAACCTCCTCCAAGTCTCCCATGTGAGTGCAGGGTCCCAAGACTTTGGGCTGTCCTCAACTGCCTTTCCAGGCCACAAGTAGGCAGCTGGATGGGAAGAGGGGCCACCAGGCTATGAAACAGCACCCATATGGGATCCTGGTGCATGCAAGGCGAGGACTCTAGCCACTAGGCCACTGCACCAGGCCCTGGCTTAGACATTTTCAACTTTACAATAGTGCAAAAGCGCTATGTATTCAGTAGAAAACATATTTCAGCAGTTAGCAATGTGGGATAATAGCTTAAGCATCTACCTTCAGTGCTGGCATCCCATATGGGCACTAAGTTGAATCCCGGCTGCTCCACTTCTGATCTAGTTCCCTGCTTATGGCCTGCATACCATTTCCTACCTCTGCCTGCAGTATGAAGCAGCAGGAAGCTGGAATCAGGAACCAGGCCCAGGCATCCGGTGTGGGACACAGGCATGTTAACCCTAAGCCAAACATTTGCCCCTGAATGCATTATCAATATACAATGCAGTCTATCAAGAAGTAACCCAGGGCCTGGCAGCATCGCCTAGTGGCTAAAGTCCTCGCCTTGAACGCGTCAGGATCCCATATGGGTGCCGGTTCTAATCCCGGCAGCTCCACTTCCCATCCAGCTCCCTGCTTGTGGCCTGGGAAGGCAGTGGAGGATGGCCCAAAGATTTGGGATCCTGCACCTGTGTGGGAGACCCGGAAGAGGTTCCTGGTTCCTGGCTTCGGATTGCAGCACCAGCCGTTGCGCTCACTTGGGGAGTGAATCATTGGACAGAAGATCTTCCTCTCTGTCTCCCCTCTCTATATATCTGACTTTGTAATAAAAATAAATAAATCTTAAAAAAAAAAAAAACCCAAAAGGAAGTGCAGATGCATCTGCTTGCCCTTTTTCAGATGAGTTAATGGAGGCTCAGAGAGACATCCCTGGCCCAAGTTCACACCAGAAGGAGGTGGCTGAGCTGGCTTGTAGCAGCCATGGTCAGCCTGCTAGGACAGCAGCAGGTCAGGCTTCAGCTACTGCTGTTTCCACATAGGTGCAAGTTCAAGTTCCGCATTCTGAAGCAGCTGGGGACCAAGGAAAAGGAGTCATACTTCCAGGAATGGAGGGTAGGACTGGATGAGAGGGGTCCGGAGGGCACGCAGTTGGGGAGGCTGAGATGAGGCGGCGTGCAGCTCAGGCGTGAAGCACAGGGGGAGGTGGCAGGGAAGGGTGACGACAGCTCCTGGGGGTAGACGGGTCTCCAGCGGGTGGCTGGGAGAACAGCTGATCTCTGGGCTGGGTAGGGCCCTGGAGGAGCCCCTGGAGAAAGAGGAGGCCTGCAGTGAGGCTCCCCTCCAAGCTGTGTGCTCTGGGAGGACCCCAACCTCTCTGGGCCCCATTTCCGTAGGCCAATGGAGCCTGGCCGAGCCTCTAGGGTGCTCCTCATGTCCCCCTCCCCTCTTTTCTGCGGTACTTCATTGTCTTCCTGAGCCAGAAAAGCCCAGCCAGGCTGTGCTGGCCCATACAGGAGTCGCTGTAGCAATGGCAGCTGCTGAACACCAGCTAGGATTCATTCCAGGGAAGGCACACACTAGGCACTGGCTCAGACGCGCTGGGCCTCTCTCAACAGTCACGTCCCACTGGGTGGCTGCCTCGTGAGGACAGGAGCGAATGTTCTCATCTGTGTGGCAAGTTCTGTTGGGCAATGTCATCCAGAGCTGCCCTGGGCAATGGAAATGTACAATTGCAACTGTTCTAGGAGCCAGGTTAGAACCAGCAAAGAGAAACAAGTGCAATTGATTTCCAGCAACACATTTTAGTGAACCTAGTATATCCCAAATGTTATTTTTACATTTCATCAGCATTCTTATTTAAAGACTTGATCATTTGTATGAAAGGCAGAGTTGCAAAGGAAGAGAGATCTTTCATTTTCGCTTCCCAAATGGCCACGAGTGGCCAGGGCTCATTCAAACCAAAGTCAGGAGCCTCAGGGCTCTACCAGGTCTCCCAGGCAAGTCTCCAAGCACTTGGGCCACCCACTGCTTTCACAGGTGTGTGAGCAGGCGGCCACATTGGACATAGGGCAGCCAGGACTCATACTAGTACTCCAATATGGGATGCCAGCCACTCAAAAGGCAGCTTAACTCACTGCACCACAACACTAACCCCTTAGCAACATTTCTTCAAAATTTTGGAGTGTTTTTTGTTTTGTTTTGTTTTGTTTAAGATCTATCTTTTTTTATTAGTAGTGTTGGAATGTCAGATCAAAGAGATAAAAAGGGACAGGTCTTCTGTCCATTATTTCTCTCCCCAAGTGGTCACAGCAGCCAGAGCTAAGCCAATTCGAAGCCAGGTGCCAGGAGCTTCTTTCGGGTCTCCCACATGGGTACAGGGTCCCAAGACTTGCACTGCCCTTAAGTGCTTTCCCAGGCCACAAGCAGAGAGCTGGATGGGAAGTGGGGCAGTTGGGACATGAATCGGCACCCATATGGGATCCCAGTGTATGCCAAGGCAAGAACTTCAGCCACTGGGCTACCGCGAAGGGCCCATTGTTTATGTTTTACTTTTTCTCTTTACCGTACTTTCAGAAGCTGGTGTGCACTTTGGCATTTATGCACCTCCTACTTCAGGCTAGCCACATTTCAACCCAGCTCCCCAGGACCCGCCGGGTTGGACAGAGTAGTAACAGGGCAAGGCCCAGGGAATTCTGTAGGTCCTTCCCCTTCACCTGCAGCAGGGCTATGTGATCTTGGCCAACTTCTTCTGTCCCTCTGTGCCTCCACAGGTCACCCGTGTGACATCATTCTCTGTGAAATGATTTTACTCTATCTGTGATGGACACCATCACATCTTCACCTGTCCTGTCACGACTATGCCAGCCAGGAATGGTAGTGAAGATCCTTACAGAGGAGGACATCAAGTCTGCATGGCACAGCCTTACTCCTGGGACACCACTGCCCCAGCAGGCTCAGCAGGCTGAGCCTCCCCACTTTCTAACCCCACATCTGACCCAGAGCTCTCCTCCTGGTTCCTCCGTGGTCAGACGGGTGTGAAGTTGTTCAGGTCCAGCGCCTGCCTTCACCCCCAGGGACTAGCTCTGACTTCATGACTCAACCTCAGCCAACATTTGTCGCCCAGGAGGGAGGCAGCTGGTGGGTTAGACATCATTCCCCAGGTGCTGGGTCCGGTGGACAGTAGGGCAGGGCAGGGCGGGGCTTGGAGACAGGGACCCTGTGGGGAGCTCCATCCAGAGTCAGAGCAGCAGGCGTGGGCAGCCTTTCCTCCCTGAACCTCAGTTTCTCAAGTGTAAGATGAACAAGTTCAAGCTGATGACTGTTAGGTCCTGGAGGGGCATGCAGACAGCTGGTGATACGGGCCAGCAATCCACCAGGTTCAGCTCAGCCAAGGGAGCAAAGTGGATACAGCCCCTCCCTGGGGGAGTGGGTGTGGCTGCACTTCCGGCTGCTCAGGACTGCCAGCAGCCCTCTGACAGCCAATGTTTGCAGAGCTTAAAACAGTTCCCAGCACCTTCCGGCCGCAGGCATTCTCCATGTGCTGGCTGTCACGCTAGGTTCTGCTGTTATTTCCCATATATAGGAGAGTACTTCTGAAAATCCATGGAAAATGGAATTAAAAGATAAGCTTGTTTTGGTACAAAAAATTTTTTCAAAATCTCATGAGGTGGTATGCAAAATGCTTAGGGAGGGACTGGCCCTGTCATACAGCAGGTTAAGTCACCGTCTGCAACACCGACATCCCAAATGGGTGCCAATTTGATTCCCAGCTGCTCCACTTCTGATGCAGCTGCCTGTTCAAGGAGCCTGGGAAAGCAACAAAGGATGGTCCATGAACCGGGGCCCCTGTACCCACCTGGGAAATTTAGAGGAAATGTTTGAGATCAGCCTGCCCCTGGCTGTTCCAGCCGTTTGGGGAGTGACCCACAGAGGAAAGAGCTTTGTCTCTGTAATTCTGCCTTTCAAATAAATAACTGTTAAAAAGAATCATGGCAAGTATGTCACATGTGGGCCTGGCACAATGGCTCAGTTGGCTAATTCTCCCCTCTGCAAGCGCAGGGATCCCATTATGGGTGTTGGTCCATGTCCAAGTGGCTCCGCTTCCCATCCAGCTCCCTGCTTGTGGCCTGGGAAAACAGTAGAGGATGGCCCAAGCTCTTGGGACCCTGAACCCACATGGGAGACCTAGGAGAAGCTCCTGGCTCCTGGCTTCAGAATGGCTCAGCTCTGGCCATTGCTACCAGTGAATGGCACTTCTTTCTCCTTGTCTCTCATTTTCTCCATAAATCTGATCTGCCCTTCCGATAAAAATAGAATAAATCTTTAGAAAAAAGTAAGAAAGTATGCAGTAGGTACATATGGAACATATACATGTATACACAGTGTTTATATACAGTGTATATGTGGAATTTATATAACTTCATATACATTTATTGTAAAGGCAGACCTACAGAGAGAAGGAAAGAGAGAAAGCTCTTCCATCTGCTGGTTTACACCCCATAAGCAGGGAGATTAATGGGAAGCAGGGCAGCTGGGACACAAATCAGAGCCCATATGGGATTCCAGCACTTGTAGAGGGGAGAATTAGCCAATTGAGCCACCATGCTGGGACCTGCTACTATAGCCTTACAGAATATTTTGTATATCAATAAAATTACTACAATGCATAAAATATCATTGCACTTATTCCCCAGAAAGCAAGGAGGAAAAGAACACTCCTGGGTGCTGTTGAGGCAGTGAGTGGGCAGCGTCACAGTGAGTCCACACGGCCACGCTAGCAGGTGCAATCTTATCTCCCATTTCATGGATGAAGACTGAGTGATGGACCCATTCGCCCAGAGTCACGCAGCCAGCAAATGGCGGAGCAGAGAACCAAACCCAGTTCTGCCTCCTGCCTTTCTCCTCACTGCCTTCTCAGAGAAGAGCTATGCCATGGGACCCGGGGCTGCTTTCCCTCCAGAGTGACCACTTCAAATATTCCCTCTGCCAGGATAATCTGGCCCCAGGCTCCCTCGAGAAGTTCTACCCCAGGGCTGGGCTCCAGGAAGCCAGGGTCCCAGCCACGCTTCTGCCTGGCTGCAGACTCCAGGCAGGAGCCAGGCCTCGCTGTGGTCCAGGCCAGCATAACAGCCTGAGGGACCAGGAGATCAGAAATCTGCAGCCTTATTTGCATAATCCCCACAATCCAATGCAGATCCTGCTTCCCTTTGTGATCTTAATTAAGTGGTGGAAAGCATCCCAGGCTCCCACCTGCTTGGCATTGTCACCCTGTGGTGCCACCCTTACCCTTTGTCCCTTCCAAGATAGCTCATGGGCCTGGTGCAGAATTAGAATTCAGAAATCAAAGTTTGACCTTCTACTCGTGTATTCGCCACAGTCAGCTCCCCAGGGCCTCCCTGGCTCCTGAAATCACTAGATGAAGGCCTGACTGTGTTGGAATGCATGATCAAGGAGACCGTTGGCACTGAAGCATGAATCCAGGAGCCAGTGTGGAAGTGCGGTAGCTAAGCCACTGTTGCTGACATCAACATCATATATTACGCTGTCAGTTCGAGTCCTGGCTGCTCTGCTTCCAATCCAACTTGTTGTGAATGTGCCTGGGAAAGCAGAGAAAGATGGCCCAAGTGCCTGGGTCCTTGTCATCCAAATGAGTGAACCAGATGGAGTTCCTGGCTCCTGGCTTGAGCCTAAGCCAGCCCCTACCAATGAAGCCATCTGGGAAATGAACCAGCAGAAGGAAGACGTGTCTCCCTGTCTCTTTCAACTAAATTAAATAAATCCTATTTATTTTAAAAGACTTACTGATTTTTTTATTGGAAAGGCAGAATTACAGAAAGAATAAGAAGCACAGAAAGAATCTTCCTTCCACTGGGTCACTCCCCAAATAGCTGCAATGGCTGATGAGCTGAGCCAATCCAGAGCGAGGCGCCAGAAACTTCCGCTGGGTCTCCCACGTGGGTGCAGGGTCCCAAGGCTTTGGGCTGTCCTCAACTGCTTTCCCAGGCTGTATACAGGGAGCTGGATCAGAAGTGGAACAGCCGGGACATGAACTAGCGCCCATCTGAGCATGCTCGCACTGCGGTGGAGGATTCATTTGCTATGCCACAATTTCAGCCCCAAGCAAATCCTTTGGAAAAAATATTAAAAGAAATCATATGCAACAGTAGAAGGGTAGACTCTCAGTTAACAAGTGGAACAGACAAGCTGGCTGCTTTCCAATTCATTGCAGTTATAGTGGGGAGCTTGATGTAGACCTGGCAATGGTTCTAGAAAAACAAGAACCACCCATCTTGTCTCCTGGGACTCCCTGGGGCTCCCCATCCCAGCCTGGAAGTCCCAGGCCAGTTGCCAATTTCACCCCCTAATCTGGAAATAAGTTTCGCTGGTGCTGCCCTTGAACTTGAGGAAGTTCCTTTCCTTCTCTGGAACTTACAGCTTCTTCATCGTAAAATGAGAAGTGTGGAGAAACTGATGCCAGGCCCTTCTGAACCTAAAAACTCTCAAGTTCTGGCTCCATCATAGTTTCACCATGGCAGACCCGGAGCCCACTGCCCAGTCATAAGCCTCCCCAAGGGATCTCCATGAAGGCCTCCAAGCATGCAGCCCCTGGCCTCAAGCCTCCTGCTCCCTTCTGCATCACAGTTCCCCTCCTGGGCTCCAGGTTCCCGGCTTTGGATCGGTGCGCACCGGCCCGTTGCGGCTCACTTGGGGAGTGAGTCATCGGCCGGAAGATCTTCCTCTCTGTCTCTCCTCCTCTATGTACATCTGGCTGTAATAAAGTGAATAAATCTTTAAAAAAAAGATTTATTTATTTTTATTACAAACCTGGAACCTCTTCCGGGTCTCCCACGCGGGTGCAGTGTCCCAATGCATTGGGCCGTCCTCGACGGCTTTCCCAGGCCACAAGCAGGGAGCTGGATGGGAAGTGGAGCTTCTGGGATTAGAACCGGCGCCCATATGGGATCCCGGGGCTTTCAAGGCGAGGACTTTCGCCGCTAGACCACGCGGCCGGGCCCAATAAATAAATCTTAAAAAAAAAAAAAAAAAGAGCCTGGTCAGAGCCGGTCCCTCTTTCAGGAGAGCAGGACTCTGGACCAGCCAGGGACCCACGACGTGACACAGAGGCTCCCGTTCCCCAGGCTGAAGTGCCAGCTGGGCCACCCCAGGCTTTCCAAGACCAACAGTCAGGCAGTCAAGGTGAGGGCCCAAGGGAACCAAGCACAGACAAGATGGGCACCGAAGCCACAGGCAGACCTTCCCAGGGAATTTGGGGGCAACTTGCTCAGCGCAGCCCCTGGCAGCTGCGGTTACTGCTATCCTTATCACCATGGTTAGAGAGTTCAGATTCAGAGCCATCATAAATCCTGTTCTACCTCCTAGGGATCTTTCCTGATCACAAAGATGTTCTTCCAAACCCGCTGAGTCAACTTCTGGCAATGCAGAGACTCGTTACAGGTGGTACGTCACCATGTCCTGAGAACCTGCCTGCTTGTCATTCTTCCTCCTCTCCATCCATGTATCCATCCACCCATCAAGCCATCCATCCATATACTCACCCATCACCAACTCGTGAACCCATCCACCCATCCATTCACCTGTGTTTCCATCCCTCTGCCCCTTCGTCCAGTTATCCATCCATCATCCATCCTTCCATCTATCCATCTGTCCAGCTATCTACCCATCCGTCTATCTGCTTGCCCACCCCTCTGCCCATCATCCAACAACCCTGTCCATCCATCTGCCCAATCACCCATCCACCATATATCCATCTTCCCATCCACCCATCCATTCATCTACCCATTTGGCCATTTGCCTGTGTGTCCACCCATCTGTCCATTCGTCCAGTCACCCATCCATCAATCTATCCATCTGCTCATCTTCCCCTCCTTGCTTCCTTCTCTCCATCCATCCCCTCCCCTCTACTTGGCAGATACTTCTGCCAAGGCACTCCTTTCCCCTCGGTCCTGTTCCACTATGAACCGGCTAGTGTCTGTCCTTTTGCGCTTCCATCTTAAGCGAGAGTCTTTGCCCTGAGCTCAGCTATCCCGTCTATGATGTTTCTTTTAGGGCACAAGGGCCCTTAAAAATATATGATTTGCCCTTGGACCTCCTGCACATTTTCCTAGCCTCAGTACCGTGCCTCGTGTGGGCCATTTTGGGGCCCAGGCCTGAGTCGGAACAGCTCTCCTGGCCCAGCTCCCCCACCTTGCCACACCTCTGTTGCCAGTCACCCATCAAAACAGCTCTTCGAAACTCCTTAAAGAACAGCAGCCTGAGAAATGGTTGGCCCAGTGAACTGCCATAAACTACACTGCTCTGGGGCGCTGGGATCAAAGCGCCAGGCTCAGGGGAACCAGTGGTGACCTTTCACCTGGATAGGGCCCTCCCCGGTGGGCAGAGGTGTGTCCCGTGCCTGGCTCCTTTTATCTTTTTTTTTTTTTTAAAGATTTATTCATTTTATTACAGCCAGATATACACAGAGGAGGGCAGACAGAGAGGAAGATCTTCCGGCCGATGATTCACTCCCCAAGTGAGCCACAACGGGCTGGTGCGCGCCGATCCGAAGCCGGGAACCTGGAACCTCTTCTGGGTCTCCCACACGGGTGCAGGGTCCCAATGCATTGGGCCGTCCTCGACTGCTTTCCCAGGCCACAAGCAGGGAGCTGGATGGGAAGTGGAGCTTCTGGGATTAGAACCGGCACCCATAAGGGATCCCGGGGCTTTCATGGCGAGGCCATGCCGCCGGGCCCTCCTTTTATCTTTTAACAGGTCCCGCCACGCGATAACTGAGGCTTCCCAACTGAGGCTGGATCACCATGCAGAGAGCCAATGGCTGCATCAGGATTTGAACTCTGGTCTCCTGAACTGCAGTCTGGTACCTTTTCAACCACAACACAGTTGTAGGCTTCAAGAGGGCCCAGGGACCCAGGGAACCAGAGGCTTGGCTCCCAGCTCAGTGTTCCTGAGGCTGTAGAGAGACCTTAACTAAGTCACTTCCTCCATTTCTTCCACAGTGAGGTGGAGAAGGCGGCCAGGCTCACGGGAGATCAAAGCAGACAATGGAGGGAGCAGGGCGCCAGACCAGGCTACCCTGTAAGCCAGACCCCCTCCCCTCTCCTGCTGCCACCAGGGTTCACACGGCTCCCAGGTCTTCCCAGCTCCCTGGAGGGAGTGTACCTTTGGCTCCTGGTGGTGATCTGTGACTCACAGACACTGGGCAGTATTGGGCCACCTGTCTCCAATGCTAAGGAAGATTCTGCCCAGGAGAGAAAGTTTCAAGTCAGCACAGCCATCAGTTCCCCTGCAGCTGTGAGCCGGGCCCTTGGCTGGACTCTGGATACAGAGGTGAACAGGATGCAGTCCGTCCCCAGGTATCCCCTGGTCTAGAGAGGCAGGAAGAGGGAAGTTCAAGATCACACAAGATTTGGGCAACATTCCTCCCCTCCCGCAAAGCCCAGGCAAGGCTGCTGTGGAGGATACAAGATGGAGATGGAGGTGCCCGCCATCAGCATGTCAGGGAGTCAGCAGGCCTGGAAGGGGGCCGGGGTGGTTCTTGGAGGAGTGGCATGGCCCCTGGAAGATGCACTGGATTTTGCCAGAGCGTCCGGGCAGAATAAGATCCAGACAGAAGCTGCTGAGAAGATCATGGCGGTGGAAGGTACAGATCTGAGGACAACAGCGTGGTTGGGGCAGAGGGCGTCGACCGTGGGAGTCGAGACTGGGGAGATGATCTATCTGGGCCCATCGCTGAGAGGCCTTGAATGAGGTGCTGGGGGGTTGTGTTCACTGCAGCAGGTATTAGGGAGCCAATGAGGGCTTAGAGCAGCCAAGTATCTCAGTTGGAGATGGGTGGTTTCAGGGCCTTGGGAGCTCAGAACAGAGAACTGGAGAGGGAGGAGGAGTAGCAGCCCCCGCAGCTTCCTTTCTTCCTGACACCAGATGGTGGGGCACACTAGGCACTGTGGACCCATCTCAGCATGCAGCACCTCACACGGCTTCTCACTTCAAGTTCCCGACTTCAGAGAAGACAGGTATGCTAGCCCATGTTACAGAAGAGGATGCTGAGACACCTGGACAGGGGAGATAGCCCAGGACCCAGAGCCCAGAAGAGACGGGGCTGGATCTGGATCCCAGCGCACATTGTTCTAGAGCTACGGCGCTGCCCAGTGAGAGCAGCAGGAAGCCCCTGCCCAGATGCAAGTTCAGATGATTCCCTACCAGGGAAGGCTGGTCAGAAAGTAAAGTGGTGCTCCTGGAGCTGCAGTAACTTACAGGGACACCAGATGGCAGTCGAGAGACTGGCTGCTGGGAGCCACAGCCCAGCCCAGCCTAGCCTCACAAAGAGCCAGGCAGGGCCGGGGGGGTGGGGTGGGGGGTGGGGGGTGGGGAAGAATCAAATGCCGTCAGCTTTCAGCAGACCCTCCCTCCTGGGTATTCCTGCAGCCCCTGGGCATAAAGGCGCATCAAGGCAGAGCAGAGGCTGCAGGCACACACTGGAAGGCCCAGAGCTGCTGGCTGTGTAGCACTGTTTTCCTGGAGTAAGCCCAAACCAACTTGCCCCACAGTGCTGGAAGGGAACAGGGACAGGACACAGGCCTGCACACACAGCAGTATTACAGCAATGTGCAAGAGACCTGCACCTGGCGGGAAAAGCGCCAAAGTACCCACAGTGCCTCCGGCCTGGGGGTTATAAGTGATCTTCATTTTCCTTTTGAACACTTGTTACTGCATTTTTATTATTTTTTGAATATTTATTTTTATTTAAAAGCAGAGTCACTGAGAGAGGAGGAGAAAGAGAAATTTTCCAACCATTGGTTCACTCCCGGGATGGCCACAAGTGCCAGAGCTAGCCAGGCCGAAGCCAGGAGCCCACAGCTTCTTCAGGACTCCCATGTGAGTGCAGGGAACCTAGCATTTGGGCCATCTTCTGCTACTTTCCCGGGCACATTAGCAGGGAGCTGGATCGGAAGTGGGGCAATCAACTCTTGAGCCACTGCCCATGTAGGATAATCAAGGTGATTATTTGAGAACCAGCAAGAGGAAGTAGGAGAGAGGAGGCAGTGAGAGAGGGAGAAGCGAGCGAGCAGGAGTCCCTATGCACCGGTTCACTTTCCAATGCCAGGAACTCCATCCGGAGCTCGCACACAGGTGGCAGGGCTCCAGAACCTGAGTCGCCCCTCGCTGCCTCCCAGGGTCTACATCACCTGGAGCTGGAGCTACAACTCCAACCAGGCGTGCCAATGGCATCTTAGCCTGCAGGCCAGCCTCACTCAGTCCTCCAGGAGAGCCTCCGTCTCTGGCCCCTGGAGGAGGCTTTGGACAACTTGCACCAAGGACCGCACGTTCCTGTATAGGATCATCCCGGTTCATCACCTAGATGCAGGTTCCTTTGTGTAGCCCTGCCGACCCGTGGCCGTTGAGCACTTGGAACAAGGCTGATAGAAGATGCTGGGACACATATATTCGACTCCAAAGGCCAAAGATGCAGTGGAAAAAAGCAAAGGTAACATTGTTTATTAGCTGCATGCTGAATTCACGATATTTTGGGTATGTTGGTTAAATAAATAATTGGAAATCAATTCCGCCTGTGTCTTTTTGTTAAAAAAAAAAAAAAAAAGATTTGTTGGGGCTCAGCGCAGTGGTTTACCAGCTAAAGTTCTCGCCTTGAATGCGCCAGGATCTCATATGGGCAGGCGCCGGTTCTGATGCCGGCAGCCCCGCTTCTCATCCAGCTCCCTGCTTGTGGCCTGGGAAAGCAGTCAAGGACAGCCCAAAGCCTTGAGACCCTACACCCGCGTGGGAGACCTGGAAGAAGCACTCGGCTCCTGGCTTCGGATCAGTGCAGCACCGGCCGTTGAGGTCACTTGGGTAGTAAATCAGTGGATGCAAGATCTTCCTCTCTGTTTCTCCTCGTCTCTGTCTATCTGACTTTGCAATAAAAATAAATAAATCTTAAAAAAAAGATTTGCTGGGCCCGGCGGCGTGGCCTAGCGGCTAAAGTCCTCGCCTTGAACACCCCAGGGTCCCATATGGGTGCCAGTTCTAATCCCAGCAGCTCCACTTCCCATCCAGCTCCCTGTTTGTGGCCTGGGAAAGCAGTCGAGGATGGCCCAAAGCTTGGGACCCTGCACCCGTGTGGGAGACCTGGAAGAGGTTCCCGGTTCCCGGCATCCGGATCGGTGCGCACTGGCCCATTGCGGCTCACTTGGGGAGTGAAACATCGGATGGAAGATCTTCCTCTCTGTCTCTCCTCCTCTCTGTGTATCTGACTTTGTAATAAAAATAAATCTAAAAAAAAAAAAAAGATTTGTTTACTGTTATTTGAAAGGCAGAACTACAGAGAAAGAAGGTGAGACAGCGAGATCTTCCATCCACTGATTCTCTCCCTAAATGGCTGCAATGGTCGGACATGCGCCAGTCCAAAGCCAGGTGCCAAGAGTTCCTTCTGGGTCTCCCACGTGGGTACAGAAGCTGAAGGACTTGGGCCATCTTCCTCTGCTTTCCCAGACACCTTAGCAAGGCGCTAAATCAGAAGTGGAGCAGCTGGGACTCAGACGGACGCCTATAAGGGATGCTGGCGCCACAGGTGGAGGTCTAGCTTGCTATGCCACTACATTGCCCTGATATTTTTACTTTTTTAATGTAGCTACTATAGGTTTTTAAAGTTACATGTGGGATATGGACTGTGTTCCTATTGTACAGCTTCCTGAGGACAGAAGTGTGACTCTCCCAACTCAAGGTCAGAGAAGGGACAGGCCCTGACTAGGGTCACACAGCAAACTGGTGGCAGAAGCAGGAGTTGAGTGTGGCCCGGCTGCAAGGGTGCTACAGCTCACACTGTCCGAGGGTCCCCTTCAGTCCTGGTGTGGGCACGGCAGGCCCTGGGGCAGGAGTCAGAGACCCAGGCTGCTGTCCAGGCCCTGTCAGTCAGGACAACAGACCTCTCAAGACCCCTCCTCCTCCTCCGCGAGAGAGCCTCTTCTGAGCCCGCCTGCCCCCACCGAGTCCACCATGCTGGGAGGGCCAGGGTCGAACACGGCTTTAGATGGTTTCCCTTGGCCAAATGCCCTCATTTTGCATTTGTGCAAGTTGAGCCCAGAGAGGGTGACTGCTCTGCTCAAGGTCACACAGTAGGTTAAGGGAAGGCTGGGGTCTCAGAGACATGGGTACAGGAGCCAGGCCAGCTCCATGGACTGGGAGGATGGTGCCAGGGTTAGCATCTATCTCTACTCCATCAAGTTCACACAGCTTCCTTTGCCTCAGGTCCTTTGCCTCAGGTCCCTTCACTCCCCTACTTGTCCTCTGTGGCTTCCCTTTGTGCTTACAATACACAACCCAGGTTCAGGGTCCTGGCCTAATCCCCCACACTTTCTCCTACCTAGGGAGCTTTGCACTTGGGGGTCTACATAGGACCTCCTCCCACCCCCAGTATCTGTTGACAGCATCCTGCTTGACACCACCCACCCCTAGACTGGACTAGCCTCTTATCACCATCAATCACTGCTCCATCACTCTGTGCTGCTGCCTCCTAAAACCGTGCAGGTCATCCTCTGGTCGCTAGGCACACCAGGGCATTCCAGAAAGTTCAGGGCAAGATTGAATTAAAACAGACTTTACCTTTTCCTTTTTTTTTTTTTTTTTTTTAATTTTTGAAGAGCATAAGCTCCTGGAGAGCAGGGCTAGCCTGGCAGGTCCCCAGCTGTGTCCCCTGCATCCCTCAGTGCCTGCCTGGCAGCAGGTGCCAGGTCATGCCTGTCCATCAGATGGGATTGAGAAAGATCCAGAGAAGTGAGCTTGCTGAAGCCTCCTTCCAGCTGAGCCAAAACCCAAACCTGGGGTTTGTCCTAGGGCGAAGGCCTTCCTTGCCCCTTCCCCTTGGGCAGCACAGCTCTGCCCCATTGCCAGGTGGCCCGCAAGGGAGGCTGGGTGAATTAGCACGAGTGGAGCTGAAGGGTGTGAACGCTGCTCTGCAAACTGTTAAAGCGTGATTGCAAATGCGAGGAGCTGTTGTCATTAGACCAGTCGAGCCTAAACTGCATCTTCCTCAGAGAGGAAGTGAAGGAGCAGGCCATCTACTCCCCCCCCCCACTCCGAGCCAGGCCCCGCCCACACACAGGTGACTTCCCAGCTACAGGTAGAAAAGATATACAAATAAGACACCTTTCCACAATCAGAGACACCAGCCAGAGGCCGAGTGGGTTGCTCAGCTTCCAAGAAATGTAATTAGCAAGGAAGCTGGCAGAGGAGAGCCCCAAGGCCAAGGTCTGTGAGAGTTACGGTGGTGGCGGGGAGGGGCTTGATTGGGACTCCCGACTCCCACCTTTTAGCCTGGAAGAAAGCAAGCTGGTGACAGAGACCCGGGAGGCAGGGCCTGGCCCCATCGCAAACCCAGGCCCCCTTGGGTAGCTCAGATAGAAGGACGGAGAGGAAGTGGGGAGGGAACAATTTCTGGCGCTATTTTATGTCTAACGGATAAAGCGCCCTCCCTGGACAGATGACAATTTCATCACCTACTGGGTGAACCACTTTCTCTCTTTGGCCTCTGTTTCCTTATTTGTAAAATGAGGTTTGGGAAGTCCACCAAATGACTGCCTGAGCTGAAAGCTACAAGGGAACCAGTGCTGATGTGGGACGGGCGGGAGGAGGAGAGGGTCGTTGGAGTGTAGCTTCCACTCACTGTGATCTGGGACTGGTCACTGATGCTGTCCTTTGTGGTTCCAGCCCTCACAGGGCTAAAGGCGAAAGAGGATACAGCACACACAACACGCCTCCGGATCCCCCACGGATGCTGGGGGCAAGTCGATGGACACAGGGGAGGCTGAGTCCACAGTCCACCCAGCACTTAGTAGATGCTCAATAAACAGCGGGCACCTGGCACTGCTGGGAGCCCTTCTGCTGGGAGGCCTGCGCCCAGGTGGGACAGGTTCCAGGTGCCTGGGTTCTCCTGCACAGGGAGACAATCAGGAAGGACAGAGGAGCTGGCCCCACCCCCAGCCAACCCCACCTGGGTGCAGGGGGTGCTGGCTGCTCCTTCTGCAAGGCTGCTCCCTGCCTTGGGGGCCCATCTCCCTCCTGGTGGTCTTTCAGGATGGCATCCGTTTCAGGACAACTCTCCCACTTGTCAAAGGTGACCCAATTTTCCCAACCTCAGAGGCCATTTTCTCAGTCTGCACTTCCTTTTTAGTGCTAGGGTTAGATCTTAAAGGGCTTCTTGGGGCATTCAGGGAGTTTTTGGGACAAAGGGGCAGGTGAAGTCTGGAGTGAACTCTAACCACCTGCCGGGCTCCTGCACCCACCCGCCCAGAATGCCCAGCTCCGAGAGATCTCAATCTATTGGTCCGGAGAGCAGCTCCCTAAGGCCGGAAGCGGGGTGCCTGCAGCTCGCCCACCAGCCAGCCCAGCAAAGCCTGCTAACGATGACGGTGATAAAGGCTGTCAGAGTGGGCTGGGCACACAGAAATGGCCCAAGGGGTGTGTCCTGATGGAGCCACAGCCAGGCACAGTCCCATTCTACTCGGCCGGTTTGAGTGAGGGCTCCCCCCACCCCACCCCAAACCTGGCCACCCCTAGCACGGGCCGCTGTCACTCCTGAACTGTACGGGGACCAAGATCAACAGAAAACCAGAAATCTGACTTGCATGGGCTGCAGGGAGGGGCTGTCAGCTCTTTGGGAACAACGAGGCAGCAAGGGGAGGCCTGGGGTCTGTCTGCCTGGGCTCTGCCAGGGCTCGGCCCACCGCTGCCGGAGGGACGCCCCCAGGCCCTGGGGGCCGCGCCAAGGCCCCAGCCCGGCCCCAGCGCCTGGGAAAGCCGCCTGTTTTGTTCCCAGCTTCCCCCACACCCCTCCACCACCACCTTTTTTTTTTTTTTTTTTCTTTTCCCATTCATTGCAGTTCGGTCCCTTACGAAGCCGCAGGGACCCAAGTGGCGGGGCTGAGATTGAGGGGTGGCTCTCCAGGGCCTGACAGGTAGCTCCAGCCCCAGCTCTGGGACGCCCCTTTTCTCACCTTCCCCCCGGGTTCCCTCTCCCTGCCCCTGTCAGCCGCGCCAGACGCTCTCCGGCTTTGCAGCATTCAATAAAAATTGAGAAACATTTGGGCTGAAATCGCTGCTTTATCTGGAGGAGCCACAGCGCCGGGAGAGACCACTGCTGCGCGGGGGGGAGCGCGGGGTCGCGGCCGCCCGGGCGCGCGGGGTCGCCACGCTCCGTGACGCGCACTGCCCCCGGCTGGGGTTCTCCGAGGAGACCGGGGGCGTGGAGGCCGGGGCGGGGCGCGAGGCGCGGGGCGCCGGGGCGCGCGCGGGGGGCGGCGGCGGGGCCGGACTCCCCCCGCGCCCGCGGCTCAGGTGGGCCGTGCCCAGCGCTGGCGGAGCCCGGGTCCCCGTTCTGCCCGGGCTGGATGGCTCATTCTGCTGGCTGCGCGGTGGCGGCGGCTGTGTGTGCGCCGCGCCTCGCCGCTCCCCCCGGCCCCCGAGCCCGGGGCGCGCGCTCCCGCCCGGGCCCCCGCGGCGCCGCGGCCCGAGGCCCCGGGAAGCGCAGCCATGGCCTTGCGGAGGCTGGGGGCCGCGCTGCTGCTGCTGCCTCTGCTTGCTGCCGTGGAAGGTGAGCCGGCGGGCGGTGATGGGGGCGGGGAGCGGCCGGGCACGAGCGTCCGCCGGCGCCCACCTCCGCCCCACGGCCCGCAAAGTTTGCCTGGGGGCTGGCGCGGGGCGCAGGTGGCCGCGGGGAGGTGTGTCCGGCCGCGCCGAGGGGCGCGGGCCCCGCGAGCGCCCGGAGAGCGGCGGGCGCTGATTGACTGTGCCAGGAGGAGGCGAAGGGACCATCTTGCCGAGGCTTTGTAGCCAGCCCGGCAAGCGCCGCCCAGGGTTGGGGGCTGCCCACGCGTGCTCTCCGCCCCCGGCTCGGGCAGCCCCTTCGCGCGGGCCTGGCCTGTTTCGGCACCGGTGGAGTGGAGCGGGGCCGGGGGTCCGGGCGCTCAGTCGGGGCCGCAAAGTTTGGCAGGGAGCAGAGCGGGGTGGGGGTGGGTGGGGAAGGAGGCACCGCGGCTGGCCGAGGTGGGGGGTGTCCCTGGTCCAGAGCACCCGGGACGGGGCCCCCAGCGCGCCCTGAAGAGCGCGGACTGGCATAGTCGAGGCGAGCGCGCTAGCCACCGACGCCGGTGCCTGCCCATCGCCTGCGGCGTACAATGGGGTCTCCTCCCCGGCAGGGCTGCGGGGGGCGGGGGATGGGTCGGTGGGCATCTCTCCGCCGCGCGGAGTCTCCGGGCACCCCTGCCGGCCACCGCCCCGTGCGCAGTACAGCCCAGCGTGGCGGCTGGAGCCCCGGGAACTCTCCAGCTGCCGCCAGGGCCGGACCAGATGCTCTTGGCATGTGTTGGCCTTGGCCGGGGTCGCTGGGCCCTCTCGATCCCCTGTGGCCTCATGTGTTGGTCCCACCCGACCCCCAGGCGAGAGCCTTGCTAGCCAGGGAAGGAAAGTTGGTGGGGTCTGGGTGTGTTCCCCAGGAAGAACCCAGAGTGCTGGCCAAGAGCTAAATGTGAATAATGGTTCTCATGTGTGGGGCACGTCCCAGCTTATGAAGTACTTTGCACGGAGCCGGTCTCTGTGGTTTACGGCGTGCCGCACCGTTGACAAGGTACTTTAAGCTTTACAAAGTGCTTTCCCGCCGCAGTTGCGTGGGAACCTTCAATATCAGGCTTGCCGGGGATGCCAGGTGGGTGTGCTTGCTGGTGCCTCTGAACAGACAGAGAAGCTTGTGGACGCCCAGGGCCTCGCTCACCCCGGCCTGCAGGTGACAAAAAAGGAACCCAGGCCTGAGTCTTTCAAGTTGGGTCCCCGGGGCTGCCTTTTCTTGTCCCCCAACAAGATCACACCTTGCGGGACTGTGCCACTTGGGGATGAGGTTGGCACTGCATACCCTCTTCTCAGGCCACTTTGGGGTGACCAGGAGCCCCCTTCCCATTTGCAATTTAAACAAAACCTGATGGCATGGGGTCTCTGGGCTGCGGCCTCTGGAAGTGACACTGATGGGGGACCCTGTGGTGTGTAACCTAAGCTGCTGCCTGGATAATGAGCACCTTGGTGACCACCCTCAGCGGCTAAGGCTGGGGGTGTTCCTGGAGGGCTGTCCTGGTTTTTGGCGCTGGGGTAGCTGACCTATGGCTCCTGGAGGACTCGGAGGCTGCCTGCGGCCTCCCAGAGTGGGGCCGGTGGGATGGCAAGGGTGCCATGGGCACTCTGTGCAGAGGGCAAGCTCCAGGAGTAGGGAGGGTAGCCACTGGCGGGAGCGCCCGGGAATGTGGCAGAGGGTACCACTTATTAACTGTGGCTGTGGAGAAATGACTCATGCATTGGCCTGCTCTACATCGGGATGTTTACGGTGTTTTGGGGAGCTTGGCATAAATATCACTCTTTAGGTTGCAGTCAGCGGCGCTAGAGGCAGCAAGATTGGCCCCGTCGCATTGGAAGAGGCCTGGGTGTGTTTCTAATTACTGCAGGGTAGATGGAAGGGCCGTGGCCCTGGCAGGGGGTACTTGGAATCTGGTGGGCTGTGGCCAGACTGGCCCCTGGCCTCTACACGGGGCTGGCCCACTGCTGACGTCACGGGGGGGGGGCCTGGCTGTTGGGCCTGCCACTGGGGGGCATTGCAATGTGGGAAAGGGAAGCCATGGCTGGGTGGGAGGAGGGTGGCAGGGGGTCCTCTGCACCTGGCTGCAGACTCCTTCTGCCTCCAAGAAAATCGGCCCATTGGGGCCAAGGAGCTGGGCGAAGAGCTGGGCAAAAGTATGAGGTGGAGGTCAAGGGCTCTGTTGTGGGTTCACCGTGGGACCCTGCCTGGACTGGCTCCCTTGCCTGTAGGAACCCCAGTGTCTGGAGTGTGCAGTGGTTCAGCTCATCTCGCCATTCCCTCCTATGCATGTACCTTCCTGCACCCAGCTTCAGTTTTCTCATCTGCTCAGTAGGGCACCCTGACCCTTAGTGCACCTGTTGCATAGGTGGGTGGGTGGAAAGATCGGGGGAGAACCTGAGGGTCCACTTTGAAGTCTTGGGTGTCACCTCTGGGATTTGGAGGATGCCGTGGGCTGTGCTGCCCTGGGCATACCTGGGGACACCGGGGGGGGGGGGTCCTTTGGGGAGCAGCAGGCTAGAAACTGAGTGGAAACTTGGCTCTGGAAGCTATGGGGCCACCCTCCCCTTCCTTGCCTGTTCCTCTGGCCCTCCGCCTGGAGTGGGACTGTCCTGAGTGTTGAGGCCCTAAGCAAGCCCCCAGTGCAGCCTGGGGAATGTGGGAAAGGAGTGTGTGTGTGTGTGTGTGTGTGTGTGTGTGTGTTGGGGGGTTTTGTGAGGGGACGGTGTGCTTAGTGTCTCCCCAAACCATAGACTCATCATGAACAAGTAAACAGCTTGGAGGGAGTGAAGCAGAAGACGTTGGTGGCAGAGCCGCCGCTAGATGGAATCCAGACGAGGGGCACCAGGAGAGAACCCGGCTCCCTTCTCTGCACGTGTTCATTCCTTCCCCAGATATACCCGAATGTCCTCTGGGCCCTGGAGCTGGCAGGGACACGAAGGACACACACTGGCAGGGGAGAAGGGGAGCCCTGTAGCCCTGGGAGCTGCCAGCAGGAAGTTCTTAGCCACCTGGGGCAGTCGGGGAGGTGGTGACGTTGCACGCACGTTAGAGCCCGCCACTTTGACTTTACCTTGTGCTTTTACTGCCCTCCCCACCCCCACCCCCGCACGTGGCGCTTCCTTAGCCACCTGTTGTGCTCAGAGCCATATTCCCGAAGTCCAGGAGGTTGGCTTGGGGACTTTTGAGGGGTGCTGGGAAGAGAAACCAGCATGTGGAAAAGACATGGAGGCAAAGACTCACCAGCTGGTTTATTTTGGCAGGCAGAGTTGTGGTCCAAAGATCTCTGCTCAAATACCACCTCCAGAAGGCTCCCCTGATTACTTCATCCAGTTTTGATACCTTCTATCCCACCACTTCGGTGTCAAAGGCTTGTTGGTATCCTCCCTGGATATCTGCTTATCCACTAGGCTGCCAGTTCCAGGAACGAAGAAATTTTTTTTCTTTAATCTGCCATGGGATGGCACCCCCAGTCCCTGGAGCTGTGCTCAGCCAAGCAAGGGGTCGTCAGCTAAGCAACACTGAATGGACCGAATGTGCACACATGAGTGAGTGGCAGGAGAATGAAACACAGATGAACGATGAGTGAGGGAGTCTGACAGTTTGGGGAATCTTCCCTGGGGGGAGACCCTGAGGAATAGTTTGAGCAGGGATGGGACAAAGTTTGGGGTGATCATGAATGGGCCGATTCAGCTCCAGCCAGTGAAGGGTTCAAGTGCTCCAGCAGGGGCCACGTGCGCGGTAGACAAGTCTCCTTTTGATGGGCAGGGAGTGTAGCTCTCGCCTTTCCCTACCTGGCTCCCCCGCTCCTGGGCCAGCCCCGCTGTGCCGCCCTCTTGGGCATCACCTAAGACCAAGCGACCTTCAGCGGGATTAGCCGGAGTTGGCTTTCCTTTTATGTTTGTTTCTTCTGCTTCTGGTTTTTGAAGGAGACTGCTTGCCTGCACCCGTCTTAGCCAGGAAATCAGGGCTTAGATTTAAAACCCAAACGCTGTAGAATCTACAGGCAGACTGCTGTGTTCATTCATTCTACTGTCCATCTCTATATTATAAGATATAGCAGGCGTCGGGTGGGAGGGGGGATCTGCTGCTGTGGGGAGCCAGGCTGGGCAACTATGCAGAGGCATGGCCGGCTTCTCTGAGCATCTTTGCTGGGCGTTCAGCCTAGGATAGCTGCCAGTCAGCCCTTCCTTCCCAGCACCTTTCTGTAAGCTCAGGTCTGAGGATAGGGCCCTGCACACAGAAAGGCCCCCACCAGAAGAGGCAGGTGGATGAGGGATGCACAGGGCAGGGGCACTCTGGGAGTGCAGATCCAGGTAGGCTTCCTGGAAGAGGTGACTCCAACTTGTGACCTGATCCGCTTGCCTCACTTAGCTGAAGGCTTGGTAGGTCGGGAGCATGGCTGGGAAATCCATGGGTGGGTGGATTTGCTTTTCAGTACCAAGATGGGACCCGTGCGTTCTGGGAAAGAGGCAGAGGACCCTCAGCAGGAAGCTGGGAGAGGCGGAAGTGAAGCAGGCCAGGGCAGGCAGGGCGGGCTGCTCGGCTGAAAGAGGAGGTGGCTGGGGACGGCCAGCAAGCTGAGAATGTTTACACAGCTCCCAGGGGTGCGGCAGACGGCCGTTGGTAGAGGCAGCACCTGGAGACTTCCTGATTGGGATCGGCTCGGCCGGTCTGATAAGGCTGCCTTGCAAACGATTTTAGGGCCTTTAAAAGCAGCTGCCTTCCGGAGGGTTGGTGGGGGAGGGGCACCCGTGGCACCTGGGGGCTTGGCCAGGGCAGACCCCTCCCCTCCCTTCACCCCCTCCAGGAGCCTTGGTCTGGGGAGGTGAGCCTCCCTGAACCACCTGCTGCTGCCCCTCCCTGGGAGTGGTGTGAGAGTGGGGGGGTGTCCTCAGGGCAGAGGGCCTGGTTGTTCTGTGACCTTGAGCTGTGGGCCTGCGTCCTCATTTGTAAACTGGAGTTGCTGCCTGTTATGTGGGACACGTGCTGTGCCCAGCACCCCTTGGTGGTTGCCCACTATGCCATGGCCAAAAACTTGGTCCTGCCTAAGACTCCCTGGACCTTGAGTCTGCGGCTGGTCTCTTTCTGTTCTGCCCCAGAGGGGTGTCTCTTGCTGGGTGTTCCCAGGCTTGTTGCTGGACATCTCTGAGCCTCAGATCCCTCGTGATAGCATGGGACTGGGAGTGCCTTGGAGAAGACGGACATGTGGATCTGAGGAGGCTGAGCTGTGTGTGGCCCGGGAGTGATGGACACACATGCACACTCGTGTGCTGGGACGCTGGTTTCCTGGGCGCCATGGATGCGATTTTGCCAAGTTTCTTTTTCCTGCCTCTGGCTGTCCCTTGGCCTTTTTGCATTCAAACCCAGGGGAAAGCCAAAGACGTCAGTCCTGAGCCTTCCAGGGCAAGGGGCACCATTGAAAGGCCCCGTTTCAAGGGTGCTATCCACTCCCCAGCTATGGCCTTCCCTAGCCCCAGGGATAGCACAGACTTCTATGTCCTGATATGCTAAAAGCCATCCTCTGTGTGTCAGGCACTGTTCTGAGGGTATTGTGCATGGAGTCTCATACAACTTCCCCAGCAACCCTATAGGTGGATGTCAGAGTGTGTCCATTTCATAGTTGAGGACACCAGAGCTCAGGGGGCAGGTTCAGGGGGCATGAGGGAGAAGTGGAGCAGGCGCTGAAAGCTGCAGCTGGGTGGAAGGCCCAGTCACCTCTGGAATGTTCCCGCTGTTCAGCAGCTCTGCTCAGCTCTGGTAGGGGTCTCCCGGGCAGCCATCCAGCCTCTGACTCCATCCACATCGGAGCTCATGCCAGCAGGAGGCTCGGGAACTCACCGACTTGCCATAAATGTGCAATCTCTGTTGTAATGAGCAGAATATTACTGCAACTTAGATCGGTGTTAACTTGCGGCACTGTGAGGGGCGCTTGTGCTGAGAGCGGACACCAGGCCATTTTTTGCCCCCATTTCCAAAGGTGCCAGCTCATTGAATTTTCCCCCACAACCCTGGAATAAGGTGGGAAGCCTGGGGCTCACTTTAAAGATGGGGACGGTGATGTCTGCCAGATAATGCGCCTTGCCCACAGCAATGGCTGGACCGAACTTAAAGCCCGAAGCCCCAGAGATCACAAGTCCAGTCTGAATTCTTAGGCAACATTTAAAAATCAAGAAAGATCTTGTTTTGGCTCCTCTGAAAAGTCAGGCAATCTGGCTACACCAGGCCCATATCCCCACGTGGCAACCCTTGGCTGGGGCTGAATAGCAGCCGCCTCCTCAACTCGAGTGCCGGAGCCATCTGCTTACTCCTACGTTGGGATCCAGGTTTGTCTCTTGGGTCCGCACCCATGCTTGTCCTCTGACCCTGGGATATATCCTGCCTGTGCTGCACCTGAAACGCAGGTTTGGAAGGACTCTTCCAGCCCCAGGATTCGGTGCCCAGTGCTAGGCTGTAGGCAGGGGTTGGGGAACCCTGAACACCGCATCCATGATTGGTTGCCACCCAAAACACACTGGCTTCCGGCAGCCATGATTGATGAGAGCTTTGCCTCTGTGGGCGGGCGGGGCTCTGCTGGCAGGTGCTCTGCTCTGTAGCCTGGTCCAGCAGGGACTCGTTTGCAGTGTGGCCACCCTGCCTGGTGGACGTGGCTGGGAGGCCAGGCCCCTCTTGGTTCCTCAAAATTGCCCACTCCATCCTGGGTCTAGTGCTGTGGATTCCCAGGAGGGTGGTATGGGACTGGCAAGGCTTGTTGAGAGCTAGGCCCTGGTATCACAGAACATCTAGCCTGTGGCGCTTAGTAGTGGGTCCAAGCATGTTACAAGGCTGACTCATGTGCATCCCAGACATCCCCTCAGGTTCCAGGTGAGGGAGAAGATGTGGAACTTCCTCTTCTTGTTCAGTCAGCAGGAAGAAGCCCACTGCTGCCCCAGTGGTTGAACAGGTAACATCTGACTGTGGGATGGGCATATTCACCCTTCGATAGCATCTTGGAGCCTACCCTCTGCACCCAGCTCCCCGTTTTCATGGCCCAGACCCGCTGCCCTTTGCTGGTGGTTGCAGGTCTATGCAAGGCCTGATGCGAGGTGGGAGGGGCTGACTGTGGAGGCAGGGCCTGTGGCTGGACAGGTCGTGTCACCTGCTTGGTCCTCAGTGTCTTGGGCAGTAAATTGGGGAGTATAACTTCAGCTACCTGGGAAGGTTCTGCCAAGGAGCAGCTCTTGCTCAGTTCTAGAAGGGGCTGTGAAGGTGAGGCTGTGGGTGTCGTTGACCGTTGAGCTCGGAAGTAGGGCCACATGGAAGGAAAAGAACATGACCTAAGGGTGTTGGACAGGGACTGTCAAACCCGAGTTTGGAACACAGGTTGGCTCAGAGCACGGAGAGATTTGGGCAAATGGTGAAGTGGATGGGTGAGCACACTGGTCTGTAAGCATCACCTCCAAAGATGTGGCAGAGGAGACCAGGGTAGCAGGTGGTCAAGTGCTGTGGGTTAAACGGTTAAGCTGGGAGGTGGGCTTCTGTTCACTAACTGAACAAGGTTAGGCTTGGGCAGAGCATAGATCACAAGCTCCCTGGTTTGAGAGCTCAGACCCAGCAGCAGCCTGCACTGTGGAGAGGGTGAGCTGGAGGCCAGGGAGACAGTGTCCAGGGATGGGTGATATTGTGGCACAGCCATTAAGCTGTCCTGTCCCAGACCTGGCTACTCTGCTTCCGAACCTGCTACCTCCCTGCTAGTGCTCCTGAGGAAGCAGCAGAGTGTGGCCCAAATGCTAGGACCCCTTCAGGCTTTGGCTTTTGCATCCATATGAGGAGTGAACCAGTGGATGGAAGATTCTCTCTCACACACAATCTCTCTCTCTCTCACTGTGCTTTTAAAATAAATCCGCAAATCTTAAAATACAAGGCAGGTGCTCCCCATTCCTGACCATGTTGCCATGCAGACATCAGGGACCACTTTCACCAGGTCTGATTTAAGTCTGACGCTTATGGCAAAGCTTGTTACTGAGATGCTCACTTGTTTTGTTATAAAATTCATTCCTGACGAGAGCAACCATGTGTGCCATTTGGACTTGGCTCATGGCAGAAGACTGCAGGCTGTGGCTTAAGTGTCTGGGGGAAGAGACATGAAGGGTGTTTTTGCCATTGTACAGATGGAGAAGTTGAGGTCTGGAGCTGTAGTGATTTGCCCATGGTCATATAGCTAGTAAGCAGTGGTCAGAACACTACCTGTAACTCTGAACTGAGGCAGGGGTGGGGGGGGGTCTTATATCCTGTCACTTCCTGCCATGATCTCTGTTTCCCCACCTTCCAGAACAATCCAGAAGTATCCCACCTATCTGGCAGGCACTGGCCACATTGGAAGGTGCCGCTGTCCTGCAGCGATGGACTTGGTGCACGGAGCCGATAATAACACGCTTGGACTACTGACTGATGATCAATAGCCAAAATTTATTAGGGGCAACAGACTTTATATGCTGAGGGTCATACAGGATTAAGGTAGAGATACTTAGTTCATCAACAGAACCATCAACTGTTTCTATGCCTTAGTTTGGAAGTCCTTCTCATGCAAAGGATATCCAATCAGTCACACACAAGACATCCATTCAGTTGTTTATCATACAAATATTGTCCCATCAACTGTAATCCTATGCTCGCTGACTCCGTCGCTGACCTACGGTCACAATGTCCTCATACAGGAAGGCAGAGAGCTTGTCTTGCTCCAGCTGCTCCTTCATGGGGCAGTCAGTGGCATGCAGAGATCCTGGGCTGCATTGGCTCTGGCTCGGGCATCTTTGCACGGTGTTACCTTGGCTTTTTTAACTTACCCTGTGGAACCTCAGTCTCTTTTTAAAAATATTTATTTTAAAGAATTAGAGAGGGAGAGACAGAGGAAGAGAGAATCTTCCACTTGGTGGTTTGCTCCCTATGTGACTACAATTGCCAGGATTTAGCCAAGCTGAAGCCAGGAGCCTGGAGCTTCATCAGATCACCCATATGGGTGCAGGGGGCTTAAGCTCTTGGGTCATTTTCTGTTGCTTTTCCAGGGATCAGAAGTGGAGTAGCCAGGATTCAAACCAGTATCTGTATGAAATGCAGGCATTGCAAGTGGTGGTATAGCGTACTATGCCTCAACAAAGCCAGACCCCTGTCAGTTTCTTCAACTGTGAAATGAGGTTAGGGACGGCTTCCTGGAAGAGACAGCTTCCTAGATGGTTCTTAAGGAGCAGCTAAGCAAGGAAGTATGTGGCAGGCCTGCCAGCCACTGGGAACAGCATCTGTAGCGATCTGCTCAGAGTTCCAGCAAACATGGGATGTACTCAGGCAGCTGGCGAGAAGCCCGGGTGGCTGCGAGCAGGACGCGCCAAGCCCCGGGGTGGGGTGCAGGCTGCCTGGGCCCAGTGGGGAGAGAGCATGGGGTCAACATTCCCATTATGGCGACGACATATGTCCACAGCACCAACTTGCCACTTGGCCTGGGTCCATGGGAAGTCGGAAGGACAAAAAGCATCTGAAACGTGTAAGTGGGGAGAAAGCAGCTTAGCGCACAGTGGGATGTGTCCCTCCTGAATGGGGCTTCTGCGCCTCTCACGGGAAGGCAGGGCCTGGGAACAGCCTTGGTCAGAGCCTGCGGGGCCTTTCTGGAACCCACGAAAGGCCGTGGCCCAGGGAATCTGTTCGAGTTAGGGCCCTGGCCCGTCGTTCCCCTCGCTTGTCCCCGTCAGCGGCAGCTGTCACTCCCCACGGTCTCAGATGGCAGCTCCCGCGGTTCTGGGGAGTACAGTGGCAAAGAGCTTCTGGCTCCAACAAGGCATGAGTGCATGGATAGTATGTGGGCTGGATGATTGGATAAACTGGGGAGGTTGTCGGGTGGAAGACAGATAACAGGATGGTTTCCTGGATGGTTGGATACGTAGAGAGAGACAGGTAGGTAGACCAATAGCCAAATGGCGTCTTGGAGATTGGATGGAGCGATGAATGGACGAAGGCAGAGTGGCTGTGTGTGTTGGATAGCTGCATGGACAGATGAATGAACAAACGCCAAACTCCAGACTGCCATTCTCCCCCTTGGATTCCTTCTGGTATCAGCATGGTGACATTTCCTTCTTCCCGTTTCTGGCCCTGTGGGGAGCTGGCAAGCAGTGCACTCCCCAGGTCTGGAGAAGCAGCTGAGCCGGTGGCTGTGGATTTGTGAAAACTTCTGCATTGGGGTGCTCTGGGGATACCGGCCCCCACGGTGGATTTCCATCAAAGCAAATCCTGTTTTCCCACCGACTTGGCTCGCACATTGGGAGCCCCATTCCTGCTGTCAGGGGCTGGTGACGGGTGGAGGAAGAGCTGGGTGTCCCCCGGGCCTTGTCTGCCCAAAGCTTCTACTCACTCTACCTTGAGAGCAAACTGCTGCTGGCCAGGGAGCATGGGAGCTGGGAGTCGTAGGGGGTGGGGGGGCTGTAACAGCAGGAGAACAGATTTGGCATCTGCTCCCAGAAGCCTCTGCTGCTGGGGGAGGCTGCACCGGAGGCTTCCGGGATCACACACCCGGGCTCTTCCAGCCTGCTGCGTTTCTGCTCATCTGTCCGTGTGTCCTTTCTTCTCAGAACTCCGCCCTCTCACCTTGGTCCATCTGTCCACCCACCCAGCAGTCATTGCTAGAAACCTCCGGGGCGCTGGGGGCTTGGGGAAGCACAGGAGTTGCCTTCTGCTGTCAGTGTTAGATCCCAGCCAAGGAGCAGCAAGGCCTCCTCCTCCCCTCCCTCCTCCCCAGCCCCTTCCTCACCTTCTCCCGGCTCCATCTTCCTTTTCTCTTCCAGCATCTGTGTCGTCATCTCAGCAGCCTCCCTCTGTCCCATCCCACCCAGAGAGTGTTGGGTTGCTCCAGCAGGCTCCCAGCGTCCCCTCCCACAACTGCGTGATAGTCCTTGGCAATTTTGAAAATGTTTCTTTTTTGTATGTTTGAGAAAGAGAGAGAAATCTTTCATCCTCTGGTTCATTCCTCCAGGGCCAGGAGTCAGAACTCCATAGGGGTCTTCCACACGGGGGACAGGGACCCCAGAACTGGAGTCATCATCTGATGCCTGCCAGGCACTGTGATACGGAACGTGGGCATCCTGAGCAGGCACTTGGCCATCTTGCTGGAATCTGGCCCTAGCTCTTGGTTTATAGGAGGAAGAAACATGGGTTCAGGGAATGTTTGTGATCCACAGCCACTGCTTTAATGCAGGTTGAACATCCCTAGTTCAAAAGTCTGAAATTCAGAATGCTCCCAAATGAAAATTTACTAAGAGCTGGTAGTACTGATGCGACACTGTAAGTGGACAGTTGCATGCTTGACTGCATGTCATAGTCAGCATGTGGACACGCTACAAATGCTGTGTACAGGGTCTGTCATGGTGCTGTAGCCATCTGATCCTATCGAGTCGCCATCCCATATGGATGCCAGTTTGAGTTCTGGCTGCTCCATTTCTTTGTTGTTTTATTTATTTTATTTTTATTGCAAAGGTAGATTTACAGAGAGAGACAGAGAAAGGTCTTTCATCCAATGGTTTATACCCCAAATGGGCACAATGACTGTAACTAAACTGATCCAAACCTAGGAGCCAGGAACCTACTCTGGGTCTCCCACGTGGGTCCAGGGTTCCAAGGCTTTGGGCCATCCTCTACTACCTTCCCAGACCACAAGCCGGGAGCTAGCTCTGTGGGAACTGGAGCAGCTTGAACACGAATCAGAGCCCACATGGATCCCGGCATGTGCAAGGCAAGGATTTGGCCACTGAGCCATTGTGCTGGGCCTGGCTGCTCTACTTTCAATCCAGCTCCCTGCTTATGGCCTGGGAAAGCGGCAGAACATGGCCCCTGCACCCACTTGGGAGACCTGTAGGAAGTTCCTGACTTTGGATTGGTTCAGCTGCAGCCATTGTGGGCATTTCAAACTGAGGGGTGGACAATTTTTCTGTCTCCTTCTCTCTGTAAATTTACCTTTCAAAATTTAAAAAATATATGTATTATTTTTATTGGAAAGTCAGATATACAGAGAGGAGCAGAGACAGAGAGAGAAAGATCTTCTGTCCACTGGTTCACTCCTCAAGTGGCCACAATGGCCGGAGCCGAGCCGATCTGAAGCTAGGAGCCAGGAACCAGGAGCTTCTTCCAGGTCTCCCACTTAGGGGCAGGGTCCCAAGGTTTTGAGCCATCCTCGATTGCTTTCCCAGGCCACAAGCAGGGAGCTGGATGGGAAGTGGGGCACCAGTACACGAACCAGTACCCATATGGGATCCCGGTGCATGCAAGGCAAGGACTTTAACCACTAGTCTTCAGTGCCAGGCCCAATAGATAAATCTAAACAACTACCTTGTGCAGTCATCTTTGTGTGTGTGGGTGAGAAGTATGTGAATCATCAATGAATTTCACGTTTAGAGAACAAGGCCCATTCCCCAAGTAACTTATTAGATCAATGAAAATATCCAAAAAAAACTTTTCCAGATCCTAAACACTTGTGGGCTTGAGCCTTTTGGATCAGGGCTGTTGGGGCTGCGCATAGCTGTGTGTGACAGACAGGGAGGGCTGAGGGGAACAGGTCTTCCAACCTGTACTGTCAGGGAAGACAAAGCAGCGAGGCAGGGCTTGGGCACAAGGAGAACGTGGGGGATGACATCCTTAGCGGAGGGAACGGCCTGAGCTGAGGCCTAGAGGCTGCAAGGAGCTGCTTTGCAGAAGCCACTGGCTGCGGAGAATAGAAAGAGGAGATGAGAGCGGCAGAGGAGGTGGGAGCCTAGCATAAAAAAGACCCTGAGTGACAAGTGACAGTGGGGGCTGGAAGTAGCCCCGAGTCTGAAAAATCAATCAGAAGCTGGGGAGCATCCAGGAAGATGGTCTCAGAGGCTAGCATGCGAGGGGAGCCCCCAGTGGGCACGGGGAAGCCTGGAGGCCAGGAGGGGCTGCCCGGGCCTGGGTATGGCCTACTGCTGCCCAGCCAGCTGCTCTAGCATGGGAAAGGTCAGGGCAGGGTGAGCCAGAGTGGAGGGACCATGGTTGAGTGCACATGAATAATAATGGTGGAAGCAGGTAGAAGATCTACCTCTCTTCTCTGTCGCTCTGCCTTTTAAATAAATAAATAAGGAAATAAATAAATAAATAAACCCCTTAAATAAAAACTCAGATGCTCCCCACGCTGCAGCCCTCCAGCTCCCAGGGACCTCCTTGGAATACTGTGCCACCCTGTCCACTGTGATCCTCAGGGCCAGGACAGGGTTTAGACAACTTGCTGGGACCCTGCTCTTCCAGGCTGCTGGACATGGGGGGAAATTGAGTCCCAGCAGGGACAGCTACCTGCCTGAAGTCACGCAACACTGCTGGCAGGGCTGTGGTCTCTCAAGCTGCTCCTGTGGGAGATGGAGCCTTCACCATAGGTGGTGCTGCTTCCCAGCTGTGGGGCCGTGGCCATCCAGGCCTTTCAACAGCAGCCTCAGGTCCTTCTGAGAGTCTGAGGACACAAAAAATAAGAAGTGGGCATTTTACACATGACTTAGGGCCAGGCATTGGGTGTAGTGGTGAAGTTGCCACTTGGGGCATCCCTATTGGAGCTACTGGTTCAAGCCCCAGCTATTCCATTTCTGATCCCACTACATGCCAATATGTGCTTAGGGATTGGGTCCTAGTCAGTGTCCATTGTGGTGCCAGGGACACTAGGTGCCCAGGGGACAGTTGCTGAACAAACGATGGATATTCTTCTTGAGTGGACTCCTTTGAACATGGTGTGGCGTGGCCCTGCCCAGAGTCCCTGCAGGCAGATTTCTGTGTAATCCCCAGGACAGTCCCCTGCAGTAGGCACAGTTGTCCCTGCTTTGTAGAGGTGGAAGTCAGGCCTCTGAGAGGGTGCCCATGATCTTACTTCTCCCAGTTCCTGGATACCTGGGCAGGACCACCAGCCAGCTCCGTGTCAGTGCTGCAGAACACAGCCAAAGTGGTGAGCACCTGGGACGTGTTGCAAAGCCCAGCACACAACCAACAGGGTTGGATGGACATTGTCCTTGCCCTGTCCTTGCCTGTCCCCTCCCTGGACCTCAGTGTTCCCATCTGTGCAGCTCAGACATAGGGCACGCGCCTGTGGACTCATCTTTGGGAGGACCTCCGCATGGCGACTGCTGTAAGGCCAGTTGTCTGCACGTGACCCGAAGGGCAGAGGCTCTCGGAGCTCTCCTGCTGCTCTGTGTCCATTCTGGGCCTGCAGCTGCTCTGGTTCTTGCATGGACCCTAAGGCGACTCGGGCTGTGTGATAGCACCCATGGCCTTTGAGAGGGGCATGTTCGCAGACCCCCTACGTCCCTAGGTGTGAAGCTCCAGCTGCCCGTGGAGGGCCAGGCTGCCGTTGTGTCTGGAACGCCGTGCTGAGAAACAAACACAGCTGTGTTTATTCCAGAAATTACACAGCCTGATAATCTGCTCACTCGGGGTGCTGCCTCCCAGTTCGGATCCCAGGAGGAGCCGCCCTGAGTTCCTGAATTTCTGGGCAGGTTTTCGTTGTGACAGTCATGCTGGGGAGCAGACCTCAGGCAACAGGGAGACGTCAGACAGCAGGCACCCCGACGGCTTCAGGCTGCTTCATTCTGGGCATTCTCACCTAGGCAGCAGGCCCTGGAAGCCTGACACTCCCCCAGCCATAGCCACCCTGGGGCATAGTGACAAGTAGGGGATCAAGACTCCGGATGGATATGGCATCCAGCCATGTTGTTTTCTGTAGAACATTCCCATGACTTCCCATTGTTTTAGAGGCAAAAAGCTTCCCTTCCCTGCAGCTCCATCATCCGCCTCCGTCTTGCAGTGGTGGCCGCCCTGGCTCCTTGCTGCCACAGGGCCTTTGCGCTGGCCGCTCGCTCAAGCTGGAATCACCAGGATCGTTTGTCTGCCTCAAACACCAGGCAGTTCTTTGGGCTGATGTCTTATTTGCCAAAGTTGCACTTTTACTGTAAGTCGCGTGCTTCTTTGATCATCTCTTTCTCTCTCTCCTACCAGACTCAGCCCCACAAAGGCGGAGGCCTTGTTTGAGTTACTTCAGCCTTGGGCTCCCTGGGCCCACTGCAGTGCATGGCCCAGAGCAGGTGCCCAGTGCCTGCGTGCGAGGGGAAAGATGAATGAGTGCACGGTTGTTGGAGGGGGTGGGAGGGCAGCGTCTGAGTGTTCTCTGTGGTGACAGTTGGCAGAGTGCTGTGACACCCGTCATCTGTGTAATTGAACAGCCTGGTATTGAAGTCTGCAGGGGCTTGGCACAGGGCCAGGCCCCAGGGTCGGGGGTGGGAGGCGAGGTGAATCACACGACGTGGGCCTAGCCTTGGGGGGCTGGCATGTTTGGTTGTGCCCAGCCCCTCCTCGGCCAAGAGGAAGGGCCCCGGGGCTGGACCAATGAGATTCCTGGTCCTCGGGGAGGAGCAGTGACTTGTGCAGCGGCTGAGCTGCTGAGGGTTGTCCTCAGTGGAGCTCGGGCCTCACGCCTTTCTCTTCTTCCTGGTGCCCTGGAGGGAGATGTCAGGGCTGTCTGAGCAGCCGTGTGACTGTGGGCCACTCCAGGGGGCACTTCGGACTGTCCTTGTCCATGGAGTGTTCCTCTATTGGAGGAAATGCCTAAAGAGGTGAGGCGACAATGGTGGCAGGGACTCAGGAGGGACCAGGGCAGAGGACAGGGTGGGGAGGGCCAGCTGGGAAGAGGAGGAGATATGGGAGCTGAGGCCGGGGAGTTGATGGAGTAGGTCCAGGTGGAGACCACAGGCCAGGCCAAGGCCCTGGAGCAGGAGTGTGCCAGGCAGCCAGTGTGCATGGAGCAGGTGACCTGGTGGGGACCCAGGAAGGACTTGTGCCTCCAGGACCAGACCTGTGTTCAGAAAGCAGTGGCCCGACTGCCCTGAGGGGACCGGCTATGGGGCTACAAGCAATTCAGGACTTGACAGAAGGGGATGACCTACCAGTGGCAAGGCGGCTTCAGCTCTGCTTCCAGCCAAGGGCTCTGGGGCCGACGCCCCTCAATGTTGCTCTGACTGCAGCTTCTGGCCACCCCAGTTGCCCCAGGCAGCTCTGCTGGCATTCACGATGTAGAAGTGTCTGTCTGCTGGTTTTTTTTTTTAAAGATTTATTTTTATTACAAAGTCAGATATACAGAGAGGAGGAGAGACAGAGAGGAAGATCTTCCATCCGATGATTCACTCCCCAAGTGAGCCACAACGGGCTGGTGCGCCGATCCGAAGCCGAGAACCAGGAACCTCTTCCAGGTCTCCCACGCGGGTGCAGTGTCCCAATGCATTGGGCCGTCCTGGACTGCTTTCCCAGGCCACAAGCAGGGAGGTGGATGGGAAGCAGGGCTGCCGGGATTAGAACCGGCGCCCATATGGGATCCCGGCGCGTTCAAGGCGAGGACTTTAGCTGCTAGGCCACGCCGCCGGGCCCAGTCTGCTGGTTTTGAACATTGATGAATAATTGACAGTGCCATCTCTGGGCAGCCACTTTGGTGCCGCCAGCAGTTGCTGGACCATCCCGGGGGGGGGTGAAACATGGGGAACAGGGGAGAGCATGACCTGCGCTCAGGCCCACCTGTCAGGATGCAATGGTGACTTTGCAGGAGTCTCTTTCCTCTTTGAGGCTGGGGGCTGCTTTGGAAGACAGCTGACCACAGACCCTGCCACCACCCCTGCTGCCTCGGTGCTGACGTGACTGTGGGTAGGTTGCCACTAGAGTTATAGTGCTAATCCCGCCTGCTGCATGTTGTGGTGGATGCTCAGGAAACAAGGGGCTGGCGGCAGCGCCAGGAAGGTCCCTCTCCCTGGAGGGAGGGAGGGAGACTACCGGTCCTGGGTTTGAGCATCCTTGGAGCTGCATTGGAAGACAGCAAGCACCCTCTAGGGCAGAAGGCAGGCTGTGTGACCTCAGGCGGGTCTCACACTCTGCCTGGGCCCCTGCTATGCAGTGGGGAAAGCAAGAGGCCCTCCCTATCCCCCTCTTCCCGGGTCTCCCAGGGTGAACTAAGAAGCCGCTGGAAAGAGCTCCAAGGGTGGGGCCCTGCAGATCTGGCTCCCCTCTGTCCAGATGTGTGGGCCAGTTGCCTCCCAGGGGTGGGCGCCAAGAGCTGTGGGGGCCTGGGAAAGGTGAGGGGGGCGGGAGAGGGTGGGAGGCGAGGCCGCAGGCGGGAGGCAGAGCGTTGGGGGAAGGGCATGGGAGGTGCCGAAGGGCGGTTCTGACAGTTCTCTCTAATTTTTGAGAAAACCTTTTACCCATCTTCATGTAATTAAGAAGTATTTTTAAAATGCCTTGTTGATATAAAAATAGTCCGTTCCCATATGACCTCATTTCATTCCACAGCCCCCAGTACACAGGAGCGCGCACACATGCACACGCATGTGCACATACACAGGCGTGCATAGTTGGATTTGAAAGCCGCCCTTCTGATTGTTGCCAGCCTAGCAGATATTTTGTCCCCTCCTGTTTTCCGATGTGTGAGGAGAGGCCCTTCGTGGAAGCCCACACACGGACAGCCCAGTGTGTTCCCACTCACTGTTGCCGCCCTCTTACAGCCCCCAGAGGGGGAGGCCCACCCCTCAGCCACAGGACCGTGACGTCTGCATCTTAGCACCAGACGCTCCAGTTGCAAAACCTGGCACCTGGTCCACCCAAACCCAGCCAGTGCCTGCTGGGTGCAAGTGTGGCATGAGGCCCATTGCGTAGATGCAGCCACAGAGGCCCAGAGAGACAGAAGGGTTTTCTTGCCCCGCTGTGTTTTTCTCCTGGTACCTCGAACCCACCCCTGTCCCAACCCGCTGCATGTTCTCCCTCCTCGGCTACCTTTCCAGGCAGCCTCTTTCTGTTCAGATGGGGAGACTGAGGCACAGGGAGGACAGAGCACTTAAGTGTTGAGACATGACACATGTGACAACACACACTGCCATGTGGTGCCAAAGTTCTCCTTGGAAGCGAGTAAGAGTTTCTTTTTTTTTTTTAAGATTTATTTATTTTATTACAAAGTCAGATATACAGAGAGGAGGAGAGACAGAGAGGAAGATCTTCCATCCGATGATTCACTCCCCAAGTGAGCCGCAACGGCCAGTGCTAAGCCAATCCGAAGCCGGGAACCAGGAACATCTTCCAGGTCTCCCATGCGGGTGCAGGGTCCCAAGGCTTTGGGCCGTCCTCAACTGCTTTTCCAGGCCACAAGCAGGGAGCTGGATGGGAAGTGGAGCTGCGGGGATTAGAAGCGGCACCTGTATGGGATCCTCGTTCAAGGTGAGGACTTTAGCCATTAGGCTACGCCGCCAGGCCCGAGTAAGAGTTTCAAGTGGAGCTTCGCACTACGATGGCTGCGGCATGTCCTGCCACCCTACTGCGTGCCCCCATGTGACCTTGTTGAGTCTGCCACCAGAAGGTACAACTGTTAGTGTCACTGTTTTGGGCCTCTGAGGGGGACCCACAGTCCGTGAGTGGCAGAACCGCCCCCGTCCCACACAAAGCCAGTGCTCCTGGCTGTGTCAGGTGGGTGTGACAGTGGGGACAGAGCTGGGATCCCAGGACTCATTCTTGATCCCCACAAACCAAGCCACAGCCAAGGGGCCACCCTCATCAGGAGTCCCCGAGTGGGGGCGGGGACAGAGCTCTGCCCAGGACTCCCACTCAGCGGACAGCGAGCAAGAGCACTGGGGGCTTGGTAGGATGGGTGCCCGTTCTGTTCTCTGACCTCCGCACTCCATATTGGCCTGTAACATTTTGGTGAGAGGGGAGAGCTGAGGCTTGAGCCGGGTCCCCCCAGGGGAGGGCCACAGGAGGGGCCATGGGCTACTGCCCGGGAACCTGCATTTCTTTGGGGGTCCTGAGAAGCCTCGGAGGACCTACTGCTGGAAGCTGGGAAGTGCGCGAGTCCAGAAAATCAGGGATGCACACAGGCTGTTTAGATTGAACTTAGGGGACCCAGATGACAAGCTCATGCTGCTCGGCGCTGACAGTCATGATGACAGTGTGGACACTGAGCATTTGCTTTGCACCGGGCAGGTTTACTGCTTTTCCATCCATTTTGCTCTCACTACCCAGTGGGGTGGGGAAATTGAGGCCCCGAGAGGGTGGTGCTTGGAGGGGCTGCACAGCAGGGGCTCAGCCCAGCTCTTCCTGGCTCCCAGGCTGTGTACCCCACCAGCCTCCAGCCTGGGAAGCATCCTCGCTCCTGGAACCAAAGGTGCCATGTCTGGTAAAGGGCTGCCTGGCTTGCCCCGGGCCTGGAGCTGCCTCCCACAGGTCTGGTTTGAGGGCTGAGAAAACCTCTCTCCCAACACTGTCCGTCATCTGGCTGATGGGAGCTTGTCTTCCCCAAAACTGACCTTCCCACCCAGGGGTGGGGAGGGCCTCAGGATTCTTGTGTGGCATCAGGGGCTCTTTGGAATTAGGGGTGACCCAGAGCAGGGCGGGGCCTTGGCCGACACTCCTGCCTATTCACCCTTTCTTAACAGCACAGCTTTGGGAGTCTTGTGTGGTACACGGGCCTGTGGGTTCCAATCCTGGCTGGCCATGGAAATGCTCTGTGACTTGAGCGAGGCCACATACCCTCTGTGGGCTTCAGTTTCCCATCAGTGAATGAAGATGATGCTGTGGTACCTAGATTCCCTGCTCCCTATGAGAGATGATTGGTCACTGTTGCTGTTGTCGAAAGTGGGGAGGGGACAGAGGCGTGAGGCCTCATGTGTTCCCTGGCAACGCTGCTGTAGATGGGAGAGTGGGCTGGCCTAGGGGAAGCTTAGAGACTAGGAGGCCCCTCTTGTTGGCTGGTGTCGGGAGGCCCCAGGGCTGGGCCAGAGTCACAAAAGCCTGTCCCCTCCCAAATCATTCTGGAGGCGGGACAAAGAACGGTGGAGGAGGGGGAGGGACAGCGCAGGAATCCTCCGAGAGCTGAGGCAGGGCCTGGGGGACCCGCCCCCACTCGAGGCCATGCCAAGCACGATTCCCTGGGGGTGGGAAGGAGTTGGGAAGCCTCAATGGGGCTGCGACCCCAGGAGGCCCCTTTGCAGCTTTAGTTAGGGCCCCTCGGGGGTGGGGCGGCCTTGCATCCCGAAACGTCTGAGCCGCAGACGCTGTGGCAGGGTCACTGCGGATAAAGGCACAGCCCAGACCCTGGTGCAGCCTGCAATGGGGCTTTCTTCCTAGTGCGCGGCAGGGCTGCCTCAAGACTCCCGGACCCTTCCCACCCCCAACTCGGCTACCAGAACTGGGAGCCCCTGATTGGCTCAAAAGTCTCAGCCACCACCTTGGCAATGACCGTTGGGCTGAACGCTGAGGGGGTGGCAGCTGAGAACCTGGGGCTCGCCCCAGGGACCTCCAGGCATTGAATTCAGCCAGTGGTCTGACAAGGAATGCTGGGCCAGCCGTCCATGGCTTGGTTTCCTAATCTGTCTCTGCTCGATTCCTTTCAGCTGGGCCTGGCTCTGCCTCTCTGTCCCTACAGCCTCTCCCTCTCCTGGGCGGTAGCAAGGACCCCATCACTGTGCCCTGCTGAGCTCCACCTGAGTCTTCCACATTGCAACTCACATCCCATCGCTGCCCTGCTCAGCCCTAGGGCTCCTTCCTGTCTGAACAAGGCCAGACCCCAGCTGCCTGGTGAGCTGGCCCTTGCTGTCACTTCTGCCTGTCTTTGTCACCCTCACCCACACACTCCAGGTTTTTCAAATGTGTGTCACAGACTCCCATGCCCCAAGATTGATCTTCTGGCCCCAGTTACTGATGAGAGTGAACACTTCCTATGTCCAGCGGATTCCAGTGTGCCCTACCTGCTGCTACCGGCTCTGGACTGAGGTGGCCTTGCAAGGCCCAGCTGCAGCTCATTCTGATCTCATTCATCGCTGGGCCCCCAGTCCAGCGTCTGCTACCAGCAGGCTCTCCCAGTTGATGTTTTATGAATGAAGAAGTGAATGAAAACACTGTCTGCCCATAAAAATAACTTCCGCCTCTCTCCGAGAGGTTTTTACAACTCAGTGTGACACCCACAAGACCTTGCAAGTGGGAGGAAATTATCATAATGCATAGGCTGTTCAGACGCAGCTGAAGCTAGGTAGTGCCGGGCTGAGCTGGGAGCGGGGTCGCAGGCGCAGCAAGCAAGCTCCTGGGCCTGAAGCTCCTGCCCTGCCTTGTGACAGGACCTAAGGGAACCATGGAGGGGAAGGGAACACTGGTCACTGGGCCTGGCACCACAGGTGCCTACTAGGACATCGGGATCCCCCATTGGTGTTCCTGGGTTTGAGACCTAGCTACAGCTCATGATTCCAGCTTCCTGCTCATGCAGACATGCAGAGGGCCTGGTGATGGCTCCAGTAGCTGGGTTCCTGCTGTCCACGTGGGAGACTCAGCTAAAGTTCTCAACTCCTGGCTGTGGTCTCTCCCGGACACTGTGGGCATTCAAGGAGTAATTAGTGGATTGGAACTCTCTGTGTGCCTCTGAGAGAGAAGAAATGAGGAAGCTTTCTAACTTTTTAATAAAGAGGACCAGTACCAACATGTCTGCAACATGAGATATCTCCCCTCTTTGGGGTTGGAAGGGTTCCTGGGACCCCCCTGGAACAACACTCCTTGTTGGGCAGGGTTTGTGCTGCAGTCAAGTTGGCTGCTTTCATCTGGGGGCCTGGTCTTAGCATCTCTTCATCTTTTCTACAAGTGTTCCCTTATTTGAGTGCGCCTGGCTCGATCCAGGTCTGTGCTGATGGCTGTTCCAAAGCCAGGAGACCTACCTGGTGTTTGAATCCTTTAATCGTGAGTGACCATGCGGTGGCGTGAGTGCTGTATGCCCTCTCCGGGGGCTGCTGCTGCGCCAGGCTCTGGTCAATCCTTGTCCCTTTGCAGCTTCCTAGCAACCCTGGTGGGGCCACCATTGTCCCCATTGGAGAGGCGAGGAGACTGAGCTCTCAGGAACGGCACTGGTCCCCATGGGTCACCCCGCTGCTAAACTGTTGAGCCGGGACTTGGCTCTGTGTGTGGGTTCCTTGTGCTTTGCTGCACTGTACCCACGCCATCCCACTGCAGGTGCTCACTCAGTCGGCAAGTCAGCTACTCAGTAGTCCTTCCAGGGCACAGGTGCCAGGACTCAGCCCTGCAGTGGTGGACTCCTTTCTACCCAACCTGTTTCCTGAGGAGCCACTGAGGAGGAGGGGTTCCCGACGGTGGCTCCCTGGCTGGCCGGTTGAGTGTTGGTCCTCTGCTATGGACACTCCCAGGGAGATGAGACTAGCAGTAAGCCTGGAGGTTGGCATTGGCAGAGAAGGGGACAAGCAAGGTGCCCTCATAGCCCTGGCAAGGTCAGACCCAGGCTCGTGGGGTGCTGGCTGGGCCGGGAGAATGGCTGTGACGTCAGCAGTGAACTGCACAGGGCACCAGAAGGCACATGCAGCGGGTGGGTTAGTTTCCTGTCTCAGCGCTGTACTCTCCCAGTTTGTCCTCTCACCCTCTCCCTGAACACCTTCCTCAAAGGGCGCAGGTCATAGTTGCATCTGGCAAGAGGCGTGTGTGTGTGTGTGTGTGTGTGTGTGATGAGCTGTGGCCGACCCAGGCCCCGCACAGTTGGCCCTAGAGCTGGGTGTGCAAGGGGCCCGTCCTCCCCTGATCGCGCCCGGCCTGGCCTGGAGCCGCGCTGGGCTCCAATGAGTGATTCATCGCCTGACGCTGCAGAAAGGCACCGGGCCGCGTGAGGAGCTGCCTGGGGTTTGTGGTTTTGAACACGGAGAAGAATTCCCTGCTCGGCTCAGGGCAGGATAACTGACTTGTTGAGAGAGACATTTTCACAAAATAAATCCTCGGAGAAACCAGGCGCTGAGGCGGGAGGCCTGGCAAGGGATTATCTAAATAAACCCTGTTTTTGAAGCTTCAGGCCCCAACGATTTGCCTGAGCCTTTTGTTGCTTCCTTGTACTCGGCTTGCGGTCCCCTGTGACCTGGAGATCTTTTTTCAGCAGTACCTACCCAGTCAGGACCTCTTTACCTGAGTGAGGGTCCCCAAGACTGGACCTGGCTGGAATTATCTGCCCGGGGTCATGGTGGGGGTGGGGAGGGAGGTCCCTTTCTGGGGACGGAGAAGCCTTCTCGGCAGATTCTGTTTGTTTTAAATGAGCTTACCTTCTGGTTTGGGAGGATAATTCTCACAGGTGTGGGACCATCCTGTCCACCGTGGGCCATTTAGCACCCCGGAAGCTGCTGCACCCCTCTCCCGGTCCTTCAGAGTCAACTCCAGGGCTTGGGAGGAGGGCAGCCGCATAGTCCGTGGGGAGAGCTTGCTTGCCCAGGAGCCTGTCTCATCTTTGTAACCAGCACAGCTCCCGCACAGCCAAGCAGTTCTGTGCCCAATGGACACTTGCAAGACCTGTGCCCTCCTGCAGGTCTGGCCATCCCCAAGTCCCGCGTCCCACCCCTTCAGCCCGCCCTGCCTTTCCTCTTGTCCTCCCTGCCGCTGCAGCCTCTTCCAGAACCCCACCCTCCTTTAGCCCAAGTCGGCACCCTTGGCGTGGTGCTGGCGCCTCCACCCCAGCTGATGTGGGTGGCCTTGGCCTCGCCCTTGGGCTCAGGGAAATGGGAAGTAGAGCTGAGTCTCCATCCTCTGAGTGGGGGCAGCTGTGGAAAGTTCCTAACTCGGTGCCTGTTGGAGGACGCCCCGGGGGCTTGTGTGAGCCAACCCTGAATGGCCTGGTCTGCCCTGTTTGGGAGAGTGGGAGCAGGGATCTGCTCCCTGTGCCTACCTCTGCTCTGAAGCCCCTGGGCCCCTCTGGCTGTAATGGAAGGCAGCTCCCAACTGTGGCTGCCTGGACTGGCAGGGAGGGCACTGTGTGGTCACTGGGGCTGGTCCCAACTTTGGAGGACCCCCTTACCCCAGTGCGGATCCTCTGACTCCATCCCAGCATCCCAATTGCGTGCTCTCTCTCTGTGTCTCTTTCTTACCATGGGGCTATTAGAACTGATCCTCCTGCCCTGACCCCTACAGAGTTGGGCATTGCATTTTCTTTCCCTCCCTGGAGCCGTCTGCTTTCCCTCCACTCCGACACCTGGCTGCCCTTCCCCCCTAGCCGTCCCCCAGTCTCCCTGTTATCTAAATCCCAAGCCCTCCTGTCTCTCCTCGAGAGATAAGGGGTTCCTGGCAGATTAGGGTAGGGGGCCTCATTCCTGCCTGGCACTCTCAAGGACGCCTTGCGCGCAGTAGGTGCTTAGTTCCTTGCAGGGTGAGTGGCTGAGCCGTGGCCTATCTGTCGTTCCTGTCTGCAGGTGGGAAGTGAAACCCAGAAGGCTTGGGACACTGGGAGACAGCCCTGGGCTCCTCCGAACTCAATCTCTTTGTCTTATTGCCCTCTCTTTAGTGCAACCACAAAAACAAGGGCTGCAAGACAGTTCACCTGCAGGGGCTTCAAATGTGCTGCTTGCTGGGCTGCTGGTCTTTGGTGTCCACCTGTAAGCTACGCTCTGCTTTCCTTTTGTGCGGTTAAGGCATAGCCCCCGTGGGAAGCTGCAAATCAGAACTTGAACCCAGGCCCATGTATGTTATCAGCACCCCACTTAGAGATGGGGAAACTGAGGTTCAGGGAGAGGGCTTGCCCAGGGCTCACTGGGGATGGAGGGCCAGGCCCAGTCCAGGTCTAGACTGAGGTCTCTGCTTACGATCAGGACCCAAATGAGTCCAGGGGCAGGGTCGGCCCTGGAGGTCCAGGCCTTGCTTGTGGTATGGTCAGGCTGTGGTCGCTGATGTTAGGGCTGTGCTAGCTGAGTTGGGGATTCCCGGTTCTGCACCAGTGTGGACCTAGGGCCAACGGAAGAGGGCTGTAGAACCAGGCCCCTGGCTCTGTCCAGCATCCCCACCCCTGTCATCCCGTCCCCCACATCAGGAAGGCAATAGGGTTTATTGATTCCTGGCCCTGGGGCTTTGAAGGTTAAGCCTCAGGTTTCTCCTGGGGTCCTTGTTCCCTCCCTCCCTGCAGCCAGCCTCTTCCCCAGGGCCCATTCTGTGCCTTGGTTAGTCACTGTCACAAGAACCTGGGACTCCAGCACCCCGGAAGCTACTGAGCTTCCAGGAAGGGAGACCCAGGTCAAGGTACACACATTCCTGAACCTCGGTTTCCTCCTCTGTAAAATGGGTCAGGGACCATTGCTTCCTAGTACCTCCAGGAGGCTGAAAGGGAGAAGGGCTCCCAAGAGCTTGGCAGTCACACCGCTGGCCGTCTCTGCCCCCCTTTGCAAACAGTGATGTTGTCTAGTGCCATCCTGGGGCCTGAGGCCTGGCATCTGGAGCAGTGGATAATGGAGAGGCTTTGGTTTTAAACCCCCAATTACAACCTAGGGATCCTCACAAAGGCTTTGGAATAGATTTGTGAATTTGCTTCTAATGGAATTCACCCAGTGGTACTAAAAAGGAGCAAATTATATTTTATTATTAGCATAATGAATCACTTCTTTCCAAATCAACCCGAATCATGATTTCCCTGAGAAACACATTGGGGCAAGGCCGTGAGCAAATCAGCCGCATAACCCCATGGAAAAGAGTGTGGACGTTTTCATAGAGCTAAGCATAGGCCTGCTGTGTGGCCAATAGTTCTGCTCCCTATTTATTTGTTTTTAAATGTTCTGTTTATTTATTTCACTTTTTAAACATTATTCACTTATTTATTTATTTCACTTATGAGAGAGACACAGAGAGAGGTCCTATTTGCTGGTTTACTCCGCGATGCCTAGAGCTATGCCAAGCCAAAGCCAGGAGCCGGGAGCTCCCTCCAAGTCTCTTCTGCAAGTGACAGGGACCTACTGGAACCATTGCCTTCTGCCTCCCAGGACACACTTAGCAGGAAGCTGGAACTGGAAGTACAGCTGAGACTTGACCCCAGGTGCTGTGGATGTGGGATGCTGACATTCTAGCTGACAACTTAACTGCTAGGCCAGACACCTGCTCCCTACCCCTATTTTCGTTTTGTTTTGTTTTAAAATTTCTTTATTTTTCTTGCAAAGGCAAATTTTTTTTATTTTTTTTATTTTTAAATTTATTTATTATTTTTAATTCATTAATTACTTTGTATTATGTGACACAGTTTCATAGGTACTTGGATTCTCCCCACCCCTCCCCAAACCCTCCCACCATGGTGGATGCAAAGGCAAATTTAAAGAGAGAAGGAGAGAGAGAGAAAGATCTTCCATCTGCTGGTTCACTCCCCAAGTGACTGCAGCAGCAGCCAGAGCTGAGCTGAGCTGGTCCGAAGCCAGGAGCTTCTCCCATGTCTCCTACTTGGGTGCAGGGTCCCAAGGCTTTGAGCCATCCTCTACTGCTTTCCCAGGTCACACACAGGGAACTGGATGGGAAATGGAGCAGCTGGGACACACACCAGCACCCATATGGGATCCCAGTGCATGCAAGGTGAGGATTTAGCCATTAGGCTATCACACCAGGCCCCCTATCCTTGGTTAATGAAGACCTAGGTAGATGAGTGCCTGGGTTCGCCAAAGGACAGGTGCAAGACCAGAATGTTGAGAACAGCTTTGCTCACACCAGCCCAAACTGGAAACATCCCCATGCCCGTCAGCAAAGAGCAGGCAAGTTGTGTTGTATTCACACAATGGGCTGCATTGCAACACTAAGGCATAATGAAAGACTAGGAGCACACAGCATTGCGGATCCATTTCACCATCACGGTGCTTAGCTGAGTGGAAGAAGCCAAAAGCAAGCAGAACTCGGGGAGGATGTGGCTGAGGGAGGCACACAAGGAACTTTTCTGGGTGGTCATCACATGGTTTGATGTACGCGAGATCACTGGGCTGGACGCCTGAGATTTGTGCACTTAACTGTGAGTCACTTGGGCCTCCACCGAAAGAGGCAGACTCTAAGATACATCCCTCCCTACTTGCTGGCAGTTCTGACTTGGGTCGAGTCCCTGCTGCTCTGAGCATTCATGGCCTTCGTGGATCTGCCAACAGTGGTTTCAGAGTTTTCCTGGGACACTGGCGTGTTCTATCAGAGTGCTTGGGTTTGAGCTGCTTCTCTTCCTAGCAGCTTCCTGCTAATGTGTGCTCTCTGGGAGGCAGTAGATGAGGGTCAGGTACTGGACTCTTCTGTCATGCACATGGGAAACTTGGATGGAGTTCCAGGCTTGCAGCTTTGACCTGGCCCAGCCTCCAAGTTGTCCCAGACTTTGGGGAGTGAATTAGCAGAAGGATCTCTGCCTTCCAAATGAATTAACATCTCTGTGTGTGTACAAGATTTATTTATTTTGTATTTAAAAGCCAGCGTGTTGACTCAATGGGCCGGTCCTCCACCTCCAAGTGCCACATCTCATCTGGGCACCAATGCGTGTCCTAGCTGCTCTACTTCCAATCCAACTCTCCACTTTCGGCCTGGAAAGGCAGCAGAGGATGGTCCAAGTCTTTGGAATTCTGCCCTCGTGCGGGAGTCCTGGAAGAATACTCCCCAAAACAGCTGCAATGGCCAGAGCTAGAATGGTTTGAAGCCAGGAGCCAGGGACTGCTTCCAGGTCTTTCGACAAGTACAGGTGCCCAGGTTCTTGGGCCATCTTCCGCTGCTTTCCCAGGCACATAAGCAGGGAGTTGGATTGGAAGTAAAGCAGCCTGGACTCAGACTTGTCACAGGGAGAAGGCTTAGTTTGCTATGCCACGATGGCAGCTCCTAAGCTGTGTTTTAAAGCAGGGAGATGAACAATCTCCACCTTGGGGGCTGAGAGACACAATAAGACAAGCATGCTCTGTGCAGGACCTGGCCACAGGTGTCTTTGTAACAGGGTCAGCAGGGTTTGGTGTCTATGCACAGGGTAACTGTCCTGCCTGGCTGACTCTTCTGGTTTGTGTAACGGTCTCTGGCTTGCTTCTTAAGCTTTAAGATTTATTTATTTTTATTGGAAAGACAGACCTACAAAGTGAGACAGTGAAAAAGATCTTCCACTAGTTCACTCCCAAATGGCCCCATTGGCCGGAACTGATCCAATCTGAAGCCAGAAGCCTCTTCCAGGTCTCCCACAGTGGGTGCAGGGTTCCAAGGCTTTGGGCTGTCCTTGACTGCATTCCCAGGCCACAAGCAGGGAGCTGGATGGAAAGTGAAGCAGCAGGGACACATACTGGTGCCCATATGGCATCCCGGTGCATGCAGGCAAAAGATTAGCCAGTTGAGCCACTGCATCAGCCCCCAGCTTCTGTTTCAAAGCCTATCTCCCCATCTTTTCATGCCCCATCTTGCATCTGGCGCGGTGGGAACAGGGAGGGATTGAATGTGAACTGCCGAGGCTTGCTGAGAAAGGGTTCTGCCGGCCCCATGGCTGTGGGCTCCCACCACACAGCCATGACTCCATTTTGATCAAAGACCCCTGAGGACATATACCTTCTCTGGGTCACCAGCTGTGTCAGGGGCAGGCGCTGCCCCTGCCAGATACCTGGCCTTAGAACCTGAGGCAGATCAGGCAGTCAGCAGAGAGCTTCTCAAATAAGGGGCAACTGTGGCTATTAAAAAATAAAAAAAGGTATTTTTTTTCGAAAGTTGGTGATGGGGGTAGAGGAGATCTTCCATCTTCTAGTTTATTCTCCAACAGCCAGGGCTGGGCCAAGTCCAAGCCAGGAGCCGGAACTCCATTCTAATCTTTCCATCCTCTCCTGTCTCTCCAGGCTGGTTAGCAGGAAGCTGGGTCAGAAGCAGAGCCCACCAAGCAGGGTAACGGTAACAGAGACCCATGAATAGGACATGAATGGCTAGATGGTGCGGCAGTGGCATGGGGCAGGTTGCACCCCGACCCTGTGTGTCTCCTCGGAGTGATGGATGCCTCCTCTGCTTCTGGACGGATGGGCAAGGTCCTGAAATTGACCTGGGGTGAAGGATGGCGTTGCCTACTGCGGCTGCAGCTTCCAAATGCTGACATACCTCTGCGTTTCAGGGTGGCAAAGTCAGCTCCCAGAAGCGCCCAGTATTTTCCTTATGACCTCCCCACAGCGTGGGGGAGAAGCTAGATCCAGAACCTGGGTTGTCTGAGGCCATACGCTGCCAGATAACCTCAGGGTAAGTCTCTAAGGCTTGCCGTCCTCCTAGAGGGTGTTGCAAGGTGAAATGACCAGTGGTCCTGGCAGGTGACCCTCAGCACATCATCATGTTTTATAGAAGGGGAAACTGAGGCCCTGGGAGGAGAGTTGGCAGGCTGGCGGCAGGGCTGGGATTGAAACCCAGGTTTCTGCATCAGTCAGCTTCAGAGCAGAAACCCAGGTAGGTGGGGAGAAAACTGCGTTTTCTCAGACCAGGTCCCTGGGCACGGCGCTGAACAAGGCAGGCTCTTGTCGACCTGTCAGGTGGCATCAGTATCCGGCAGGAACCATCCGACTGGCCCAGGCCAAGCTAATTGTGTATCAACATGGCTGAAATCTATGCGGCACTTTTGATGCGTGGGCCTTTCCTTCTACCTCCAGCATCCTGAATCAATTTGCACAGCTTCAGGCAAGATGGCATGCCTGGGGGTTCTGAGAAAGACATACCTGCCCGGGAGCTGGTGTAGCCAGTGAGATGGCCTTGCCAGCCACCTCTGCCAAAGATGTGGCCTGCAGAGAGAGGAGGCTGAGATGCTAAGATTTTTCTTCCGGTAAGGAGTTGGGGGGGCACCTTCCTCTCATCTGGAAGGAATTTGGCTGCCTCCTTTTGCTGGTGCTGTGGGCTCTAGAACCCGCTGTGCTGTAGGGGTGAGAAGGGCTGTGGGCTCTAGAACCCGCTGTGCTGTAGGGGTGAGATGGGCTGTGGGCTCTAGAACCCGCTGTGCTGTAGGGATGAGATGGGCTGTGGGCTCCAGAACCCGCTGTGCTGTAGGGGTGAGATGGGCTTTGGGCTCTAGAACCCGCTGTGCTGTAGGGATGAGATGGGCTGTGGGCTCTAGAACCTGCTGTGCTGTAGAAGTGAGGAGCAGGACTGTGTGTGAGACTGGGCCACCCTACTCTGCCACCAGCAAGCTGACATACCTTGATTACTTCATTGGGCAAGTGGTTAGTTGTGCAAAGCTAAGGAAGAAGCACATATGGGGTAGGTGCTGTGGCGCTGTGGGGTTAAGCCACTGCTTGGGGCAGAGAGCATTATCCAAGTCCCAGCTGCCCCCTTTCTACCTCAGTTTCCTGGAAAAACAATGGATGATGTCTCGGGTACTTGGCTTCCAAGTGGGAGACCCAGATGGAGTTCTGGGCTTCTGGATTCAGCTTCGCCCAGCCCTGGCTGTTGCTGGCATTTGGAGTGAACCAGTGCATGGAAGATATCTGGTACTCTGCCTTTCAAGTCAATAAATAAATAAATCTTCAAAAAGCGCTTGAGCGACGAGCATGGTGACGGAGAATCGGCATAGCACTAGAGATAGCTTCCGTAGCTCATATTCTGGCTCCACTGCCCACTACCTATTTGAGCTAGTTATTTCATTCTGTCTGACCTGTTTCCCCATCTGTAAATTAGGGCAAGAAATCTAATCTATTTTACTTCATCGTTGTGACTATTCAAAATGTTGCCGCATCTAAATCTCTTCTGGCACAGAGTAAGCCCTTATGAAATTCGGCCTTTTGTTCTTATTTCTCTCATTTTAGAAAGATTTATTTGTTTATTACTTGAAAAGAAGATTCTAGAGAGAAGGAGAGACAGAGAAACATCTTCCGACTACTGGTTCACTCCTCAAATGGCTGCCACGGCCAGAGCTGAGCCAATCTGAAGCCAGGAGGCTCTTCCAGGTCTCCCATGCAGGTGCAGGGTCCCAAGTTTTAGGCCATCCTCGGCTGCTTTCCCAGGCCCTAAGCAGGGAGCTGGATAGGAAGCAGAGTAGCTGGGACACAAATTAGCACCCATATGAGATACTAGCACTTGCAAGGTAAGTATTTAGCCATTGAGCCATCATGCCAGACCCTGGAGTGTACATTTCTTCTGGCATTCACTGCCTCCTGCATTGCTCAGCCCTGAGCTGGGCTCACCCCAAAACACCCATCAGGAACCTGGGAGTGAAACCAGTGCTGTACTGGTGGCAGCAGGTGTTTTGTGATCATCTGGTGTCACAGATGCTGTGTGACATCAGTGCCTGGGGGCCTGGTCCCCTCCTCACTGATTGATTCATTTATTCATTCAGCTACACCTCTGCTAGGATCCAGAGCCCACCTGGGCACTGATGGTGCTGAGCTGTCAGCTGGCCTCTGCTCTCCTCAAACACCAGAAAGATGTGGGCATGGCAGGCTGGATGCGGAAAAGTACACAAAGCTCCACAGTCATGGGCATCCAGGTGTGTGGCTCAACAGAGGAAAGTTTTTCACAAGTTGCAAATTTATTAATAACGTCAAGGATTGCCATTTATCAGTGCTAAATGTGCATCCTGTGCTGTGCAAAGCCCCCGATCTGCTCCTCTGCTTGATTGTATCCCTCAGCACACACAGCCTTGGCAGGTGCAGGTTTCACCAGTGAGGAGATGGGCCTGCCAGGGATAGGATTCACTCAAGGTTGTATAGCTGGCAGGTATCAGAACCCACACTTACGCTTAACCTTGACTTCATGCCACCACCCAAAGGAGACTGGGAAAACTGATGTTGGGGCTGGCTGAGAAAACCCAGTGCGAGGGGTGGCTGCCACAGTGGGAATTTCAGCAGGTAAGGGGCATGTGATAGAACTGTCTTGGTTTTTAAGATTTGTTTGGGGCCAGCGCTGTGATGGGGCTAGGTGGTTTGAATCCTGACCACTCTACTTTTCTGATCCAGCTCCTTGCGTATGGCCTGGGGAAAGCAGCAAAGGACAGCTGAGTGCTTAGGTCCCTGCACTCAACCTGGGAGACCTGGAAGAAGCTGCTGGCTCCTGGCTCCAGACCAGCCCCATGTGCTTTTGTCCCATGTTCCTGGGGTATGGGATAGGGCAGGACAGGGGGAACGCAGAGGTGGTGTTAAATGACACAGAATCACGCAGTAGGAGAGTGAGAGCCTGGCCGCTCGTCCCCCACGCTGCTGATGACTCATGGAGACTGCTTCCTGCCAGCATGTCTGTGACACCTCTCTGACAGCCCTTAATCTCCCTTTCATCCAGGAAGAGCAGGCCCCAGACTCAGACCCCACTGGGGAGCTGGAAAGCCAGCCATCGTCCTGCTATCATGGTGGAGTCTAAATGCACACACACACACACACACACAGCTTTACACACAACACCTCCTTTATCCTTACTGCACCCTTAGGAACCAGGCTCTGTCAGCATTCCTGAGGAAGGTGAAGTGACTTGCCCAAGGTTACACAGTGAGTGTGGATTAAGCTCCCAGGCAGCTGGCTGCAGAGCCCAGTCCCTTGGCCTCCTCCCATGCCACCTCTCTTAGAGGAATCAGTACTGGATCTCTTCTTGTTACAGTACTAACCCAGTTTTTCCTTTCCAGATGAATTTCCTTCAGTAAAAGTTAGTGACCGAATCAGAAATTCAAGTGTGGCTTAATTGTGTGTATGCATGTGATCTGTCCTAATATTGGTTTAGAACAGCCTGCAGCTTGGTGAGAGCTGGTCAGTCCCAGCCCTTCATTGGTACAGGGGAAGTTGAAGACCAGGCACAGCGCCGAGTCCTGACAGAGGTCCCTGGCAGGTGTACCAGTGAGCTGCCAGGGCAGAGTTGGGGCTCTCAGCTGCATCCCATGTCCATCCACCTTTTGCCTTTAGGACTGATGGGGTGCCCAGTACACGGAGGCAGAGATGAGCTCACCTGTCTGGCACTGGCCTAGGGCTGTCGACTCTACAGTTCCCAGCCCTAGTCACAGCTCCAGGCCCAACCCCAGCTCCTGCCCCAGCCTCAGCCCCTGCCACTGCCCTAACTTTAGCACCAACCCCAAGCCTGGCCCCTGCCCCAGCCCCAGACCTAGCCCCAATCCCAACCCCAGGTCCAGCCCCAGTCCCAACCCCAGTCCCTGCCCTTGCCTCTGTTCTAGCCTCTCTCCCAGCCCCAGCTCCTGTCCCAGCCCCAGCCCTTGTCCCATACCTGAGTTAGCATGTGGGCAGCCACTGAACTGGCTCCCATCGTGGGTCTCCCCCCTTTCTCTCAAGTGCCGTTCCAGTCTGAGCTAGGAGCTTTGACCTTCCTCCGCCTCCGCCTTGAGAGACACAAGCTCTGCCAGTCCTCGTATGCCTTCTTTAGGGGTGCTTGCCTCTCTGGGCTTTGTTGCCCTTCTGTAGAAATCAGGGACACACAGATCCAGCACAGTTGACCTAGTGGACACATGAGCTAAGAGCACTGATGTGTCACAGGGTGGACGTTGTCACTCAGCAGGGTTTCACTGTGGGGCCACATATGTTGTGGAAGGCCACCGGCCTTCTGTGCTGTGTGAGTCCTGGGAAGTTGAGGGTGAAATTGTCCTGGACCTCATCTCAAGGAATGAGAACAATGAAGCCTGCTCTAGGACTCTGCCCAGTTCCAGGCTTTGGACTCTGGCAACTCATGAGTTCCAAGTAGCTGTGCAGCAATGTGGGAGTCATTTCTCCTCTCCCAGCCTCAGTTTCCTGTCCCATCCAGTTAAACTGACCACCCAGGGGCAGTATGACACTTAAATTTGGTGAGCTTTCTCAGCAATGTGTGATGCACTTTGCAGTTGTTTACGATGGTGGCTGCATATCATGCAGACAGAAAAGTTATTCGGCAATGTCCTCCACGATCACCATGTGGCCAGGGAGTGAAGATCCACCATCCAGGAGGAGCCCCTAAGAAAGGCCTGGCTGGAGCTGGGGCTGGACTCTAGCTGCTGCTAAGGTTCAGTTTCCTGTTCACTCCTTTCCCGTAGCAGGTTGCTTCTACCTGCTGCAGGGGGAGGCCTTGTCGGACCAGGGAGAGAGTGTGAGCTGCAGTGTTCAGCGACCCTCAGCCTGTAACATGGGGCTGCCTCCCCAGGCTGGCATGCAGGTTAAATGTTTCCATGAGTGTGAGTGGCATGGCCCCTGGCCCTTGCAGACATGGGATGCGTGACGGCTCTTCTCGTGGTCATGAAATCACAGCATGTGGGTCCTTTCGCTGAGCTCACCGAGCCATGTCAAGTGGCTTTGGATAGCAGGTGAGAAAGTCACTGTCGTGCCCCGAGAGTCCACCCCCAGCCTGGGGGGGTCAGGGAAGGCCACGGGGGCTGAGTCAGCAGGGTCGGGGCCACGCCCAAGGCCCAAGTCCAAGCCCGGTGGCCCGAGACGGCGTTGCCTGTGCCTCTGGCCAGGCGTGGGCTGCGTGTGGAGGGGAGGCAGGAGATGAGGCTGCTGAGTAGCGGGCCCCCTGGGGACAGTTTGTCGGGGAGCTTGACAAGGTTAAGGCTCTTCCTCGAACATCCTTTCTCTTCCCCTCAATAACCCAGTGTGGATCTATCATCCCCGTATTTATCTAAACCCTTGCTGGACCCATTTGTATCCCGTCCTCTCCAGCTTCTCAGCCTAATGAGGTCCAGATGTGCAATAGGGGCCTTTCCAAACCTTCGCCTCCGGCTGGGAGGGTGCTGGGGCTAGGGGGAGATGAGACCTGGGGACGGGAGGCACCCACAGCTGCTTCCCCCAGCACAGGCCTGTGACCCTAGGCTGAGAGCTAGCATTGCGCCCCTGCTAGAACCCTGAGCCTGCCCCCGTGTGATCCGCGCATCCCGCCTGGAAATGCTGTCGCACACTGGCCATGCTGGGAGAGTTACAGGCAGCCAGGAAGCTGGCTAGAAGAGGGCTCCCCTGCCTTTCTGTGCTGTGGTTCCCAGTTGCCCGTCTTGGTTGCCACCATCCTGAGACATGTTCTAGAAAGGGCTCCCGGTTTCCTGGAGTAAACGTGCTGAGAAGGGAAGTCCATGTCCCCACCCTAGAGCAAGCACCCAGATCTACTGACACAAACAGATGTCACTGCATGGGCCTGGGTGGCTGTGTTCCCTACAGGAAGGAAGGAAGCCTGTGGCCAGAGTTTTGGGGGCCAGGCAAAAACAGTTGCTGGGATGTGTCCTGGAGCTAGCCGCCCCCCCCCCCCCCGCATTGATCTCCCATCCCCCAGATGCAAGCAGGAGAGGTTCCTCTTAAGCCAGTGCTGGGCAAGGAACAGAGAGGTACTCAGGGGAGGAGAGGGCTGGGGGGCCTAGGGGACCTAGGGGAGCCTCCCATCAGGCCTGCGCTTCTGCATGGTCCGGGGCTGTTGAAATCCAAGCAGAGCCTTTCTCTGACTGGATCTGGGGTGCAAGGGTGGGGAGGGTGGGGAGATCTCACTGTAGAGCGCCATGTATGGCAGTGCCAGATGCCACTCTCCCGCCTGCAGACCACCCACACCCCCAGAGCAGGGAGGGCTTGTTGAAGGCCTTCAGCATCTCCTTCCTCTGGGTTCAGGGCAGGGGATCCCCGTATCAATGGGCAGGGGCCACACTCAGCTACCCTATAACTTTGCCTCCTCCTGCCTCGCCCATGAGACTTGTTGCCTTCAGACGGATCCAGATTTGTGCCAGGATAGGGCAGGTACTGTCTCACTCCTGGGGAGCATCTTTGGGGGTTCTGTTCTTTGCTCTGGCCCAGGCCAGTGACTTCACAGTCCTGACTTCACAGTCCTGGGCCTTGGTTTCCTCATCTGGAAAATGGGAATGATGCACCGCAGCTCTCAAAGGAGGGTTTAGAGAGTCAAGTAAGTCGATGCACATACGTGCTTCCAACATTTTGTTGTTGTTATTGATATTGTTATACATGATTGTTAGGCAGGAAAAGAGAATGGACATTTATTCCATCCTTGTAAGTGGCCAAGTACCAGGTCTGTGGTTTGCACAGCTCACTGCTACCATCCCCACTGCCATGTGTGATTCTAGAAGGCGTTCCTTGGCAGCCATGCCTACAACCTGGGCACATGATGTGTTTGCAGGGATAAGGTGGGACGTGAGAACACACGGCTAACTGAGCCAAATCTCATCCCAGGGCTTGGGGAGTGCGGTGGGGGTGGGAAGCTATGTGGCGGGTTCAGGAATTCCGGGGGAAGAAATTGTGCATTCTCCCCCAAGCCCTGGAGACAGGAGCCGGCCAGCATTGGGGAGGGACATGATAAAAGGGGTGTTGGGGACGGTCTGCACCGCTGCGGTTTCACGATGAATGGGCAACCAGGCCCAGAGGGGCAGCAGGAAGCCCAGCTGGGCAGCTGGCCCAGGCAGGTCCCCTGGGACGTGTACCTGGAGACTGGCCCTGGGACTATATGCTGGGCCCAGGGCCCGAGAGGCTCCGCGAGCACCACAACCCAGTCCTCCCCTCTGCCCACTGCTGCTTTATCTAGGAGTCTCCAGGGACGGCTGACTGGGTTGAGTGGGCCTGGCCGCCTGTAGATTTATGAGGTGTGGGGGAAGCAGCCAGGCTGCAGGGGAGCAGAGGTGTGCATAGGGGAGAGTGGGGTACGTATGCCGACCGCTTTTCCCCTTGGGACCCTGCCAACCCTGGTTGCTACACTCCCCATTCCTGAGAGCTGTCCCGGGCCAAGCATAGGACAGGACACCTGCTGCCCCAGAATGCCCTGGTGGACTCTGTGGGAGAGGGCTGAGAATGGAGGGACCACATCCCAGAACCATGGATGTGCAACATTTGTAGAATGTGCTGGAACCTTCTGTGCCTGGGTCAGAAGACATGTGCCATCCCCAATCCAGGGCCGAGCCATCTGCTGAGTGCAGCCCTACTGGTGCCTCTCAGGAGTATGTGTGTGGGTGTGCCCCTGTGAGCACTTGTGTGACCAGGAGTGTGTTTTCCTGCTGTCTCCAGGAAAGGACCCTGATTTCTCTCTCCATACTCATCTATGTTGCTATAATGTCTGCTAATAAGCAGGGACTCTTTTTCATTTTTTTTAAAGATTTATTTTCATTGGAAAGTCAGATATACAGAGAGGAGGAGAGACAGAGAGGAAGATCTTCCATCCAATCATTCACTCCCCAATCCCTCTGCGCCCATCCGAAGCCAGGACCCGGAGCTTCTTCCAGGTCTCCCACACAGGTGCAGGTTCCCAAGGCTTTGGACCGTCCTCGACTACTTTTCCAGGCCACAAGCAGGGAGCTGGATGGGAAGTGGGGCTGCCGTGATTAGAACCGGCGCCCATGTGGGATCCCAGCGCGTACTAGACGAGGGCTTTTGCCACTAGGTTACTGTGCCAGGCTCTCTTTTTCATTTCTAAACCCAGGGTAATGGCAGAGGATGGGCAAGTGAGAGAGAAAGGGATAGACCTTCCCCATACTCTGGGATGCTGTTAAAGGGGCCTGAACCTGCTCTCTGCTGCAGTCTATATGCAATATTGAGGTCACTGTGAAGAATCTAGTCCTCCAGGAGACACCCCTACCCCCCACCCCACCTGCCCTGCCCTGTCTCACCTGGGAGCCCAACCCACAAGGAGGAGCTCACAAATTAACTCCAGGGAGTAGAGGTGGCTTGGGACAGTTAGGGAGGGCTTCCCAGAGGCCCAGGTAGACATCGAAGAGTGAAAAGATTTGACAGGGAACAGTTAGGGGATGTTCTGGAAGGGAAGCCAGGAACACATTGTGAGGTCGGGCAGGGGTGCAGCCGAATCCTTACCCTTTTGTTTACAGCATTGGGACCCTGCACACATGTCATCATGGCTCCGAGCCTCAGTTTTCTCATCTGCGTAATGGACCTCCCAATGATGCAAAAGTTGGCTGTGTTCACCATCTGTAAGCTAGTTTCTTTCTTTCTTTTTTCTCTTTCTTTCTTTCTTCTTTCCTTCCTTCCTTCCTCTCTCTCTCTCTATTTTTTTCAGGTTTGGGTATTCCCAAAGCAGGACAGTGGGCCCTGAGAGCTTAAAAGCCCTCTAGCAAGGCTCCAGGACCAGAAGCTGGGGCAGAGAAGAGGGTTGGGAAGGAGGGAGTGGAGGGACCAGACAGGATGTATTCCTCCTCAGGGCTCCCTGGGCAGCAGGTGGTTCTGGAGTCAGGGTCCATCCCACACTGGGCGCCTAGCAGCAGTGGGCCTTGCTCTTAAGGTCCATACAGCAGGACACCTGCTGTCCCATGCCAGGCCAGAGCTGTGAATATGAAGCCAGGGCAGGAGAAGCAGAGAGAGAGATGCTCCCACTTGCTAGCTCACTCCCAAAATGCCCACATTGTCTGTGTTCATTCCCCACCCCCATCACATCTAGGGCTGGGCCGGCTGGAACGCTGAGCCAGCAGCCCAATCCGGGTCTCCCCTGTGGGTGCTTGGAACCTAAGTGCTTGAGCCGTCACTGCTGCACCGAGGGTCTGCCCTAGCGAGAAGCTGGAGTCAGGAGCCCTAGACTGGAGTTGGACCTAGGCACTTCCTAGGGCAGGATTGTGGCTGCCATCTGGAACACTGGGACTCAAGTCCACCTGTCACCACTGGTCTTTCCTTGCTTGATGAGTCAGGTCCACTCTCTGAGCCTGTTTCCTCCTCTGTGACAGGGTGGGAGAGAGCACAACACGGAGCCATCCTTTCTGGGACTAGCTCAGATCCTCATCTCCCAGCACATTGCCTGGTACTTATGGGAGCTCAACTAGGGCCTGGTAGGTGCAGGAACAGAGGGATGGATGGATGGATGGATGGATGGATGGATGGATGGATGGATGGAATGATGAAGAGATGGAGGGACAGATGGAGGGATGCAAGAATGGAAGGATGGTTGGTGGATGAGTGGGTGAGTTCGCTGGTTAACTGCTGAACATGTTGTCGTACTCCCCTCTCAGGGCCTCTGCATGCACTATTTCTTCTACTTTGAGACTTTTTTTTTCTCCAGCATCCTCGTCTCCTTATTTGCCAAGAAGCATCCTGAAAGAACATTGGACTCAGTAGCCAACACAGCTGCTAGTCTTGGTGGGCCTTGCACAAATCCCTTGGCCTCATTGAACCACTCCCATTGCTCAACTAGTGAGGCCTGCCTCACCCTTTGGAACCCATCATATCCCGTTGCGCCCCTTGTGGCTACGGTACCTGCTCCTGTCATGGCACTGGTAGTGGGCTGTCTGCCTGATAACTGCCCGGGTCTGGGTCTCACTCCTTGGCATCTGCTGACTCAGCCCAAAGCCCTGATGATCATGTAGTGGTCCCATGTGTAGGTCTGAGGCATGGCTGCATGTCCATGCTGCAGAGCCATTGTAAGAAGAACATGGGGCAGCCATGGGAGAGTGCCCAGTACACAGGCAAATTCGGCATCCCAATCTGTGGCTGTCCAACCCCAAGGAGGCCTGGCCTGGGGCCAAGACCCCCACAATGAATCTGCTGCTCTGCCTTCGTGTCCAGGCAGCTCTGAGCCCTCAGGCAGAGAATCCAGATGTTTTCACGTGACTGCGCCCCATTTGTTGGGTGACACTATGGAGCCATGTCACCCTCACAAAGGACAGTCAGCAGCTCACCTCCCTTGCTGGCTCTTGCAGCCCATTGGCTCACAGCTCTGAACTTTGGGTTCAGGGGACCACAGGTCTGGGAGTGTCGGGAGCAAGTGGAGAAATCCAGACCCTGCCCAGCATCCCCCTGGGAGGAACACTCTCTGCCCTCCCACCCTGGCTTGGGCACCCAGTACAAGATTCCCAGTGTGCCTGCAACCTCTCCTTTGCTGTGGTGCACACGGCTAGAAGGTCGGGTAGGTAACTCAACCCTCCCTCCATTTTAGAGCTGAGAACACTGAGGCTTAGGGAACCTCATGCTTGGCTTACCCAGACAGCATTTGTGCCCAGCTCTACCTGCTAGAGAGTAAGTCCAGTTTTATAGGTGTGGGTGCTCAAAGACCAGTGTGGGGGTGGGGTATGAGGGCACAGAAAAGAGGGAGCCCACGGGATGCTCCTTTAGCCAGGCCTTGGCTGCTGGTGGAATGATGTGGGGATGCGGGCAACCCTGGAGGCAGGCTCTTGGGTTGGACTCTTGGGGTGTTGCCCCTGCTGGGCCCCACTTCCCTCTCATGTCACCTGCTCACAGGAGCTACAACATGCACCAGTTGTCATGCCCAGGACTGAGAGCATAATAGGGAGCTGAGACATACAGTAGCCCAGCAGCCAAGGCCACCCCAAAACCTGTGAGACTCACTGCCTGGTGCTACAGCCCCCTTCTGATTTCCTCTGTTCTGGGTGTCTCCCTGCCCCATGCTGTATCCCAGGACGACGGCAACACTGGGGGCAATGGCTCTGCCTCAGGAAGGGATGTGATCCTAACTAGTCTTTTGACTCTCTACAAGTCTTTGAGGGAGAGTCTCGGTTTTCCAGAGGAGGATATTGCAGTTCAAACAGGTGAATGTCCTCAACCATGGTCACGTGGCTGAGCCCACGGTGGAGCCAGGGGTCCATAGGCTGCCCCAGTGTCACCCGGGAGCTTTATACAAGTCTCCAGCCCCTCAAGTCTACTCTTTGTGGGGAGAAGGGAAGTCTGGAACCAGAACTTGCCAAACGGGCTCGAGTTTGGGCAGGTATACAGCTGGCTGCTGCCCTGCGCCACCCCACAGCGCTGCTGATGGAGGGAAATGAAGCCGCACCATGGATCTGTGAGGCCTCAGCTTCTGCCTCTCTTAACCTGGGGTGTTACAGCCTGGGGTGTAACTCGTTGGCTTGAGCTGGCCATCTCCCTCCTTTCCTCTCATGGGCACCCCCTTTTCCACCATGGGCTAGTGAGTGGCCTTTAATCCCTTCTCCAGCTCAGACCCTGCCTGCTGGTGGAGACTGACAGGGGCTTTTCAGGGCTTCCCATTTTATAGGTGGGGACAGTAAGGCCCCAGGGCAGCCGCTGGGCCATGTTCCCCAGCCGTGGGGGGGAGTGGGGAGGGCGTGTGCATGTGCTGCGACTCTCACTCCCTGTCGGCGCCTTGCTCAGTGTGAGCGAGGGGGGCAGCAAGTCACCATCTGTGTTTTCCAATAAAAGAAAATGAAAATTGAAGCACATTAAAAATAGCTCAATTGGGATTCCGCGCGGGCTCCGAGGCCTGCTGTGGCAGCGCCGCCCTGCCCGCCTCCCCCTCCCCAGCCTGGCACCGGCGCTGCTGCCAGAGTCATCTGAGGCGAACGTCGCCTGGGGACGCGCGGGGTATACGCCAGGGTGCAGGCGGCAGCCTCAGAGTGCCCAGAGCCACCAGGGACCTCCGATTCCAGCCCCCCAGCTCCCAGCTCTTGTGGTCCCATTGCGACAGGAAAGATGGGCTCAGAACTGTGTGTGTGGGCGCTGTTCCTCTCCCAGTCTCCAGAGTCCAGCTGGAGCCTCCCAGGGGTGTCACAGGGACACCCATGGCTCAGAACAAAGTTCAGCCTCCCAAGGTCTGGGTCCAGAGCTCCCAGCCTGTTCTGCTCAGTGTCACAGTGTCTGGGGCTTCTCTGCTCCACAGGCTGGGGCAGGACACACGAAAGCCCTTCTAAGGCACCCACGCAGTGGTGTGGTAGGGCAGCCCACTCCCCTCTCTGGACCCCAGGAATTAAGAGGCAGTATGGGATCTCTGCCAGCCCTTGCTGAAGGACTGGCCTTGGCAGGGACTCAGGGGGCCCTTTCCATAAAGTGGGAGAGTGGAGGCGGGCAGAGGGGGCTCTGAGCCAGCCGCAGCTGCCCTCAAGGTCGTTTCCTCCTCGTGCACCTGGAACCAGCTACCATGGACACACTCTGGGAGGCAGACCTGATTCTTACCTCAGGTGCAAAGAGTGCTGGGGCAGAGAGTACCCCCCCACACACACACAGAGCTAGGCCCACACCAGAGGCTCCCTGCCTTGGAGGACTGGAGCTTCCTGGGACTGTGCAGGATGAAGGTTGCTGGACAACCCTGGGCAGAGTGCATCCTTTCTGTGAGTCTCAGTTTCTCCATCTATAAAATGGGACCAATACAAATTTCTGCTGCATGGGGCTATAGGGAAATGAAGTCCTGGGCAGGGCTTGATCCATGGGAGCCCTAAGGGAGGCTGTCCTGTGCTAGACCCGAGACCATCGCTGGGCCCAGCAGTAACCCATAGGACCCATTTCTGCTCCAGTGCTACCCGACGCCTGTCCCAGCTGGGCACAGGGGACAGGGGGGTAGCTTGATGGGAAACGCTGGAGCCCCCCCCAGCTCACATTCGTCCTCGCTCAGCAGGGGGCTTTCACTCTGCATTGAGGAGTGAGCTCATGGGGTCCAGGTGACAGACCAGTTATTAATGTGCAGAGACCTCGGCTTTTCCCATTGAGGATGCTGGGTTAGTCTCCCAGGCTGCCATGAGGAACTACAGCAAAGTGGCTTCCAATAGCACCTTTTCTGGAGTCTGAGGTCTAAAGTGGGATTCCTCGGGCTGAGTGGGGGGTCTCTGGGGCACCACTCCCCTGGAAGCTTTCCAGGGAGAATCCATTTCCCAGGTGCTAGAGGCCGCTTGCCTTCCTGCAGCCGCAGCCCCTTGCCGCATCTCAGAGCAGTCTCCATGCAGTCTCACCTGCAAAGTCCCTTTAGCTGTTGCAGATTCGTTACAGGGGTGGAGTGAGGTGTGTGTGTGTGTGTGTGTGTGTGTGTGCGTGTGTGCATGTGTGTGACCTTATATCTTCCACGGACAAGAAAGCTGGAGTCCATCTCAGCCCTGACCAGTGGGGCCGGCTGATGTGGGCAGTCACAACAACGCAATGTCCCTCTGGTGCTCGCCTGCACTGTGCCCAGACAGTGGGAATTAGAAGGGGCATCGTCGTTTACCAAGTGCTTCCTGTGGCCAGGGCCCAGGCGGGCACTCCTGTGCGTGATGTTATCAGCTGTCCTGGGCACCTGCAAGGCAGCTGTTCGTGTTGTGTGTTTCCCACAGCTCAGAGTGGGAAGACGCCCTGTCTCAGCACCACTGCCTGGTGAGTGGGCACAGCGCTGCTGCTTCCTCCAAGCTGTCCTCCAGGGTGTTCTGTAAGGGAGGCTGTGGCCCTGGGGAGATGGGGAAGTTGGGGATGGGGCTGAGCAGGCTGTGGAAGCTTTTCTAGAGGGGAAATGGGGAGTCCTCTCCTCCAGCTCCCCCGCCAACCAAGAGCCTGGCATGCAACCTTGGCCTAGCCCTTTCCTATAGAATGAGGTTCCTGCTGCCTCCTAGCCAGTGCTCAGGAGGCACCAGAGCCATGAAACCTGAGTCCATCGAGGGGGCATCACACACAGGGGGAACTGTTCTGTAGTTTGCATCACTCTGGCTTTGGGCTCTGCTCATTACTACCTCACCACGGCAGCTGGGAATCATCTCTAAATTGCCTCAGTCTTCCCATCTCTACACTGGGCACTATCATCCTGCTGCACGTTAGCAATCCCTCAGCCCCCAGCTTGTTCCTTCACAGCCTCTGTGGACTGGCAAGGGCTTCCCACCCCGAGCAAAACCACCCACCCCCAGCCTGCTCCCTGGTGCAGGGGTCCAGAGGTGAGAGACCAAATGCAGGAAGAGGGCTGTGGCAAGCGTGTGTCCCCTTGCTGCTCGGAAGTATGGGAAGGAATCCCTGGACACCCCCATTTCGGGTGTCTTCCAATGGGGTCTTCCCGACTCCCCAGAGAGCCCATCCAGAAGCAGGGGAAATGGAACAGATAATTGCAGCTTTAAATGAAGCCCAGAGAACGCTCCCGCCAGGCCCAGCACAGGGACTCCCCAAGTGTTTGACAGCAGGCAGCGGGGATGACTGAATCCCAGCGCCGTCACCAGCTCCCAGGCGAGCCCGGTTCCCACTCTGACTTGCAGCTTCCTAGTCTGCTCCGCAAACCTGCTTGGCGTCCCCTATGGACAGTGGACAGTTGCAAGGCCAAACGCTCACAGTTGCTTAAGGATCAGGATTCGTGTCCTCCCACCCCCACCCTGGTGGTATCCACGTCTGGTTGGCCTGGGGTAAAGGGGCACTCACTGATGCTAAGTGCTTTTCGCCTCCCTGAGTGATGCTCGCTCACCAGGCCTGGTGCTGAGAGATTTGCGTGTGCACCTGTGAGTAGGTATGGTTCATTGCCCCCATTTTCCGGGTGAAGTTGCTGAAGCTGCAGACCTGTATGGAGGGAGAAGGGGAGGACCAGTGGAGGGAAGGGAGCGGTGCTTGGGCTCCCCATCGGCTGGAGGGACCCACTCACTGCACACCTGAACCCCACTAGAGAGGCGCCTGCCTGTGGTCGGATGCTTGAGCTTCCAGATCCAATTTCCCAATTTGAGCAGGAATTCCAGGCCCTGCTGTTAGCATTGGCGAGGCCACCGGGACTGAATTCCTGGTGAGGAGGTGCCCCATTGTGGGACCCAGGGAGCTAGGCCTGCCTGTGGCTAGGGAGCCTGTGACCTCCTGTTGAGCAGCATGGCCACAGCTTGGGGCATTATGCTTGGGAGGGCAGCTGCTGAGCTTAGCCCAAGGCCACCTGCTTGTGGTCTGATACAGCCTCTGCTATGTGTGACAGAAGCCGTCTCCTGGTCACCCAGACCTCCAACTGCCTCCCTGTTCCACTCAGCTCAATGTTAGCAGACCACAGGCCCAGTCCAAACACAGGTGAAGAAAGGGCATTAGAGTCCTTCTGGAGCTCAGAGAAGGGTCTTCCGGCTGAATCTGGGGAATGCAGGTGATCAGGGAAGACTTCCTGGAGGAAGACGTGTCTGAGCTGAGTCTTCGAGGATGGATACCCTGAACAGGGGAAGTCACTTGGATAGGTCTCAGGAGGCTAGAGCCTAGCATACTTTACCCTCCTTCTGTGAGCCTCTCCTGAGACCCCCGGCTCTTACTGGCCTGTATGTGATGCTCCTGCTGCTCAGGCAGGGGCAGGACCCAAGACAAAATCTCAGCAGCAGGAGAGAAAATGTGGAATGAGCAGATGGGTGTGGACGGAGGCACCGTGGGGGTCAGAGGCCAGGGCCAAGCAGCCCCAAGCCTAGCACATTGTGCTTAGCTCTGCAGCAGCCCAGGTGAGGGAGAGGACCTTTGCAGCGTGGGCAGGCAGCTTCTCTGCCACTATGCCCTGCAGCAGGAGCCCAGAGGGCTGGTCGTATCACGGCCCACCTCACACACTCCTGGCACTCTGTGGAGGCTGCTGAGGCACCTGCAGGACCTGCAGCCATGGAGGATGGGGAGTCGATCAGGTGGTTGCATCCCTGCCCCCTTCCCCCCACCCCCACCCCGCCCTGCACCACTTTCAGATCTGGAAGCCCACCCTTACCCAAGACTATGGAATCCCAAAGGCTCCTTGGGATTGTGGAGAAGAGCTCGGGTCACACCATTCAGAAATCCAGGTTGCCTTCTTCACCAGCTTGCAGTGGTGTGAGCCACTAACAGGTCTTCACTGAGCCTCAGTTTGCACATCTGCAAACTGGGGATGATGACACATCCCTTGATGAATTGGGAAAACCTGCTGAAGGCAAGTGTGTCACTGGCATGACACAGGGCCTGGCAGATAGTAGGGGCTGTGTAAATGTTAGCCATGGCCATGGAGATGCTGGTGGCTAGGATCTTCCTTGCAGTGGACTCAGGGTCTCCTCTCTGGGTATCTTTTCTCCTCCAAGGACCCCCCCCCCCTTAATTCCAAGCTCTGTTTCTTCTCAAGTGTTTCCTCCAGCCATGAGCCTTTCCAGGCTGGCCGTGTCACCAACCTCACCAGCTCATGCTGGAAGCTTTGTCTGACATTATGACTCAGGTGGGTAGGAAATGATCAGAAACTGATGGAGGCTCTTGTCATGAAGATAATGAAAGGAAAGAAACACCCACATGCTAGGATACACCCACTTTACCCCCTGCCAGCTCAAAGCAGTGCCCACTTAGCTGCAAGGGAGTCCTTGAAGTCACGTCAAGCAGAGCTGGAGACCTGGAGCATTCTGTGGTCCAGGAGGCGAGCATCCATGTGGGCCGGATACAGGCATTCTGAAAGGTCTCCTCTGGGGCAGCAGCCACCCACAGAAAGAGCAGCAGAAAGAACTTCAGAGCCGTCACACTTGGGATGGGATCTCTGGCATGCTCACGATCAGCAGTGTGGCTCGGGGAAACCATCTCTGTACCACTTCTGCTCCCTTGGCTGCAGTTTCTTCATTAGTTACATCCCCTCCAGTGTACTCTCAGCTGTTCTTGAGCCCAGCACTCAGGCACCTGAAGTTCTGAGCCTGCCATCTCCCTGGTGCGGGGAAGGGCACTGGTTCATGCACCCACTTGCACGGCCTGTCCTCTGCTGGCAACACCCTTTCTCCTTCTCTGAGTTCCCCTGTTGCCCTCCTTCCTTTGGCTTGTCTCCTACTCCATATTTGGGGTTCCGGCCAAGTTGCACTCATGGGAGTGCCCTGTGATCCCTGGACAAGTTAGGTCTCTCTATGATGGGTTACATCTGTTCATTCCTGGGGTCCTTCTTGCAGGCTATAGAACAGGGATGGGGCTGCCTCAGGGGGCATGTTCTCCACTGGTCATTTTGAGGGACAGTCGGGACCCAGCTACATCTGTGTCTGCTGTAGTGTGGAAAACAGGTCTCCACGCCTGTGGGGCTCCTGTAGAGCTCATCACCTGGAGGTGGCAGGAAGCCAGATTCAGTGCCAGCAGGACCAAGCCCAGAGTGCCAGCCTGAGCCAGAGGCCAAATCTGGGTGTGGAATGTGAAGCTTGGAGAAGCCTTGGGTACTGGGGGTGGGGGCCACAGGTGGTTTAGAGTTTGCCTCAGATCACTGAGTTTCTTGAGGTTTGGGACAGTGTTTGGTTTCAGTCCTCCAGGATTTTGCATGAGCCTGACACATAGTAGGGGTGTGACAATGCAGGCTGCCTGGATGGGAGAGGCAGGTGCCAGCTGAGCAGATGCGTCAAAGTGAGTGACAAGAGTGGATGGATTGTATAAGTGAATGGGCAGGTGGAGAGATGGATTGAGAAAGAAGAGAGTATGGGGGAAGAGAAGTTGGCTCATGGAAAGATGGGTGGATGGGTAGATGAATGGATGGATGGCTACCAAAGTGGGATGCTAGCTGTATAGATGGGCCGTGGGATGACAGGTGGATGGAAGTCAGTGAGAAGATGAGTGGATGACAAGATGGCAGGTTGCTTTCTTAAATGGTTGCTTGGATTGAGGGTTTGGGAATGGGTGAGTGGGTGGGTTGTTGAGTAAGTGAATGGGTGGCTGGGGAGATGGATAGATGGCTGGCAGGGTGAATAGCTGTGTGGGGGCATGGATGTCAGGCCGGCCTGTGGATGCCTTGGAGGACCGGCTGGTGGGGGGTTGGATGGCTGAGTAGGCGGGTGGGTCAGTGAGTGGCTGAATGCTCAGCAGCATTCCATGTGGCTGAACGCCTGACACCTTGCCCAGAAGCAGAGGGGTGGTCTGGGTTCTAGAATTCGAGTTAATTGTCCTGCACTGGGGGAAACCAGTGCCAATTAGGCAAATAGATGCAATCCCAGCAGGTCCTGCAGCAGGCTTGCTAATTGACTCCACGCTGATGGAGCTGGGCCTGGACTTCAGTGGCCTGTGTCGTATTGATTTGTAATTTACACTCTACTCACATCCAGACGGATTTGAGGTGACTTAGACGATTAGGCCTGCATGCGAGGGGACAGTGAGAAGGAAGCAGGAGAGCCAGGAAGCCAAACAGCAGAGTAGTTAAAAGGGAACCTGCTTCACCTTCGCAGGTGGCTGCTCACAGGTGGGCTGTGGGGGTCGGGCATGCTGTTCAACTCTGAGGTTCCTTGGCCACTGGCTGTCGGGAATAAAGACGGGCGGATGAAGGGAGGTTGCTTCCGGGTGTGTGGGTAGGGAGGATGTCAAGTGGGTGAGGGGGATAACAATCGATGGGTGGGGTAAGCAACAAGGGTGGCTGGGTGGCTGGGTGATGGGACAATAATAATGTATCTTACAGAGCCTTGTGAGAGCCGAGAAAGAGAGAGAATGAGAATTGTCCAACCACTGATTTCCTCACCCAAGTGGCTGCAACGGTGGGGTTGGGCTCGGCCAAAGCCAAGAGCCAGGGGAACTTCATCTGGGTCTCCCATGTTGGTACAAAGCCCAAGCACTTGGACCATCTACTGCTGCTTTCCCAGGCACATTAGCAGGGAAAAAAACCGTGACTCGAACCCATGCATCATATGTGGGATGCTGGTGCTGTAAGCTGCAGTTTGACTCACTGTACCACAGCCTCATCCCCCAGTGTTTTCACAGCCAGCCTTCTTTACCTATGGGTTCCCCAGTGACAGTTAGCCAACCCCAGATCAAAGACATTATTTTTTTCTAAGATTTGTTTAAAGTCAGAGAGGGAAAGAGAGAAAGGGTGGGGTGGGGGTGCAGATTCCATCTGCTGGTTCACTGCCCAAATGACTATGGCTTTCCAGGGCTGTATTTGGATCCTTCATGTGGGTGCAGGTGCACCAGGATTCGGACCATCTTCCACTTCTTTCCAGGCCATTGGCAGGGAGCTTTGCAGATCAAAAAATATTCATTAAAAAAAAAACTCTTCCCAGATACAGATTTTTTTCCCTTGCATGATGCCCTGAACAATACACTACAAAACTACTTATAGAGGCTATCAGGTTAGATACAATGCATCATTTAGAAGATTCAACACTGCTGGAGGATGTGGGTGTTGTAGGTGTGGGCTCTGTGCAAATGCTTCCTAGCAGGGGCTCAGCATTCCCCAGATTGTGGTGTCCACAGGAGGCCCTCCAGCCCACCCCCTCCCTGACTACTACGGGTTGCACAGCCATCCTCCCATCAGTGGCCATATTTCCTGGAGACAAACTCCAGACACCCAGACTGATGGTGAAAGCGGGAGAGAACGTTTGATGTCTGGGTGGACCTGGCTGACGGGGGTGAAGGAAAGGGGCTGATGAGTAAAATAAAGCCACAGGCTAACCTGATGACAGAAGATACACAGGACCAGAAAGCTGCAGTCCATGGCTTATCTAGGAAGGCTTCCCAGGGGAGGTGACATTTGGGACCCATTTGGAGGGGCGTGTTTGAGTGTCCCCAGGAGGGTGGGGGGCATTGCAGGGAGGAGAAATTGGCTGCACAGGGGGACTGTGTCTGGTGGGCAGAGAGAGACACACTCACTTGTGGGTGCGGCTGGTGGGGACCACCTGGGCTCCCTACTTTGTCACAATTGGCCGGCTTCCTCTCTGAGCTCTCCCATCTCCTCTAATGTGACGTGGCCGTGATGACTGGTCCTGTGTCTGCAAGTCATGCTGGGGATGAGGGAATACAGAGCATGGCCTGATGCCGGGCACCTGGGCACACTGCTTCTGCCGGTCAGTAGATACCAAGCATAAGCGGATTCCTATGCAAGAGGGTTTTTAAAAGTACGACTGCCATGCCCTGGGAGACCCAAGAGCATGGGCCTGGACTCAGTTTCAGACTCTGTGTACCCTTAGTCAGGTCACCAGGCCTCTCAGAGTTCGCTTCCATAAGAATGCCAGGCCTCTCAGAGTTGTCTCGAGAACCAAGAAGGCTCGTCCCATGTCCAGAGCTGCCCGTCTCGCCCCCAACCCTCCCACTCTCTTCCTTTTCCCCCCTCCCTCCCAGTAGGCCCTGGTGTTCATTTACCGTCACCCCACCCCCAGTAACCCTGGCCCAGACCCCCATCCATCATCCTGTCCTTTGCAGAGGTTAAGTGGGTCCCCAAGCAGCAGATCCAAACGCTCCCGCAGCCCCGGCTGCACAATGTGGCCCGCTGTTAGTGCAGCCCGGCTGGCCCCAAGGATTGAGTTTCAGCCGGGGCCGGCGCTGGCGGGTGCCCAGGCCAACAGCGGGCAGGCGGGGGGACAGAGTAGAGGAGCTGGCGGCGTCGCGGGGACTCCTCTGCCTGGAGCCTGAAAAAACACAGGCAGCCGCAGGCGGGCCACGGAGGCCGAGCAGGAGTGTGTGCCTGGGCAGAAGGATTTCCCATTAGCAGGATCCCCTTTCGTGCTGCCTGAGCCTCGAACAGGGGCTGGACTAGAAAAACAGCATGCTGGCTCTTCCCCGCTTCCACAGGACTACGGGCTGCCAGAAGCTGACATGGGCTCCTCACTCACTCTGGGCCAGTGAGTCTGAGGCCCCTTAGGTTCCCGTTCTCATCAGAGTTCTCAGAAGCCCAATCAGGCTGTCAGGCTGAGCTGGGTTCAAATCTCAGCTTCTTTCTAGCTCTGTGGCTTTGGACAGGTTTTAAAGTCTCTCTGGACTCAGTCTGCTCATCTGGGCAATGGGACGACAGGATCAACCTTATTTACGAAGTGATGTGTGCATGGTTTACCTCAGAGCCTGGCATCCGGATCCCTGGGAGATGAAATCAGTGGTTTGTCCCTTCCCAATGGGAGGCGGAAGAGCCCGGTGGCTCGTGGGACTGGCCCCGCATGTGGGGTGGGGGGTGTCTGACCTGCTCCTTACAGACCCTGTGAGTTCCTTGATCTGTGCAAGCCTCAGTTTCCCTGGAAATTTGCTCTGAACTGGCAAGGGGACAGTGCTGGTAGACACCTGTTGAGTGTTTGCCATGTCCCCTGTGGGCCTCAGGTAGCCCGACCTCGTTGCCCTACATCCTGTGGGTCCAAGTGCAACTGTGAGGGTGCAGGGTGAGGATTTTCTTTTTTGTCTTTTTTTTTTTTAAGATTTTATTTATTTTTATTGGAAAGTCAGATTTGCAGAGAGAAGGAGAGACAGAGAGGAAAGATCTTCCATCTGCTGATTCACTCTCCAGTGGCCACAATGGGGCTGAGCTGATCCATAGACAGGAGCCAGGAACTTCTTCCAGGTCTCCCACATGGGTACAGGGTCTGAAGGCTTGGGCTGTCCCCAGTTGCTTTCCCAGATCATAGCCCAGGAGCTGGAAGAGAAGCGGAGCAGCCAGGACACGAACCGGCGCTCATATGGGATCCTGGTGCATGCAAGGTGAGAATTTTAGCCACTAGGCTGCTGTACCAGGCTTGCAGGGTGAGGATTTTGTCATCCTCATTTTATGAATAAGGAACAGAGCCTCAGAGAGGGGAAGTGACTTGCTTAAGCTTGTTGGTGGCCTTGAACGTTCTCTCTTCTTGGAACATCTAATTTGGAACGAGGAAAGAATGGTCTGACTCCCAGGCTGTGGCTGGCATCTCACGGACCAACCGGAAGATGCCAGCCAGGCTTGGGTTTGAGTTACCATGAACTTCTGGAAGGGTCCTGAGTGGCCTGCTGCTTGGTCACATGCTAAGCTGATTTGCTGCCCGTTCTGGAGAGGCTCCTGGCCAGTTAAGGACGGCTCACGGGCACCTGTCCAGCATGTACCACCTCCCCACCCAGCTGGTCCCCATGTGGAGCTTCATGTCCTCCACAGGGCCGCCATGTGATCCCAAAGTCCTCAGAACGGCCAGTGTCTCTAGCCTCATCAGGAATGCTCCGTAGCTTGCCATTGCCAGGTCCCAAGCTCCACCCGAGCTCCCCACCCCCTTTCCCACCTCTCCTGACAGCTCCTCAGAGATGCTCTTTCTCATTGCTTGGCTAAAGTCAACTATTTCCGCTTTCACTTCCTCCTCTAGGTTTCCCTAGACTGTGTGCGCCAGTTCTCCCCTGCCTCTCCCTGCAGTTCCTGCTTTGCCCTGGGCACTAGCCTAGCAGTGCTGTGAGGAAAGAACTGGTCAGTCTCTGTGCCCCTGGTGCCCAGCACAGGGCTTGGGTAAAGTAGATATTCACTAAATGACCGTGACTTTGTCACTTAACCCAGCCCAGGTAGATGGCTGCCAGACACTAGGAGCCCGGAGCTGAGTTAGAGAGGAGAAGCCAGCCTGGCTAAAATATCAGGAAGGACTTGGCGATCAGGAAGGCAAAGGTGGACGGGCTTGTGGCCACAGCAGAAAGTGGTACAGCTGGATGCTCAGGCGGGGAAAGACAGAGCCTGAGAGGGCGTCAGTGACCCTGGAATACACTAGAAAGGAGCTAGGACATGTTCCTGCAGGCACCGGGCACTCTGTGGATATAGCTGCATTATGCTATGCCCAGAGCTGGGCTTGACAAGCACCACACAGCCACCATGTGCAGGCTGGCAGCCTCTACCTGAGCATGTGCCCTGGGCCCTGTTGTCAGAGCTGTGGATGCCTTGCTGAGCAAGGCAGCTTCCCCAGGATAAGGGCCCTGCAAGGTGCAGAGCAGTAAGACTTGCTTGCAAGGTATTACTTTATCCTCACATTTTGCAGATGTGAAACTGAGGCTCAGTCACACACTGGAGGATGCCAGAGCCCAGGTTCTGGCCTGGAAAATCTGAGTCCTGTTCCTCTGCTACTCTCCCTTTTATCCCCTCCTGTCCTCACTTGAGCCTAGACACACACACACACACACACACACACACACACACACACCTTGATGGTTTCCTTGAGGTCTTCTCCGTTTTCTAAGCTGATGACATAGTGGTAAGAACACAGGTAAGGACATCGGTGTGAGTTCGAACCCTGGCCCTGCCTGTGTGTCCCTGTCTGACCTCAGTTTTCCCATCTGGAAGATGGCATCTTTAATACCCCAGTCAGCGTTTGGCACACAGGCAGGAGGTGCTTAATGAAAGCTGTCATCTCCCCCACTGGCACAGACAGCCAGAGCTGGCCGGCGGTGGCCTGGAGAGCAGGGGGCAGCCTTGCAGCCCAGCAGCCCGTGAGCAGGGCTCCTGCGCAGCCACCTCCTGGCGGCCTGATGCTAACGACTTCAGTGTGTCTCCCCTTTGAACGCAAATATTTCTGAAATGCACACTGCTTGTTCCCACGTTGCCGGAGGGGCCGGCTGCCTCCCCCAGCCGCACAGCCGGGGCCTCCTGATTGCTTTCTTGTGTCGGCTGCAGGCTGGAGAGGGGGTGTAGGCCCAAACACTGCTGCACCCCAAGGCATGTGTCTCAGGCTGGTGGCCCCATTCCTGCTTTGGCCTGGGTTCCTAGAGTGTCTATGGCCCCACTTTCCTCAGCTCTTCATTGGGTTTAGGGACGGGAGTGGTTTCTGATAAGCGCTTGAGATCCAGTTGGGTAGTAGGGCTGAATGGGGAGGGAGGTGGCAGTGTGTGTGTGTGTGTGTGTGTGTGTGTGTGTGTGTGTAGGCGGGGAGACACTGGTGAGGCTGGGGAGGATATGAGCAGAAGGGCACAGTGAGCCGAATCTTCCAGTTCCCAATTCACCCACCCTTCCCCCGATAGCACTTGCCCACTCTCACTCCCTTGACTTTCTCTCAGTTGCCCCCTCTGCCAGGGCACTCCCCTCCTGGGAAGCCATACCTAAATGTGGCCTTCCTTTCCTCCCCCGCCACACCCATCGGCGACAGTGCACCGTGCACATCCCCGTGTGGTCTTGTCACATCCGCGTGGTGATTAATTATCTGTGTATGGGGACGCCAGCTTCCCGGCAATGAGGGATTGGCACTGTCACGGCGGAGGCAGCTTGATGGAGCCCCGTGGCCCCCAGAGCGTGCTCGGTGGCTTGCCGGTGAACATTTTTAATTACAGCAGCCTCGTGTTTATTTCCCTTCTTTTTATGGAAAGTGATATTGGTTTCCCATTTATAATAATAATCACTTTTGTTTCCTCTTTAAAATGCACTTAAGAAAAAAAAAGTCAATTGGAAGAAAAATAGTCAAGAGCAATACAGGTGGAAGGCAGAGGGCTGACGTCATCCAGTGTCGCCCACCGGAAAGGCCCGAAGCCAGGCAGCCCCGGGTGGCACAGGGCACTGGCTGGCACGTGTTCCCGCTCCTCTGAGCCAGGCCCTGTGTCGGGTTCTACGGGCTCCAGCCCTTGCTCTTCAGGGGAGCACAGGCCCTTGGAGGAGAATGGCAAACCAGGACAGTTACTGCCCAGGTCATCTCAAGCACCAGGACACCTTGGGACACCAGTGACTGGGAGGACTTCCCAGAGGAGGTGACCTGAGTTGAGATGTCACCAATGGGGGGCAGGAGGGGCGGACAAAGTAGGGATGGAGGAGAGAGAACGTTCGAAAGGCATCTTTCCAATGAATAAATGTTATAAATAGATCTATTTCAGAAACCTTAAAACCAAAAGAATAGTGCCAGGTGAGAGACAGCAACTGAAAAACAGCCTGGCAAGGGAAGAGGGGAGTGGCCCTGGGTGTGTTCTTGAGCCTGCCAGCCTTGGCCTTCCCATCTGTGAAATGGAACTGTATCAAGTCCTTCCTGGCATTGTTGGGAGAACGTTGATGTCATCTCCAGGTTTTCATAGGGCCTCAATGAAATTGAGTTCCCCTCCCCTGTGAAATTTAGGGATTAGAGAGGACCCTGATCTGTCCCAGTGGCTGTGTCGGTGTGGAAGCTGGGACCTGGGACTCGGGTGTCCTGAACCCGAGGTGAGAACTCTGCACTCCAGATGCTGGATGCTTGCATTTGGCTGGAGAGAAACCAAGAGGAGTTTGGGACATCCCAGGAAAGCAGCATCAGTCGGACTTGGAAGGGCTCCTTGGAGGCTGTGGCCGTCGGGGAGGAAAGCTGATGTTGGTCAGACGTTGGCCAGTGCGGCCTAGGAGTGGGAAAGTCAGTGGGTGGAGCTGGAGCCTCTTGGATCCACCTTCAAGGGCCCATGCTGCCTTTGAGTGGCTCTGGCTTCCTGAGGGCCCTCTGGGGCTGGGTGCTGCCCGACACATTGGGTCTTCATATCCACAATAGGAATTTAGCTGGGCCTGTCCTGTTGCACAGGCGAGTGAGCCTTGGAAGGTGAAGGGGCGAGGTAACCAAGTGCCGTCTCCTGCCCCAGTACCTAGGGCTGACAACTCTTCCCAGGCCTGGCAGGTGTGAAGGGGGCAGAGGAGTCACTGCCCTGCTGCCGCTTTCCAAGGGCAGCTGCCAACCTGCTGGGCCCTCTGAGCCTTGCTGGCTGTGAGCCTGTCAGCCTACTCACTTCCAGGCCCCTGGGCTCCTCCACCCAGGCTGTCCATCCTGCCCCCAGCCAGGGCAAGTTTGGGTCAAGTGCACTGGAAGGAAGATGAGGGGGGTGAAAGGCCCAGGCCTAAGCTTTTGGGGTGCCCCAGGTTTGAGTCTCCTGCTTTCCTGTGTGACTTATGACAAAGTGCCTTCTGGGCCTGCGTTTGCACCCAGAGAACAACAAGGTCAGTTCCCAGCCCCTCCCTCCAGGGCCACACGAACCAAGTCCTTGTCCTCTGGGTTATCCAGGACTTTAGCCAAATGGGTGGTGCCACCTGCATGGCAAGCTGGCTTCCGCCTGGCAGAGCCGTGGCCCTGCTCTGGCCCAAGCATAGTCGCCGCTCTCCTTCGGTCCACACTGCCCCGGCAGCTGCTCCTTTGGCCTGGTAGAGAGCCCAGCTTGGCGAGTCCCCGGCTGAGGCCAGTGAGAGAACAGGTTAAAAGTTCAACCCTTGTTCTCTCCAGGAAGGAAAATCTGTAGCATTCCGAGTGTGAAAAGGAGCCCTTTTTTGCAGCCCCAAAGCAACATAATAGAACTTCACTTCGATTTGCCATCAAAAAGATGCCCTTGGCACTGTCTCCACTGTCCCTGGCCCCCCCACCACTCCTACACCCCTACGCTGGCCGCAGTGTGAAGGGACCCAAGGACCACAAACACAAGCCACAGGTGGTCACGGGGACACTCCTGCATCCTCTCTTGTTGGCTCTCCCGTCTGGCTGAGGTCATCTTTGGGCAAATGATGCTTCCCCCTCCAACTCCCAAGCCCCCCTCCATCCCTGCCATGGTCATGCCCTCATTACCTTCTATTTGAACCTTCTCAATGGCCTGAAAGTTGGCACCCCACTCCCAATCTCCTGGCATCAGTGAATCTCGCTCAGACCATCAAACTAATTGTTCTAAATGCCTGTGAGTGATGGGGTTGGAGGCTGGCACCTGCACTGCCATCAGCTCCTCTGTGACCTTTAGAGAGTTCCTTTCCTTCCCTTTACTCCAGTTGCTTTATCTCCAATCAGAAGCAAGTGGGTTGCCCTAGGGAGTGGGTCACAGTTGGTGGGCATTTGGGTCCTGGGACTCTGGTGATAAGTACAATGTAGCCATCGAGGGTAGTGATTGATTGATGATGCCTGCCTTGGACACAGAACTGGAGCAGAAAAGCAAGCATGCCTCTCATCTGCAGGCTGAGCTGAGCCATGTGCAGGTTCCGCTGTGACCTGCTGGGTTGGTGCTTACTCACCCACAGCTCAAATCTGTACCGGGTTGCACTGCTCCATGGTGGGGGTGGGTGTCTTCTCCTCTTTACTTCTTGTCCCAGCGTACCCAGCTCAGTGCCTGGATGTCATGGGCATCAGCTAGCCAAATGCCTGAAAGAGCTCCATTTGAATCCACTCAGTACATTGCAGTTGAACACAGTGTTCTGAGGGGGCCTCCATTGTGGCCCAGCACGTGAAGCTGCCACTTGGGACTCCCACATTCCAGATTGGACTCCAGACTGAGTCCTGGCTGCTCTGCTTCCAATCCAGTCCCTGCTAATGTGCCCGGGAAGGCAGTAGAAGATGGCCTAAGTGCTTGGGTCCCTCCCACCCATGTGGGAGATCCAGGTGGAGTTTCTGGCTCCTGGCTCCTGGCTTCAGCCTGGTCCATTCTTGGCTATTGTGGTCATTTGGGGAGTGAACCGGCAGAGGGGTGGTGTCCCTCTCCCAGAGCAGGGGGACATGGATGGGGGCTCTAGCTCTGAGCTGAGCCTGGGGGAGGGGGCCTCTCTCTGTCCCTGTGGGTCTCCTCTGCCACAGATGGTGTGGCTGCTGGTCACAGAGCTGTCTGACCAGTGACAGCTGGTGCCCGCTGCCCACAACCCTCCACCTTCAGGACCCATCCTGGGCAGAGTTGGCAGAGCTGGGACACCTGAGGATTTCAGATCCTGGCAGTTGTGTGGGCAGTGGGATAAGCTTATCTGGCACTGAAGTGCACCCACATTCCAGCTTTTTAGAATTTGATGCAAGCCAAAAACTGAATGGATTACAAGGAAGTTTTGATGTGAAATATTTTTAAAGATGTATTTTTATTTGAAAAGTAGCATTATACACACACACACACACACACACACACACACACACACACACACACAAAGGATCTGTCTCCCAGAGTGGGTGCAGTAGGAGTAGCCAAGGCTGGGCCACAAGAACTCCATCCAGATCTCCAGCATGGTTGGTGGGGGTCCCAACACTTGGGCCACCCTCTCTGCTGCTTTCCCAGATGCTTTAGCAGCGAGCTGGATCAGAAGCAGGGCAGTGACCAACCAGTGACCATATGGGATGGTGGCATCACAGATAGTAGCTTAACCCACTATATCACAATTATTTGGGGTGATGTAGCATTTTGAGCATTTGGTAGTGGACCCTTTGGAACCTAGAGAAAACCCCAGATTAGGAGCCTGACATTATGGAAAAGGAGGGAAAGGCTAGTACCCGGATTAGGGGTGGGAGGAGGCATGGAGGGGTGGAGAATTGGTTGGGTGGGAGGCCATTGGGGTCTAGATAGGAGGGACCTGGAAAAATAGAATCAAGCAATTGGCTGAGCCATGAGAGTGGGAGGGATTAGGGAATGGAGGTACAGGGTCTGGAGGGAGGGCAGGTTTTGGGATTACAGTCCTCTAATTGGGGTGATGAAAGAAAGCAGAGTGCTGGAATGAGGGATCCCGAGGGGCACATCTCAGGGCTGGGGCAGTGACTGACAGTTCCTAGTAGGTGGGACTAGCCAGTGATTGACAGTTCCTAGTAGGTGGGACTGGGCAGTGATTGACAGCTCCTAGTAGGCAGGACTGGGCAGTGATTGACAGCTCCAAGTAGGCAAAGCTGGGCAATGACTCTTGGCTCTTCCTACAGAAACGCTGATGGATTCCACTACAGCGACGGCTGAGCTGGGCTGGATGGTGCATCCATCATCAGGGGTGAGTTGGTGATCTGCAAACCCTGTCTTATCCCCCAAGATTCCTTGGGCTCTGCTCAGGACTTAGATATGCCCTCCAAGTCCAGCCCCTTCCCTGCTGCCCCGAAGCCCAGTTCAGCCCAGAGCAAAGACCTCTCACGGCCCACCCACCCCTCCCCCTTCCAAGTCCTCTCCTGGCCATGTATGGAGCACCAGTTACCATGACAATATGCAGGGGCCTTCAGCCGCAGGATCCTCATAGTGTAAAGTCAGACCATTTTACAGAGGAGGAAAGCAAACTGTCGTTTCCTTCAGTTACAGTAGCATCGTCTCCAATCCCACTGGACGGGAGTGCCTCCATGTTCCAGGTGGATACACTGAGGTCCAGAGGCCGAATGTTAGCAGGTGCTGGGGCTCAGGCTGCATCCAGGCAGTGGCCTGCTGTGAGATCCTAACTTCACGTGCCCCCTCCTTGGACTCCCTCTGCTTCCCTGTTGGGATCTGTGCTCCCCTCACTGAGCAGGTTCCTCTTCCTCTTCACCCCCACCAGCTCATCCCTGTCCCTTAGCTTATGTCTATGCATCAATGAGACGGCCGTAGCGGCACCTCCTTCCTAGGACTGTCAGGCCCGGCTCAGATGGGGCTACCCGTCCAGAGTGCTGCTGCTGCTAATTGGCACCGTGGCCATTGTCGGTGCTAACATTCACTCCTCCCAGAGCTCTTCCCTTCCCTCCCCCTCCCCCAGGACTCAGCTGCTGCCCCAGGGCACTGCATCCCCCTCCTCTTTCTCCCCTAGGCCTGTGCTCTCAATAGGCAAGGGCCCCAGGGTCAGGCTTCTTTCTGTGGCTCTTTCTTGTCACCAATTTTCCATCTGCGAAGGCGGCTGGGCCCACAGCCCCACCCTGCCAGTAATGAGGCCAGGCTGGGCTGCAGGGCCCCCGGCCGCAATTATTTGGGGTGTTTAGGCTGCAGGGCCTCCGCATGTTAATTAGAGAGAGGGGAGAAAGGCAAAGTGCTCTAATTAAGTGCTCTAATTAAGTTCTGAAGAAGAGCAGTGGTTGTAACAAGGGGCTGACTTTGTCACATGGTGCCACCAAAAAAAGAGAAAATTTTAATGTCGGGGAGCTTCGGAGTCACCATTGAAGTGGAGATGGGGCTAGCAGGCTGCAGCCTGGCCTTCCCCACCACCCCCGCCCTGCGTAGCCCCTGACCTCCTCGGGCTGCAGCCTTCATGCCACTCCACGCAGAGAACAAAGGCGATGAGCAGCATTGGCTATGGGGGCCACCTGCCTCTCCCATCACCCGCACCCCCCCCAACCATGGTCACATTTGGCAGTTGGGGAAATAAAGACCAGGAGACAGGAAGTGACTTGCCTGAGGCCACACATATTATAAGCAAACGCGAGATTAGAACCCAGAGCTCCCTGGATAGGTCACAGTTGTTCCAAGGCAGCACAGGTGAGCACTCAGAAAGGTTTGCATAATCGGGGCCAGGTGTCTGCACCTGCCTGCTCACTAGCCCTTTGGCTGTAGACTACAGCCTGTAAGTGTGCCCAGCTGGGCCTGGTGTGTGTGGGGAGGGCGAGGTGGAATAGGCTTCAGCGGGATGAAGGCATCGGGATAGGGAAAGGACAGGGAGTGTCCCCTGCAGGACTGGGTACCCCCATGCCAGCAGAGCCCAGGGGCTGCAATGGGAATAAAGATTCAATTCCAAGGTACTCCAACCCCTGAGCCCTTCTTATGAGGTTCCTAACCAGCCTAAACCTGCTAGGTCTGGCCTGAGAGCCCAGAGCAGAGCTGCCCCTGAGGGAAGGGGATGGGTACTAACTCACAGGAAGAAGTCCCCAAAGACAAGGGATGTGTCTCCCTGCTCACACAAGGCACTCTCAAAGGGCAGAAGCTCGCTCTCACCACTGTGCTGGCATCCCCCCAACCCAACCCCATGTCCAAAGCTCTGCCAGCTCCCATCAGAAGCACTCCCTGTAGGCAGGGCCCTCGCTTGTGGCCCTGTCGAATGGGAAATGCCAGGGATCAGGACCCCACATCTCTTTCCTTGATCAAGTTTGTGAACCCCTGACAGAGAGGGCCACGTCTCCCTCGCTGACCAGGAGAAATATCAAAGTCAAGAAGGCGTGTGCTGTTCCATTAGATTGGCATGTCACCCTTAGGGATGGGGAATGCCCCAAGGCCATGCCTCTCCCATCAGATTAGGACTTCTCTAACATTCTCCACCATCAAACCAGAGGATTTGTCCAAGTCTGTGTCTCCCCTTTGAGGGCATTTGCTGGGGCTGAGCCATTACCTCCCCCAGCTGACTAGCATTTCTCCCACAGTGGGAAGAGGTGAGCGGCTACGACGAGAACATGAACACAATCCGCACCTACCAGGTGTGCAATGTGTTTGAGTCAAGCCAGAACAACTGGCTGCGGACCAAGTTTATCCGGCGCCGGGGCGCCCACCGCATCCACGTGGAGATGAAGTTCTCAGTGCGTGACTGTAGCAGCATCCCCAGCGTGCCCGGCTCCTGCAAGGAGACCTTCAACCTCTATTACTACGAGGCCGACTTTGACTCGGCCACCAAGACCTTCCCCAACTGGATGGAGAATCCGTGGGTGAAGGTGGACACCATTGCCGCCGACGAGAGCTTCTCACAGGTGGACCTGGGAGGCCGGGTAATGAAAATCAACACCGAAGTGCGGAGCTTCGGGCCCGTGTCTCGCACCGGCTTCTACCTGGCCTTCCAGGACTATGGCGGCTGTATGTCCCTCATCGCCGTGCGGGTCTTCTACCGCAAGTGCCCCCGTGTCATCCAGAATGGTGCCATCTTCCAGGAGACACTGTCAGGGGCTGAGAGCACATCCCTGGTAGCTGCCCGGGGCAGCTGCATCGCCAATGCAGAGGAGGTGGATGTGCCCATCAAACTGTATTGTAACGGGGATGGCGAGTGGCTGGTGCCCATCGGGCGCTGTATGTGCAAGGCGGGCTTCGAGGCTGTGGAGAATGGCACCATTTGTCGAGGTAAGGAAGGGCCAACGTGGGGCACATACCTCTGTTAATGCTGTGGGTGGTAGGAAGGAAGACGTTGCTGCTGACTACAGACTTGGACACGGCAGCTGAGGGCTCAAGTGAGCAAGGCCAAGGCCTGGAGGTGACTGGCCACGGGGCACCTGTGGTTAGGGTATCCAGATCCACTCCTCCACCAGTGCCCCAGCTTGATCGAGGGAGGCATGTGGGGAGCACTTCCTGTGCACACATTCGCACGTGCGCGTGTACACACATCCACACACTTGACAGGTGCAATACCAGATGATTTGGGTTGGTGTGAGGATAAAGACTTTTCGATTTCGTTATTTCATGGTTATTTATGATGGCAACTGGTGGAGTTTCCTTTTTAAGAAGATGAGCTAGAATAGATCGCCCTTCTGTGTGAATGACTTAACATTTATGGAGCTTTTACTCCGCAGTCAGTACAGGCCCAGCCACGTGGAAGTGACCAGACAGGAAGAACGTGTGTCTCACCCCGTGCTACCTGCCCTTCGTGGCTCAGGTTGAGACTCCTCCCCCTCCTGGAACCCGGAGCTGGCAGGCTGCTGTGGGCAGGGCAAAAGGCAAGGGAGTGTGAGGCAGATGGCACGCTGGCCCTCAAGTTTCCATCTGCAGTGGCCCACACATCCCGTCCCTGCAAGCTCAATGGTCCAAGCAAGTCATATGGCTAATTCAAGGCAATGGGGATGTGCCATTCTCCCGTGAACTGGGCTCTGTGACTGCCACTTGTACTGTACGCTGAGCGCTTATGTGAGTTAACTCATCTGGTCATCATAGCAGCCCGAGAACAATGAAGTCCAGAGAACGCACCAACGAGAGTAGGGACGGTCTGGCTTCCCTGGGCATAAGCTAACATTGGGACCAGTGGATATGACAAAGAACTGTGAAGATGGTTTGTAAACATGAGGAGTTTGTAGGAGGAACTGCATGGTGGTGGGAAGGCTGTGAAGTTAGATGAAACTGGGTTCAAATCACAGCCTTGCTGGTTAGAAGCTGTGTGACGCTGGTCAACTGTAAAACCCACTTTGATTGGGTGGCTGTAAGCAGCCATGTGGCAAGCATTTAGCATGATTTTCAGCACAGAGGAAGTCCTTGATAGATACTAACTAAATGAGAAGATGATGTATGCAGAGCCCACCTGTTGCAGGTGCCTGGTAGTGTGAGCTGGAAAGTGTGTGACTTCCTCTTGTATCCTTGCATCCTGGAGTTCCTTTAATGCCAGGCTGAGAGTGGCAGAGAGTGTGGGAGTCTCACTACCACCTCCCCTGCAACTTCTGCCTTCAGCCCTGGCAGCATTGCTGAATCCCTGGAAGCCTAGGGGATGGTTGGGTGGTGGGTGCCTGGAGCTGTGCCCACAGTGCTGGGGGTTGGTGATTCAGGATGTGAAGACAGACAAGAGAGGAAAGAGAGGAGCTTGAAGGAACAGGAAATTTCCCCTGCAGGAAGGTGATGATTCTGGGAAAGAAACTGGGAATTTGCTTGCTTGGAGAAGCTAACCAATTTGGTTGTAAGTCCATGAGTGTGAAAATTCACAGCGATGGAAAATGGCACTGGAGGGTAGAGTGAGCCAGCACGAAACCTGGCATTCATTATTGGTCGGTTATTCACTCATCAAACCATCCCTGACTTGATGTTGAGTATCAGTGCAGAGAAGGATGCAGCTGTGGACCCCCAGGTTCCAGGGGAGATGGACCTGGAGCCAACGAAGGTGGTGAGGTCCAACTTGTGGAACGGAAACTGTTCAGGCTGTGGTGGGCACGGGATGACAGAAGACTCCATGGGGAGGTGGCATTGGCCTTGAGCCTGGGGCAGGGGAGAGGATGAGTAGGTACCCAGGACTTCTGCAGGGTGGATCTGCACGAACCAAGGCCTGGGGGCAGGAGTTGACATGATTTGTCCCTTGCTAGGGGATCTAAAAGGGATGCAGGAAGAGCTACCGCTGGAGGAACCTCAGATAAGGGGGTGCATCAGGCATCAACTGCTACATGCAGGTTACCCCAAGGCAGCAGTTTTCAGTAGCAAGTAGTTGTTATCTCTGGGATTCTGAGCAATCCAGGGAGAGCCAAGATGGGTGCCTCTGGATTGGAGTTTCCCATGAAGTTATGCCTCCATTGCAAGTCTGGAGGGCTCCTCTTTCAAGTTCCATCATATGGTTCTTGGCACATGTCTCACATGTGCAGGAACTGAGCAAGAGCCCAGAGAATGTCAAAGAGCACCCAGGACAGAGCCACAATCTTTGTAACCTGACCCCACTGTTCTGCCCGTTTCACTATTAAAGAATGAAACACAGAATTCAGCCCCGACTCCAGGGAAAGGGATGGCCCGGATGTGAATGCAGCAGGTGGTATTGCTAGGACCAACCTGAAGGTTGCTTGTCGTGAACAGGATCTCTCAGCATCCTTGTGGGTAGTCAGGTTCCAGGGGATGTCGGAGCTGCAGCTGCCCAGCCAGGCTCCCTCCCATTGCCCCCATCCTCTGGACCTGACCATCGCTGAACCCCAGACCTGACCCAATCAGCCACGGAATGTAAATGGGAGTCAGACAGGGGGATGATTAATGAGCTCAGGGAGTCCAGAAGGCCACCAGCTGCTGCTATGGCTTGTGCAGCGGCCACCCAGAGGTGGGACTGCTCCAGGCTGAGTCCCTGCAGATCCAGGACGTGGGAGAGTCGGTGGCTGCAGTGTACCTCAGAGTGGTGGCCAAGTGGTATCTCGTCCTCTTGCCTAGGGCTTCCCAGCCCTCATTGTGGATTAGAACAATCTAGCAGGATGGTGAAACGCTGATTCCTGGGTCTGGCTCAGCCCTCTTCTGGAGGCCTGGTGCTGCAGCTCTGAGAGGGGACGAAGAATCAGCATTTTGCCACAGGTAGCCTTGATGATCCTGTAACTGGACCATTCACTCAGGCACAGGTTGTGATAACACACCCTTGGGGAATCCACTCTTCAAGGATGGGAGGAGAGGTTAGCAGGATCTCTAGGCGGGTGAGGTTGAAAGGAGCCATTTAACACTGAAACAGTTGGGTAGAGCGAGAAGCCACTGCTTTGCTAAGACAGACCACAGCAAATCAGGCTGCAGGGGGAAGGCAGGTGGGGAGTAGCTGGATCCTTGGGAGTGACCTCCACAGGGGGAAGGAGGCAGTGTTGGGTAACAAGAGGGTGCTAGTTCCTCATTCAGTGAGTAGCGTACAGAACTGTGGATTACACCAGCTCAAGTTCACCAACTTTCTCTGGTGCCGTCCATATGCAGGTGCAATCGAAGAGGGGGCAGTCTAGAAAAGCTGATGATGCAGCAAGCATATTCTTTTTTAAAGATTTATTTATTATTGGAAAGGTAGATTTGCAGAAGGAAAAAAAGAAAGATCTTCATCTGCTGGTTCACTCCCCAAATGTCTGCAATGGTTGGAACTGAGCCGATTCAAAACCAGGAGCCTCTTCCGGGTCTCCTATGTGAGTACAGAATCCTAGGGCTTTGGGCCATCCTCTACTACTTTCCCAGGCCGCAAGCAGGGAGCTGGATGGGAAGTGGGACAGCCAGGACATAAACCAGCACCCATATGATATCCTGACACTTGCAAAGTGAGCATTTAGCCATTGAGCCATTGAGCCATTGCACCAGGCCTTCTGTATCTCTTCTCTGTAAATCTGATGTACCTTTCCAATAAAAATAAAATAGATCTTGAGAAAAAAGTATGTAGCATGAAACATTGTATATAAATTCCAGAATTTTCCTAAAGATTTATTTATTTTTATTGCAAAGTCAGATAGATACAGAGAGGAAGATCTTCCGTCCAATGATTCACTCCCCAATCCCTCTGCACTGATCCGAAACCAGGAGCCTGGAAATTCTTCCAGGTCTCCCACACGGGTGCAGGGTCCCAAGGCTTTAGGCTGTCTTCGACTGCTTTCCCAGGCCACAAGCAGTGAGCTGATGCAAAGTGGGGCTACTGGGATTAGAACTGGCACCCATATGGGATCCTGGCACATTGAAGACAAGAACTTTAGCCACTAGGCCACCACACCGGGCCCTATTCCAGAACTTTTTTAACCAAAATTCTTATCTTTTAATTCTGTTTTCCATGAATGTTTGACAAAATCCTTGGTGACTATGTCTGTATGTGTATAAATATACATATTATATATATATATATTTTTTTAAAGATTTATTTATTTTTCTTGGAAAGACAAACCTACAAATGGAAGGAGAGACAGATCTTTCATTCACCAGTTCACTCCCCAAATGGCCACAATGGCTGGAACTGAAACAACTTGAAACCAGGAGCCAAGAGCTTCTTCCAGGTCTCCCACATAGGTGCAGGGTTCCAAGGCTTTGGGACATCCTGTTTTTTTCCCAGGGTACAAACAGGGAGCTGGAATGGGAAGTGGAGCAGCCGGGACACAAAACAGCGCCCACATGGGATCCTGGTGCTTGCAAGGTGAGGATTTAGCCACTGAGTCACCACACCAGGCCCAGTTCTGTACTTTTAAAAAGAGATTTTGTTTTATTTGTTTGAACAGCAGAGTGAGAGAAACAAAGAGAATCTTCCGTCTATTGGTTTACTTCCCAAATGGCTACAATAGCCTAATTCTGGGCCATGTCAGAATTAGGAGCTTCTTCCAGGTCTTCCATGTGGGTGCAAGAGCCCAAGTCCTTGGGCCATCTTCTGCTGCTTTAGCAGAGAGCTAGATGGGAAGTGGAGGAGCCAGGACGCCAACCAGTGTCCATATGAGATGCCAGCACTGCGGGTGGCAGCTTAACTCGTTGTGCCACATCATCGGTCCCCATTTAGCAATCAAAGCAGGCGTGGGAGCCAGGCACATCCTGGGTGCTGGAGAATACAAACTGAGCAACACAGACATGTCTGCTGCACTCCCCAACTTTTTAGTCGGGGTGAATGGATGGAGGAAAATTGATGGGGAAAACAGCATGTCCAAATAAAGAAACTAGGTACGGATATGATGAATGAGAGGAAAAAATAGACATAGTGCAGTAATGTCAACAAGAGGACCCACTTTGGGCAGGCTGTGTTGATGAGCAATCATTGAGCTGACCAGACTGACCTGGCAAGGCAGAAGGAGAGGCCATGGGAGACAGGGCTCTGCTCCCTTTTCTTCATTTGTTCGCTGTGTGCCCAGTGCTTGATGCTAGCTTGCACGACTCACAAGGCTGCCCTGCCACTTGAGATCTCCTGGGCCTTCCTGTCCCTAATCCCAGTCCCCACCCTCAGGAACTCAGAGCCCATCACGCTGCTTGCCAGCAGGGTTGCTGAAGGTGGCAGTGTGTGTCTCTGGAGTCAGTGACTCCCACTGCCCCAGGACCTGGAGTGGGCCCCTCCCAGGTGCAAGTGAGTGTGCGGGAGGAGGGGTGCTGTCTGTGTGTCCCATTTCCCTTGGTCTCTGGGCCCCTGCTTCACCCCGTCCAGCACGAGCCTTTGTGGGGGCCTGGGGGGAAGGGCCCTCGCCTGCCTGCCTGCCTGTCTCCACGGCTGTAACGGATCCAGAGGCGAGCGCGCTGGCTGCAATGATAACTATCGGGGTGTAATGGGAGTTTTAATATTTAGCTTGGATGGGGAGAGGGGCCGCGCGCCAGCTCGGGGAGGCTGTGCACACACATGTGTGTTCGCTGGCTCTGGCTCGCACTTCCTGGCTCCCAGCGGCTGGCCTTCTCCAGCCTCGCCCTCTTCCCCAGGACTCTGCCTTGCAGCTCCCGGCGCTCTGTCCTCCATGGTCTCTCCTTGACCTGGGCTTGGAGACTTGGCTTTAAGCCCTGGCTCTGCCTCTCCCTAGCTCTATGTCCTTGGGCCAGTGCCTGACCTTCCCCCAGCCTCCGTTTGTGTGCAGTAACCGAGAAAAGGTGTTAGGAAAGTAAGAATTGGGAGTTTCATGGGACACTGCCTTTGACTGTGAACTTTTTTTTCCTCCTATCTACTGGTTCACTCCCCAGATGGCTGCAACAGCCAAGCTTCAACCAAGCCAGAGCCAGGGACTAGGAGCTTCTTCTGGGTCCGGGGCCCAGGGACTTGGGCTATCCTCTGCTGCTTTCCCAGGCCATTAGCAGGGAGCTGGATCACAAGTGGAGGAGTCGGGACGCAAACCAGTGCCCATACGGGATGCTGGCCGTCACAGACAGTAGCTTTACCTGCTGTGCCACAATGTGGCCCTGCCCACACACACTTTTTTTAATCTCCAGATAGCATTTTTTCTCATCACCAAAGCAATGCAGATTATTTTCAGGATCTTTAGAAATTACTGCTAAGGAAAAGGAGAAAATGAAAGTCACCCATGATCTCATCACCCAGAGAAAGCCAAGGAGGCGAACTGGGAGGCCTCTTCCAGGAGTACGTGTCAGTAGTCACACCTATCAATTATTGTTATTTTAAAGAAATGGTGGACTCCTGCTAAGCGTGTGTGAGGACGTGGGCTTGCCCTGAACATCTTTGTGCTATGTTAGAGCTGCAGCCTTCTGGGGAAGACCTGGATGTTCTTCAGGGGACATGCCACCCCTTTATCTGCCTTCTCCGTCCAGTCCCAGGGAGGTTCTCACAGTGTTTCTGTGTCCCCAAGACATGCTGCAGTGGACCGGGGGCTTGCCTCGCTGGACTGCTTGCTGCTGCTATTTGCGTAGGCTGTGTTTCCGATGATGGGGTCAGAGGACCCGTACTTTTTGTTTGTGCTTTGGATGCACGTTGCCAGATTACCCTCCGGGGGGCTGGGCTGCACCCCCATCCTCCCATGCACTTCAGCCTGTTTCCCCACATGCACGCCAGCGTGGGATATCACGCCTGCGGATCTGTTGTCTCTCACTCCCAGACTTCCCCAGCCAAGGGAGGAAAGAGGCCAGAGGCCCAAGGTCCTCTCTGGGGTCTTGGAGTTGGCTGCTAGGCCATCCTTGAGGTGGTCTCCTTCCCACAGAGGTTGGCCCTGTGGCCAGATGTGTCTGGGGGATTGTGCGGGGGTGGGATGCGGTCAGTCCAGGGAAGAGCAAATGGAGAGAGGCCGCCATCTGGCAGGGCCTATGCTGCTGGGGAAGAGTGTGAGTTTGGAATGCTAGGTGGGAGGGAAGCCCAGACCTCAACACACACACACAGAAACCTCTGCTGCTCGGCAGAGACAGGGTGGAGACACACTGGGGGAGGGGACAGGTGGCTGGACCAGTCTGGCATGCTCCAAGGCTTGTGCCAGGGGTTGGAGCACACAGTCCAGCCAACATGGGGGCGGGTTTGTCACGTGAGAGTGCACCAGCGCCAGCATACACTTGCCTTCTGTCACTGGGGCCTGTGCCACCCACACCTGAGCATGCAGCCTGAACCTCTATAGAGCGATCAGACGAGCCTCAATTTCCTTACCCTGTTGGCCTTGGACCCCTGGGGAGGCCCTGAGATGCTGGAAGCCTGCAGTTTGCACGGAGTTGGAGGGCCCACACTGGGAGGAGGAAGGCTGGGCCTTGAGCAGGAGGAGATGTGAGGAAGCATGGTTACAGTCCTGGGACCAGGCTCGGCGGGGCAGCCTCCTCTTCTCCTAGGGGCTCACCAAGCTTCATGCCTGCCTCTTTGTGAACAGAAAGCGAAGTCCCCTGACCATACCCCACAGCATGGCCCTCCCTGCTGGCCACCCACTGGGATATTCCCATCAGATGGGGACATTGAGGCTTATGTCACACCTCTCATTTGTGGCAGAGGCAGCTCTACACTCAGTGTTTCAAGAGTTCTTTGTTTTTTCCTGATTTTTCTGAAAGCGATTATTTATGGGGCCAGAACTGTAGCATAGTGAGTTAAGCTACCACCTGTGGTGTCAGCATCCAATATGGGCACCAGTTCTTGTCCCAGCTGCTCCACTTCCAATCCAGCTCCCTGCTAATGCACCTGAGAAAGCAGCGAGGATGGCCCAGGTAATTGTGCGCCTGAATCCACATGGGAGACCTGGAAGATGCTCCTGGTCCTGGCTTTGGACTGGCCCAGCCGGTTGGGGAATGAACCAGTGGATGGTTCCTTCTGTCTCTCCTTTTCTCTATAATTAATACTGCCTTTCAAGTAAAATAAATAAATGTCTAAAAGAAAAACAAAACTATGTATTTATTTGTTCAAAAGGCAGAGCATCAGAAAGAGAGAAAATCTTCATTCACTAGTTCACTTCCCAAGTGGCCACGGTGGGGTTGGTCCAGGCTGAATCCAAGAGCCCAGAACTCCATCTGGGTCTCCCATGTGGGTAGCAGGCGCACAAACACCGGGTCCACCTGCTGCCTTTCTGTTTGCATTAACAGAAGCAGAGCAGCCCAAGCAGAGGCTTAAAGCCACTGCACCATACTGCCGGCCCCTCTTCCACCTCTGGTCTCTCCTGCACTTGTAGCATCTTAATCCTGTCATCCAATGGGTCATCCCTACCTTACACAAGAGAGACGTGAAAGTCTGAGAGGAGATCAGCCTGTCTAGGGGAACACAGCTGAAAAGAAGGTAGGATTTGAACCCAAGCCCTGTGGCCCCCGAGTCCCTCCTGTCCCAGGTGGACATGGCTGGCCACAGGCTGCCTCCCGCGGGACCCAGAACAGCTGGGCAGGCCCCTCCCTCTAGCCGGTGCGTTTCATCTGCTCCTGAGCCCCAGGGTCTGGTGAGAGCGGCCAGCCCGTTTATTGAGGAAGTTTGTGCATTTAACAGTTTAAGCCTTTCTAAGCCTGTGGTACAACAGGATTTGGGAGCCGTTAACAATCCTGTGTGGTTAAGAGATTTTCATTGCCCTGCTCTGCGGCAGCTGGCTCCGCTCCCACTGGCTCCCAGTGGCCTCCGCCCACAGCTAGCACTGCTCCTCCCATGGCTCTTTGTCCTCAGCCGCCCCTCATCCCCTTAGGCCTCCAGGAACCAACCCTGACCTGGCAGGAGGAACAGAGAGGGACAGGGAGTAGCCCAAGGCCACACAGCAGGCATGAGGCTTAAACTGAGGCAGATCTGGACCCTTCCCCATGTCAGACTCGCTTTTGGGAAAGGAAGCTATTTGTGCCTAACAGGTAGAGCTGGCAGAGAAACCCTATGAAATCCAATATGGATTCCTTGCCAGGCTTTGCATGGGGGCTGGGGACACAGGAGGGCCAGTGGAAGGAATTACTGGCCCAGGACTCGCCTTGTCAGGAATCAGAACCTAAGCTCCTGCAGCTTTAAGGATGTCTTGCCACACTAACACTGAAGTTTGAGGAAGATCTGTCTCTCCAAAGCACAGGGTACTTATAATGTCTTACATATGCACAGTGTTTATTTACTCGCACTCCGCCTTGTTCCAGAAAACCCTGGAGGCTGCTTGCTTTTGTGCAGCGTTGGGGCTGCTCAGCCCATGAGATACTTTGATCTGTGTGACACTTGCAAGACAACGGACACTGGAGCCAGGAGCAGGGGTCACTTCACACCTAGGGAGGGGGTGGACAGAGCTGACCCTGCTGCACCTCCCAGGCAGAGGGAGCTTGCTGGAGCCCTTGTGGTCTGTGAGATGCCCAGCATGAGCTCCCCTGCCCGCCTCTGCCCTTGCCTCTGCAAGGTGGGACCTCCCAGGGTCCCCCAAGACCCTACAGGAGCGTTTGGTCTCTGTCCTGAGTGGGGTGGAGGTGATGACTGCCCAGAGAGCATGTGGAGAGTGACGCATGAGTGGTGGGGTTGGCCTGTCAGAAACAGGCGCCTGGCAACCTGCAATGGCTAGTATGGGAAGCCCAGGGCATATCCCAAACTGGGCTGGCCTTGGGCCTCTGCCCTGACTGGGATTCAGGCTTTCTGCCTTTCACCAGGCCTTGCTGGTCTGCCCCAGGATCCCTGGCCTGGGTGGTGGTGATGATGGTGGTATGTGTGTGTGTGTGTCGGGGAGGGGGGGTGATGTCATATTCATCATAGGGTTTTATACTCTGGTCTTGATGACCTGTCTGGCCAGCTGAGCAGCAGGCCAGGACGGGGCCATGGACACACCGTCACTCCCAGCTGAACTCATCCCACTGAAATAGTTTGGGTTTTGTCTTCTTTGCTTACACTTATTGATAATTGGAAAGGCCGAGAGACAGAGTCAGAAAGAGACAAATAGAGCTTCTCTCCAGCAGCTTACTCCCCAAATGCCAGGCCAAAGCCAGGAGCTGGATCTCCCATGTGGGTGGCAACTTGAGCCATCGCCTGCTGCCTCCCAGGGGTCACAGCAGCGGGATCAGAAGCAGAGCCACCGTGTCTCTAGCCAGGCACCCTCATATAGGACAGGCATCCCAAGCAGATTTCTTTACCCTGCACCTCAAGCCCAGCCCTATGGGCTACTTATAGTGTTAGCACGTTTTTCCCACAATTGTTATCTCATAATCAAATCGAATCTCTACAGTCCTAGACAGTTAAGGGAGCGTTGTCCCCATTCTTCAGATGAGTAAGTGCAGGCTCAGAAAGGTGAAGCGACCTGCTCAAGGCTTATTGCTAGGAAGGATAGAAGCTGAGACTGAGTTATTAGTAGGTTGGATTCCGGGCTCTGCTTCTGCTCTTCCCCTCCCCAGACCCATCATCCCATCGAATCAGCCACAGGGATGCCCATGTTACCGGGGGCAGTTGCCAGGCCTCAGCTTCCCTGACCTGCCAGTGACATGGACCAAGTGACCACTCCCTCCTAAGGGACCACACACTCCTGGGTCCCTCCCTGGGAGCTCAGTGTTGGTTCTAGCTCATCTCCTACTTCCCCGCCTCTCCATCTGGCAGAGCCCCTGTGCCCAGTCCTTGACCTTCTCCTCTTGTCTCTCCCTGGGTGGCTGCATCAGGGCCCCAAGGCTCCCGATTGATGCCTTCTCTGGGCTCATCTCCAACCCAGCCCTCATCCTGGACTCACCAGGCCACTTGGCCACTGGCCACCTCCCCTTGACTGTTCTCTACCCTCGAAAACACAGTCTGCTCAGAACCCCTGGGGCTCCCCATCTTGCAAACAGCAAGAGCTGGGGTCCCAACACCTTCCCTTCCATTCCCTCCAACCCAGGCACACTAGCTTTGGCTGTGGCTTCTGCCAGGAGCATGTGGTCTTTCCTGAGATGCCCAGCAACCCTGCATCCGGTCCCTCTTGCCTGCTTGCTGTCTGTCCGGGCTCCTATGGTGTCTGACGGACCCTGTGTGACCAGGCGATAATTCTGTGGCCTCCCTGCCCAGCAGAAGGCGTGCACCACAGGGCACCTCCACTGTACTCACTGCTGCAGCTCCGGTTCCTAGGCTGTCCATGGCTCAGGCATGGTAGGTGGCAGAGTCCCACCCATCCATCCACCCAGCCTCAGTGACTGGAACCTCCCAGCCCCTCTGTGAGTGCCACTATTAGCAGAGGCCCTAGGGAGAGACTGGGCTGCCTTGCTGCCACCAAGTTTCCTATCAGATATTGATTTAAGGGTGGGCATTTGGATCCTTGCATAAGTTGCTGCTTCCTGGAACAGCCTCGTCCCATATCAGAGTGCCTGGCTTGAGTCCCAGTTCCTTCACTTTAACCCTGCTGTGTACCCTGGGCGGCAATAGCTGATGGCTCAAGTGCTTGAGCCCCTACCACCCATGTGGGAGACCCAGGGTCCTGGCTTGAGCCTGTCCCAGCCTTGGCTGTCACAGGCATTTGTGGAGTGAGCCATTGCATGGAAGGTCTCTCCTACAGAATCTCTGGCCCTTGGGAGCTGGCGCCTGGTGAGAGCCTCTTCTCTGTCTTGTCGTTCCAGCCCTGCCCCCTCCCCACCCAGGCCTGGTGGTGCAGACCCTACAGTGCATGCCAGGGTCTGTGCAAGCACGGAGGAGAAGAGAGGGCAGGTCCCTACCTGGCCATTGCCCCTCATGACACAGACACAGCCAGGCCCTTACCCTGAGCCTCATTTTCCCTGCTGGTGAATGGGACTGTTCATCCAGAAGGTGAATGAGATGGGTTAAGGAGGAGGGTGAGAAAGGGGCTGTCCAGCTCCAGGAAGGAATGAACCAGCCCAGTGCCTGCCAGAGTCCTTGGAGAATGGAGTAGTGTGGACAAGACTAAGGTGGGCCAGGGCAGCGGTGATGGATGACCAGCAAATATGAACACACTGCAGGTGCTTAATATGTGTGCTTGTGGAATGTCCTTGTTTTAAGAAACTTAGGAGGAGCTCAGAGTCAGGGTATCAGGGTCTGGTTTGGCCTCAGGGACCACCTGGGTCCCCTGGCCTGGACACTGGCGGAGCATACTCCCCATCCCTGACTCAGAGTTGCTATCTGTAGTCTGACTCTGAGGCACTGACAGCCTCTGGTCCTGATGGTGCTCCTTGAGGGACTGTGCAGGCAGGTGAGCCACAACCCTGCCATGGTAAGCAAACAAGAAGGTTCAGCCAAGTGAGAACCAGCCATCTGGGTCCCAACACTGGCAGCTAGATAGGATGATTCGCCTCCCATGGCCTCAATTTCCCCATCTATGAAATGGGTACAGTAATAACTGGAGTACCACAGGACATGTAGTGGAAACTCAAGAAGACCATGTAAGGTGCACCTGGTACAGCAGCTGGCATGAGGTGTGTGGTCTGTGGACCCTGACTCTGCAGGGCAGAGCCTGCTACTTAGTGTCTAAGTATTTGGGGCTGTTCCCATCCCCTTCTGTGGCTGAGAAAACTGGGTGCCAAGAGAGTCGGTGACTAAATGGTTGTCATTGAACAGTGGCTATTGGATGACACATGAGGACTGGCCTGGATCAGGCTTGAGACCGTGTATGCAGTGCTGTGTCTGTCACTATGTCCCCAGCACACTCTGAGCCCTGAGCCTCATGTCAGCGCTCCAGGCATTTTGCAGACTTGCCCTGGTACCTGTCAGGTAGCACTGGCTCCTTCTAGAAAACCCACTTCCTGCTTCCTTCCCTAAAGCCACCACCCTCGGATTAGCCACATTTTAAGCATCTAAGGATCATCAGTCACTGGCTTCCCCACGTTGCCTCGGCAGGCTGGCTAGCTTTGGAAGCCCCACAGCCGTAGCCTCTTCTGCTGTCAGAGCCATCTGTCTGTAGGAACGCCCCAGAGAGCCAGGGAGGATGTGTACATGTGGGCTGGATTGGTGTGGGGCATCTGTGTGTGCTGGGCCTGCCAGGGGTGTGTGTGCGCGCATGCGCACACGTGCCTGCCTGCCTGTGGTGCATACACGTGCCCACCAATGATCCACCTGTGTGGTTGGAACAATCCATGGAGCATGAGCACATATGCCCATTTCAGGGATGTGTCCAGCACAGATGCTTGCCTGTGCAGGCCATCCTGGAGCCCTCTAGGAGTGATTTGCCACCCTGAGCTTGCGTGGTCCCATGTGCTCCTGCCTGGCTGGTCCCAGCACATCTGTGTTCAGGGAGGAGCATGCCTGTATGTGCTGCGTTGTCGGACAAATGCCTGGCCAGGAAGGTGTGTGCTGTGCCACACAAGTGTGTGTGTGTGTGTGTGTGTGTGTCTGGAGGGAGTCTTACCTTGTGTCCTTGGGGGTGTGTGGCACCAAGGGGTGAGCACACTTGCTGGGTCAGGCAGTCGTGGGTTCCCAGGGGTGCATCCCACCGGAAGATTGTCCTGTGTGCATGCATAGCTTCGTGTATATGTGTTAAGTGTCCCCAGCCAAACGTACATGCACTTGAAAATGAGCATTTGTGTGTGTGAATGTGTGTGCTCGATCAACATGCACACAAACACACACACACACACACACACACACACATCCAGGGGGCCAGGATGTCAGGCCATTGATTTTCTGTCTCTTAGAAATTCCCTTTGAGGTCCCCTTCATGTCTCTTTTATGAACCAAAGTCAGCAGATCCAACGTTCTTAAAGCAAATAAGACCGTTTTGCAGCTCCACTCTGTCCCTGCCTGCCCCTCCCCCACCATGCATGTGCTCACCCACGTCCACCCAGACCTTCCTCGCAGGCACAGGAAAGCTCAGGACCCCGGGGTGCAGGGGGAGCATAGGGCTAGGGCCAGGCTCCCCACCTAGGCTGTGCGGGGTCCCAGCCCCGGAAGAGCACCGGGGTGGCAGTGAAGGACAAAGGACATGAGCAGGAAGGCCCCAGCCCAGGCTGGGACTGATGCTCGTTCCCCTCTCGAGCCTGTCCACTCTCCACTGTCCACCCAGAGACATTAAGAAGCACTTTTGCCTCCTTCCTCGGCTGCTGGGTATCTCTGGACAAGTGGGCAGGGCAGCTCTGCAAAGAGGCGCTGGTGAGCTGCCCCCAGCCATGCGTGAGTCCTTGGCTGATGTCCCTGCATTTCCTCCCAGCCATTACCCTATGTAGCAGCTGCTGCTGTGCCCATTCCACAGAGGAGGACAGCGAGGCCCAGGGAACTGCAAGGATTTGCACGGGGAGCAGGTACAGGCCTGCTCAACATTCCAAGGAAGCTCCCCAGAGCAGGTGCCAGTTACAGGCCGTTTCTTGAATGATGTCCAGAGCTCCAGCCCTGGGCAAGCATGGGTACAGGGGTGGGGATCAGAGGCCTGGTGGGAGTGGCCTCCTGCCCCTTCCCACTGTGGAACGGACCGGCAGCCCTAGCAGGTCTCCTCCTGCGCCTCCCCCAAGCGGCAGCCCTGTGGCCCGCGAAGAATGCCTCCCTTTATCTCACAGGAGCCCCTTGCCTTTGATCCCCATCACTCCCGCGTTTCTGCTGACCTCTGCGTGTTGGGAATCCAATGAGAGGCGGGGGCGCCAAGAGTGACAGGCGCGCTGAATCCCGCCTTGGCCGAGGCGAGCACGCTCTGCCGCCTGCGAGCCGCGCAAGGCCTGTTTGTCATGCTGCGCCCTGCGTGCGGCTTTGTGCGGATTAGCTGCTGGGGGGGGGGGGGGGTCGGGGGCGGGGCGCGCTGCAGATGGGACCGGAGGGGCGCGCTGGTGAATGTCACGCCCTGGCGGAGAGCAGCCAGCTCGGGAAAGAGAGGAGACTGCCGGGGCCTCGGGGAGGAGTGGGCCGATGGGGGGATTTCCGGCAGAAATGATGACGCAGGGTGGTGGTGGAGGTGGGGAGCGGTGTTGGCATCAAGCTTAGGGCTGCACACTGCAGAGAGGGGAATGGGAGTGGGGCAAGGTTCCCTCCTAGGAGGGGCTTGGCCTTCTGATTGTAGGTCTGGCGAATTGTTTGGAATCTTTTTGCAAAACAACTTTACCGATGATGGGGGCTTGGATGGCCAGTGAGAGAAGGCGCTAAAGAGCCTCTGCCACCAGTCACCCTTGGGCATGGCCACCAGCCTAAGGCCACCGTATTAGGCTCCAAATGCCATGGAGAGGGGAAGCGCCTGGCTCAGGGAGTGGCAGAGCGGGGCTCACCTTCCTCCCCATCACCTGTTACTCTCTGCCCCAACTATGGTCCCTCGCCAAAGAGGGGGAAGTATCCAGGAAGTGGCTTGTTTGGCCTCCAGGGAGAGCAACAGCAGGTGGAACAGTCTGTCCAGCAAGTACTCTAGTCCTGGAAATGACCTCAAAGTGGGACTGGATGGTCAGAAGAGATTGTGATGTGGCGGGGGGACTGTAATGCCCAGAGGGCCAAGGTGTGAGGGACAGTGAGGGCCCACCAGGGGAGAAATAGGACTACACCCAGCTGGGGAGTTCCAGAAGGCTTCCTGGAGGAAGGGGCTTGAGAGCTGAGACCCAGAGAACACACAGAAATAGCCCCAAGGAGGCCCTGGGTAATCCAGGCCTGAGCGACAGGGCAGGTGTGAGGCTGTGAGGGGCAGGGCACCTGCCAGCCCCACCCCCATGTTCATGCTTCAGCTGCCAGGGCCGGGCAGGGCTGACCCACCTCCCACACAGGGCCCTGGCCTGGCTGCACAGCTGTGGCTACCCCCGAGCCTGGCAGGGTTGGCAGTCTTTGGATGCCCAGCTCTTCAGTGAGGAAGCAGTCAGGAGGAGGCCCAGGAGACTGCCCAGAGTCCGTTCTTGTCCTCGGGCAGGGTCTCTGCAGACACAGCAGTGGCAGCCCATCTTCCCCAGCTCCTGGGAGCAGACATGGCCACCCCCTGTTCCCAATGGGAAGACAGGTGCAAAAGCAGTTATGTCCAGAGGCAGCAGGCCCCAAGTTTAACCCCTTCCACCAGCTGCTCAGCCTGCGTGCCCCAGAGCTGTGGCAGCACACGATGGGCGCTCCATGGATAGGTGGGGAATGAATGGGGAAAACCCGTCAGTCAGTCCACTCTGCCTCATTACTTAGTGCCTTCCCCCCTCACCAAAATAGTGACTCTGCACCACCCCCGCCCCCAGCCTGCCGGGGAAGACTATTAAATATGAATTAATCTCTCAGCACAGCTCTCAAGAATGCAAAATGTAGAAGAGGGTGTGGAGAGAGCAAGACACCAGCACGGCTGCTGCCCACACCTGCCAGGGCTGGAGAACACACCCGCTCACCCCTCCCACTGTGGGACTCCCAGACCCTCCTCCCCATCCCCCCGCCTGGCATCCACAGCCTTCCTCCTCCTCTTGGCCCAGGCCCCTGATGGGACCAGGTTCTCTGGTCAGCCTCTTCCTCCTGGGACCTCCACTGCGCTTCCCCCACTCCCGAGCAGGGCCCAGTCCCAGTCCTACACACCCCTTCCAGCCATCCCCTCCCTGAACTTGACTCCCCCTCTCTTCCCTCCTGCCTCTTTGTCTTTCCCTCCCCTTCCTTCTCCCCTGGTGTCTGTCTTGGCCTCCTCCTCCTTCTCTCCCATCTTCTGCCCTCTGCTGCTTGCCTCCGCTGCTTTTCTCTTTTTCTCTCCTCTCTCTCCCTCTGACCCTCCCCCCACTCCTCCGCTTGGGCCCTAAAGGCACCACTGTCTGGCTGCCCTGGATGTGCAGTGGCCCCAGGGGACTTGAACTGGAACGTGAAGCCTCTGCCCTCACCTGGTCACCCAGGGGTCCAAAAGAAGCTGTCCTCCCACTTTCCTCTGCAGAGGGACCCGAGTGCACGTCTCCAGGCACAGCATTGGTGGGGCCCTGGCTGGGCTTGGTGCTCCCCCCACTCTCCAGGTCACTTCCTTTGTGAGGTGCAGGGGAGCATGCAGGTTTGACCAGCACACCGCAGGTGCACAGGGTGGATGTCCCGAGTGCCAGGCAGATGAGCACATAAATCCACTCCCTTGGGGTCAGGTCGAGGCTGCCACTGGGGACAGCCTGAGGGGCAGGAGCTCAGGGTACCAGGAAAGGCATGCTTTGGAGGACCTCACCCCCAAAATGATGTTGGGTCCGGGAGCTCAGAGGGGACCATGGTAGGGTCATGCCTCTGGCCGGGCTACCCTGGAGTATGTCAGAGTAGGGCGTCCTGCAGTGGCCAGTGTGTATGTCCTGGGCACTGCTCCTTCCTGTCCTGCCCCCCTCTAGGACCACAGCATCCTTCTGACATCTGTGTGCCACCTGAGGCCAGGCTCTGTGATTCTGAAGGGACCACATGGTACCTAGGTTTGATCCACTTGTGCGTGCTGGGCCACTCCAGTTTCCTGTGCCAGTGCAGAGAGGGGGTAGGGGAGGCAGCTCCCATGGTGCTCCCCACGGGGGACATTCCAGATCTGCCCTCCCCTCCCACTGCCAGAGGGGGTTGGCCCAGGACACTCTTGCCCTCTGCCCCCTCCCTCCCTCTCTACGACCACCCAGTCCAGCCAGCTGGGCTGCAGGGGATCAGAAGCTATGAGCAACCTCCTGGCTCCCGCCCACCCTGGACCCAGGGGTCAGCCAGGCTTCCAGTGTGTGCATTTGTGTGTATGTGTGTTGGGTGGGTGAGGGGCTCTGAGGCTGTAGACAGAATCAGGGTGGGAACCAGGCAGGTGCACATGTGTGTACATGAGAGAGAGAGAGAGAGAGAGAGAGAGAGAGAGAGCGAGCGAGCATTTGGCTAGTAAATATGTGTCTGCCGGGGGGCTACAGATGTGTCTGAGGGTGAGCTTGGAGCAAGAGAAGACAAAAGAATGCCGAGGAAGCTGCCGCGTGGGAAGCCTGCCCCATTTGTATGCAGCAGGGAGCAGGGGCCTGGGGACGCTGCTTTGCAGAGGAGTCTCCATTCCCAGGCGCTGGAGGCAGAGCCTGCAGAAGACTTTCTCACCCTCCATCCTGTCTGGCCCTAATTGGACAGGTGGGGAAAGTGAGGCGGGGCAGCCACATAACCAGCTCCTGGCGGAGCTGGACCTGGAGCCCAGCCAGCCTCCTGGGCTGGGGTTCTTCTGCTCCGCCGAGTGCTTGGGAGACTCCATCTGGATGCCAAGCTGGCTAATGGGAAGAGCGGACACTGACCACTGGTGTGCTTTCGGTGCACATTCGGGTGTGAACATTTTAACACACCTCTGTTTCCTTGTATAGCCTGCAAAGTGTGTGCGCTTTTTACCATCCCCCTTTCTTAAGTAGGAAAACTGAGGCGCAGGCAGGTAAAGTCACTGGCGTCAGATCGCACAGCAAGTTCTGCGGAAGCCACAGAATCGGGATTCAAACCTGAGCAGGCGGAGTTTGCCGATGAGCATGTCTAGATAGGCTGTTCCCCAGACGGGGATGAAGGGATAATGATGATAACAGCTTCACAGCTACCTCATCTTCCCACATCTCAGAGTCTGTGCTCAGTGTCCCTCTTAGAATGTAAAAGTCCTCGAAATGCGGGGAGCATTCCAGCTCTGAGCACCAGCTGGGTGTGTAGCAAGTGCTGAACAGTGCTTGCTGAGTGATGGAATGAATGACTGAGTGAATGAATGAGATGCTTCCACCGGATGTCTGCCGAGGCTTCAGGAGCCTAGTTCTCATCACAGTCCTACTGCGTGCGCTTGGTCCCTGGTGCCCCTCCCTGCACCCCGCCCCCACCAGGCAGGTGTCATCTGTGCCCTCCGCAGGGCCCGGCCCTGTGGGGACAAAGCCGAGGGCGCGCCTAAGCGGCCCAGCTCCTGCACAGGCTGAAGCTGCTAACAGGCTGGGAATCTCTTTTGTCAAAGCCTGCGCTGCCTCCAACCTCCTTTAATTAAAGACAATTAGTGCTTTCAGCCCCTCTGCACGGCTCAGCTCCCCTGTTTGCAAACACACAGCTGCGGGAGCTTTGTGGGCCCCCCCACCGCCACCCCCAGCCCTGCTTCCCCCGAGACACACAGAGGTGCCTTTATTATCCGCGCTCTGGCTGTAGCACCAAGAAGCGGGCGCCCCTGCTTGAAGGAAGGACAAGGAGGCTTCCCCGCCAGCGGGGGTCAGAGGAGCTGGGGGCGGCCCTGCACAGGCGAGCCTCAGATCCCGCTCTTGGAGAAACCGCGTTGGGGTGCCAAGTCCAGCATGGTCCAAGGAACCTGCCAGGTCCCCCCGCCCGGGGCTCTGTTCTCCACTCCCCTTGGATCCTGCTTCCTGAGGTCAGGGCTGTCCAGATGTGGTCTCCCAGGACCTCGTGTCTGACTGCAGGGCTCAGGTGCCGCAGCTGAACACTGCCTTGGGAAGGAAGGAGAGGGGAGAGCAGGCTGCATGCCAAGGGCGCCCTAGATTCTGGCTGCACAACCTGGTCAAGCAGGAGTTCCACCTTTGAGATGGAGATGCCAGGTTCTCAGAATGGCCCTGTAACAGCCACACCTAGTCAGGAAGTGGAACAATCTGCATTTAATGGCAGGCCTGCTGACCAGAATATACCAGTTGGACCTCGGCACAGGAGCCCCACCTGCTAGGTGTCACCAGGTCATTTGATCCTGCCCTCTGCCCTCTGCCTGCTGCAGCCCCCTCCGGAAGCCTGGCTTGTGTGCTCGTCACTGGCCTCTGGGTATTGGGAAAGGCACTGGCACAGCTATGCCCCCCAGGAACTCCCAGTGAAAGGAAGATGTCCCCCCAACATTCCCTTTCACAGTAGCAGTAGCGGAAGGCTCTGCAGAACTGGTTAGGGGCAGGAACAGGGAGCTGCCCCTCCAAGGGTGGAAAGTTATTGTCAAAACAGAGGACTATGGGACGACCTTTGTGCAGTGTGACACTGCTCGGAGTACCTGTGTCCCAAATCAGTGCCTGGGTGCAAGTCCTGGCGCTGCTACCAACTCCGGAGTCTCGCTGATGCACACCCTGGAATACAGCAGGTGCTGGCCTGAGTAGGGAGCTCCTGCCACCTGCTTGGGAGATCTGGGTTGAGATCAGGATTCATGGCTTCAGCCTGGCGCAGCTATTGCAGCATTTAGAGAATCAACTAGTAGATGAAAGCTCTCTCTCTCTCTGTCTCTAATTCTTTATCTTTCAAACAGATATATTTCCATGCACAGGGGATGGAAGAAAGGCAGAAAATAGAGTAGTCGGCAGCTCACTGTGCCTATTGGGGCTGAGGGGACGGAGGCCCACGTGGGCTAAGGGCACAGCATGGGTGTGTCCTGACTTTCCTCCCCCGAGTGCAGTACTGCACCCACCCCTCCGCTGGGAAACTGACTGGTTCTGCTCACCCCTGTAGCCCACGCCCTGGCAGTGCCTAGCTCAAGCCAAGGTCTCCGTCAGCATCAGCTGCGGGAGTGAAAAATCCCAATGAGGACAGGTAAGGCATCCAGCAGCTACCCCGCTCCCTTCCTACTCCCAATTCAAACATCACTAATCAATTGTGGTGATCCTTCACCCAGTACAGAAGGCTGCTGGTGGGATCCTGTGAGCTGGTGTGTGGTGTAAAACACTTACCACCCACGGTGCACATTTTGCCACCGAGAATGTCCAAACAGTATGCTCCTAGATGGAGGAAAGAGACAATAACTGTGACAGCTTAACACAGATCCAATGACAGCCGCACACGTGGCCCAGGGCCTAGCTCTTAACGTGGACTGCCTTCCTGCCAGCCCCGGAGTCCCATGGGACTGTTTTTCTTCATCTCTCATTGTCCAGAGGGGGAGCTAAGACCCTGAGAAGTGAAGAACCTTAACCCAACAACACATACCGCTAAGTTGGGGGCCAGGATTCAAACCCACGGGGCTGTCAGCCCCCAGAGCTCACTGCCGGCCACCCGCGTACAGCCTTGCTAGGAGGCCCAGGCTTCCTCCCACCCCAGTGAAGACCAGAGAGCAGAGTCAGAGGCAGCGGGACCCAGCCGGGCCTGGGATCCATCTGCCTTTCGGCAGCTCCAGGCCCGTTTCCTCCAGCCTGAACAGCTTCCCGGCGGGGCCCTGTAGGCCCTTTCAAGTCCCCTGGTACCCCCAGCCCCACTTCCTGCGACCCCCTGGCCCCAGCCTGACCCGCTGCACTCAATTTCCCAAGATGAGTTGCAGAAGCGCCAGGGTCCGTGTGCAGAGACGGGAAAATGAACGAGCTGCTCCCCGGCGATTGGCAGTTTCCAGGCATCAGCTGGCCTGGAGTATTTACTCGGCACCCTCACAGCGAGACAATTAAGTGGAGCTTAGGCTGGGGTGCAGAGGTGTCTACAGATCAGACGAAACCCTCCTAAGATGTTTTTCCAAGGGATCAGTGCCTGGGCCGAGTTTCCATGGAGCTGCGGTCTCTATTTGGTCTTTTCAGTAGATGATTTATTAATATGCAGGACGCGCATGTGTAATGTATATGACTTTGTTTAGGGCATTCGCCATGTCCTAATTATATAGATCTCACCATTGCTCTCCAGGATGGTCAGGAGGATTCCTCCCATTCTACAGCGGACGAAGCCAAATCCCCTGCAAGGTGAGGAGCCAACTCCCAGGGCTCCCACGGGCGTTACCAGCTGAGCCAGGACTGCTGGACTCCCAACCTCCACTTCTTTCCATAGAATAGGTCTCTCTTCTGGTTTTTGAAGATACATTTCTATTTGAAAGGAAGAGTGAAAGAGAGGTCTTTCATCTGCTGGCTCACGCCCCAAAGGACTGCAACAGTCAGGGCTGGGCCAGGCCAAAGCTGCGAGCCTAGAACTCAATCCGAATCTCCCACATGGGCAGCAGGGACCCAAGAACTTGAAGCATCAATTGCTGCCTCCCACAATCTGCATTCACAAGTGGAACCTGGCCTTGAACCAGGCACTCAGCAATGGGACATAGGTCTCCCAGGACATGTCTTAACTACTGTATTAAACGCCTGTGTGTTTGAGTAGCCTGTGTGTTAGATACCAAGGCTAAGCCAGTAGTAAGAGGAGACCCAGTGTGTACCATGGACCAACTCTGCCAGGTACAGAGAAGTAGGGGATGACACCCTCTTCCTGCTCTGAGAAGTATTCTGTTTCGGTTATAGCAGCTCCTTATGGATAAGGCTTCACCTTGTTCTGGGCTGTGAAGGCTGTGTACAAGTCTGCCAGGTGCAAGTGAGCCAAGGGGCATCATGGGCCCGGAAGTCAGCATGGACACCATAGAGATTCATGGGCCAGGACAATAGATTACAGTTGGGTCTGGCTGGGTGTTTGGTGTGATCACTGGGGCGGGGACTAGGAGGATTCTATCTAGCAGCTCTTAATCTCCTCCAAGGCTTCATCTGGTCTCCATTACCCTTCCACAGTGGAGAGAGAAGTGCAGCTTAAGTGTGCATTCATATGTCCAAGCAACCAAAAGGAACAGGAGACCCAGCAACCCCATGGGGTTTCAGCTCTAGCATCTGTGTGAATTTTGTTTGATCCTGGTTTGATCCCTTATATCCTGATGGCAGGGACCACAGGGCCAGGCAGCCCCTTGGCCGTGTGTGGTCAGGACATCCCGACTGCATATGGCAGGAAGCCTTCCATCTTTCCCCCTCAATTTCCCTGGAAGTCTGGCTGTCTCGCACTGTCTGTCCCTCAGGGGCAGGATAAGACTTAGAGAGGGCCCGGCACAGTGGCCTAGCAGCTAAAGTCCTCGCATTGAATTGCCAGGATCCCATATGGGTGCTGGTTCTAATCCCGGCAGCTCCACTTCCCATCCAGCTCCCTGCTTGTGGCCTGGGAAGGCAGTCGAGGACGACCCAAAGCCTTGGGTTCCTGCACCTGCATGGGAGACCTGGAGGAAGCTCCTGGCTCCTGACTTCAGATTGGCACAGCACCAGCCATTGCGGTCACTTGGGGAGTGAATCATCGGATGGAAGATTTTCCTCTCTCTGTATCTCTGACTTTCCAATAAAAATAAATAAATCTTAAAAAAAAAAATTAAAAGAACCCCACAGGATACTGGGGGTGAGGGCAGAAGTCTGTTGGTTGCAGAAGGGAAAGCACCAGAAGATGGCCCATGTCCTTGGGGCACCTGACTGTGGGCTCAGGCCTGGAACCTCCCCATCTCACCCTCACTGAGCTGTGCCCCCTAAGACAAATCAGCTGACTCCACTCAGCCCCCAGAAATTGCCAGAAAATGGAGGCATCGCACCTGCTTCTCTGGCTGTTGGGAGGAGGAAGACGAACACATCTGCACCCCTCACCTCAGGTGCTTCCTTCAGGAGAGCTTTCAGGCCCATACGAAGGAGTGGGGCTGCAGGGAGGAGGGGGCAGAGGTGCTCCTTAGACCCACCTGGGCTTTTCAGCAAGACTTCCCCTTGGAGTGGGCATTGGCAAGTCAAGTGCTGGAGCAGATTCTGTAAGGAAATTCCTCAGGAAGGGACACAGATGGACATTCCACACAGGCCACCCTGGAAGGTTGGGGGTTGGCCTGGAATGGGAAGAGTGCTAAGAATGGAGAGGAAGTTAGGGGCTAGGGCTCCGGAACACAGTGGCGTGACCACCTGAGAAAGTAGGAGCCAGAGGACCCAGGCTCACCTCTGGGGTGGGGACGGGGGTGGTGCCGGGGCTGGGAGGGCCACACAAATGGCGCTGGATGTTGGCCTCAGCCTGCAAACGGGCATGCTAACCTTTATGAGGACCAAAGGAGGACTTGGAGGAAGCCGGGCATACTTGGGGTATACCTGGTAATGACCTTTTCCTGGTGCGGCTGAGGTTTTGTGTACACCCCTTAGCTAGCAGGTGTTTGAAAAGTTTAGGTCAAATGACTACATTGATGACCTGGTAAATGGTCAGACAGATGGAGGGAGAGGCAGACAGGCAAGGGGTCAAATAAATGACTTGAGATCATGCTGGTTGGGTACAGCAGCTTAAACAGTGTTTCATGTTTTTCTAGCTGTTGAAATCTAGTACCTTTTTTTTTTTTAAGCTTTTAGTTTAGAGGCCAGTATGATGACACAGTGAGTAAAGCTGCTGCCCGTAACATTGACATCTCATGTCAAAGAACCCGTGAGTCCCAGCTTCTCCACTTCTGATCCACCTCCCTGTTAATGTACCTGGGAAAGCACCAGAAGATGGTCCAAATCCTTGGGCACCAGACCCCTTGTGGGAGACTCGCTGGAGCTCCTGGCTTCTGCTCTGGCCTGGCCGCAGCCCTGACTGTCATGGTCATTTGGGATGCGAATCAATAGATGGAAGAGTTCTCTCCGTCTTTCCCTCCTTCTGTCTGTCACTCTACCTTTCAAATAAATGAAGTAGATCTTAAATAAAAGAAAATGTTCACTTATTTGAAAGACAAAGAGTAAGATAGAGATCCATCCCACTGGTTCATTCCCTGTGACAGTCACAGCTGGGCCAGGCCAAAACCAGAAGCCACGAACTCTATCAAGGTCTTTCACCTGCGTGACAGGGTCCCAGGTGCTCGAGCTGTCACTTGCTGCCTCCTAAGCACATTGGCAGGGAGATGGATCTGAAGCAGACATGGGACTTGATTCTAGGCCCTCTGAAATGGAAGGCAGGTATCTCAAACAGCAGCTTAATGTGCTGTGCCACAATGCCATCCGCTCCTTTTATTGGATGGTTTGCAGTGTATTATAATTAGGCCTATGACATCCTACACTTGTGATGTAGTCACTATTGTAATGCACTTTAATTCTATAATCCCCGCAACTGCCTGTTTCATTTCTGTTCCGAAAATGTATCCATTCCAGTCTCTCAGCAACCTCAGAAAGGTTCTCTTCTCAAAAACCCAGACTTCGAGAGGGTCATTCGCGTCTCTGAGGTCACATAGCTTATAAGTGACAGGTCCGGAGTTCAGACCCTGAGTCTTTTTGCCAACGGAAAGCACTGCACCCAGCATGGGCTGTTCCAGGTGGCTTGGAACCCGACATGAGCATGTGAGCCATGGTGAGGTGGCAGGTGGGGGTGACATCGGGCAGCAGAGGCTGAAGGTGGAGCCAGAACTATGCCTACCCCAGGTGCAGCCTGACTGGGCCACTAGAGCTTGACCTCAGAGAGGCACTTGGGGAAGGTACAGGTGGGAGAGTGGAAAACTGAGAACTGCTGGCTTGGAGGCAGGGTCAGCAGCAGGAGCTGGGTGGGCACGTCCCGACTGGGAGGCGAGTGTCAGCGGCCACAGCCTAGTGGCTCCGCACCTCGGCCAAGTGATGGCCACTTGGGTCTTCTCCCCTGGAGCCTTGGGTACAGGACACTCCCAACACCTTTTCCTGGCCTTCCGCTCAGCTGCCACTTCAGGCCGCCTCCACCTTTTCTGATTTCTCCCATGACCCAAAGTGACCCACACTCAGTAAAAACCGTACTTGTAATTTTGAGTTTCTGGCTTTCCCCAGCTAGCACTATTTGGTCTCCACTCTTGGTGATACTGGGCATCCATGGCCACTGCAGCTCCCAGGCAGCCCCTCGGTCAGCAGGGGACATGGTAATGCCTGCCCTCCAGCATGCTGTGACCAAGCTGGGTTGTTCTGTGGGTCGGGTGCATTTCTGGCTTAACCATATTTCTGACTTGTAAATTTCTTGGGACTTGGTGCCCTTGCGAGTGGAAATCCATGGATATCTTTATTCTCCCCATCACCTCCATGCCCTCCATCCTGCAGGGTGCCTCTGGACCACACTCTTAGACCTCTATTTATCATTTTAATTTTTTGAAAGAGATTCATTTATTTATTTTAAAAGGAGAGCCTTTCATCTGGTTCGCTTCCCTAAAGGCCACAAAGGCAGGAGTCAGCAGCTCCATCCTGTCTCTCCTATGAGTGGCAGGGACCCAAGTACTTGGGGTACCATTCGTGGGACACTGGCCCCACATTGCTATTTATCTTGCTGAGGGCCCACTGAATGCCAGCCTGGGGAGTGGCCTGGTGGGGTGGGGAGGCACTCTCACACAGCAGTTACTGGGGTTCCTTTGGGAACACGGGGCAAATTATCACGGTGCAGTGTGATGGGTGGCCCTGAGCACCTGCATAGGGATGATGCTGGGTAGGCATAGGGTAGGCAACCAGGCACCTACTTCATGTCAGCTCTCAACGCATCACAGTGACCTCATGTCCACCTCACAGGAGTGCATGCCCAGGTCAAGGTTCCAGCCAGAGAGCTGAGCTGTGTCTTCCTGAAGAGCCGCCTGAAGCTGCACTGGCCAGGTCCCAGCAGTTTAAAGGGCGTGGGGCGAGCCAGGCTGTTTCACTCCCCAAGTGCATGGCAGCTCATCTGAGGCAAGTTTGCACTGTTGTGAGTATTCTTCAAAAGCCTGGCTGGCCTTGTGCCTGTCTCCATGGAAACAGCTCTAGGGGCTGAAACCGGCCGCCCTCCGTGGCCACGCGTGAAGGCTGCCAGGTGCTGGGGCCGGAGCCACACTGGGCAAGAAGTCCTCAGAGGCACTCGTGGAGGACACGGGCGAGTGTTGAAGTCCCAGTCCCATGTAGCATGTGGTAGTAGTTTTCCTGGTGGCTGAACCCCTCTCTGCTTCCCATACCCAAGGGGTCTGCTCTTTCCAGCCCCCCACTATTCTTGGAACTCAGACAGTCTTGTGAAGGGGGATTGGACTTGAATCTGCAGCTTGGCTGCCATGTCACACAGAAACACCATTTGTAAAAAGGGAAACTGAGGCAGGATAACAAAAGTGATTTTTGTGGGGGGTCCTCATCAAAACCAATGCCCAAGGAAGCCTCTTGAGGCCTGAATAACATGCCCACCAGGCCCCCCAGAAACCTCACAGCCAAACTGGGGTCTATGCCCTAGGAAGACAGCCTGAACCCCTTTAGGTTCCAGGCTCTCCTTGGCTTTGAACTTGGGAGCCATGTCTCAGGGACTGCTCAGAAATTCCAGGGACACAAGATGTTTTTGCCAGCATTTGTCAGTCCCAGAAGTGCCTGGAAAGCCCCACATGACTCAAGTTCCAGCCTGTGCTGCCTTTGCCAGGGCCCTTGCTCATGTTTCCTGTGGCTTGGCAGAGCCTGGCCAAGGACCACCAAGGCTGGGTGGGGGTCTGGGGCCAGAAGCTCTGTTGGGAGCTCTGGGTGTTTCCAAAGAAGGAGGCGAGGACTGCATGAGGACCCAGCTTCCTCCCTAAGGTCTCAGCTGGTGATGCTGCCAGGTCAGGCTGGCACCTGCTGTCGGAGCATCAGGAGTGTGGGTGTTAGCAGAGACAGAGATGAGATCCAGGATCCTGCATCCCACTCTCAAGTTGTGTAACCTGAGGCCAAGGACTCTCCTCTCTGGGCTTTCTCCCCACCTGTAAAATGGAAACTTAGACCCCCTCTTCTGCAGGTGTCCCCCACCCGGACTAGTCAATGCTTTCACCACATCCTGGGGTTTTCTGGGGTTTCCGAGGCGACAAGTAGAGAGCTGGATGGGTAGTAGAGCAGCAGGGACACGAACCAGCGCCCATAGCCATCACGCCAAGCCCACAACCTTCAGCCTTTAACCCTGACAGAAAGGGGCTGCGCGTGGACTCCTGCCGAGGAGGTGCCTCTCCTAACCTCACATGGACCTGCTGGTCAGAATACATGCACATCGCAAGAAGCTCCAGAGCCAGAGTCCCAGCGCCCAGAGCACAGAGAGGGCCTTGGATGGGGATCTGAGGGGACAGAAGTCTGCAGGAGCAAATGACCCTGGAGCAGTCCATGTGACAGTGAGGGCAGCAGCACATCCAAGCAACAAGTGTGGGCTGTGAGCCAGACAGATCTGGGTTCTAATCCTACCTGGAACACGTCCTAGCAGGTGTAGTGTTGGGTGAGTCACTGAGTTTCCTTCCCTCTGGAAAACAAGGCTCTTGGCACCTGTTTCCAGGGTGGTTGTGAGGACTCAATGGGCTAACATGCATTCAAAGCAAACTTAGAGGAGTTCAGGGTATACCAGCTGCTTGAATGGAGCTCAGTGAGGCTGCAACAGGCAGCCCATCAAAGCCCAGCACTCTGGCCTGCCCTGGACTGACCCTGTGGAGGGAGCAGGCGGGGTGCTGTCTATTCTTGGTCCACTCTCAGCTCTGGGGACTGGCTGTGGCATCGAGCGGGGCTGCCTACCCACTGCGGTATTGATCTTCCTGTCTGCCAAGTAGGCACGAGGCAGTCAGCACATCAGGCAGCTGCCCAGGGATCACCCCAGCTGGGAGCCAGCCTGCCCGTGGCCGCTCTGCAAGTGGGTCAAGAAGCTTGACAAAGAGTTGAACTTCTTAGAGGGGTCCAAGCCAGCCTGGTCTGCAGCGGGGCCAGAAGCCCCATCAATGGCCCACTTAGAAGCCTTGGAGTGAGCTCTGGCTTGGCTATAAGCGAATCCATCACTTTGGCTGTCCCCTTAGAGTTTGTGCATCATGGCCCTACCCATCCTCTCATGTAACCCTCCCAGCAGCCATGAGAGCTAATCTCAGCCTGAGTGATCATTCCCACTTCATGGAAGAGGAAACAGGTTCGGGGACACTCAGCCGTAAGAGCCCCCTGCATGTGGCACCCAGCCAAGGTCTTGGGCCTATCCAACTCCACACCCTGTGCCTAGCCCTACACGGTAGCCACGAGGGATCACCTGGAAGCCTGTGTTGGTCTAGGAGGTGACAGAAGCCTGGAGTGACATGTGACAGGCAACGGGAACTGGAGGAGCTGTGGGGACTGGGAGGGGCAGCAAGTCTCCCAGGCCAAGGGAGCAGCATAAAGCCCTGAGGAAGGCAGGGCAGGTAAGATACCTGTAAGGTTCAGAGTGGAGACAGGAGAGTCAGACCAGGGGGGAGAGTGCCAGGTGCAGACTTTTGGGGGCTTTAAAGGGGTGAAGACACAGGCACCATGACTAAATCCTCCCCTTTGCAAGCGCCAGCATCGCCTGTGAGTGCTAGTTCATGTCCCAGATGCTGTTCCACTTCCCATCCAGCTCCCTACGTGTGACCTTGGAAAGCAATGGAAGATGGCCTAAAGTTTTGGGACCCTGTACTCATGTAAGCAACCCAGAAGAAGCTCCTGGCTCCTGGCTTCGGATCAGATCAATTCCGACCATTGTGGTCACTTGGGGAGTGAGTCAGCAGATGGAAGATCTTTCTCTCTGTCTCTCTTTTTCCATAAATCTGCCTTTCCAAGAAAAATAAATAAATCTTTTTTTTTAAAGATTTGTGTATTTTTTATTACAAAGTCTGATATACAGAGAGGAGGAGAGACACAGAGGAAGATCTTCTGTCCGATGATTCACTCCCCAAGTGAGCCACAATGGCTGGTGCTGCGCCAATCCAAAGCCGGGAACCAGGAACCTCTTCCAGGTCTCCCACGCGGGTGCAGGGTCCCAAAGGTTTGGGTCGTCCTCGACTGCTTTCCCAGGCCACAGGCAGGGAGCTGGATGGGAAGTGGAGCTGCCGGGATTAGAACTGGCGCCCATATGGGATCCCAGGGTGTTCAAGGCGAGGACTTTAGTCGCTAAGCCACTGTGCTGGGCCCATAAATAAATAAATCTTTAAAAAAAAAAGTTGAAGATGATAGGTGGGCCTGACCCCCATGGTCACCCTGGGCATGAACTGGCTGACATGAACTCCAGGAATCTGAACCCTCGGTTGCAATGATCTTGGCTTCATAGCCCACCCATCCACAAAACTACATAGTCATGGCCAAGAATGGGTCTGACTAAGCCCCTCACAGGTGGAACAGGCAAAATCTCAGGCCCCACTTTCTGGCTGAGGCTGGGAGATGGAACAAGTTATTGGGCTGAACAGGTGATCCACAGCGGGAAAGTGAAGCACACAGTCCCAGCAGTCCAATCCTGTGGAGCTTTCCTGGATGTGTGACGTTGGAAGGACACTTGACCTCTCTGAACTTCCCCTGCTGCTGCCTGCCTTGCAACACCTGGCCCTTTCCTTCTTGGCAAAACTGTGTGATCCATCAGTGTTGGCTTAGGGATGCCATGCACATCCTATCCACACTCACCCCTATCCCCAGGACATCTGGTCAACCCGGATTCTACAGTCTCCTCCATCCAGCCCTCCTCCAACCCCTCCTTCAGCTGGGGCCTGCCATGTGTTCAGACACCTGTCCATCTTCCCTCCTACACATCTCTGGAGTTTCACCCTCCCTCCCTCCAGGCCCCACCTCTGCCGGCCCCCGGCCAGGTCTTGTTACCTTCCTGTTTGTGCCACTGCCTCTAACCGTAGACCCTGCCTCCCTCTTCCCCATCAGTCCTTCCCCTGTGGCAACCCCAGGTCGACTTTATGAGAAGACCATGGTATGGCCAAATCACACACAGCATAAAGCCCAGGCTCCTTCCTGCCAGCCCTGTCCCCCATGCTTCTCCCCTGCTTCTCCTTAGCTCCACTCCACCTTCCAGCTGCTTCCTGTAGTTGGTGTATGCCTGTCCCCAGCCCCAACCAAGTCTTGGCGTGTGCTGTTCTCTTGGCCTGGAATCCCCTTCATTCTCCCTCCCTGCACACCCCCATTTGCCTCTTCATCCTGTCATCATCGACATCATCTCCTCCAGGAAGCCCTCCAAAACCAGCCCCCTTTCCCAAGAATGAAATAGTTAGTCCTGCCTTGAGCTCCCCACATCCTCATGCTGGCCCTTCCCCAGGCTCAGAGATGTCCCTTACAAATTAGAGCAAATGCCCCTTCTCCTCCAGTCCAAGGGACATCTCACTTCCCGGTTCAATGGACAACTACTCCAGTTCTGGTCCCAGCTCCCCCGAAGGGTTCTGTGAGCTTCAGGCTGGCGCTTTTCCCTCTCTGTGCCATGGCTGCTGAGGATCTATGAGATGACAGGGCTGCACTCAACAGCTTCCCAGGGCCCTGCCAGGCCCGCGGCGCCATAGCTCAGCCTCTCTCCGCAGACACCCTCTCGTGGCTGCAGTCTTTGTGTCCTGCCATTCTCTGTTTGCCCCCTTTCTTTCCCTTTCTGACCCCAGATTTCCTGTGAGGACTGAGGCCTCCTTTATGTGATGTCAGATCCAGGTCGAAGGGCAGACTTGGAAGCTTCGCTGGTCTCCCCACACCCGTCCTGCCCTTCTGGGCCCCACCATCTGCCCAGCCCCAGTAGGACCATTAACTCACCATGAGTCAACCAAGCTATAAATAAGTAAAGGGGTGAGGGTCCCCAGGGGATGCAAGTCCAGCTGGCTCCCCAGTTTCTGACCAGATCTGGTCTTGTGTGCCCTGACGATGGACGTAGCCTGACAGATCTTGACATGCCATCACTGTCCCCAGAGAGGACAGGGCAGATCCACAGGCTTCTGCAGCCCCCATTAGTGTCAGTAATTGCCAATCAATTTCCTGGGAGCCTGGTGAGGAAGAGGCCCCTGGGTGTCTCTGGTGGAGGAGCCACATCTAATGGCCGCAAATTGATTGGCTTTTTAAAGATGGAGCTTTGGTCTTCCCCCCACTGTGTCCTAAGCACCCCTTAGGGCCAGTTAGGCTGAAAGATGAGCGATGAGGTTGTGGCTTTGCTTTCTGGAAGAGCTGGGTTCAGGCCTGGCCAGATCCACACCCTTAGCATATTCTGGTATCTACTTCCTGAAGCCACAGCTACATCCGGTTGCTCCCCAAGAATTATCAGATGGAAACCTCACAACAGCCTGGTGAGGTCAGAATCACCAGCATCAGGAAGAGGCGAGTCAGCCCAGAGAGATGATGAGGTGGGCTGGGATCGCACAGCAAAGGAAGGGGACATTGGCCATTGGGACTTTCTGTCACTAGAGCCCTGCTCCTCCCCAGAGGGAACATGATTCCCTAAAAGCCACAGGGCTACAGGAGTTACAGCTTTTATGGAGTTCTGGGAGAAGAAATTAGCTGCTGTGATCATAATGGCAACAAGAGCTGCTATTATTTTATTTATTGAGTTCTTGTTTTAAGATTTATTTATTCAAAAGGCAGAGGGACTAAGCGAATGAGAGCAACAGAGAGATATTCCATCTACTGGTGAATTCCCCAAAAGGTGACAACAAGGGGTAATGCTGTGGTGTGCCAAGCCAAACCTCATCCTGCGGCACTGGCATTCCATATGGCCGGTCACTGGTTCAAGTCCTGGTTGCTCCACTACTAATCCAGCTCCCTGCTTATGGCCTGAGAAAGCGGGAGAGGATGAGCCAAACCCTTGGGATCCTGCATCCAAGTGGAAGGCCCAGAAAAAGCTCCTTGCTCCTAACTTCAGACCAGTCAAGTTCTGGCTGATGTGGCCATTTGGGGGAATGGACCAGCAGATGGAAGATCTTGATCTCTTTCTCACTCTGTAACCCTGACTTTCAAGTTAAATAAATCTTAACCAAAAATAAATGACTAGATAAGTAAGCTGCAACAACCAGATCTAAGTGAAGCTGAAGCCAGGAGCCAGAAACACCATCTGGGTCTCCTACGTGAGTACAGGGGCCCAAGCACTTGGGCCACTTTCCACTCTTTCTCAGGTACAGTAGCGGGGAGCTGGATCAAAGTAGAGTATCCAGGACTCAAATACTCTGAGATGGGTTGCTAACATCACAGCTATGCCATAACACAGGTCCTCTTTATTGAGCTTTTAATTATGAAATAGAGATTATACCAAGTGTCTTATATCCATATTTCATTTCTGTTTTGTAACTGCCTGAAGAACATTTACATTATACTTTTCGGAGGTTAAATAACTTGCACAGGATCTCTCGGATTGGTGGTGGTAGAACCAGAACTTGAACAAGGTGTGTATTCACCCGTTTCTTTGGCTTTTGATCACTTGTGTCATCAGGTGAATTGTTGGTGACAGAAAACTAAAAAACAGTGATTTAAACAAGATGAGAGTTTATTCCTCACTCAAGTCAGTGGAACCCAGAGGTGGGCAGTTCAGAGCCAGGGTATGGGATCCACTGTCACAGAGGACCCAGGCTCCTCCTGACTTGGTTGGTCTCTAAGTAAGCTGCCGGAGCCCTAGCCATCGCATCCACATCTCAGCAAGCGGGGAGGAGAGACATGTATCTAGAGACATGTATCTTTACAAATCACTTAACAGAAAATGCAGCTATCGTTTCTCAGTATCTCATTGACTAGAACCAAACCATAGCCATACTCAGCCACAAGACGGGCAGGAAGTATGGTCTGATTTGGGGAGATTGTGTGCCCAGCCCAAAGTCAGTAACTATCGTTAAAGAATAGGCGCAGTCAAATAATTGGAGCACTCGTCAGAAACTTCCCGTACTATCGCTCTGAGCTACCCCTTTAAATGTTGCCACGGAATCCTGCAGTGCAGTCTCGTACACCATTGGATCTGGCTTCCTGGAAGTCCAGAAGAGGCATTGGAAGCCCAGAGTCAGTCAAAATTGGAATAGAGTCAGGTTCAAAGCCCGTCTTGGTAACCACAAAGCCCAAGCTCTTGGCACAATCCCTCTTATCCCTCCTACATTCTTTTTTTTTCTCTAAGATTTATTTATTTTTATTATAGAGATATACAGAGAAGAAAAAAGACAGGAAGATCTTCCATCCGTTGATTCATTCCCCAAGTAACCACAATGGCCGGAACTGTGCTGATCCAAAGCCAAGAGCCAGGAGCTTCTTCCAGGTCTCCCATGCAGGTGCAGGGTTCCAAGGCTTTGGGCTGTCCTCGACTGCTTTCCCAGGCCACAAGCAGGGAGCTGGATGGGAAGTGGAGCTGCCGGGATTAGAACCAGCGCCCATATGGGATCCTGGCTGCATTCAAGGTGAAGATTTTAGCTGCTAGGCTACCACGTGGGGCCCCCTCTTACATTCTTGAGACTCTTCTGCTGGCTCCAGGATTGTGTCTCTCATTTTCCCTTCTCTCTTGTGTGGTACATTTTGGGCTCTTCCTAAATGGAACATCACAGGGCCTGTTCCCAACACTGATGTTTTAAATATGTCTAACCTTAGTCCGAGGATCATAAAGACCTTTCCTGTTCTGATAGTGTGTGGGATGCTCAGAGGTAAGAGTTGACTTTGCTCAATGAATGCAGCCCAGGTGCCACGTATTCCAGAGGTGGCGCTTGTGGAAGGAGCAGTGGGCCAGGAAGAACAAAACAGGATGGTGCTAGGAGGAAAGAGTGAACTCTGTGAGACATCTGACATGTTCCTGTTGCAATGCTACAATAAATATGAATAGGTTAAATTCTGCAGTGATAGACAGTGACTCTTGGGTTAAAAAAAAAAAGAATAAATTCAAAAAGTGTATGATGCATGCTTTGCACATGTAAAGCAAGAAGGTGAAGGATTAAAAAATTAGAGACAGGAAGAGGCCTACAGTTTTAATTTTTATGCTAAAAATAAATGAAGAACGAAAAAGCCTAGAATGACAACGTGCTACACCTGAGGCCATGTGGCCCCACCTGGCACAGGTATGATATGAAGACAGATCTAGAACCATGCCCCTTTGGAAATGTCCAGTTTCCTGCAGTGGAGGTGACCAGTGTCATGACTTTGGTTTGATGGGATGCTGACCTAAGACCAGATGCCCACCAACCCAGAGAAGGCTAGAGCAGGAAAGGGGAAGGGACAATTAGCTTAGCCTTAGAGTCTACTCCTGGCCAGGGAATGCACCAACCTGCAGGCCATTTCCTTGACTCATTGCCTCCTGGGTCCGTGTTACGGGCTGCTACTGCTATTGCCTCCTAGCCAGCTGGTTCCAGACAGCCCAGGCCTAGTGCCCCTGCCTCCCAATGTCCTCCTCAAACAGAGACTGTGATAAGGAAAGACCCAACATGCAGAGCCTTAGGGCTAATGTTTCTGTTTAACACAACTCTACCCATGCAAGTCCTGGGGTCTCTGAGATACCAACAGCCACTCAGATCTACATGGACCCCATTTGGTCCTACAGCAAGGACAAAAATGGGGCCAGAGGCAGTGCTCATAGCATCTTAGGAAGAGCTGGGCTGGAGGCCTGAATCCAAGTCTGATTCCTCCAAGCCCCTGCACACAGTAGGCCCTAGTCCCACCCCAGGCTGACAAAGCACAATGCCTGCAAAGCGCCTTTGGCTGTATCGGTTTACAGAGGCCAGCTGCCCATCCTTCACAACTCAGCATGGCTGCCACCTCGTCCAAGCAGCCTTCCCTGACTTCCTCTTCACTTCTCCACTGAACACTGAGTTTGGCATTTGCTCCATGTGTCTCTCCATTGGCATTGTGGTTCTCAGCCTAAGGTTCCTGGGTGGCCTTTAAAGAAGGATGTGAAATTCCCTGAAATCAGCTTCCAAAATGCTTTCTGCATATGCATGGGGGAACAGCATGTAGTGGTAGTAAATTCCAGGATTCCCTGGAGGATCACCTCTCTAAACTAAAGCGCTTGTTCCGTTAGGAATGGTGTTTGTATGCTCAGCTGGCACCTACTGGCTAAGCAAGCCATAAACACTGAGTGAATATTTAGACAGTAAAAATTAGATGAATAATCTGATGGGTGATCTTGGGCAGGTAACTTTAGCTCTGTAGAGCAGATGTGACAATAAGCTCTACTGTCCCAGCCTTTCCTCATCTTTGTGATCCTATCTCCCCCCTGCCCCAGTACCTGGCACAGAATGTTGAGTAGATGAGGGAGAAGGGTGGACAGAGGCGCAGTGGTAGGAAGGTGGAGGAGTCAGTGAGTGGAGGTTGTGTACGGTGCGAGACGGCAGACATAGGGAGATTTCTTAGGTAGGTGGATAAAGCCCTGGGCAGGAAGACAGGTTAAGGGATGAGTGAGTGAGTATGTGAATGCCAGGTAGATGAAGGACTAAGTGAATGGATTAACAAAGGAAAAGGTAGATAATGAGATAGATTTTGGTAAAAGATTAGTGGAGAGATTAAAAAAAAAAAAATGATGAATACAAGGCCCTGCATGGTAGCCTAGTGGCTAAAGTCTTTGCCTTGCAAGTGCCAGGATCCCATGTGGGCGCCAGTTCATGTCCTGGCTGCTCCACTTCCCATCCAACTCCCTGCTTGTGATCTGGGAAGGCAGTGGAGGACGGCCCAAAGCCTTGGGACCCTGCACCCACGTGGGAGACCCAAAAGAAGCTTCTGGTTTCTGGCTTCAGATCGGCTCAGTTCTGGCTGTTGCAGCCTCTTGAAGAGTGAACCAGCAGATGGAAGATCTTTCTTACTCTCTCTCCTCTCTAAATATGACTTTCCAAAAAAAAAATCTATTAAAAAATGATGAATACAGGAATCATAGATTTATGAATGGGTGGGGAGACGTGTGACTTGCTGACTGATCTGAAGGATGGATGGATGAATGAATGGACAGGTGGATGGGTAGATAGATGGGTAAATGAATGGGTGGAGGGATGGATGGATAGGTGGATGGACTGGTGGATGGGTGGACAGTTGGGTGGATGGATGGACAGGTGGATAACTGGACAAGTGGAAGGGTGGACTAATGAAAGAGAGGAGGGAGTGAGGGTCGTGTCTGTGATGCAGGGAGTGCAAGGCGGCAGGGACCGAGTGCCAGCCTGGCTTGCCAGGCAGATTTGCCGCCTTTCTTCCAATGCGACTATGTCCAGGCCCTGGCTGAGCTCGCCAGACCCAGTCCAGGGTCTTTCTCGCAGTGCCAACGCTCAGCAAGCTGCTGTAGGAGGGAGACAAAGGAAGGGGGCCGATCCCAGGACCAGAGCAGGGGAGGGGAGCCGGCGGGCCAGGGCTGCCATTGGGTAAGCGCCCCTGTTTACTGGGCCCCCAGAATGAAGGCCCGGAGAAGGGCTGTTCATATTTCTCTCTTGAACGGGAAGCTGACATTAATGAACAGCTAATTAACATCTTGGAGTGCGATGGTTCCAGTGTCAGTGTCCCTAATTAGTCTCACGCTAATCTGCTTTAATTAACTGTCCCTGTCGTGGTTTTAATTTAATTTTCAGCTACAGCCTGGGATGGCAGCCCTGTGAGCATTCCGTCCCAGGGAGCCCGTGGCCGAGGCAGGGTGAGCTGGCCAGGGCCAGGTTCCCAGGGGCTTTGCTAGGATGGGCTGCCTGCAAGGCTGGGCAAGGCTGGTAAAAGCCCAGCTCCTCCCTGGCCTTCCAGGCAAAGAACCTGGGGATGGGTCAGCTTCCTTCCCTTCTCTAGGGCATGTTCTCCCACCCCTAGAAGCTCCCAGAACTTTCCTAAGTCAAGAACACAGTTTGTGCTGCACCTTGGTCTCATGTGCATGCCCCATGAAAACCTTTCTAGCTGTGTGTCCTTAGGGAAAGCACTTGACCTCTATGGGCCTCTGAGAGATGATTCCTGGGTGCTGACATTCTGCTGCTACTGAAGGTGCAAGATTTCAGGAGTGACCTGTGTGAACCACCCATTCCCCTCAGAGCCCAGGCAGAACGCACTGGATCAGCAGCCTTGGGTCAAGAGCACAGAGGGCTAAGGGGCCAGTCTGATGGAGGAGGCAAGAAAAGAGCACTGGACAGGGAGTTAGGACATCCAGCTCTCAGTCCCAACTCTGCTCCTCCCTGCAAGGTGCACAACCCCTCTGGATTTGGGCTCTGGCCCCAGCCATGGTTTATGAGGGGCAGGGAGGGCAGAGCAAGATGCTCTGTGTGCCACTCAGACTCTGGCCAGGGGTGGGAAATGGATTACATAGAAACTCTTCCCTCTCCTCCCTCCTCCTTCCCTACATACTGAGTGGAGCACTGGGGGCAGCTGGGCCAGGTGAAGTCTCTGCCTTTTGCAAGGCAAAACAAGCAGCCCTGGGGGAGGCTGGGGCTGCCCTGGTTATGGATGGGAAACCAAATCGACACGCCTGCCTCAGGTGGGAGCCAGAGCTGCATCTGCTAAGAGATAGACAAATGAGGATCCCTGCGCAGGTGGTCAGTGCTGGGGGAGGGGAAGGGTGGACCCTGCCGCTGTAAGCCAGAGAAGGCCCCTGGAGGTGTAGGTGCCAGCCTAGGAGCTGAGTGTGTAACCCTGAGGACACGGGGGCATCTCTACAGAGTTTTTTTTTTTAAAGATTTATTCATTTTATTACAGCCAGATATACACAGAGGAGGAGAAACAGAGAGGAAGATCTTCCATCCGATGGTTTACTCCGCAAGTGAGCCGCAACGGGCCAATGCGCGCCGATCCGAAGCCGGGAACCTGGAACCTCTTCCGGGTCTCCCACGCGGGTGCAGGGTCCCAAAGCTTTGGGCCGTCCTCGACTGCTTTCCCAGGCCACAAGCAGGGAGCTGGATGGGAAGTGGAGCTGCCGGGATCAGAACCGGCGCCCATATGGGACCCCGGGGTGTTCAAGGCGAGGACTTTAGCTGCTAGGCCACGCCGCCGGGCCCCATCTCTGCAGAGTTTTGAGCAGGGGTGTGGCCATTGCTGGAGGGTGAGTGAACTGGAATGAAGAGGCAGAACGCCTGGGCCAAGGCTGCTGTCTTATTCCAGATGGTGCACTCTGCCCACGAAGCTCCAAGTCAATGAGCAGAAAATGCAGGCTCCTTAAAAAGGCAGGCGTACGGAGCCTAAGCTGGCACCAACCTCCTTCTGCCTTTGGCCCCGCAGCCATCTGCATCTCACACTTTCTCCTACTTTTGGATGCTGATGCAAACCACACACTGTCTGTCTTTTTTGTTTTAGTACTTATTTATTTTAATTGAAAAGGCAGATTTACAGAGAGAGAGGAGATAGAGAAAGATCTTCTGTCCACTGGCTCACTCCCCACGTGTCCGCAATGGCTGGAGCTGAGCCAATCCAAACCCAGGATCTTTTTCTGTGCCTCCCACATGGTGCAGGGTCCAAGACTCTGGGCCATCTTCACTGCTTTCCCAAGCCACAGGCAGGGTGCTGGATAGGAAGTGGAGCAGCCGGGACACGAACTGGCACCCTTATAGGACCCCGAGTTGCAAGGTGAGGATTTATCCACTGAGCCACCATGCCAGGCCCATCGTTTTTTGTTTTAAGATTTATTTTCTTTATCTGTAAGGCATAGTTACAGAGAGGGAGAGACAGAGAGAGTGTGTCCATCTGTTGGTTCTTTCCCTAAATGGCTACAACAAACGGAAGCCAGGAGCCTGGAATTTCATCCGGGTCTCCCACATGAATTGGGTGCAGGGGCCCAAACAATTGGACCATCCCCTGCTGCTTTCCCAGGCACATTAGCAGGGAGCTGGATGAGAAGTGAAGCAGCCCGAACACAAACAAATACCCAGATGGTGTGTCAGCACTGTTGGGAGGAGCTTAACATACTATGCTAATGTTGACTCCAACACTTGGTTCTGAGCCACCATGAAACCACACTTGCTGTTCTTGGTCTCACCCCTGGCCACCCACTCTGCACATGAAGCTGAAGAGGTGGTCCCTAGGGTCTGCCAAGAATGTTATCCTGTCCCTGGGCCCAGGCCTGGGCCAGCTCACAAAGCCACCATCACCCTTGCTTCCCCAGGCAGCATCTCTGGCACCTGTCAGGGGTCCCAGCCCAGGGAAGGTCTGTGAGTGGAGGCCAGTTCTTTCTGGAAGATCCACAGCACCCCTCCCCCTGGCTGTGACCTCCAGTTGATCTGTGCCTTGGGTCTGCAGAGCCAAACCAGTTTTTCTTGAAATTCTGCCTAAATGAGTATGGAATTCAGAGCTCCCCACTGGGCGCAGATTCCCCTCTAAGAAAAGTATCATCTTTCTTGGTGTCCCTCCCTCCCTCTGCTGCCAGTGCAAACCCTGCTGGTCTCTCCAGCTCCAGTTTAAACCACACCACCACCACTCCCCTGATTTCTCTGGGTGGATATGTGGGCCTGCCCATCCTTGTTGTGTGAATCACTCCCCGATCCACTCCCATGGCAGGCTGGGTATTGCTCACTTGTAACTCTGAGTCCCATACCCCCAGGCTGGCCCACAGGAGACCCACCAGAAGCAGGTAGAAGGACCAGCATTCAGAGCTGAGCTCTCAGCCAAGACCCTTGGCTGCTATCCTGGCATATTCCTCAGGAATCCCATGCATGGTGGTGGCCCCACTGTCTCATCAGGCCTGGGTGTGACCAACCCCTAACCTGCCTTCTGGGATGAAATACCATCTCGCCTTTCTCATCAGGAGAGTGGGCCAGGATAGCACTCAGCTTGCAGACTCAGTGTGAGGGTGGTACTGAGGGAAGCCATGTAGAACACCTGGAATGTGGTCAGAGCTAAGTGCTCCCAAGGCAGAGAACCCTGGAACCCCTACTTCCAGACAGAGGGGTTCACATATCTGGCATGGAGGTAGAGGAAGTCTGATTTTCCACCTGGGGGCCTGGCCACCCTCTCCTTCCCCATGGTCATGTACACCTGGAAGCAGCCCATCCAGGGCTGAGGTGACTATAGAGAAAGCTAGGGAAAAGATGGCCAGTCCCTTGGCCTTAGCTATGGACATCACACCTGGGGCATCCTATGGAGACCCATATACCAGGACAGGTAAGCAGAGGCCCCCAATCTATATAGATCTATAGATGTGGATGGCTGCAACCATGTGTGCCTGTGTGTGCACATATCTGTGCACTTAGACACTAAGGATCAGGCAGGACCTTTGATGCCTCCCCTCCCCCACATACTCTGCCCCCATTCTGGGACAGAGATCAGTATCTCAGGGTCACAGGGCCAGTGGAGCTGGGGCCAGGCCTGCGTGTGTTGCCATGCAGCCACTCACACTCAGTTCTGTTTGGGTCCAGCCACTTCTGGGGGTTCATGGCTGTTACAGGTCTTGTGCACCTACCTGAGGGATTCAGGGGACCATATTGCAACTTGGTGGCTTCTAACCCAGGGCTCTCAAGCCTTGCTCCTGGGCTGTGGTAGAAGCAGCAGCCGCAGGGCCCAGCTGCACCATGACTAACCTAGTGTGGAGTTGGGGAAACAGCAACACCGGTCAGTATCCCAAGCCCTGTCCCCCAGCCCTCCACACCCAATGCCAAAGCTCCCAGAGCCTCTTCTCCATGTTCGCTGAGGATGTGTGGCTGACCCAATCCTAGTGGGCAGAAGAGACTAGAGGCTGGGACAAAGCTGGAGACCTCCCACAGGGACCTGTGAGCCCTGGAGGAACTGCCCCACAGCCAGGGATGAGTAAGGGGAGAGTGCCAAGGTGAGATAGCCCAGGATCCCGAGCTGGGCGCACACACCAGTACCATGCCCACCTGTGACTGCACAGAACCGGGTGGCATTAGCATTGCAGCCAAGTGTGAATGGGAGCCTGGTGCCGGCCTCGCAAGGCTGTAATCATGGAATTAGAGAACCTTGCAATCGTCCAGTCACAGGCGCATGCAGAAGACCCCATCAAGGGAAGACTGGGAGGCAGCAGTTTGCAAGTGTTGTAGATTTAACAAGGTCAGACCCACAGAATTAGAGAATTGTGCCAGCCAGTAGAATATTAACCCTGAGCGGGGTTCACAGAAATGTGACATCCGCAGGATTGTGGGCTGTTCTGGGAAACAAACACAGGCTAACTATGTGTAGAGGCACGGCAGGAAGGGCAGAGGGCTGTCCTGGGATGATGTCACGGAGGGAACAGGAGACACTGTTCAGGTGTTAAGATGTCACACTGAGAATGAGCAGGGAAGAGGACACCTCAGGTGGCTCGTGCCAGAGCCGAAGCAGAGTGGGAGACATCCTCTGCTCCCCTCCCCACCTCTCCACCCCACCGCAGCCCCTGCCATGGGCAGGAGCCTCACAGAAACCCCAGGCCATGAAGGCTGGGCTGGCCCCTCCCCGCCTGCAGCACACACCCAGAGGGAAAAGTGCGGCCAGCCTTTCTGCTCGAATTAATGTGTGTGTGTTCTAGAAGCCTGCTTCCAGTGCGTGGGCAGCCGCAGCCTGACCTTCACCCAGATTCCCAGCCAGGGTGTGAGGGGCTGTGGGTGCCTGATCCCCGAAGGCCTCCCTGACCTGCGCTGACCCTCACCTGCCTGCCGGTCACACCGATGACCACACTGATGTTCACCCAGCACACTTGCCCGTCGTGGTTGCTCATGAGTTGCTGGTCAGTCAGTTGTCATTTCCAAGTCATCCTCTGAGGGTTAGAATACTTTCTGGCCTCAGGGGAGATGGATATGAGTCATGACAACTCTCTGTCCTAAGAGACAGAACAATGGGGCCACTGGGGATACACAGTGCTATGAGAGTGGGGGTGGGGCCAAGGGACTCATGGTCAAGGCATCACGAAGGCCTTCCTGTAGGAAGGACTAAGTGTCAGAAGGTTTCAGAAGCAGCAGAATTTGGGTTCAGGGTGGTGGTGATAAGGGAGGGAGCAAAGACCCAGAGACAACCGTGTGGGAGCTTTCGCTTGGGTGATAGTGACAGGTGCCAAGTGACAGCAGTGGGCGGGACAAATAGCCAAGCACTGAGCAGAGGCCTTGAGGCCAGGCTGAGGAGGCAGGAATTTGTAAACGGTCAAGAGCTGTTCAAGTTCATGATAATGCTCACGTTTGACTGGCGGGAAGGGAGGCCCGTAGCTATGATTTGCTTTTCCTTCCTTTAGAAACTGCAAATTCCTTCCCAGGACTGATGGGCCAACCCTGGGCGAGGCTCCAACAAGCCAGAGAAAGGGCTGCACGCGGGGATTCCAGGGCTGCACGCAGGGGTGCCTGCTGCAATGGCTTTGTCCTCCGAGGCGACAGCAGACGGGGCTCCCAGGGAGGGGCAGGGAGCGGGCAGGCCCCGGGCCCTGGACTGGAGCCACGAGGGGACCAAACCAAAGCTCCCTGCTGTTGCCTGCAGGCTGATGAGAGCAGGAGGCCACGCACGCAGAGAAGGGCCAGGCAGGCCTGCATACCAGCTGAATGGGTCAGGCAGGAGACCTCTCCCAGCCTCAGTTTCTCCGTTTGTATCAAGGGACCCTCACAGGGCTCCCAGGAGGGAGTGAGGGCTCCTCCTTCTCCCCTTGCCCCTGCAGATCTGGAGTGCACAGGAGGCTGGGACCAGCCGCCTCATGTTGCTTCTGGGAAAACAGAGGCTGCAGGCCAGTAGCCCGTTCAGAGGTTGTTTGTCCAGGGAGACAGATGAAGACAGGGTAAAAGTCAAGACTGTATAGTGCGACGCCCACACTCTGAAGGTCTGAACCAGAGTGACAGGCAGGCCCACACTGGCTGCTGCAGGGCTGGTGATGTGCGTTAAGTGATTCCTATCGTGCACCTCCCAGGGTGTGTGGCTTGCAGCGCTTCTGGGGATGCAATGTGCCCCAGATACAAACCCAGAATCAGGGTGGGGAACAGTGCTCCCTGCTGGGTCTCCCTCGGAAACAAGCAGTGGGGACAGGCGTTTGGTGCAACAGCAGTTAAGCTCGGGACACCTCTATCCTGTATTAGAGGGCCTGGGTTTGGGTTCTGGTGCCAGCTTCCTGCTAATGCACACCCAGGGAGGTAGCAGGCGTTGACTTAAGTCATTGGGTTCCTGTTACCCGCGTGGGAGATTTGGATGGGGTTTCCAACCTCCATGCATTTGAAGAGTGAGCCAATAGGCATGACATAACAGTTACCTAGTCGATAAATATTCATTGAAGTCCTACTATGTGCCAGGCAACCTGCTGGGCGCTCATGCGCATGGCCTCATTGCAATCCAGCCATCCTTTCAAGTTGAGTCCACTATTACTCCACTTTATGAAAGATGAAAGAAAAAAAATGAGGTTTGGGGAGCTTGGATATTTGGCCTGAGAGCAGGGCCAATCCTAGTGCTTTCCCACTGCATGCCCTACCCTGCACCATACTATGCCAGCTTAGGGATCCAGAGTTGCTGAGAGCATTACAAGGGAGGGTCTACGCTGAGCTATAGAATCTACTCCCCAGGGTGGCTATGGGTGGAGGCTGCTTAGACTGGGTTCCCTGAGGAAGGTAAGACATGTGGAGCTCATGTTGGGCTCCTGGGGAGCTCCGGAGGGGCTGTACTAGGCTGGGCTGTAAGCGGGATTGGCCATGGTGGGCTGCGGGGATGGGGGGGTGGAGAAGGGACTGGGCACCCCTCCCCCACCCCTAGCCAGAGGCTGCCAGGATTCCATTAACCTGATTCTCTGCCCCACATAAACCTACGCAGGAGCCCTGGGAGAAGAAGTGGGCTTCCCCAGACCCCAAACAGATGAGGCAACGGCGCTGGCTTCCTCTCCCACAGTCTAGGAGGACTTCGAGGCCCCCCAGTTCCTTCAGTAGGGAGTGGGGAGAAAGAGTTGGGGAGGTGGAAAATAGGGCCTGGAGAATGCGGGCTGTGTGCGGCAGCAGGAGGTGGAAATGCGGAGTTGTCCCGTCCTGGGCAGCCCGCGTGGCCTCTGATCTCATGCCACCTCTCTGATCATCAGGGTCTTCCCGGGCAGGAAGGGCACACCAGTGTCACGCCTGTGTCTCTGGACAGATTAGCACTCCCAGGCCTGACACCCTACAGTACTCCAGGAACCCCACTCATCTTGCCGGGCACATTCACACCCAGTCTGTCCTTGGTAGTGACTTGTGCCAGGTGTGTGAGGAATCCTATCAGAGAAGTTCAAAATCACATAGTCTCTAACCCATGGCCTGGAACATAACCCCTCGGAGGGTCACGGGTGCGGCCATGCTGCCCAGTCTGTTCCTCTTCCTTTGTCAGGATTCGGGTCAGCTGTCTTGCTCCAAGAAGCCTTCCTTGCCCACGCGAGAGCCTGATTAGGAGCGTTTAGCAGATATTGTCCCACTGGTGAGAGTCCCCATCTAGGACCCTTAGGGCCAGCCTCTGCTCCCTGTACAGTGGAGAGGGCACCCGAAATGTTGTGACAATGGCAGCAGCTGCACAGGTGTACACAGATAGTTCTTGTATACACATAGACAGGCAGAGGAAGAACTTTCTGGAACGTGGTGGGTTGAGCTGATGGGGCTATCATCCTCTCCCCACCGCCATACAGAATGTTGACCTGTCTTCTAAGAAAGAAAGGAAACTCTTTGACTTTTTTTCTTCACATTGGAATTTACATATATGTATAAATTATATATAAATATATTTATACTTTTTGTATATATACATATAGGACAAAAACTGCAAGATGGAAGGAGTAAGAATGGAATTAAAACAGGGTCAGAGGGGCAGGTGTTGTGGCGCAGCAAACTGAGTTACCATCTGGGATGCCCATGTCTCATACTGCAGTGCCCGGGACTGCATCCCACCTCCTCCTCCTGGCATCTTTCTAATGTGTCTGAGAGGCAGCAGTGATGGCTCAAGTGCCTGGGCCCCTGCCACCCACATGGGAGACCCAGGTGGAGTTCCTGGCTCCTGGGTTTGGCCCGGTCCAGCTTTTTCAGGCAATTGGCAGAATGAACCAGCGGATGGAGGATCTCGCTTCTTATCACACTGGGTTTTCAAGTAAATGAAAATAAATACCTAAAATTTTAAAAAGAAAAAACCAAATTCTTAGTTTACATTTGAATAAGGAAGAAAATAATGCAGCTCTCTCTATTGAGCAGAGTCAAGCCCAGGAGATGATGATACACAAGTGGGTGGAAGAAAGGGCTAGAACAGAACACAAAGAGTAAAAGCCAAGAGCCATCCGAGCCATTGGAGGCAAAGTGACTTAAGACAAAAAGCATTGTTTGGAGCACAGAGTCATTACTCTCTGACAGATGCAATAACCATGAGCTTGCATCCGTTCACAACATAATCCAAAAGCAAAACAAAACCAAAAACCCCCTCACTTTAAAAAGATGATCTATTTACTTGAAAGGTAATTACACACACGTGGCTGGGCAGTTGGGCAGGAGGAAAATCTTCCATCTACCAGTTTACTCTCCCAAATAACCGTGATGCCCTGGCCTGGGCCAAGCGGAATCCAGAAACGTGCGACTCTGTCTGGGTCTCCCACATGGATGGCAGGGGCTCCAGCACTTGGGCCATCCTCTGCTGCTCTTTCAGACACAGCAGGGAGCTGGCTCAGAACCAGCGCAGCCAGGAGTCAGACCAAACCAACAGGTCCCCAGAGTTCAGACTGTGGCCTTTGTGGGTCTTGCAGGGACTCAGATCCCCAGTCTTAGTACCTAAGCAGCGAGGCTCCATGCGCAAATGGCATGATTGTTTCAATAAAACTTTACTTTTAGCAGCAAATTACAGGGCAGGTGTGACTCATGGTTTGAACTGAGCAGCAGAAGCTCATGTCCAAGAAGACACAGCAGGGTGAAAGTATTCAGGCATGTGTGTGAACACACAGACAAAAAAGGCTGAACTATACGCCTGAGCACATGGCTGCCCATGAAGAGACATGCATGCAGAAGGCAGGTTCCCAGATACATGAACAAGTCACCAGAAAAGGAGGTGATAAGAACACGGGCCTGGGCTGGGGCTCAGTGTGGGAGTGAGGACACCCCTCGGGAGGCTCGTGTGTCCTATCAGAGTGCCCAGGTCAGGTCCCGGCTCGCCCCGGACTCCAGCTTCTAGCTAACGTGGACCCTGGAAGGCAGCAGGGGATGGTGCCAGTAACTGGGTCTCCACCATCCACCTAGGGAACCCAGAGTCCTGGGGCTCCTGGCCTCAGCCTGGTGCAATGCCAGCTGTCGCAAGCATGTGGGGAGTAAGCCCATGGACGGGAGACGTCTCTCTGTACCTTTCAAATAATTAAAATAAATAGATAGATTTTTTTTCTTTCAGAGGCCAGCACCTCCTAAGCACACTCAAGGTAGCTTTCATTATGTATGAGAACAGGGTCCGCGACACAGCCAGGGGCATGTGCGAACGCACACGCACCCCCAGGATGCAGTTTTTGCAAGGGGTTTCCAGGGGGAGAGCCAGGCTAATGAGGAGGTCGTCTTTGCAGCCGGCAGGTGGCCAGAGCAGCCCTGGCGGGGACACTGCTTAGCTTTCTCCTGCGAAGGAGGAGAGGTGTTTTAATCCCTCCTCACGTCTCTGCGGGCTGGGGTACATGTGCTGAGTTGGAATTTTTCAACTTCATCTTTTTTTTTTTTCCTTGACACATCCATCCTAGAAACATCTGTGAGATAAAACAGAGAAGGTCTTCTGAATTCAGCTCAGCGGCGGCCTTGCTCCCAGCCCAGCCAGCGAGACGTGAATCACCCGCCCCCGGGCCCAGTGGCCCCGCCGCGCAGCCTCTCCGGAGGGGCTCTGGCCTTTCCTGAGTAGCTACGTTTGATTTCCCCAAAGCCTTCTGATCGTCTACACTCCACAGAGCGTGTGTGTCCAAGGGGAGGCGTGCTGAGAGCTCAGCCGGCGCCAGACTGGGAGGTTCAGCCGCTCCTGCCCTCTCTGCGCCTGGCTCTAGGGGTACAGAAACAAAGCAAGCAAGGAGTCGCCCCCCCCCCCCCCCGGTCTGTCCCTGTTTTCCGAAGTACGTGAGAACCCTGATGGAATACAGCAGTGGTGGCCTTGAGCAGGGCTGTGCTAGGGTGATGGGCAGAATGCTGTAACCAGGGGAATGTATAGTTACTGTTGCTGGGTCAGGGATCAGCAGATAAGGCCTTCACAGCCAGCTGTTCCATGAACTTGACCTTCTGGGGGCCCTCGTGTAGCCTGCAGCCTCCTGTCCCACCAGATGGCTGAAAACCTGAGCCCTCACTCGCCTTTTGAAATTTCACCTTCTCCATGTACTACAAGAAAACCAGCAAATCCCAGAGCTTCGCAGCAGACACCATGGCCAGGCAGGGATCTGGCCAACCCTCTCACTCATTTGTGTCGTCCAGGGGACAAGCTGATACTGGGCATCCACTGTGCTGGGCACCAGGAAGAGCATGGAGCACTCATTTAGGAACCAGAAGCCCCAGGAGGCAAACAGTAAGAAAGACAAAGAGGAAGCAGGCATTTAGCAGCTAAGCCGCCTGGGTTTGTTTCTCACTTCAGCTCCTGACTCCAGCTTCCTGCCAGGGCAGTCCCTGGGAGGCAGCAGGGCTGGCTAAGGGTGGGCCTCCGCCACCCACGTGGGAGACCTCGGTTGTATTCTTGCTCCTGGCTCTGTTCAGCCAGTGTGGGCAAGTGGAAAGGGAATCGGTTAATGGGAATGTGTTTTCTGTCTCCCCTCCCAAATAATTTTAAACAAAACAAAACAGAAAAGGTAGAGTGCTTTCATGTCTTCAGAGATGGAAGCAAAATCCTACGGGAGGTGGGAAGTCCTGAGGAATTGGTCTGCAGGCCCATTTTCCAGATAGAAAGATTAAGTCACAGGAGACCAAGTAATTGCCCAGCATTATGTATTCTTGAGACTAAAATCACAGCAGGCTGTGGGAAGCAGGGGACCGAGCAGAAAGGGGGGATAGCCCAGCCACATTTCCCCATCTGTGCTTAGGTCATCCTGATTTTCCAAGGATGTCCCACCCCAGTCCTTCTGTGTGGCTCCTCCCGATCCCACCTTAGCACTCCTCCTGCCCCAGCTCCTTCCCAGAATCATTAGCAACACACCAGCAGCCCGAGAGGAACAGGAATCCCACTCCCTCCCCCAGCCCTTAGAAGGAACTTGTTTACCCAGCTGCTGGGAGCCCAGGCCCGGGCACAGCTGGCGCCCCACTGCTCAGGGCTTGTGACCTCTTCTCTCCCCGTCTGGTTGCCCCTCAAAGAGACTACCCATGGTGAGGCTTGGCCTGTGGGGCGACAAGAGCAGGACTCCTGTTACAGCCCCTTCCTGCCCCTGCTCTGCCATCCTGCCCGAAAAAACAGAGGTGGTCCCAGACAGAGCCTGCAACATGGAGCCCCAAAACCTGGGCTTGAGTTCCAGCTCTGCATGGCCCCAACTAGTCACGTGCTTCCTCTGAACATCAGGGTTCCAGTCCACTGACCCAAGGCAGTGGTTCCCTGTTCCTCACCCCAAGTCCTTGTGAGGTGCAAGCAACTTAACAAGTGGGAACATGCAGCCTTGTCACTGATTGGGACCATGATTAATTGGCATGAGGGGAGTATCCAATCAGAGCGGCCCATTCAGCTAACTGGGTGGGGCATGGGGAGCATTGGCTGGGAGCCAAAGACCCTGGGAAAGGTGTGGCCTTGCCTAGGTAGCTCTGGGCAGGTGCTCATACATCTCTTTGGCTCCACCTCCCCCCTTTTAACTGGGCTAATAAACTCCTTCTCCTCAGTCCCAGGATGACTAAGGCAGAAGACTCACTCACCAGCTTTATGTGAGACTGTCTATGCGCTCTGCACCAAGTCTGGGACCAGGCTGCCATGTGACTTTGGTCCCCTGGGAGACATGCTAGGAGAGGAAGGGGAAGCACTCAGACTCCTGGTGCTCCGGTACAGCCTAGACTTACTGCTCTGCAGACCGGCCGGAGCAGGAGGAGGGCATGAAGCCTTAAAAAGCAAGAGGATTTTCCCAGGTTATTAGAAATGAAGTGCACCTGTTGCCACTTCTCTCCTGGGTCCAGAGCAGACATTACAAATCAATCCCAATACTCGTCTTACCGCGCCAGATGCTACTTCGGGGTCCCTCTCGACACAGCCATGTAGGCAGCCACCCATCTAGAGATCAGAGGGCCAGAAGAAGCTATTTGTATATGAACCCTACACCTCAACCAGGAACTTACCCGAGGTTTAAAGGTGACTGAGCCTGGTTGCTTTCAGCAAAAGACTCAAGGTGGCAAAAAAGCTGAAAGAGGAAATAAGTCTATGGGGAGGTGACCAGGAAAGTAATGAGCATGTGAGTTCCTGTGGGAAGTCAGAGAAGAAAGTAAATTGTGGGGCCAGGGCAGGGGGAGGGTTCCAGACAAGAGGACAATGGGAGGCAACCCTCAGCCAGCAAGCCAGTGACAATCGTGGGATCCAGTGTAGACTTCTCAGGGGATGGGGGAAAAGATGGCCAGCACCAGGAGGAGATGGTAGATGTTAGGAGCAGCGCCTTGGAGGCTGGCTTTTCCAGGTAGGCTGAAACCCAGGGGCATGTGCCAAGGGGCTCCAGAAAGCCCATGGAGAATCCAGGGAAGAGACACCATGCATTTCCCACAATCTCTTTGGCATTGCCTCGTGAACACACTCATCGCACCCTGCACACCCTGGGAACTCTGCTCACTGTCTAACAGAGGTTGTCACTTGCTACACTGGAAGCCCTGATTATGGTAGGGATGGGGTCTCGTGGGTCAATGGAACCCTTGCACCGGCATGGGATCTGACTGGCTTATAGTGACCGGTACTTGATTAATCTTGGACAGACAATGGGTGGATGGATGGATGGGTAGGTGGGTGGGTGATGTGATGCAGCCTCCGAGCCTCTTTTCTCCTTGTGGACTGGGGGAAATAACAGCAACCTCCTGTCACAGCACTGCCACCCAGATTAAAGGAGACAACATGGTAAAGCCCCTGACAAATCAGATAGGAAGAGCCTGGTGAATACTGAGGTCCAGGTGCCAAAATTCTCTCTCTCTCTCTCTCTCTCTCTCTCTCTCTCTGACAAATGAATTTTGTACTCTTTGCAAAAGTGCTGGAAAGAGGAGAAAAGATCCAGCAGGGGAGATGCCCATGTCCCAAGCAGAGTGCCTGGGTTCAATCCCAGCACTGGCTCCCAACTCCAGCTTTTCCCCAGGCCGACCCCAGAGAGGCAGCAGTGATGGCTCAGGTAACTGGGCTGTCATCCATCATGCGGGCCAGCTGGGGGTGGTCCCGGGCCGTGGCCCTGACCCCAGTTTAGCCCTAGCCATTGCAGAACTGTAGCAGGTGAACCAGCAGGTAGGAGCTCTCTGCTCTCTTCTCTCTTTGTCTCTCGGTTTTTTTTTTTTCTTTTTTAAAGAAAAAGAAGAGACCTGAAACTCAGTTGTTAGAACCCTTGATTGGAAAAGTCCCCCAAGTCTTTTAAGAACATGGAAAGATGGAGGCCACGCCACTAGGCAATCACAGTTTGTTCATTTCATACCCGCAACAGCTCCTCGTGTTTAGTCTTGTTCTCCCATTGGATGAGCACACAGACACAGAAATACACCCAAAGATACACAGTTAGGAAGTGGTCGGCCCACAGCCACTCTCCTGCACAAGCAGCTCACCATATGGCAAAAGAGACAAACGGTGGGGGTTGGGTCTGACCCAGCAAGTTGCCTGCCGCAGTCAACATCTGTGGAACATGTGAACAAGGGAACAAATCTGCACCCCGTTTCTCAGAGAGAGAGAGATTGTCCACCTATTGCTTCACTTCCCTGGACCAGGCATAAGCAAGGATTCCAGAGCTCCATCCAGTCTCCCAAGAAGGTGACAGGGCCCCGAGCACCTGCCTGGACTGTGCTCCACTGCCTTTCCAGGTGTGTTAGCAGGGAGCCAGGTTGGGAATGGAGCAGCCAGCACTCTGATATGGAATTCTGGTGTCACCGGGAACAGCTAAGCCTGCTGCGCCCCAAGTCACATCCATTTTTAATGCTCACTTAGGCCACGTGCTCGGCCGCCGGTTCCTGTCTGCCTTCGCCTATCAGTGTCTGTGTTGTTCTGGAATCTGACAGGAGCTCTCTGATGTCAGAAATCCTTAGAGAGCAGGGCAGCCCTAGGCGGTGGAAAGGGCAACTCCAAGTCTGAGTGGGGGCCCTTGGCCCACTTCTGATGCCATTGCCAGCCCCACCCCCAGGCCATGAACACAGAAGGTGCTCGCTCACATGGCCGAGCCTAGGAGAAACAGTGACAGGGAATGGACATTGGCTGGGATCTGTCGCACCCTTGATAGGGAAAGCAGGGGAGGCTGTGGAGAGTCATGGCTGGCTGCCCTGTGGGTGTCCAGGTCGCAGTCATTCCTGGGATGAAAACCTGGTGTCTCCATGAGGGCTGCAGCTTTCACTTGCACTGGTATAGACGTGGTTCCTCACATTAGGATCCAGTGGAGAAGATGTGCTGGGCTTGGAGAAAGCAGAGGGGCTGGGGCAGGGCTGACGCCAGGGGCTGCCAGATCTGAGCCTTCCTATGGGTGGAGTGGGGGAGTCCCTGATCCTGGCCTGCAGTAGGATGGGAGGTAGTGGGAAGACCCTCTAAGTGAGGCACAAGACAGCTAAGAGCAGCTTGCTTCTTTCCATTTCTTGCCAAGGAGTGGTGTGGCCACAGGCTGTGCACAGCCCACAGAGGAGGCTCAGCCAGCCCCCTGGCACCTGTCCCAAAAGCCTAATTACCTGCTCTGTCACTGGGAGGCCAGCTCACTGACTGCTCAGCCTCCGGGAGTGGTGTGGCAGCCATGCTGAAGCTGGCAATGGAAGGGCTGTGTTCCCTGCTTGGGAGACTGATGAGGGGGTGGCCTCTTCCCCGCAGTTACATCTACCTGGGCTGGTACCCTACGCTAAACACCCTGCCTCTCTCCCGTCACTGTCACTGCCCTATCCATCCGTTACTATCTTTTTCTGCACATGCCATAATGCAACTACCTCCCCTGGGCTCACACACCACTTAGTCCTCAGGCAGCAAAGGGACCTGCTCACATCCCAAGCCACTGCCCCACCCCATGGTTTCCCATCACACCTGCTTCCAGGCTAATCCTGCAAGCCATGGCTCCTTCCTTCTGCTCAGCCCTCCTGTTCACCCTCTCCAGGCACGCAGGCTTCTCTGCAGCTCCCAGGCCCCCCAAGCTTACTCATGCCCTCCCCCAGGAAAGAGCGGGGTATGGTCTGTTCCCTTTATGTTGGAACCCCCTTCTTTGCCCACTCCCCACATCCAACACGTTCTTGTCCTTCCTGCCTCAGCTCATGTGTCACCTCCTCCAGGTAACCCCTCTGCCAGCAGCCCAGATGATGCACCTTAGCCCGACCCCAGTTCCCCCTGGCCCATGACCCTGACCTTGTTTGACATGGTGAGGACGCCAGGCTCCTTGGCTTGGTTATAAGTTCCTGGGGAGGCATCTGGCCTGTCTGGGTTGCAGTTGTATCAGCCCCAGGCTGTTGAGTGAGTGATCCCAGCAGGGAGAAACAGGACGTAGCAACAGCTGCTTGATGGGCAGGTCCCAGGCACCGGCCAGCGGTGACCTCACTTTGTGTTCATGGCTTAAAGCCCTATAGCCAGTTGCTATTCCAGCAACTTTCCCCTGGCCATACAGGCAGCCAGGGCCGTCAGTCTCTTGGCCCCTGCTCCCACACTGTGAGCTGGAAGCAGCTGTTGTCACTCATGTGTGCGTGCGCATGCGTGCACACTTACGGGCCTCAGCCAGGAAGAGCAGGCGCTGGGATTTGAACTGAGACTGCTGAGTTCTCTGCAGTGTCAGGGGCTGGCAGGAGGCTGGAGCAGCTGTCTGCAGTGAAAGGGGCTCTGGGCTGGGCCTGAGGCTGTCCAGTGTGACAGCAAGGCCCAGGATGCATCCCCAGGGGAGCAGATCACTAGAACAAAGACATACGCTGTACTCCCGCAACAGTCTCAGGGTTTCCTATGTATTAACCTTCTTCCCGCCAACGTGGAGGAAGAGAGTTTTGTTCCCATCTTGCAAGTAGCAAAACTGATGCACAGGAAGTTCAGCTAGGAAGTGGCGAAATGCCTTGAGCCCAGGCAGGCAGCCTGGCTCCTGCACTGCGCAGAACTGCACTAGCCACTGCACTGCACTGCTTCTCAGAAACACCAAAGCTGGACAGGGAGCATGCTCTCTCTTCACTCTCTCATTCTGCCTTTCAAATAAAAACTTTTTGTTTTTTTTGAAAAAAGCAAAAATTTGCTTTTTACTTGAAAGGCAGGTTTCCAGGTAAGGAAGGAGAATTAGAGAATTGCTACCCACTGACTTATTCCCCAAATAGTCACAATGGCCTGAGCTGGGCCAGGCAGAGACCAGGAGCCTGGAGCTTCTTCCAGGAACCTGAAACTTCTTCTGGGTCTCCGTGTGGCTGCAGGGGCCCTAGGAATTGGGTCATCCATTGCCCTCCCAAGCACACCAGCAGGGAGCTGGATTGGCAGTGGAGTAGCCAGGACTTGAACTAGCTACACATATGGGATATAGGCACCACAGACAGAGGCCTAACCTACCATACCACAGTGCCAGCCCCAATAAAACTTTCCTGGGAAGAGTCTTGCAATGAGGTGGATGTTGTGCCATCATGGATAAGGCCACTGTCTGCAGCGTACCAGATTGTGTCCTGGCTGTTCCACTTCTGATTCAGCTCCCTGCTTATGGCCTGGGAAGGTAGCAGAAGACAGCCCAAGTGCTTTGACCCCTGCACCTATATGGGAGACCCAGAAGGAACTCCTGGTTCTTAGCTTTATACTCGCCCAACTCTGGCTGTTACAGCCATTTTAGGGAACAATGCAGGGGAGGAAGATCTCTTTCTCTCTGTGTAACTCTGCCTTTCAGTGAAATGAATTAATATATTTTTTAAAGATTTATTTTTTACTGGAAAGTCAGATATACTGAGATAAGGAGATATAGAAAGCTCTTCTGTCCACTGGTTCACTCCCCAAATGGCCACAATGAGCAGAGCTGAGCTGATCCGAAGCCAGGAGCTTCTTCGGGGACTCCCATGCAGGTGCAGGGTCCCAAGACTTTGGGGCCATCCTCTACTGCTTTCCCAGGCCACAAGCAGAGAGCTTGATGGGAAGTAGAGCAGCTGGGATTAGAACCAGTGCCCATATGGGATCCTGGTAGATGCATGGCAAGGACTTAGCCACTAGGCTATCACACCAGGCCCAATAAATTTTCTTTAGAGGAACCTCACCAAAAACAAAACAAAAAAACCAACTCCTGATTCTGCCACTTTCTGAGCCTGTAACCCCACGCCAAGTGCCTCTCCTCTCTGCGCCCATGTCCTTGAGAGTTAGAAAATCTTGATATAATTCGAGATATACACAAGTGAACCTGTGTGAAGCACTTAGAACAGTGCCTGGTTTGGCGCACACATTCAAGAGCGCTGTTACTTATCAGAAGATTCCAAACATGAAACTGTTAGTTCTGGCCCCTCCTGGGACCCAGCCTGGGGCGTAGTGAGGTCAGAGGAACTCAGCTGGGAAGGTGTGGCCTCAAGCCCTCACTTAGTGACAGCGTGGGCCTTCTCCCAGTTTTCCCAAGGATTAAAGCCCTTCCCTGTGGGGGCTGGGGCTAAGTGCCTGTCAAGTTTACAGGCTTTCAGAGACAGCCAGGGCTCCCCGTTTTTATAAGGGCTAAGAGACGGGTTTATGGGCTCAGAGGTTTGTCATTGTCCTCTGTTTTAGTTCCCCCATTCCCCCATCTTTCTGTCTGTCAGTTTCTTCCTCCTTCACAAAATCATAGCACAGACTGGACCCAGCGGCTCCAGGCACCATAAACGCTGTTCAAATAAAAGAATTGTTTAGGGGAGTCCTGCCGAAGCTGCATTTAGCCGTGTTTGCTCCGCAGTGGCTGTGTCGGGACAATTTGTCGTAAAATCTCCGGCTGTCGGCCCAAGATCACTCAGGCTGAAAATCTTGCTGCTGGCTCATGCTTTCAACTTTTGACCCCTTCAGACTGAGAAGGTGTGGATGTTTGCAAGCTCTGGGGAGGAGAGCGTCAGAAAGCAACCTCTTCAACAGCCACTGGGAGTCCCCAAGGATACGTGGAATCAGCTCCATGGAAAGGAACCCTGACACCCTGGTCCTTGCTCTAACGATGGGGACATTAGGACCCAGGAGTGTCCTTCCTGCCTGATTGTCTGTGGGTTCTTGTTTAGTGGCAGAGCTGCCTGGTCTGTAGGCGATGGGCACAGACGCTTCGCTGTGTGAGGTGGTCCAAGTGGGTAGCTGGGTGCTGCTGTCTATTCTCGCCTGCCTGGCCAGCCTGCTGTCTGTGTGCACCTGCGCACTCAATGAATGAGCAGCAGGTGTCAGCCTGGCCACGCCCATTCCCACCTCCACACCTTTCCCCTAGTTGTTACCTCTGCCTAGAATCCCTGCCTTTCTTTTTTTTTTTTTTTTTTTTTTGTCCTCTTGTCCTTCTTAACCTTGCAAGGCAGCCTACGTGTTGTCACGTTCAGGGCTCAAGACTTTCTTGGGGGCTCCCAAGGAAGTCCAGCATGCACACCTAGCCACTGATTATGCTGGTACATGCTGCGTACTTGGACTTGCGTTTGGCATGGCAGTGAAGGTGCAGCCTGGACTGCCTGCATCCCATAGTCAAGAGTGTCTGGGTTCGAGTCTTGAGTCCTCTCAATTCCAGCTTTCCACTAGCGTGCATCTTGGGAGGCAGCAGGTCATAGCTCAAAGACTTAGGTCCCCGCCACCCGTGTTGGGTGCCTGATGGTGTTCCTGGCTCTCAGCTGTGACCTGGCCCAGCCCCAGCTGCCCCACGTTGGAGCTTCCAGTGCAAGTCCAATACGCTTTTGCTCCAGTTCCTCGCTAATGTTCTAGAGGAAGGCAGCAGGAGGTGGTTCAACTGTTGGGCAATTGCCACCCACGTTGATGGAGTTCCAGGTGCCTGGCTTTAGCCTGGACCAGCCCCAGGCACGGCAGCCATTTGGGGAGTACCCTAGCTAATGGAAGATAACTTCTCTCTTCCTTTTGTTCTGTGTGTATGTGTGTGTGACTCTGCCTTTCAAGTAAGTAAACAAATCCTTAAAACAATGTTTTAAAAATAGGTGCTCTGCTCATTTTCCATGACGAAGAGGCAGGATGGTTACAGTGAGGAGGAAGGGCTGAGAGCTGGGGGAGGGGGAGGACTGGAAAAGATGGAAGGAAGACAGACCAGGACAGGTGCAGGGTGCAGCCAGAGTGAGTCGGCTGGGGTGTGAGGAACCGAGAGCTTGGCAGGCTGCTGGGAGGAGGAGGCTAAGGGACCCCGGGCTGTGAGCCATGTTGCAGGCTGCCCGCTGGCTTCCCTGTGATGCCCAGCCTCCGAGCTGAGCATGCTGCTACATTTCCACACTCTGTAGCTGAATGCCCTTCCCCTCTTTTTCTTCTGAAACTCCTTTTTTTGTTATTACAAATTTTATTTATTAGAAAGACAGACTTGCAGAGAAGAGAGAGAATCTCCATCTGCTAGTTTACCCTCTATAAGACTGCAATGGGAAAGGTTGGGCCAGGCCAAAGCCAAGAAACCTGTGTCCTCAGGCCGTCTTCCTGCACCTTTCTAGACACGTGAGCAGGAGGTGGGTGGGCAGGGGTGTGGCCAGGACTCACACCGACGCTCCTGTGTCCCGTCAGCGGCTTCACGCACTGCACCAGCCCCATCTGCTCATTAGAGCTTGGCTGACTCCTGTTCCTTCATGACTCCCCTGTGCCAATGGCCCCTGCTCTGCAGAGCCTTGCTTGGCACCACGGTGCATGGCACTCTGCCCTGCTAGACAGTGCACAAGAGCCAGTGTACTGCAGCTCTGTGCCTATGCCCAATACAGAGCTGGGCATTGGTCCTGATTCAGAAGATGTTGGATGAGTCTTTTTTTTACAAGTCTATCCTCAGTCAAGGGTGGCTTCCAGTGACACCATGCACCTTCGCACATGATCTTAAACCTCCAGAAATGGTGACAGGAGCTGAGCAAGAGAGGAAATTACTGATTCTCAGGGATGTGAATGGAGCATGCTCTAGGGGTTCCCTGAACCGGGCCAGGTACTGCCAAACACTACTGGGGGAACTCAGCCCCAGGCTCTCAGCATGTCCACGCCTCCTGCACCCAGCGCCACCTAAGCACAGCTGCAGATGGACACCGCATTGAATGCCTGAGCTGCTCTGTCCACCAGGAATCTTCTGCAGACCACGAACTCCAGGCCAGCTCTGCCCGGGCAGCAGGGAGGGTGGTGGCTGTCATTCCACTGCCGCCCTCACAACCTGCATCCGCATAGGCCTTTTCAGCCGCTTTTGGCTCGTGGTCAACTGGGACCCCCAGATCTTTTTCACTGGGAGGACTGCCAAGCCACATCTTGTGTGTTTGATTTATGGCATGGGTTAGCCGAGGCCTATGTCTGCTCCCCAGAAGCTGACAGGAGGAGACGGTCGGTTTCAGGACCCCCAGAATGGAGAGCAATCTCAGGTCTCCCAAGGCGGGGAGTCCATGTGGATGTGAGTGAGGCCCCCTCTCTCTGTTTGTGTTTCCTAATCCCTTCTCCCTGAGGTGCCAAATACCAGCACCTCCTGAGCAGGGCTGGTATTAGCATTCCAGTCACAGTTCCCTGTTGTTCCAGAAGCATGCAGGGTGGGCAGGGAAAGAGGAGTGGCAGTTGTTGGTGGCTGAGTCTCCCAAGCCTGGTATCCTTGGGCCCTGAGGGTGGCATTTGATTGCTCTGAGCTGCAGTAGGGTTGGGGGGTGACCGATCTCCAGATCATGGCATTTGTTAGGTAGTCTTTCTGCCTAGGAGCAAGTGGGTGTGGAGCAGCTGGGGCCAGCCTGCTCTCAGCTCTGTCACACTGGCGAGGGACAAAGGGACTGTAACTCTACCGCCTTTGCCAGCTCTGTGCCTGTTCTGCCACCTGAGGTCCACTACCAGCTCCCCTGCCTGGCTCCTCCATAGCTATCGCAACTCTAGGGTATCAGGTTTGCTATCCATTGCTTCTTGCCCCATGTCTGCCATGCGTCAGACCTCAGCTCCTAGACAGGGGGAGAACCATATCTCCTTGTCACTTGTCCCCACTAGGGACCGCTCGGTATCCACCCCAGCTCGGGTCCCAGGCACTTGTGGTGTGAATGGTGCTTGGGAGAGAGAGATGCAGAACTCACAAGAGAAGCAGGAGCCAGACCCCTCCTCGCCCTCCCGGCCTCAGTTTCCCTTCCTGTGCCTTTAGCTGGCAGAAAACTTGAGCTGCCTGCACTCTGAATCCTCACAGCATGCGGGGCCTCTCTCACCACCAGGGAGGGGCTCATGCGTTGCATTGGCTTGCCTGTTGGGTTGAACAAAACAACTTCTGCCAGGAATCTCTCTTGGTTTGTCACTTTCTCCACTGGCCTGGAAAAAAACTGCCCCGCGCAGGCCCAGACCTGCGTCGCCCACGCTGGGAAAGTTCACAGGCCTCCAGGCCCCCCTCCTCTGCTCCCTGCCCTAGGCCGGGGCGAGGGGCCCCTGGAAGGTGTACGGCAGCTGCTTCCCTGGGGGACGCGGGCAGGCGGGCGGGTGTTGTTGCCTTACCGGGCAGGTAAAAAAATTCCAGACATGCTCTTCGCTGACAGCTAATTGTGTCCTTTATTAATGACCATGGTTTTCTGGGGGCAGGTGGGAGGTGGGGGGTGGGGGCAGGCACAGCCCAGGGGCTCCCTCAGGTGGAACTGATGACCATATTTCTGCATCCCACAGAAGGGGGAGAGCCGCAGGGGGTGACCCTGGAAAGGCCCTCTCCCCAGCTGGCAAGAGGAGGAGGGCTTTCCCAGGCTCGCCAGAGCCCAGCCAAGTGGCCAGACACGGGCGTGTAAGAGTCCCTCTACTTGGGTCCTGGGTCTGAGTTCCCTCAGAATATAACCAAGACCAGGGACACCTGCCATGCTCCCAAGGCAGAAGCTGGGGTGGTGTTAACCCAGGCAGCTTGGGTGACCCCTCTCAGCTCCATCCCATCCACCACACCCTCGTCGCATCAGACCTTGCATTCATGACCTGTCACCTGTCAATACAGCAACCAGATGTGCCCAGAGGCCTGGCCCTGCCAGATGTGTCAGGCTTTCTGGACACATCCGGCTTCCCCTCGGGCATTTCATGGTAATGATTTAGTGCTCACCAGCCCAGCATCTGGGAAGCCCAAGGGTCGCAGGCTTTCTAAGCCTTAGTGCAGAGAGAATCTGCAGCTGGAGGGAGGAGGCACCAGGGGTACCCTGTTTTCTCAGGAAGTTGGGGTGTGCGGCATTAAGCCCAGTTATAAAGAAGGAGATGAGATGTAGGAGGGATGTTGTAGAGACACCAGGGCAAGGACTGGCATGTGTGAGGGCCTGAGCCTAGCAGGGGCAGCAGGTCGGAGGACTGGGCTGGGCTCAATGCCACGTCCAAGTTGCTGTGGGGTTTTCCTTGGGGTGAGACGGGAGTCCTGGGAGATCACCAGCAGGAGCTGCTCCCCTCTCTGGCCTCCCTGTGGGGTGTGAGGAGTTGACAGGACAAGGGTGACAGCCAGGAAGGCAGCTGGAGGTCATTGCTGTAAGGGGGCACACCACCCCCTACACATCAGGGCATCAGGACACATGGGTTGCAGCTCCAGCTCCAAGGGCCACTAAGCTGACATGGCCTCGCCTGAGTTGCAGATTCGCAGCCTAGCTCAAAAGGTCCAGAAGGTTCTACCAGCTTCCAGGGCTCCAGCTGCCTCCTGACTTTGTATCTTCATCTCCTGCCTCTCTAGGTCTCCAGTGAGAACCCCAGCAGCATCATGCTACTTCACACCTCAGTGTCTTTGCACAGGCTGGGCCCCCTGCCCGTGGAGAGTCTGTGTTCTCAAACAGGACCTGAGCTAGGGGCATTTGCCAGAGGTTTCCTGGGATTTGTGTGAAAGTATTTATTTGAAAGGCTGCTAGAGAGATGGAGAGTGAGAACTTCCATCTACTGGTTCACTCACTCACCTGGGGCTGAGCCAGACCAAAGCCAGGAGCCAGTATCTCCATCTGGATCTCCCACGTGGCTGACAGGGGCCCAAGGACTTAGACCATCTTCAGCTGCTCTCCCAAGCACATTGGCAGGGAGCTGGCTCAGAAGTAGAGCAGCCAGGACTCAAAATGCCCCTTGTACGGGCTGACAGCATTGTATATGGCTTAACCTGTGGTGCCACAGCGCCTGCCCCACTTGGGCACCTTGCAGACCATGCTGACTTCTTACAAGCAATAGAACAAGGTGGCTCAGGACTCAGAGCTGTCTTCAAATTCCAGCCCCATCTCTAGGGCTGCTCTAGAGCTTCTGTTCCCTCGTTTGTAAATAACACCTGTCCTAGTTCCAAATGTCAAGGTGAAGCTGGGCTAGAACGCACCTCACCCTACCCAGTCCCCATCGCGCAGCAGCTGCCCAGGATGGTTGAAGTGAGAGCCTAGCTGCAGAGAAAGTGCTGTTGAGTGAACCTAAACGTGGCCCCATACTTCAGACCTGACTGACCTCCCAGGAGCTCAAGGGTGGGGGCCACAGGAGTCCTTGGCAGCCCCCCTGCTGTCACTGGCCCTGCCTCTGACCTCCTCCAGCTTCAGGGCCTGGTCAGCCAACCCTGCCTGCCTGCAGCCGCACAGCGCTTGGAAATGGCCTTAATTGCTTCAGCAGAGTGGGGAGTCCCCCTGCAGGCAGATAATTAAAAAGTTCAGAGCTTGATTAATTGGGAGGAAATTGGAGGAATGGGGCTGCCTGCTGGGCAGGCAGGAACATCAGCCCCTACTTGGTGTGGGGGGGAAGCACGGGGGGGGGGGGGGGCGGGGGGGGCGGGTTGGGGGTGTGTACTGGGGCAGCTGAGGGGAGGACCTTGAGAGCCTGAGAGCCCGGCTGGGGGCCCCACACCTCGCCTAGCAGCGCTGCTGCGGCCATGCTGAAAAACACTCGGGCCAGCTCTTGGTAGGATGTGGGGTTCAGGGTAAGGCTCCCCACACACTGCTCAGGCTGGCCCTGGCCTGAGAGCTGGGCCCTACAGGGCCTCTAGTCTGTGGTTCAGGGAGCTGTGCCAGGCGGTGGACAGACCAGGCCCCGAGGCTGCCCTCACAGAGCTGCCAGCCCGGGAGGGACAGTGAGAGACACTGGTGTTAACCAAATGCCTGGAGAACTGTCCTTGGGGGATCCTGAGACCTAAAACAAAATCGCCAGGCCACACACACTGAGTAACATTAAGCGCAAGATTCTACCATTAGGGCCTCAGTTGGTCAGTCAGCAAACACTCTCTAAGGTCCCTACTTATCACTTCTCATGCAGACACTGGAGGTGCAAGGTGCCAGTCCCTGTAGGTGCTCCTGTTACCATCCCCGCACTTGTGACCTGGGAGGAGGGACAGGCCTTATCAACCCCTGTGAAGTTGGCAGAGGTCGTCATCAGGTGTTCAAGTGCAGGGGACAAGCCCCCAAACTCAACCCTAGGGGAGACGTCATCCAAGGGAAACCAAAAGGTGATCTGGGTGGGGGCTTGCTGAAAATGATTCCTGGAGAGATAGAGAGCAGCCACCTGCTGCTTCAGTCTCCAGATGCCCTCCTAGGCTGGAGCATGTCACGTGGGTGGCAGGCACTTGGTTACCTGTGCAATCACCATGGCCTACCAGGGTCTGCAGCAGCAGGAAGCTGCAGTCAGAGCGAAGCCAGGTGTGGGATTCAGGGACTCCTATGGGAGATGTGAGCATCTTAGCCACAAGGCCAAATCCTGCCCCTGAAAGGGTGAGAAGGACTTGGCCAGACTGGAGCTGGAACGGCGTTTTGGACAGAGGGAACCACCTGGGCTAAGCCCTAAGTGAGACCTCGCATAGCTTGTTCAGGGCACTCAAAGCCACCTGCTGCTCCAGAGCCAGGCTGTTGTTGATAGAGGGGCCGGGAACCTAAGCCAGCTGGACACGTGGCAGGCCCTGAGGGGGCCACCAAGGGGGCTTAAGCAGAGCAGGAAGTGGGCAGATGGCAGGGATGGTGCTGGCCTGAGAGGTGCCCCTTGGGCATGGGAGAGGCTCTGCTGCCACCTCTGGCATCTGGCCAACTGTTGAGGGAGGTCCCAGTGGAGGTGGGCATGTGCAGGAGGCTGGTGGGGGTGGAGGCAGAATGACTGTCATCCCCCAGCGACGACATCCCTTAGGAGCTACCACAGCAGGAAGACAGCCGAGGGCTTCATCAGGCTGGATAGGAGCGGGGAAGAGGAGGACTAAATGGGGGAGCCCACATCATCTGGTGGAGACACTGAGGACCTAGGGGGCGAGTGTTTGAGAAAGAACCAACAATAGGAGGCACATGGCTGTGGGCCTAAGACTGCGCACTCCCCTTGGTGAGCCAGTTTGCCCCTCCCAATGGCCTGCGGTCACAAGGACCAGTGAGGCAGGGGCTGGAGAACTTCCTCGCCCAGCCGTGAGTTCATCCCAGACACTGAGTGGCTGCACCATGCCCACCAGCACTCAGCCCAGCCCTGGAAACCTCACTGCTGGGTTAACCGCGGCGGTAGCAAAAGCAAGAAGCGTGCAAAATGGTAAAACCACTTTGCATGAGCCAAACCCCAAAAACCTCTCCTGCTCATGGCAAGCCCTGCATGTATGCAAATTGTTTTTTTTTCTTCTTCAATCAGAGCAGAGGGCCCAGCGCACTGGGTGCCTGAGCCCAGCTACAGCCAGAGCCTGTCAGCCGAAAGCAGCTATAGAGATGCTCCCGACTGGCACCTGCCTCTGACAGGAGAGCAGCTCGCTTCCTGCCTGGGCAGGAAGTAGCCCAGGCTCTCAGCATGGAAGGCTGCCAGGTCGTCCCCACCGTGGACCCTGCCCCCTCTCCCCAGAGGGGGACTTTGCTTCCTGGAGATCCCAAGTAGGAAAAGGAACCAAATGTACTTTTGATTTGGCCCTGCCAACCCCAGAGCCTGGTCGCTTGCTCCTCTGACTGGTGCAGCAGCAGGTGGGCCTGGCAAAAGAAGGGCTGGCCAGCCCTCTGCCTGACCATGGCCTCCTGGGTACCAGGGCTGGGGTCTTGTGTCTCAATGTCCCAATGCCTGGCACATAGTAGGAACTGTTAGGTAAAATTATTATTTTTAATTTTAAAGATTTATTTATTTGAAAGGCAGACATGCAGAGAGGGAGGAAGAGAGAGAGAGAGAACTTTCATCGGCTAGTCCACTCCCCAGGTGGCTGCAGTGACTACGATTAGGCCAGGTTGAAGCCAGGAGCCTGGAACTCCACCTGGGTCTCACATGTGGGCTCAAGCACTTGGGCCGTCTTCCAAAACTTTCTCAGGTTCATTAGAAAGGTGCTGGATCATATGTAGAGCTACCAAGGGTCGAACCAGTGCCTATAAGAGTGGCTGGTTTGTAAGCAGAGGCTTAATCTACTGTGCCACAACAGCTATACTGTTGAGTAAGCTTAGAAGTTTTTACTTCAGGCCTGGTGTGATGGCTCAGTGGCTAAATCCTTTCTTTGCATGCGCCAAGATACCATACAGTTCATGTCCTAGTTGCTCTTCCTCCCATCCAGCTCTCTGCCTGTGGCTTGGAAAAGCAGTCAAGGACAGCCCAAAGCCTTGGGATCCTGCACCCATGTGGGAGACCCAGAAGAAGCTCCTGGCTCCTGGCGTCAGATCCGCTCAGGCCACTTTGGGAGTGAATCAGCAGATGGAGGACCTTTCTCTGTATCCTTTTATCTAAAAATCTGATCCGCCTTTCCAATAAAAATAAATAAGTCTTTTTTTAAGATTTGTTTTTACTGGAAAGGCAGATATACAGAGGAGGAGATACAGAGAAAAAGATATTCCATCTGTTGGTTCATCCCCAAGAGGCTGCAATGGCCGGAGCTGAGCCGGTCCAAAGCTAGGAGCCAGGACGGGTGGAGGATCCCAAGGCTTTGGGTTGTTCTTGACTGCTTTCCCAGGCCATAGGCAGGGAGCTGGATGGGAAGCGGGGCCACCAGGATTAAAACCAACACCCATAAGGGATACCCGGCATGGAAGGCAAGGAGTTTACCCACTAGGCTACTGCACCAGGTCCAATAAATCATTCTTTTTTTAAAGAAAAAAAAAGAAAGAAATGAAGTTACCACTTCTCTGACACCACCTGAGCCCCAAGAGACAAGGACCATGTCCACCACAGCCAGCGTTTAGCACCTGTGAGTGGAGAGCCAAAAACAAGCAAGTACTAAGGAGAGCATGTTCAGAAAAGCTTTAACAAGCTTTACTTTTTTTTTTACAAGCCAAATGAATACAGCTTCAATATCCTTAATCCAAAATTCTGAAGTCTAAAATACTTAATACTATAATGGAAATTTTTTGGACTCTGACATGACATCTCCGGTAGGAAGTTCCACACTGTGAAACTGTTAAGCGTGAAATTACTAAAAATGTCTAATGACCTCCAGGCAATGTGAGAAAGGCATCTACAAACATCAGTGAGCTTTGCGTTGAGGCTTGGTTTCCATCCCCCAGATGTCTCACTGGGGTGTGCAGATATCCCCAAACCCAAGCCCTTGAGGCCCCAAACCTTCCTGATAAGGGTTATTCGACTTGTATAGCACACACTGGTATCACACTTTATTTGCAAGACAGAGAGAAGAGTTGTAGAGAGAGAGCTTCCATCCAGTGATTCGTTTCCTAAATGCCGGAAACAGCTAGGACTGGGTCAAACCAAAGCCAGGAACTCCATGCAGGTCTCCCACATGGGTACAGGGACCCAAATACTTGGAATATCTTCTGTTGTCTTCCCAGGAGCATTAGCAAGAAGCTGGATCGGAAGTGGAACAGCTCAGATAGGAGATGCCAGCGTCTCAAGTGGCAGCTTAACATGTTGTGACACATGAGCCACGCAGGCACTTCTCTAAACACCTTACTTTCATCACCTCACTTAGTCTTCCCCCAAAATACAAGACAATATCCTTTTAAAATTCTATTTATTTGGGTTCATGGTGTTTAAAAGGCAGAGAGAACAGAGAGAAGTGGGGGATCTCTCCTCCTTTGGTTCACTCCCCACATACCAAACCAGCTGGAGCCTGACCAGGTGGAAGCCAGGGACCCAACACTCCATTCAGGGTTCCCTTGGGGCTAGCAAGGACCCACGTGCGTGAGCCATCCTTTGCTGCCTTCCCAGTGTGCACATTAGCAGGAAGCTGGATCGCACCCAGAGCTAGGATGAAAATCCAAGCACTAGGATGGGAGATTACGGGCACCTCCACCACTCCACTTTGGTCTTGTTATCACCATTGTGCAGAGCGTGTAGGTTATTTGTCCAGGGTTTCATCGCTAATGACAGGCAGGACTGGGCCTGGACCCTGGAAGCAGCTGCCCGCCCGTGCCCAAGTTCATCTCCACCAGACCCCAGATTCCCTGCTCTGCTTGGGGGAGTGCAGCTCTAGGCAGGCATCCAGAAGCAAGCCTCTCCTGCTGCCACCTCCGCCTGGAACCCTGGGAGCCCAGAGAGGCACTCAGAGTGGCAACCCAGCGGCATCCAGGAGGAGGGAAGTGGAGGCAGTAGGCCAGCCACTCTGAGGCTTTTGAGAAGCACCCGGTGCCAATTAGCAGCCTTGCCATGCCAGGCCCAGATGGAGCCCTGACTCAGGGCTCACTCGGTCAATTATCACCTGTCCCTGGAGCCCGGGGGCCAGGCGGGGAGAAAAGCTGCTTCCCAGCTCCAGCCGGCTGCCATGCTGCCTGGGGCTGCCTGGCCGAACACTCACAGCGGCGGCAGGGGCAGGTGTTTGGCCAGCTGCTGGGGGCCAGAGCCCTGGGTTTGAGAGCCATGCTTGGCTTCTGCCTTCCCCAGTGACCCCAGTCAGCCCTGTCATGCCTCGGCCTTCAGCCTCGGGGTCATGTCTATGACCCATGGTGTATGGATACGGCATCTTTGGAATCACAGAGTGCTCCTGTTGTTCCCTAGGAGCCTCTGCTCCTCATCTGTGAAATGAGCTGAGAGTGGCCCCTCCTCAGGTAGAGATCGCTTAAATTAAGTGGGAGAATCTACAGCATGCACCTCTGTTCCTGGCAACTGCATACCCCGTGATCAACGGAAATTCTTCGTAGACCTTGTATGCCTGTTAAGTGATACTGACACTAATGCAGCATCATTGTGTGTCCTAAGGTCCGGTCTGTTGTTGCAGCCCACAGCCCCTGTCCTGGAGTTGTTCAATGCCCACTGGCTTCAGTCACCTCCTACGTGCAGGCTCCTGTGTCAGATGCTAGAGATGCTGACATTAAAACTCAGCCCTCCCTCAACCCGCCTTTGCAGCCAGGGGTGGGTTCCAGTTCACCAACCCAGACCCGTGGCAGGCGGGCGCCAGCTTGGACCAGCTTGCCGCACAAGAGCTGATTGTGTGCTTTTGGTCCTGGTCGTGTTCAGCACTCTCAAGTTGGTGGCTGGGAATTTGTTCTGGCGGGAGGCTTGACATCTCAGAAATGGCCAGACACAGCAAAGCAAGCCAGGGCTTTCCCTGTTCCTCACAGTCAGTGTTGCCCCTGCCTGTGTGCCACTGCAGTGACTGTATCAGCTGCTGTGGGAGAGTCTCAGAGGCTCAGGCATTGGGCTTGCCACTCCCAAGGCACCGGCACATGGGGGAGAAGGGTGTTCAATCCGGGGGACCCTTGTGTGCGGCCAGGATGTCTGACACTGCCAATAGATGAGAGTGGTGACAGATGGGGCTGGAGAGAGATACAGCAGGGTGGCCAGCCCTCCCCGCTGGCCTCAGATGAAGGCAGTTGCTGGGGCACAGGACTTCCAGGCGGAAGACCAGAAGGACTGATTTGGTCACCCTGGTGGCCAGGCCCGGGGGAAGACTGCAGAGAGAACGAGCAAGGGACAGAGGCACTGATGGTGGCTTGAGATGGAGGTGATGTTGGCATGGCCCAAACAAGCACACAACTTGGCTGAACAGCCCTCCACCCCTCTCTCCTTCCCATTCGATTCTCCCAGCATCCCGGGAGGGATCCAGTCATTCAGTCAGCACCTATGTACTGAGCACTGCATATACCCGGCTCGGCTCCTCTTCCTCTCTCCACATGTCTTCTGGGTATGGAAAAGGCAACACCCAGGTTTCCCAGCATGGTCACAAATTGTGGTGGCGCCTCCTGAAGAAAATAGAGGCTGAATCAGCTAGGACCACAGAGAATCACTTTAGCAAAGGTGGTCAGGGTGGCCCCTTGGAGGAGGTGACATTGAAGCCAGAGCTGACGTCCAGCTTGGTGACCTGTTTCCTGGGCTGCAGGAAGGCAGCAGGAAGCTAGCTCAGGCCATGTGGGCTGGGTTGGGGGTGTGGAGGTGATCCAAAAGCCAGAGGAGTCCTGTCTCACTTCCCCAGTTACCCTCCTTGTCTTCTCTCACAGCCTGCCCATCTGGAACCTTCAAGGCCAACCAGGGGGACGAGGCATGCACTCACTGTCCCATCAACAGCCGGACCACTTCCGAAGGGGCTACCAACTGTGTCTGCCGCAATGGCTACTACAGAGCTGACCTGGATCCCCTGGACATGCCCTGCACAAGTAAGTCCCGGGCACCTAAGGTCAGCCCTTCCCCAGGTTTCCCCTCCCCATCCGAACCCCAAGCTGGTCCCCAAGGAGTGAGGGCCAGGCAGCTTTCCTGAGTGCCGAGCTGCCGCCTGCTGCAGATGGGGGTCGGAAACAGTCTTGGAGTGGTACACCGCCTGCAGGGTAAAGTTCAAGGTCTTAGTTCACTGAGGAGCCCTGGCAGGAGACAGACTGACACGCGCAGTGGTTCTGCAGCACGGCAGGCTGCCCTGCGTTCTGGGGAAGAATGACTCAATGACTGTATCAGTCAGCAGGGGCGTTTAACTGCAAGGAAAAGAGGACCCCAGTGGCTCAAAGCCAGTTGACTTACTCTCTCCCTGAAAGGCAGTCCTGGTGCAGGATGATAAGACCATGAGGGTCTCGGGACTTGGCTCTTCCCAGCATGTAGAGCATGTAGTTTCTATGCTTAAGGTCACTTCCAAGTCCAACACAGCCGCTGAAGCTCCAGCCCCATCGCACATGTTCTGGATGGCACATCACAGGAGAGGACGAAGGGACATGCCACACTTGTATGTCTCCCTTTTGTAACAGAGTTCTGATTCAATACCTGCCAGCTCTCATACATGGGCAGCCGGGCACCTTGCTGCCCTATGTGAAGTTGTGTCCCATGATACAGCAGAAGGGAAAAATAGAAATGAGATAGGCCCAGCACGGTAGCCTAACAACTGAAGTTTTTGCCTTCCATGCACCGGGATCCCATATGCGTGCTGGTTTGCATCCCTGCGGCCCTGCTTCCCATCCAGCTCCCTGCTTGTGGCCTGGGAAAGCAGTGGAGGATGGCACAAAACCTTGGGATCCTGCACCCACATGGCAGACCCGGAAGAAGCTCCAGGCTTTTGGCTTCGGATTGGCTCAGCTCCAAATGTTGCTGCCACTTGGGGAGTGAATCATCAGACAGAAGATCTTCCTCTCTGCCTCTCCTCTCTGTATATTTGACTTTTAAATAAATAAATAAATAAAAGGGTCGAGATGGGGATCTTTCCAGTCACAAACCAGCCCCAAGCATAGACCCTAGGGCGTTCCAAGGGAAAGGCTTAAACTGGTATGCAGCCTGCTAGACTGTGTTCTGGAAACATCTCTCAGGTGAAGAGGAGGAAGGACTTGGAGGAGGTCCTGGGGGAGCAGGGGAGGGACTGACACCCTACGACCCCCACTCACCCACACCTCTCCCCTTCCCCAGCCATCCCGTCTGCCCCCCAGGCTGTCATCTCCAGCGTCAATGAGACTTCTCTCATGCTGGAGTGGACCCCGCCGCGGGATTCTGGCGGCCGCGAGGACCTCGTTTACAACATCATCTGTAAGAGCTGTGGCTCGGGCCGGGGCGCCTGCACCCGCTGTGGTGACAACGTGCAGTATGCGCCACGCCAGCTGGGCCTGACCGAGCCGCGCATCTACATCAGCGACCTGCTGGCCCACACGCAGTACACCTTCGAGATCCAGGCCGTGAACGGCGTCACGGATCAAAGCCCCTTCTCACCGCAGTTCGCCTCCGTGAACATCACCACCAACCAAGCAGGTGAGCGCCTCGGGTGTTGGGCCAGCGCCCCAGTGCACAGGGCTACTCCACTGCCAGCTTGGGACTCCCGGCATCTGTCCTGACACTGCCTGCCTTGCCCTCTGAGGGTGTGGTGACTGCTGAGTCCTAGCTCAGCCTGGCAGAAGCTGGAGCAATCCCAGGAGGGTCAGAGGAAGTGACACGTGTCACTGGCACATATCCTGACTCCAACCCTGAGTACAGTGCAGTAGGGGGAGACGTACGGAGGTGGGTGCTCAGCAGGGTCCACAAGTGCTGTCTATGAACCTCAGTTCACCACAGTCTAATGCCAGCAGGTGCACAGCCAGGGTTATGGCTGACTCACAGCACTGTCCTCCTTATACTCAACTTACTAGGTCTCTCTGAGGCCCCATGTCACCCTCCATCCTGCACCCTGTACCTTGCTTTTTTTTAATAGCAAGAAAAAAACAGCCAGATGTGCATACCCATTCCCCAGCCCACCTTCAGTCTATCCTGCTTGAGCATCCAGCCCACCCAGACTGCTGGCCTTGGTGTCACCTGAGACTGCTGTGGGGTCCAGGAGACACCTCCCAGCCTGTTCTCCACCTGACAGCCCCATGAGATTATTATGGGCATTGTGAGGCCCCCCCTTCCCCAACCCCCAATTCACCCTGCCTGCTTTGCCCAGCCCCCACGATGCACACAGGGAAGGCTGAGAGAGGTCTGTCTGTAGGAGAGGAAGGGAATCCTGTCCCTAGATTTCCTGCATTATGCAAAGTGGGTACATGGGATGTGCGTGTGGAATCCTGGAAGGCTTCCAGGAGAACGCAGGGCTTGACCCGCACTTGGAAGGATCAACAGAATTCTGAACTTCCAGGGAGAGGAAATGGCACACTCAGGGCACAGAAAGTGGGACAGCAGCTGTCTGCTCTTGACGGGGGATATTCCCCATGTAGGACCTCACCACATCCCTGGACTCCAATGTCCCCATTTCACAGATTCTGCTCAGAGAGGTTGAGTCACAAAATTAGGAAGAATGATGAGATTGCAGGGACTCCAGGGCTTGGGCTCAGTCGCAGTGTGTCCCAGGAGCCTGAGGTGTGCTGTGGGTCTGGCTGTGCGTGTAAATCTGGTGTGTGTGTGTGTGTGACGTGTGCCAGGGCTTTGTACCTTCCTCTGCATGCTAAGCCTCACTTGGGGCCTGGGGTGCCAGACAGCAGGCGGTGTGTGTAAGCCATGAGCTTGGGTGCCCAAGTGTAACTCTGCTCATCTGTGGGTTGCTGTGGCATGGCAATGCTGGTAGTGTTGCCACGGCTGCCCTCATGCTTGTAAGCCCTTGCCTGCCCCTGTTACGGGGCCCTGGGAGGGAGCTTCCTGAAAGCCACGTTCCAACAGAGCCTGGAAGGAGGTGGGGTCACTTCTGCAAGACCCCACTACTAAGTGGACTCCACTGGGAACCTGTGACTGCAAGACCACTGTGGGGAAGGCACAAGACCCGCTGCTGAGGAGTTGGACCCTGGCTGGGAAGAGGAGACAGAGGGTGCAGCTTTGGGTTCACAGTGGCATGCGCGAGGCCCCAGGGAGGTGCTCGGAGACTGCTTCCTCCTGGAAAATGAAAGGTGTGTGCTGGAGGGCTTCCTGGATGAGGAGGCATTGACATTTGGTTTTGATACTGAAGAGGTTTATGTCGACAGAGATGAAATTGTGCAGGGAGGAGGCCATCCTGGAGGAGGTGTGTAAGAAGCCGCTGGCAGGCAGGTTCTGTTTCCTCTAAGCACAACCCCCAGGGTCTCTACCTGGGCCGCTCCCTCTGCCCAGAAGACTTGCCCTTCACACTTCCCGTGGACCTTGGCTCATTTCTAGACTCTGTCAAGGCACTGGGGCCCTGCCTTCCACAGCCCTGAGACCCGTCTTAAAAGGAAGAAGTCTGTCTTTGGGGTGATCCACAGGGCCTCACCCACGGCACCTTAGCAGTGGCTGTGCCAGGAGCTGTCTCTGGTTTCCTTGAGCTGTTGTCCCCTTCCACCCTCACTGGTGGGTCACATGGGAGAATGGGCCTCAGTGCCAGACCTAACAAACTGAGCTCTCACCGGGCATGGCACTGTCCAGGCTGTATGGTCAGGCTCTGTGGGAGGATGCTATTTCCGGAGCCTAAGTCCCCTCAGCAGTGCAATGGTATTTCCCATCATTCCAGATCTGTGGCACGGCTGTGGGGATGACGGAAACATGTCCAAAGTGCCGAGCACAGAGCAGGTGGGTGCCTGGCAGCTGCCAGGCCCAGGGACCAGAAACAGCAAAAGTCAGCTTCAGTCCTGTGGGTCCTGAGCTCAGGGGAGGCGCCCTCAGGCTGCCGACAGCACCTGCTCCTCCACTCAGATGGAACGCAGGGGTGGGAAGGATGTGTTCTTACTTCCTGGAGCTGGGGTAGTTGGGTTCACTCCCCTGAATAGCTGGCTCAGGACTGGGTCCAGCTGAAGCCAGGAGCCAGGAACTCCATCCCATGTGGGTGACAAGAACCCAAGCACATGAGCCGCCTTCTGACACCTTCCCAGGTGCCTTAGCAGGGAGCTGGATTGGAAGTGGAGCAGCCCGGACTCAAACTGCTGCCTGATGCAGGATGCTGGTGCCCCAAGGGCTGGCTGACCCTGCTTCACCACACCCTGGCGCCTGGCTCCCCTCTTCAGGACCCAGGTGATGGATTAGGTTGGGTCTACCGTGTTAGTCCCAGAACAACCATCCATCCCACGGGCCATGACCCTTACCACAACAGTCAATTTCATTTGAATCAATGGATCCCTGGCAGGGGGCCATGGGCATCCTGGTGGGGGTGGAGAGAGATCATTATTCCACCAATCACAGGTGACCTAAATCAGGTGCGGTCACAGCAGTATTGGCAGGGGACCCTGCACCTACTCAGGTGTGAAGGTCTCCTTTTATCAAGAGGTTCAGTAGCTGCCCAAGATCGTGGCAAGATGCGTCCCCAACACCCTGGCCAGACTGCTGCCTGTGACACTGCTCCAAACAGCTTCCTCACGGAAGGACTTTGAACTCTGCGGAGCCCTGACTTACCACCTGTACTCTCTTCTGATCTCCCGCTCTGCAGTGGGGCGGGTAGACAGCAACTGGGCTCAGGCTCCAGGACTGCTGCAAACACACACTCACCTGCTTCTCTCCCTGGGAGGCCAGGACGATCAGAGAGAAATGGGCCAAGAGAGCCCTGGGTGAGCCAGAGCCTGGGGAGGGAGGACGGAGAGCGAGAATGAGGGAGAGGTTCTTCCCTCCCGGGCCAAGCCCTCTGCAGGTGCCAGCCTCTTTGATCTCCCAACTGTTCTGCAGGGAAGTTTTGTGGATCTGGAGTATTGTGTGAGAGTGGGTTTAGCCACATCTTACAGGAAGAGCAGCAGTCGGCTGCTGCTGCCCCCGTGCCCGTCTGCAGTCAACTTCAGAAACCCTGGGGTGAAGCGCAAGCCAGCCGCAGCCGACTGGATGTGCTGGTCCTGGCAGGGGTGGGTGTGAGTCTGCTCTGGGGACCGCAGCAGCTTGGGCGTTGCTCAGGGCTCCGCCGCATGTTTGGGAACTGTCTGCTGTCAGCTGGTCTGCAGTGGCTAGAACTGGGACAGCTGGGACATCCATTCTCTGCCTTGTGCCTCAACCCACAGCAGGTGACTCTGGACTAAGAGAGCAGGTGGATAAAGGGAAGGGCCTCGTCGTGGTCCTATCATGTTTGCTTGTGTCCCATTGGTCAGAGCAAGCCCCACGTCCAAACCCAGAGGCAAAGGAAGACAGCACGTGGCACAGGACGGAGGGGAGATGGATCTGGCTGGGCTGACAGCACATAGACCAGTGAGGCTAAGGTGTAAACAGATGGGCAGTGGAGTGGTTGCAGCTCATGGACTCACCCACAGGCCAGCCTCCTTAGTACACAGCTGTTTTTCCTTATGGAGCCAATCGGCAGCAAGGGAGCCAGGGTGTGTCCACCACCTATGACACTGGCATCCCATGTGAGAGCTGGTTCTAGTCCCAGCTGCTCCATTTCCCATCCGGCTCCTGCTAATGCACTTGGGAAAGCACCAGAAGATGACCTGAGTGCTTGGAACCCTGCTACCCACGTGGGAGACCTGGCTTCAGGCTTTAGGCTTCAGCCTGGATCAGCCACGTGGGGAATGCAGCAGCAGACAGAAAATCCAGCTGTTCTTTCCCTATCACTCTGCAGCTCTGCATTTCAAGTAAATAATAAATCTTTTTTTAAAGATTTATTATTTTTTTATTGCAAAGTCAGATATACAGAGAGGAGGAGAGACAGAGAGGAAGATCTTCTGTCTGTTGATTCACTCCCCAAGTGGCCACAACAGCTGGAAGCTGAGCCAATCCAAAGCCAGGAGCCCAAAGCCTCTTCCAGGTCTCCCACTCGGGTGCAGGATCCCAAGGTTTTGTGTTGTCCTTGACTGCTCTCCCACGCCACAAGCAGGAAGCTGGATGGGAAGTAGGGTCGCCAGAATTAGAATCAGCGCCAAATGGGATCCTGGCCCCTGCAAGGCAAGGACTTTAGCTGCTAGGCTACCATATCGGGCCCATTAATAATAAATCTGGAAAAAAAAAGTACAGGAAGCAGGAACCAGGACCGGAAATCAAGCCCAGTCACTTGAACGTGGGATGCAGGTGTCCTAACCTTGAAGCTAGATGCCCACTGCCTGGACCTCTCCCCTTTAAGAAGCCTACTGAGAAGACCCACCCAGGACTAGAGCTTAGAGCTCCCTGGCAAGCTCATTGTCACAGGTCCCTTGTAGCTGCCAGAGGGTTGGGGGTCATGTGGTCTCTTATGGGGACGGAAGGTGCCAAGCTGGAAGCAGGGCTTTGTCCTCTGAGAAAGTTTGACCCACATTGAACAGTGTCTGCCGCACCTGTGATACAGGTCAGAAACCTGGGTCAGAAGTCATTGGCCTAAGGTCACACACTGGCCTGGGAGTAGCCGAGCTGGGATTTGAACCCTAGAAGCTGCCTGCCTCCCCCCACTCCCCATGACCACCACTGCCCAGGAGCTTCTGCTGAGCTCTCAGCCAAGCACGTTGCTGCTAGCAGATCTGAGCAGCTCTGGCTGTGACACGGGGCTCACCCTGTGACTTCTGCCCCTGACTCTGGAGCTGAGCGCTTGAAAGGCGTATCTTCATTGGACCTCCCCAAGATCCTAGTCACTGCCCCCGTACTCCAGAGGAGAATAAGGCAAACTGCCTGGGTCACCTACCCCGAGGCCTGAGCTCCTACCTCGTCCCTTGCTAATGCTGGTGCTGGGATCGGAGGGGCCCACCAGACAGCACAGGTGAGACCAAGGTGGCCCAGCATCCTCAGGAGGAGGCAATTGGGTCTTTACCCAGCAGAGCCAGGGTCCGGCATCAGCCTGCTCTACTCCCCACTGCATACAGGGCCAGATGGCCAGGGGAGAAAAGCCAACCCAGGCAGTAGAGTCTGACCAAGCTGGGTCCCCGCCATCCTGAACTTCATCTGACTTCTCCTATCCTCATCTCAGATTGACTAAGACCCAGGCACTGGGGATAGGTGGGAAGGGGGTGGTGAGACAGCAGCTTCCAGCCTTCACACAGGGTTGATGGGAGGGCGCCTCTGAGGAGGTGGTGACATGTGAGCCAAACCCTGAATGAAGATGGGCGGGGGAGGGGGAGAGTGGTGACCAGTGTGGATGGGACTGGGAAGCAGGGGTTGAGAGCAGGAAGTAGCAGGTGCAGGCTCACAAAGCACATTCGTGTTTCAGTCTGGGACAGTAGGAGCCGCTTCAGGCTCCTTAGGGAGTGAAGTGAGTCTAGGGACGCAGAGATATGTGAACAGGGGGCTTAGAGTGGGGTCTCCCACTTGATGGTGCCCAGTGACCCCTTCCCCTGTCTTGGGGTAGAGATCTCCCTCCCTGCTCGGAACTCAAGGGCTGCGAAGGTGAATCAGAACTCCGAGGGTCACACACAGGTTCGCTTCTTCCTGTGCTGGCCCAGGATCCCAGTTGCAGGACAAGACCTTTAGGGCGCGCCTGGCTCAGTCCCTCTGTGCCCCCAAGGGAACGAAGGCACCCCAAGGGTGGGCTGCTTCCCCAAGCCTTGCCTAACAAAAGCAGCCAGGCCCCGGCCACCTGCTCCAGCCCAGCAACGCCCCCCCACCGGCTGGCCTCCCCTGCCCCTTGCAGCCACAAACCTCTTTTGTGCTTGCTCCCTAGGGCTCCATCTCTGCACAGAGGTCACGGGCACCGCTGACCCGGTCCCCCTTGCCGGCGTGCAGGCTGGTAATTGAAAATTCCAGAATTCCCTGCTGACCAACTTACAGGGAAACCTGACACCCCAGGGTGGGCGGCGGCAGCAGGAGGGGCCGGAGAACATCCAGCTGTTCCCTTTTCTCCACCGCTAATCCCGCGGATTCCAGGAGAAAGGCCAGCCTGGCTTGATCATCTTCCCAGCAAATACCGCCTCCTTGCCATGCCCGGGTTATGGGGCTTAGGGGGATCAGAGCCTGGGTGAGCTGCCTGAAACCCAAGCCTGCCAGCTCAGCCCACCAGGCCCAGACCCCCATGACTGTGCAGGACCCGCTTGGGGCGGCTGGGTGGACAGTGGCAGAGTGAACAGGTGCAGGTGAAGTTAGCAGTGTAACAGCAGGACAGGAGCCCCAGCAGGGCATCTTCAGGGACCAAAGGGGTATGTTGATGTCCGAACCTCTCTGGATCCTACCCACCCTTTCGAGTCCCAGCTGCGTTGCTCACCTGTGTGACTGAGTTGGTTACTTCACTCTTCCACACCATCATTTCCTCGTCTCTAAAATGGGTATGATAACAACACCAGCTTCACAGAATGGATCTTAACATTAAAAGAATGGCTCAGAGGAAGCACCTGCTTTGGCGCCAGCTTCCTGGTCCCACCCCCTCGCAGGGCATGGCGGAGCACACCAGGGGCATTGGATCCAAGTTCGTTTCATGAAAGAGAGGTGGCCCCCTGTGTGGACCTCAGTGCCCCTAGTGCAAGGCCCAGCTCCCAGGCTAGGCTCCTGAGGCCTGCAGGTTTGATCCTCAGACAGTCCCCTTCCTGTCTCTGGCCCTGAATCCTCCAAGTGGGGTCTGCAAACCACAGCGTCCATTTCACCAGGTCGCCTGTGGGGAATGCAGCTTCTCAGGCCCCAGGCCTGAGGGGAAGGGGCCCCAGGGCTCCTGTGCCAAGGCCCCTGTGCCTACTGAGTCTGAGAAGTGGAGAGGAGGGGTGGCGGAACATGCCAGGAGGAGTGTGAGCAGGACACCCCTGGCCTGGTTTGGCACTTGACCCCTTAGCTAAGTTTTCACCCTGGGGCCAGGAGCCCCAAACCACACCTCCCCAGTCTGCAGATGGTACCTCCTGAGCCAAGCTAGCATCCACTGAGAAGTCAAGCTTCCGCCATTCGAGCCTCCAGAGGAAGGCAGGGAGCCTGTTGTCCCCTGAAGCCAGCACCCAGTGTGACACTGGGATCATAGGCCAAACCTGCAGGACTGTCACCCCTGTGATTCCTGCCTGTTCACAGCTCCCTGAGCCTGTGGACAGGGGTAAACACTGCTGGACTCCGCCCTGCGAGCTGGGGGTGTGGCCTAGCCAGAGGCATGGCCTGGCAGGAGGTCCCTGCCCCGTGAGTGCAAGCAGCCTCACTTCACCCTTCCCGTGGCTCTCCCTGCCTTGCTTGGTTGTACCCATTGGTGACAGACCTGAGATGCCTGGAGGATTCCGGCTTCCTCTTGCTCGTGGCCTCCTCACCCTGAGGGCCCTGGAGGCAGGTATCCTCTGGGCTTCTTAGAGCATCCTGTGATCTGCACTGCCCCTGCACCCATGCTCAGCCGTGCAGATTGGCTTAAAAGGACCAGGGCCAGAGGCTGCTTCCAGGAACCTGCCCAGGGCCCAGGGCCCAGAAGGGACTTCCTTAGCTGCTGTCCAGAGATGCTGACCACCAGGCCCTGCAGAGGAGATCACCTGAAGAATCCAAGACAGAGAATCCAGCACAGTGCTTGGGGCAGTGATGGCACATGAGGGTCCAGACCTAAGGGAATAGGACGCTCAAGGAGCGTAGTTGAGGCAGGAAGCCCTGCATGACCCACAAGCTATGTGACCCTGAGGAAGTCACCATGCCCCTCTGCGTCCCCACTTCCTCTTCTGCAAAGTGTAGCTCCAGGCCCCTCACCCCTCCCTCCTGCCATAAGGATCAGATGTCGCAGGCCAGCTGCTCTGCGCACGGTAGCCAGTGATACAGTGAGCTGTCCACGTGCCAGCCACCACCCTGAATACTTGGCCCAATTCCTGACCCTAAGAGTATAACTGCCCTGACTGGAGTCCCAGCTTAGGTAGCCACAGAGATCCACCAGGGGTGCTGGTACCCCCTATGCTGCTGCCACTCTGTCTGTTGGGTCTGGGGACAGGTGTCCATGGCTCTGGGGGGGTCCTGAGAAGAGTCAGGGCCTGCCTGGATACACCCCGGCCCCTAGGCTGCCCCATCTCCCAACCGGGACCTTTAACAGAGTGACAGGCAGGGACCATCCAGCTGCAAGGCTCTTCCAGCCTGGATCATGGCTCTGAGGAGACCAGGTCCAGAGAGGGTACAGCCCACCCAAGGTCACACGGGCAGTGTCTGCAGCAAAGAAGACAGTGTCAGGGGATAGAAACAGGGCAGGAAACAGATGCTGTGTGAGCAGCCCACCAGTGCTGGCCCCATGATTTCAGGCTCTTGCAGAGCCGGTCTGAGGGAGGGGAAGTCACCCTGCCTGACCCAGGATACCTGCTTGTCACCTGCCCAGGAGCCAGGAGGAGCCTGGGAGATGTCCTCTTCATGGCTTCCCAGGACCATGCAGGCCTGGGAAGCCTCACCATAGGAGAGGCAATGCCAGGAGCTCCTCCCTGCTCTGCTGTGGAGCTAAGAAGACATGGGTTCAAATCCCAGCCCCCACTACTGTGATCTCAGGAGCCAGCAGGTCAATTCCACTTGCTCGTGTAAAGGGCTCAGAGCCATGAGCTGACACGCAGTAGGTGGTTTGTGCACATGTGTCCCAGCTGAGAAAGACAGAAAGCAGGCTGGGTGCATGCTGGACTAAGGTGTCAAAAAGGCCACACGCTGTGAACTTGAACTCCCAGACAGCTCCCAGTTTCTCTGGAACTGGGGACATGGGCTGAATTATTTCCCAAAGTCCTTCTAGCCTTCTTGTCTCTGTGTAACCACTTCTTGATAGCATTAACAGTTCCTATAGCCGAGGATGGGGAAGATAAATTGGCTGGTTCTATTGAGATGAAGTTTCCATGAATACAGTGGCTTTTAAAATATTTATGATGTTCTGTGCCCACCACTCCCACAAAGTTCCAAAATGTTCCCATCATCCCAAAGAACACTCCAGACCCCTTGTTCCCCATTATTCTTTCTCAAGTCCCCTCAAACCACCACTCTTACTGTCTCTGAATAATTCGTGTAAACAGAAGCATCCAGGGGACCATCTCTGTGTCTTCCGTCTGTTTGGTTGGTCCATGAGGGTTCATCCACCTCACAGCAGGGTTCGGGACCCTGCTGCTTTTCATGGCTATGTGATATTCCACCTGCTGTGTATCTATGTTCCTGTGGGTAGCCATTTGCCTCATCTTCCGTTGTTCACTGCCGTGAGTGGTGCTGCTGCAGATGGTCCTGAAGCGGCTCTGTTGAGGAGCCTGTTTGCCTTGGGGAGCACCAACAGCTCCCCACCAACAGTGGCTTTGTCATTTTCAATGCTACCATAACGCACACTCAGAAGAGGTCACTAGACAGTCCCAAACCTCTCTCTGGCAGCAAGGCCAGCTACCAGCAACCCCACGGACACTCTACCGTGTGGTGCGTGGCTAAGCTGTGTGGTAGGTTAGGCAGATTGGGGGCATTTCAACAGATGCATTCTCACCTTGCAGTTGGTTTCTTAGGGTGGAGCCCAGACAAAAGCCCAGGACTGGCTGCATGGACTTCAGAGTGGAATTGCTCCAGTAAATGCGCAGATGTTTTTGGGGAGGGATCAGTTTTATTCAGTGCTAGAATCTCCAGCACAGAGTAGGTGCTCCGTGCCAATCTTGAATCAATGCAACTCACACCTTCTCCATCCCCATGACCACCCCTCTACTTCCCTTTCCCAGGGCTGCTGGCCCCATGTCCACAGTCTGTGTGTCCCCAGCTAGCAGGCCAGAAATCCCAAGATGGAATGAGCAGCATCTGGTCCACTGTATTTGCAGCCAGGATGAGGGGGATGCCCAGGGCATCTCTGGACTCTCTGGCTTGAGCTGCCCCAGGAATCAACACTGGGAAGGGCGAAGTTGTTGGTATCAGCAAGGTGCCCCAGAAGAGTTCAGGGGCTGTACTCACAACCGCACAAGAGCCCTTATGTCCCCCACTGCTACCCCTGTCTGCTTGTCTGAGCTGACTCTGTGGCCTGGACCACATGCCTGGGTCCTCTGGTCCCACGATTCCCTTGTGATCAGCAGCTGTACCCCCACATGCCCATGCCTGATCCCGACCTCTGTCCTCTCTTATAGCTCCATCGGCCGTGTCCATCATGCACCAGGTGAGCCGTACTGTGGACAGTATTACCCTGTCTTGGTCCCAGCCAGACCAGCCCAACGGTGTGATCCTGGACTACGAGCTGCAGTATTATGAGAAGGTACCTGTCCCCACCTGCTTCCCTGGGGTTCCTCTCACAGGCCCGAGCTTGGCAGATCCACAAGCCCTGGGCCTTGTGCAGCAGGAGGAGTGCTGGCCACCATGGTTACCTGGTGCCTGCTCTGGCTCCGCTGCTGCTGGCTGTGAAGCCTGGAGCGTGTGCCTGGGTCTCTCTGAGAGAGCTCCCACCTGCTGGCTGAGCCTGGGCCAGGGCAAAGCCTGGAGACACAAGCTCTATCCAGGTCTCCCCTGTGACTGGCAGGAACCCAATGATGTGAGCTATCACGCTGCCTCTCAAGGTGTGCGTTGGCAGGAAGCTGGAGTGGGAAGTGGCACTCCAAGCTGGGGTGTGAGCGTCTTCACCTCTGAATGTCTTCCCCAAAGCCGCCGCTCCACTGGGTCTATGAGAGTCAGTGGGATGGGCAGGCTGCTGCCACACTGTGCCTTGTGCTCAACAGAGGCCGAGCACATCCCTGTCCTGTGCTGGCCCTGCCTGCTGCACAGTGGGCCAGGACAGCATGGTGTGAGGTCCAGAGAGTGCAGAGCCACACAGAGATACACAGCATGGGTCCAGGAGGGCACATGGGGGATGACCATCCTCTGGGCTGTGCACTGTGGCCTCAGAAATCCCTCTGATGGGTGACTTCTGAAAAAATTGTTATTGATCAATTTTTATTTCATTTGAAAGGCAAGGAGATCCATCTGGGTCCTTTTTTTTTTTTTAAGATTTATGTATTTTTATTGCAAAGTCAGATATACAGAGAGGAAGAGAGACAGAGAGGAAGATCTTCTGTCCAATGATTCACTCCCCAAGTGAGCGCAATGGCTGGTGCTGCGCCAATCCAAAGCCAGGAGCCAGGAACTCCTCCGGATCTCCACGCGGGTGCAGGGTCCCAAGGCTTTGGGCTGTCCTCGACTGCCTTCCCAGGCCACAAGCAGGGAGCTGGATGGGAAGTGGAGCTGCCGGGATTAGAACCGGCGCCCATATGGGATCCTGGTGCATTCAAGGCGAGGACTTGAACTGCTAGGCCACAGCGCCAGGCCCCCATCCGGGTCTTTCATATGGGTGGCAGGGCCCAAGTTCTTGAACTAGCCTCTGCATCCCAGGATGCATTAGCTGGGAGCTAGATCAGATATAGAACAGCCAGACTTGAACTAGGCACCTCTACGGGGGTTGCCAGCAGCCCAAGAGGCAGCCTAACCACTGGGTCACACACCTGGTCCCTTGACTGATGACTTCCTGCCCACACCAGAGGCATCCTTTGCAAGGTGTCACCGGGCTTCCATTTAAACCAAAGTGTAAGTGACTGACAGGAAGGAAACCCTTTGAGGGCACACCTCCTGGGAACCGGAAGTGGTTGGAAAAGCTCTCCCTATTAGCAGAGGAACATGGGGAGAGGGTTCTACGTTCCTGAGACTGGCTGGACCCCTGCGCCCTATTAACAGCTGGTTATGGGGTATCACACTTTGGTGATACTCAAGACCCGTCACACACCAGCCCGGCCTGACCCGGCTTGATCCAGTTTACCCTATAAGTGCTACAGTTCCAGAAGTCAGGGTTCACGTTTCTCCATCTGCCCTCCGCCCCTTCTTCCCAGCCCCCTGCGCCTGGCATTGAGCACTTGCTTGGTAAGCCAGGATTGAGTAAGTCAGTGAACAGATCTCTCCCCAGGGCCCGGCCATGCAGACCTCCCCACAGAGGCTCCAAGCACCCACTGATCTTGGGGCTGCCCTCTCCTTGCTGCCCATGCATGCATGCCCCCACCCTACCCCATCCCTGCTTGTCAGAATCTGTGGGGTCCCAGACAGGTGTCACTTGCTCCGGGGTGGGGGGGTGTGGGATGTCTTCTTCCGTGGACTCTGCCCATCTCTAGAAACACAGAGAACTGGTATCAGGTGCCTGTGTCTTCCCCCACTAAGCCCTAGCTTGGCTCAGCCCCAAGCTGGGAACAGCCAGCATGGGAATGAAGGAGTGAAGGTGGGGTCTGGCTGGCCGGTGACTGGACTCCTCCCCACCCCCACCTCTCCCTCCATCTAGGCAGCTCCAATTCATCTCTGCCCAGGGTCAGGCTTTGGCCTGGTGTTGAAGACACCAATCGGGGTGCCCAAGTCCCACAGCCAAGTGCCTGGCTTCAGTTCCTGGCCCCTGACTCCAGCTGCCTGCTAACGCAGACCCGAGAAGGTAGCAACAATAGCCACCCACCTGGACTGGGCTCCTAACTTCACCCTCTGGCCCAGCCCAGCCCAGGACCAGGACCACAGCAGACATTTTGGCAGTGAATGAAGGAATCATCTCTTTCTCTAATTGATTAATTAATTAAAAATCACAGATTGGGACCAGTGTTATGATGCCAGCAGCCCATAGCAGATTGCCGGTTCTGACGCTCTACCTCAAGTCCAATTTCTTGCTAATATGCCTGGGAAAGCAGCAGTTGATGACCTCATCCTTGGGCCTCTGCCATCCTTGTGGGTGACCTGATTATGGGGGTTCCTCTTGGCTCTCGCCTGGGTTATTGCAGCCATTTGGAGGCTGAGCTAGTAGATGCAAAACCTCTCTCACTCTCTCATTCACGCTGCCTTTCAAATAAATAACTAGATCTTAAAAAATCACAACTGAAACATCACCTCCTCAGAGAAGCCCTCCCTCACTGCCTTGACCAGGGCAGGCAACCTTTCTCCCACCTGGCACCGCCATGAATGGGGTTACTTGCTCCTTCCATTCTGAGCTCCATGGGGGGAGCCTTTCACTGTCTTCACTGTGGCCCAGCACACAGCAGGGGCTTGAGCAGCATGTGCTGGTGGCTCGAGGAAGCACAGCCATGCAGGCCAGCGCAGTGTGTGATGTGCAGGCAGTGGCCCTGCCCTCACTGGGCACCCTGATAGGAGCCAGTGGTTCCAGTTCAGGACTCCCCAGGCCCTGCCAGAGCCAGCATTCCCACCATCCAGCAGACAGAGCCTCAGTAATTCAGAATTCCAAAAAGGAAAAAAAAAAAAAAACCTAATTAAGAAGCTTTGTGATTAAGCGAAACTGAATGCGTTTGTCCCTGAAGACGGGAGCGGAAATGAGGAATCCCGATGCGCGTTCTGCCTGCGACCCATTTCCTGCCGCAGCTGGCAGGCCTGGGAGGCTGCTGGGGGTGTGAACCAGAACACGGCTCTGGCCTACTTTCCACTGCAGCCGGAGCATCTCCAGGCCCCTGCGCAGGGGGCCTGGACCAGCAGGTTCTACGGCAGCTGGGTGACCACCAGCTCACAGGTCCTGGGTGCTCATGATGTGCTAAGGCATGGCCCTCCCTGCTCTCACTCTCATAACTGAATGGGAGGGGAAACTAAGGCACAGAGAAACATGTGACTTGTCCAATGGCACTTGGGGCCTGGCGGCCGGGCAGGCATGTGGCCTCGTGCCTGGGCCTCCTGCCTCCCAGTTATTTCCCAGAGACACTTCCGAGACAACTGTTGGGAGGTGGTAAAACCAGGAGCTTAGACACAGACAAGAGAGGTAGGGTTTTGGGGACAGCAACCGGAGGTCTGGCTGCTGGGAGAGGGGACCCTACTTTTGTAGGGCCTTCTACCAGGCCCTGGGCTACAGAGAGGGGACCATGTGACAGTTGCTCATGGGGGTCATTGGACTTTTGCTGTCACCAGCTTTGGGCTGGACCCAGAGACAGAAGAAGTAGCCAGGGAAACCGATTCAATACCAGCCAAGAGAAGGGCCAGCAAGCTCCTCCACACACACCCCAGGACACCCAGGAGAAGCCCTTGGTCCTGGCGGGGGAAGGGCAGCCTGCTCTGGGTGACCTTTGAGCCGAGCCTTGAAAGATGGGAGGAGTTCACCAGCCAGACACATGATGCGAACAGTCATCCCAGGCAGCAGGAGCAGCATGCTCGAAGGCCCTGGGGCAGCAACATGCCGGCCACATTCTGTATGCAGGCAGGCAGAAGGGAGTGTGGCCGGAGCAGCACAAGTGAGCGGGAGACCTCCAGGGGAGGCTGCAGGGGAACCGGGGCCAGTGGAGGTAGGTCTCTGGGGAGGCTGGGTGTGATTTCAAGTGTAATGAGAAGGTTCTGGTCTGATGCGATCTGTCTCGGATCACCGTAGCTTGCTGTGTGTTGTCAGGGATGGCAGAGGGGCCTGGAAACATGGAGGAGACCTTGTGCGAGGCTTCTGTGGGATAATCAAGAAACAGCAATGGTGGCTGGATGGGGAGGCTTGGTGACAGTAACGGTGCAAAGCTGACAGGTGCAGACAAGACTGTAAACCCCTGGGTTGGAACCAGGGACCCACCATGGCTGGTTCTGGGCATGGGGTGCCTTCCCCCAGGGTAGATGTGGAGCTGGCTGGGGCCAGAGGCCAGTCGAGATATGATCTCTTAGAAGACATTGGAGAGTGTACTGAGGGACAGCTGGCCAGACTGGCAGAGTCCAATGGAGCGCACGGGGCCAAGAAGAGCACAGCAGGGCAGTGGGCCTGCGGGCCACGGGGTGGGGACGGCAGTGGAAGGGCAGGAGGCACAGGTGCGGCTTCTGCCGCCACGCTCCCTGCTCAGTCACCACCTCTGCCTCTGGGGAGAGACATCCTGCTTGAGCAGCTTCACATCTGCCAAGTCCAGAGCTTGCCCCTGCCCAGCACTTGGGAATCCCCCCGCCACCTGCTGTAGGGTTCCTCCCTGAATGTTCTGTGTGGTCCTAAAGGGCCCCTCCACCTCCAGTGGGCACCATGTTTGGCCTCTGGCCCCAGCTCCTGTGGGATCTTCCCCACCTGCCTGAAGCTGACAGCCATTCTGCCAGCAGCCTGTGGATGCCTGCTGATGAATGGGTTGGCCGCGTGATAGCCCCGATGCTGGATGTTTCCATCACTTCCGGTGTCCCGGGGAGGTGGTCTGTTTGGCAGCTGTCCCCAGCCTCACTGGGGCAGGCCATGCTCGTCTCTTTGGAGCTCCAGGAGGGGGTTGTCCCTGTTGGTCCTTATGGGCCACAGGAATTTCAATATTTTCTTGAAGATATGTCTACTTGTTTGAAAAAAAGAACTGTTCCATCTTCTGGTTCACTCCACAAATTATTGCAACAGCCAGGCTGAAGCCAGGAGCCAGGATCTCTGTCTGGGTCTCCTGCTTAGGTAGCTGGAGTCCAAACCCTTGGACCATCCTCTGCTGCTTTCCCAGGTGCAACAGCAGGGAGCTGGATGGGAAGTGGAGCATCTGGGACTCGAACCAGGACTCATATGTGACGCCAGCATGACAGGTGGTGTCTGAACCTGCTGTGCCACAGCAGCAACCCTGGATTTCAATGTTTATGCAGTAAAAACATCTAGGAAACAGACATGAGTAGAAGAACCTGCTGGCAGGAGGGGCTGGAAGCAAGCAGGGCAGAGGGTGCCTTCATGCCTCAAGCGGCCTGGAGAGGGCCAGTGTATAGATGCGCCCATCTGTTAAACCATGGGAGGACTTCCTGCACGCCGTGGGGCAACAGCACTTCATCCATGTGTGAAGTCCTCACGTGAGCTAGAGGGCGGAATCAAAAACCTAACGCATACCTTCTTGTTGAATTTTTACAACCATCTTCTGGGTGTGAACCCATCAGAGAGGAGAAAACTGAAATTCAGAGGGTTTAGGATGCACACCCCTTGCATGCCTCACCACCTCTGGGTCTCAGGCTGAAGCCTGCAACTAGGAGCTAGCGCATTTCACACAGCATTTCTTCCCAGCACCTACTGGTGTCACTCCCTGATCACACCCAGGCACTTCAGAGAGATAAGGCAGCATCCGCCATGTGCGAGGCACTACCGGATCCAATTTTACCTTCACCAGCAGCCCAAGGCCACAAAGCCGCTCAGCTGGGATTTGAAGCAGTTTCCCAGTCCTGGGCTCTATCTCGTGCTTCAGGGGACGGATCTGCTCGGGTTGGTTCCTCCTGAGACACCCGCAGTTTCCTCTCATCTGCTTCCGGTGCCGGAGAACTTGACACCTCCAGCATCTCTAAGTGGGCACCCACCCTGCCTGTATCACCCAACCCCTTTTTGCAAGCCTGAGCAGATGCCATGTTGGACAGCGGCACCCAGTGGCTGTTTCTGGTACTGCAGCTCTGCGTTTGTGGATCGCTTTAATTATTCGTTCATTGATTATTGTTAGTAGTAAGCACCTACTATGTGCTCAGTGCCAGCAGCCACTAGAGAAGACAGACATGTATATCAGAGCAGTCAGTGGAAAAGCAGCTAGGGATGCTAGATCTGGTAGGCTTCTCAGGGAAGAAAGAAGTAGTTGGGAACAGCCAGAGCCTAAGAGGACCCTGGGGGTGTGGCAAGATCCATTGGCCGAGACAGCTCTGAAGGGTCTAGAATGCCAGTCAAGAAGTCGACCTTCCCCCGTAGGTGCTGGGAAAGGACTCTGTCACAGGACTTTGTGCCTGGGGCAAGCGATGAAGCACAGCACCCTGCCCCATTCGCCATGAGCCCAGGACAAAGGAGCGAGACAGGAACCCCGTACTCCAGCACTAACAACACATGTTTGGGCCCAGAGAACAGAGTCATGTCCAGCGGAGGAGGGGATGGAGAACGGGTGGAGACGTCCCCTCTCTCCTGGAAGAGAGGACAGGAAGGGGCCTTCCTATCTGCTGGTGCCCTATCCCTACCACGAGCCGTCCCTGCCTCCCCAACTGTGACCCAGGGGACGGGCTCCCTGCTCTAGCCCCACCCACAGCCCTCACTTTTTAGGGGACATCCCTCCACCTCCCTTGACAGCCCCCCAACCAGGCAAAAGCCTGGCAGCTGCTGCCACCACCTGCTACTGTGGCCTTGAATGTCATTTGCCCTCTCTGGGCTTTCCTCTGCTCTTACCCAAATGTGCTGGACCAAGAAGAAATCCCTCCATTTAGCCCAGCGAGCCTCTCCCTGCTCACACACCAGCCCAGCCTCCAGGGTCTATACATGAGCCACATGATGCATGCGCCACCATCAGTCACCCTAAACCAGGGCTGTTTCGCTTGCTTTGTGGGTTTATGATCGTGGGTCAGCTCATGGGGCCTTGTTCAGTCTGGGAAGGGGGTGGGGGGCAAGGTCTCCAGGTGGTTTTTTTTTTATTTGTTTGTTTGTTTTTTGTTTTTTGTTCTGCAACGGGCTGTTACCCAAGGCAAGCCCCATCTTGTGGCAGATGGCACGAGCATACACCCCCAGCCAAGCCCAACAACACACGGACCTCCTCGGCTTGCACTGCGTCTGGTGGCCAGAGCAAGTCCCGAGGCTAAATCCAACACCGGCAGGCAGGGACTTGCGCTCCATCCACTTTTATGGGCGGTATTGCCAAGCCAAAAGCAAAAGCTGTGAACATGCCCTTCTGTCCCGGGTAGGGCGGGAAGTGGCAGGAGGCGCAGGCGCGGATCTGACGGCCGGTATCTCTAACCGTCTTCTCTGTTCCTTGGCAGGAGCTCAGTGAGTTCAACGCCACAGCCATAAAAAGCCCCACCAACACGGTCACGGTGCAGAGCCTCAAAGCCGGCGCCATCTATGTCTTCCAGGTGCGGGCTCGCACCGTGGCAGGCTATGGGCGCTACAGTGGCAAGATGTATTTCCAGACCATGACAGAAGGTGAGCTGGGTGCGAGGGGTGAGGGCAGGCTTTGCATTGCATTTGAGAGCAGGAGTTTGCAAATCCTGTCTGAGTGCAGTGGGCAGAAGCCGCATAGCGATGGAGTAGTCTTGTCTGCCCCAGGCGGGGACATGGCAGGTTGTGGCCTGAGGGTGATGTGTGTTCTGCATCTAGGACTGCAGGTCTTAAAAGCATCATTCCCATTCTGATCAGTACAGTGTAAGCCGGGTGAGGTGGGGTGCCAGGAAAACTGGGGTTCTGATGTGGATTTGGCGCCCCGAGGCAGTAAACAAGTCACTTCACTTCTGACCCTCAGTTTTCTTGTCCAGAAATGGGGCGATAACCACCGTGCTGTCCTCATCCTCTTCGTTGTTAGGCATCAGGCTGAGGATCCTGCTCAGGGCTGGCACCAGGTCCCTTGCACAGCTAGCTGTCACCAGCTGCCATTGCCATGAGCCTCGACACTCCACCAGCAGCCAGCCAGGCTCTGGGGGCGGGGGGGCTTTGGCATCCCGACTCCAGAGCCCTTCCCGGTGTCTGGGCCTTTGTCCAGCTGAACATTTCCAGGGCACTCAGAACCTCACATTGTCATCTTCCCACAGAGCTCTCCTCCGAGGGCTCCTAGATCACCCACCTCCTCCAGGAGGTCCCCTTTTTTCTTCAGCACTCAGATCTCTTTCTTGGGGGGGTGAGTGTCACAGACTGGGGCCTGGGCAACTCGATCCTTCACTCACTTCTTTACCCAGTATACACTGAAGGGCCCTGCATGTGCTGGGCCACATGTCAGTACTGAGGACCCAGAGCTGGCCTCAACCCTGCCTCCTATGCTCCTGTTCTTGTTGGGGAGGGACATGAGAATTTCAAGTGCTGAAGGAGTTCAAGGCATTGAGAAGGAACCTGGTGTTTTCTCAGCCAGGCCAATACGAAGTGCACCTGAGCACTCCGAGTCCCTGGCCTTGGGCCAGGCGGCCCTGGGCTCCCTGCGGGACTCTGCCCCACGCGTGGAATCACACGTGGGTAGTCACGGGAAGTCTATCGCAGGATTAATGCAACACTCAAACAGAATAGGAGACACATAAGAGGGAGAGGCCACCAAGACGCTGGTAGAAAGTGGAATTAAAACGAGAAATTTATTATGGTCCCCTTCCCCTATAGTCCAAGTCCACACATTGTTTTTATCATGCCCTACATTTCCACATAGTTTTTTCAAGAGTCCCATATGTGTGGATTTCAAAATGTTTTGCACCAAAACAAACATCTTTAAGATTTGTTTATTTATTTGAAGAGACAAACACGTGCGGGTACGCGTGCACACTCACACAGAGATCTTCCATCTGCTGCTTTGCCACCCCCACCCTCTCTGCACACACACACACACACACACACACACACACACACACACACAGATAATGTGGCTCAGGCTGGTCCAGGCCAAAACCAGGAGCCTGGAACTCCACCTCCCACAGCGGTGGCAAGGGCCCTAGCATTTAAGACCTTCCTCAGCTACATTAGCAGGGAACTCAGGTCCTGAGGACTTTATGCAACAGCTGGCCAAGCTGGGAGCTACTGTTATCCCTTTTCACAGCTGGGAAAAGCAAGGCACTGAAACCCAATACTGAGTTTCACCCTGACAGTAAGTGGTCCCTTTGGGGTTCAAACCCAGGGAGTCTCCCTGCCCCCCTGACTCTGACCTGCCTCTCCGTGAATCAGCTGTTCTAGTTGATTTCCATGTCAATGTCCGGCTGTAGATACTATCTTTCCTATTTTAAAGATGACAAGTTGAGCTGCAACAGCTCACAGATGTGTCCCAAGTGACATGTGTGTGGGTGACATGCATGGGACAGGTGCTCTGTCAGGAGCAGGAGCAGAACCAGGGGACATCCCAGGAGACCAGCAGAGGTGACAGTGTCCACCATGCTCTCTCCCCAGCCGAGTACCAAACAAGCATCCAGGAGAAGCTGCCCCTCATCATCGGGTCCTCAGCTGCCGGCCTGGTCTTCCTCATCGCCGTGGTTGTCATTGCCATTGTCTGCAACAGGTGCGTGGGGGACCCCCGTCTGATGCCAACCTGGCTGCTCGAATCAATGCTCTACTGCCACCGCCTAAAGGCCACCATCAGCTGCCCCTCCTGTGGCTTGGACATCCAGGGGCTGGTCCACTGCAGCCACTTGAGCACTTGAACTGTAGACGCGGTTGAGACGGCAGCATCTCAGGGCTGGGCGGCTGGTGGTTGGGAAGGTGCAGTTGCCCCACCTTCTGCACTTGCGCAGGAGCCCAGCTGAGCTCCTGGAGACATGGGGGGCTCAGACAGGGAGAAGGGCAGATGGTGTCACCAGCAGCTAGCAAGGCGGGAGGCTGGGACCACTTCCCCGCCCCCATGAGCCTTAGGCGAGCAGAGGCTCCTCCTTAAAGAGGTCCCCACTGTGTAGGATAGGCTGGACCCCGGGCCAGGGGCCACAGCTGGAAGCTGACTCTGCACCTGGAAGGGGCTTAGCCAGAGAGGAGCTGGGAAGAACGAATCTGCACTTGAGGTGGGATGGGGGTGTAGGGACCAAAGCTGGGCATGCAGGGAGGCCTCTGGAAAGGCCTGTCCACCCTCTGCCTGGCACCTACTGTGGCTCCCAGCTCCCTGGGCACCTGCAGATGGCTCCAGCCCTTTACTCTTGTTCCAGAAGACGGGGGTTTGAACGTGCCGACTCGGAGTACACGGACAAGCTGCAGCACTACACCAGTGGCCACAGTATGTACTCACCCCACAGGATGTACTTTCCCACCTGCCATGGAATAGCCATGCCAGCCTCCTGGCCTTGGCACCTGCTGGCTCTTCTGCCTGGAGTCCCCCCCACCCCCACCCCCCGTGCCTCCCCTGCCTTTCCCTGGGCCCCATCAGGGATACACCACCTGCCTGCCCCTGCCCCCAGGGTTCCAGGCCTTGTCTGTGCACGCGCTTGCTGTACTGTGGGGGTCAGCAGCTTCCATCTCCCCCCCCCCCCCCCGTCGCCTGGCCAGGACCCAATCAGACACAGGCCATGCCTGCCACGATCCTCTGTATGCCCGGCCCCACAGGGCACCCAGCATGGAGGAAGTACAGGTGCATGGTGCAGAATGTACCAGTGATGAGGGAATTGAGGGTCTGAGTGAGATGACAGGGACCCCAGACTCCGGCCCAGGAAGGCCCCTTCCTCCCCACAGCTCTCCCAGGGCACAGCAGATCCCCCATCCCTGTTCCAGTGGCTTGACCGGGGCCCCATCTTCTCCACTGTCCCATCTCACATCAGGCCAGGCTGAGTGTCTGTGCCACCCTCTCTTGATGCCAAACTGGTATGCCAAACATACCAGTGGGCACTGCGGCCTAGTTGGGGTCATTTCCAATAATCCCCGTCAGGCCCTAAAGCGAGATGATCTTTGTAGGCCAGAGCCAGTTGGGTGGCCCAGTGATAGTGTATACCTGGTAGGATAGTTAGCAGAAGGAAATGGATCAAGAACTCAGCAATGTCCCTCAGACAAGGGAAGGTGTGTCCTGGGTGTTTTTTGAACATCTATTACAAACCATTTCACATATGTGGTCCACAGCCAACAGTCTAACAGTAAAGGTCCCTGGAGTTAGCTGGCAGCACCCCAAAATTATACATGCACTAGGGAGGGGCGCACACACATAAGGGAATGATTTTCAAGAAGCAGAGTCGTGGCTTTTGTCAAATTCTTTTTTTTTTTTTTTTTAAGGTTTATTTACTCTTATTGGAAAGGCAGATTTACAGAGAGAAGGAGAGACATAGAGAAAGGTCTTCTGTCTACTGGTTCACTCCCCCAAGTGACTGCAATGGCCAGAGCTGAGCTGATCTAAAGCCAGGAGCCTCCTGCTGGTCTTGTACACGGGGGCAGAGTCCCAAGGCTTTGGGACCCTGGTGCTTTCCCAGGCCACAAGCAAGGAGCTTGGTGGGATGTGGAGCAGTTGGAACGTAAATCAGCACCCGTATGGGATCCCGGGGCATTCAAGGCCAGGATTTGGCCACTGGGCCCTATTGTCAAATATTCAGGGCATTCATGACTCCAACCAAGTGGGAAAGGGAAGGAGGTACATACATGAGTGGGTAATGCCAGCAGCCACTCAGTTGGTACCTGTCAAGCACCCACTGCGTCCCAGGCATTGTGAACAAAACAGACATGGCCCCTGACCTCAGGGGGAGAAGGTAAAGCCAGCTCCCACAGGTGACAGAATGTTCCAGAAAGAGGGGGAAGAATAATGCGCACTGTCATGCCTGGGAACCCTGGTACAAGATAAGGAAAGCCACCAGACACCAGAGCCATAGAATGGGTGTAGAGACAGGGTTGCAGGGTCCAGGAGGAGGTACTGCTCTCCCATGAGGGGGACACAGGCAGCTTTCACAGAGGAGAAGCAGTGGGCATGGGCCCAGCCAGCTCCAAGAGCCTGGGTTTCGTTCCTGGCTCTGGCCCTGGCCTCTGGTGATTGCACCTCCTTACCCCTGCAGACCCTGGGCGGTAGAAGGTGGTGATGGCTCGTGTGGTCACATCCCTGCCACCATGTGGGGCATCCCCTGGCATTGGCCTGGCTCAGCCCCAGCTACTGAGGACTGAAAGAATGAACCAGTTAGTAAGAGTATTCTCAGTCTCTCATTCAGCCTCCCAGATTTACATTCAGCAGTTAGGGGAAGAGCAGAGGGTGTCGCAGGGGGAGAGAGGGAAAAAAGTCATGGCTGAATTCCCAGGAGGAGGAGCAGCCAGCTCCTGGTTAGGCATCACGCAGGAGGCCACGCACATGGGAGCTAGGAGGACTGGTCCTGGGTTCAGGTCCTGAGTGGGCCAGTTGCTGGCTGTGTAGCTTGGGCCAGATAACTTAGCCTCTCCGAGCAGCTGTTTCCCCATGTGTGAAATGGGGATTATGGGACCTTTCCTCCAAGTTACTGGAAGGAGGCTACGGGATGCTGCGTTTTGGGGACCTGGCACAGTGTGGGACACAGACAGGGCTCCAGAGTGACAGCTGCTGTCATCATTCTGTCTTCATCTGGACGCAGCTCTGCAGACACTGAGCGTCTGTTGTAGGCCCTCTGCTGCAGGCACGCGCCGTCTCGGCTGAGCTTCTCAGCCCCTCTGGGGGTCCCAGACCCCTGCAAGGTGGCTTGTGGGCTCTGATCACATGCCCACCTCAAGTGTGCACTGCACAGCAAGGGAAAACCCAGACGCCCGCACGCCCATACTTGGGAGCAGATTTTATCTTTGACAATGTTTATTCCCATAATTTTTGGCCTTGATAAGGAGCATGAACTCCTTCTAAAAGAACAACAGCGCCTTCTGTCTCAGGGCCTCACCAAGCTTGCCTCCTTAAGCCCATGGTCCCAGGGTCCCAGGGTCCCAGGGCTGACAAGCCTCGGCTCACAAACCCCAGAGGGACCCCTGACCCCAAGGGCCACACAGACACCCACTTGATGGACCCCACCCGTGACAGGTGGCCATCTTTCCTTTTTCAAACATTTACTTCTTTTTACTTTTTGGAAGAGTGACAGAGAAAGATGGAAATTTTCCATTCCCAAATGTTCACAAACCCCCAGAGCCAGGAGAGCAGAACTCAGCCTGGGTCGCCCTCCTGGGTGACAGGAACTCAAGTACTTAACCATTATCTTCTGCCTCCTCCCAGGGTGCACAGTAGCCAGAGCTGAGCCAGGAGCCAAGCCAGAACTTGAACCAGGCACTTGGCATCCCAAGTGGTGTCCATAGCACTGGACAGCCCCCAGGGTCATTTCATGTCCTAAGATCAGATGGTTTAAACACAAGCTTTCAGAGCCAGGGTGGTGGTTTTGTAATCAGTAAGAGATTCAATCCCCCATTCACTGCTCAAATGTGCAGGACATGAGGCTTGGCCAGGCTAAAACCAGGAGCTATTCCCCCATGGGTGGCAGGGACCCAAGTCCTGAGCCATCACTGCTGTCTTCCAGGGTGCACATCCCCAGGAAGCTGGACTGGAAGCAGAGGTGAACTTTGTCAGTATGGGATGTGCGTGTCCCGAGCAGCGACTTCCATGCTGTGCCACATGCCACCCCTGACAGTATTTACTGTAGGCTTTGTGGAGCACTCGCCTCTGCTACAGCTGCTCAGCTCCGCCTTACAGCATGAAAGTAACCACAGGGACAGGAGTGAGCATGGCTGTGTTCCGATAAAACTTGATTTACAAAGCAAGCAGCAGACCAGTTAGAAGCTTCAACTGCTACATTGGAGCCCTCGGTGTTTTCCCCGGGCCTGAGGTCTTGGGTTGTCATGGCAACCTCCTCCCCTTGCTGGAATATCAGAAACAGAGGCTGGGCATGGTCAACTTAACAGCTCCAAGGTCACACAGCTGAGCAAGGTTGCTGGCCTTACTCACCTCTCGACCAAGTCTCAGAGAGACCCAGAAATTCCAGCTTCGAGCTCCTAGGGCCACTCCTTCCCAGAGACGCAGCTGCTGAAGCAGTGGTTGACGTGAGCAGGGAGCTGCGGGAGCCCAAGTCTGGCCTGGGCTGGGAGGAGCCAGCAAATCCAGGCAGCAGAAGGGTCAGTTACCTGGGAGGCGGCTGTGGGAAGATCAGCTGTCCCTCACTTCAGAGAATCCTGCTTGGTGATACATCCAAATTGGATTTTGGATGTCCTGGTCAGCTTTTTGTCTCTTGCATCAAAGAACAGAGGTCTACATCAGGTCGAGGATCGAATCCATGTGCCTAGTGTCTAGCCTCTCACTGATCTCAGGAGGGAATCAGGATCCAGGAAGGTTTTGGCCTGGCTGCTGGGCCCAGGAGGCAGTCCCAGCAGCTGTAGGTACTCAGACCTGAGTGGGCTGGACAGTTAGGAGAGGCTCCTGGGCAAGTGGTGGGGAGGAGGGGTCCTTAGTAGTTGCTTGTTCTGTCTGTATTTTTTAAAATCATATTTAAAAGCCAGAGAGGTCTTCTAGTCACTGGTTCACTCCCCAGACACCAGCAACTGACAGAGCTGTACCAGGCTGAAGCCAAGAGCCTGGAACTCGGTCTGTCTGATTCTCTCTTGTGGATGCCAGAGGCCCAAGTACTTGAGTGCCCTCCCAGGATGTGCGTAAGCAGAAAACCGGTTCAGAAGTGGAGCCTTGGGCCCGGCGGCGTGGCCTAGCGGCTAAAGTCCTCACCTTGAACGCCCCGGGATCCCATATGGACGCCGTTTCTAATCCTGGCAGCTCCACTTCCCATCCAGCTCCCTGCTTGTGGCCTGGGATCCAGTTGAGAACGGCCCAAGGATTTGGGACACTGCACCCGCGTGGGAGACCTGGAAGAGGTTCCTGGTTCCTGGCTTCAGATCAGCGCGCATCGGCCCGTTGCGGCTCACTTGGGGAGTGAATCATTGGATGGAATATCTTCCTCTCTGTCTCTCCTCCTCTCTGTATATATCTGACTGTAATAAAAATAAATCTTTAAAAAAAAAAAAAAAAGAAGTGGAGCCTTGACTCAGAGCCAGGCACTCCCCTGTGGAATACTAGGGTCTCAAACAGCAACGTTTCCACTGCTCCCCCTTTCTGTGTTGTTCCTTCTTCCTTTGGACCCCTGCTTCCTTGGCTTGCACCCCCTGATTCTCCATCCTGAGGCCTGCAGCCTGCGTGTCCTTTGGTCCTTCCAGGCTCACACCCATAACAGGCTTTGCCAGTCCATCCTGACATTCGGGCTACTCCAGAAAGCTACTCCCAATCAGAATCAACGTCCCCCCTCTTCTGTCTGTTCCTCTTAACCCTTCTGGCTCAGGGAGACCCAGGGAGGGCGAGTGACCCACAGGGGAGGGCAGGGGAGATGGGGGGAAGGTTGCCCAGTTCTTCCAGGGGCTACATGGAGGCTTCTTTCCCTCCACGGAAGGACAGACTTCTGCTTTTCCGTGTGACTCAAGATGAGTCAGTCTGTGTGACCGGGCCTGTCTTGTCCCACAGTGACCCCAGGCATGAAGATCTACATTGACCCATTCACTTATGAGGATCCCAACGAGGCAGTGCGGGAATTTGCCAAGGAAATCGACATCTCCTGCGTCAAAATCGAGCAGGTGATTGGAGCAGGTAGGTGGCTGCTACCCTACAAACTGCCACCGTGGGCAGGGAGATCACCCCAACATGTGTGTACTCTTGGGGCAAAGGGACAGAGGACCCTCCAAGACCTGAAGGTTCAAAATGCCCAAGGAATAAGGGCTGTGTAAGTGGGTCATCTGCTAAAGCCACCTCACCAACTGAAAAAGGGGAAACTGAGGCATGGGGCTGGGAAGGAGCTTACACAGCAAATCACTGATTGAATTGGGCTGAAAACCAATCCTTGGGATTCTCTGTCCAGTGCTGTGTCCTTTATCTCCTGCCCATCCCAGGTTGCTATACACTGCCACCTCGCCCCCTCCCAGGCTCCCCCTAGCCCTCCCCCAAGGCCCAGCCAAATACCATGAAGACACCCTGATGGATTTGAGGACTGGGCCCTCCACGTTGTCTTAAGACTCTGTGTCTGAGAGGGTACATTATCCAATGAGGAGGGGACAGGAACACAGGTGACAGGAACCCTGCCCCCTGGCAGATGACTTTCCACCTCTCTCTCTCCCCATGTCCATCCCAGGGGAATTTGGAGAGGTCTGCAGTGGTCACTTGAAGCTGCCCGGCAAGAGGGAGATCTTCGTGGCCATCAAGACACTCAAGTCAGGCTACACAGAGAAGCAGCGGCGGGACTTCCTGAGTGAGGCCTCCATCATGGGCCAGTTTGATCACCCCAACGTCATCCACCTGGAGGGTGTGGTCACCAAGAGCACACCTGTAATGATCATCACAGAGTTCATGGAGAACGGCTCCCTGGACTCCTTCCTCCGGGTACGGGAAGCCAGGGGTGCTGGGCCCAGGATGGGGTACCTAGAGGGTCCTGGGAGAACCCTAGATCAGAACAGCTTCCAGACTGTGACTTTCCAAACCCTGGCCCGTGGCAGGCATTGCTAGTCAATTCCAGCGCCGCCTCCCATGAAGCCCAGGTGTAATCCCAGCGTCCTTCTCAGTATGGTTGCCCAATTGATCAGAGCCAGATCACAGCCTGAGCCCTGCTTCCTGCACACTCTCAGCCACCCTTCTTGTGCTGCGCAGAGAAGCAAGCTCCGAAGAGTGGTAGACGGGACTCCCGGAGGGTCAAGGTGAAAGCCTAGACTAGCACCAGGTGTGTTGAGCCCTCCACCAGAGTTTTCACCAGATTTTAGAGTCGCCCAGCACCAGGCAGAGTCCAGAGCGCAAGACCAACAGAGGGGAGTTTCTGGCCTGCCCCCACCTCCCAGAGAGCACAGCAAAGGGTTCTGCTCAGCAGCACCATCGGGCTAATAGCTGTGCCACAAACACCCATAAAGTGCCTACTCGGTGCCTGGCCTCTTCCATGTACCATTTTGCTTAACTCAGAACAGCCCTAGGAAGTGAGAATGGCTTATGCCCATGAGGTTCTAATACATGTCCCAAGTTGCCCTGCCAAGACGGGTAGGGCCAGGGTAAAGCCACATCCACCTGCTCTCAAGCCCATGAGTTTCCCACCCACCCCACAGTCAGCCTCTCTCAGGTTCTACAGCATCCGAGTCCTCCCTACACCCACCCCAGGGAGCCTGGGGCCAGGGCAGCAGGGACCTGCTCCAGCTCTCCAGAGCTCCCACACCTGCCCTCCTCGCACCGACACCGTGTCTTTTTCACTCCTGAAGCAAAACGATGGGCAGTTCACAGTCATCCAGCTGGTGGGCATGCTGCGGGGCATCGCGGCAGGCATGAAGTACCTGGCAGACATGAACTATGTGCACCGCGACCTGGCCGCCCGCAACATCCTCGTGAACAGCAACTTAGTGTGCAAAGTGTCTGACTTTGGGCTCTCACGCTTCCTAGAGGATGACACATCAGACCCCACCTACACCAGTGCGCTGGTAAGTTGGAGCTGGGGAACACGGTGCCAGTCCTGCCTGCTCATGCCCAACGCCAGGCCCTGGCACCCACACGTCCTGCCTTCCTTCAGCTCCCAGATGGGTGGGATGGCACTGCAGGCAGGTGAAGGCCTGGTGCAGGGGCAGCGCCTGAGCCGAGGCCCTGAGCACATGGCCATGCTGTGTGACTAGAACACGGGAAAAGGCAGTGCGCAGCTCCGAGGAGACGCCCTAGAAATGCCCAACCTTGGGACTTGCTCCTGTGAGCAGCTAGGGTTGTTGATATGTTTTGTTTTGTTTTGTTTTTCAAGATTCATTTATTCAAAAGACAGCAAAAGACAGTTACAGGGAGAGGGAGAGAGATCTTCCATGTGCTGGTTCACTCCTCAAATGGTTGCCATGGCTGGCACTGAGGCAGGCTGAAGCCAAGAGCCAAGAGCTTCATCCCAGCCTCCTACATGAATGCAGAGACCCAAGGGGTCCAAGCTTGTTGACCATCCTCTGCTGCTTTCCCAGGCACTTTAGCAGGGAGATGGATCAGAAATGGAACCTCTGGGACACAAACCAGAGCCCATATGAAGTATAGGCACCTGATGTGCCACAATGCTGGCCCCCAAAAGTCTGTTTGTTTGTTTGTTTGTTTGTTTGTTTTAGGGCTTACTTTTTTTATTATTTGAAAGGCAGAATTTCAGAGGAAGGGAGAGACAGGCCTTCCAACAGCTGATACACTCCCCAAATAGCCCCAACAGTTGGGGCTGTCAGGCTAAAGCCAGGAGCTTCTTCTGGGTCTCCCACATGAGTGCAGGGTCCCCAGCACTTGGGCCATCCTCCATTGCTTTCCCAGGTGCATTAGCAGGAAGCTGGGTTGGAAATGGAGCAGCTGGAGTTTGAACCAGCACCCATATGGGCTGCCAGCAATGTAGGTAGCAGCCTAACCCATTACACCACAATGCCTACCCCCAGAAAGAGTCTGTAGCTTAAGGAGTAAGATACAGGTCTGCCCTCAAAGAGCTCTGGCTGATGCCAGTGTAGCCAGTGTAGCAGGTAAGTCCATTGAGGGCTGTGCTGGGGAACAGGTGCCTGTGACAGGTAGAAGGCAGCAGTGGGATGAAGAAGAGAGAGGACTTCTTTGGACATGAGGGAAAGGCTTTTGGGGGCCACATGGATGTGAAGGAGGAGGGGTCTAGGTAGCAGAATGAGTAGGACAGCATGTGCAAATGTCCTGTGGTCAGAAGCACATGGAGGGTGGGAAGTGGAGAGCTGCCTCCTGAGAGTGCTGCAGCCCAGCCACCAGGCTGGGAACTGTCGAGAGAAGAGGTCACCCAGGTCAGCCTCCCACCCACTGGCCAACTCTTGCTGTCCCCCAGGGTGGGAAGATCCCCATCCGCTGGACGGCCCCAGAAGCTATCCAGTACCGGAAGTTCACCTCAGCCAGCGACGTGTGGAGCTACGGTATCGTAATGTGGGAAGTGATGTCCTACGGGGAGCGGCCCTACTGGGACATGACCAACCAGGATGTGAGTCTCCATGGGGATTGGGGGGGAGGGGTTCCTCATGACCTTCTGTCACCCTGGGGCATAGGAGTCAAGGCTGTTGAGATCCACAGTCTGCCGGAGCTGTCCCCAGGCCAAGGTCAGCTGAGGTGTATGGGTGCCCAGGACCTGCATCCCCTGGGTGGGGGTGGGGGCAGTAGGAAAAGCGCCTGTGACCTGCTACATGTTCACCATGTAGCTGGGAGGCACGATGATTCAGGGGCCTAGGGGCAGTCATCAAGAGCTCTGTGGTCAGGCACACAGGTCTAGAGCTCCGTCTGTGGGCCTTGAAGTCAGGGCAGCGTGGGCAGCATCAGCCAGGAAGTCTTTGGTGGGACTCCAGTGGGAAAAGAACTGGTGGAAATGAGGACTCCCAGGTGGAGAGGGCAGCCTGTGCAAAGGCCCAGGGGTGGGATAGGAGGAGGTGTGTTGTGGAGTCAGGGGAGGAAAGCTGGCCGTGAACGGAGGTGAGGGTCTGTGCTATGTGAATGCCAGCCCAAGGGTTTTCATGTGCAAAAGCACCAGCAGGAAGAGCCACAGAAGCTCCTTAGAGAAGGAGGACAAGGTCAGATCCCCAGGGGTATCTGAGCTGCTCTCCCTGACGCATGGGAGGAAGCACCAGCCAGGCTCCAGGCTGTGCTATAGGAAACATCTCACCCCTGGAACCGGCAATGGATGGCACAGGTGCAGAAGATGCGGCCATGCTGGAACCCAGCAGGGGCCAGGAGGGGGTTGGGGTCACAGAGGGGAAAGAGGGCATAGCTGTGGAGTTGACACAGACGGGCCAGCAGGGCAGGCCCTAGGAGAGGTTGTGGTCAGGGTGCTGAATCCCTAACATTGGCAGAGCACCCAGCTGCCAGCTCAGTGGTGGGAAACCATGGCAGGCCCAGCTCTGGGGTCCCCTCCAGGAAGGGGAAGTAGTGGCCATGACGGCCAGCATGCTCAGGCCCAGGAGCGCACTGAGGTCACCACCCCCGCCCTTATCCCCATGTTGTCCCCAGGTGATCAATGCCATCGAGCAGGACTACCGGCTACCAGCACCCATGGACTGCCCGAGTGCCCTGCACCAGCTCATGCTGGATTGCTGGCAGAAGGACCGCAACCACCGGCCCAAGTTCGGCCAGATCGTCAACACGCTAGACAAGATGATCCGCAATCCCAACAGCCTCAAAGCCATGGCACCCCTCTCCTCCGGGTACGGCCCTGCCCTGCTCCGGCTGGGCCATGGCTGCCTCCTGATTCTGGCTGGTGTCCTCTGCTGCAACCAGGGCTGGGAACAGATAAGAGCAGTGGTGGTTGGCATCTTCCCAGCTTGGGGGTATGGAACACGGAGCATCAGAGGTGTGTGCCCTTGTAGGTGGCAGGGAAAATGCCTTTTGAAGAATGGTCACAGAGGACAGCAGCTGACTGGCAGCCCATCACTCCCCTCACACTCGCCCTGGAGCCTCTCATTGACATTCTGCACCTACACACACAGAGGACACACAATTAGATACAAACACTTGGGCTTCCTCACACACAGACAAGCACAGCATCTCACAGCTCCCCACAGCCACAGGTCCCTGCACACACAGCCCACTCAGAATCTCACACCCCACACGCGTGTGTCCCCACGCTGAGGTAAGCGTCTCCAGGCCAGAGAGCCTGACTCCATGTAGGAAATGTTGCCACAGACTCCCTGGAGCATTCCATCTCCCCAGGGTCCTGGGGCATGCTCCATCGGGCCACCATTCACCACTGCCCACCCTGGGCAGTTGCCACTCCCACCTCCAAGCTGGCCCTGTACCTTCTCACTCCTCAAGTCTGCAATCACCAGCTGTCCAAGGCAATTCCAGCTGTGTGGCTTAAAGCTGCCGGCCTCACTGCTCCCAGACTGTTTGGGTCACGGTCCTTCCTCCACTGAGACCTGCACGCTGCCTCTACTTGTCACTCCCTGCGTGCTCTGTGTCAGCCCCCTCCTGGCTTGCTCTCTGGCTGAAGCCACTCTGAGCTTTTGACAACAGGGGAATCATTTCACTCCTGGCCAGTAGGGACATCATTGCCACTCATACCCCCTGTTTCCCTGGGCTCTGGGGCTGCAGCCCTCCTGTAGCAGAGCAGGACGGAGAGCAGCCCTTGGGGCAGGGGCAGGAAGAGACGGGCAGAGTGACCCTCGCTGGAATCCTGTCTCTTGGAAATTAGAACCATTAGAGAAGTACCTCCTGCCCTTGTTCCCAAGGGCCCAGCAGAGGCCGCTCCAGCCTTAAGTCCTGCCCACACGTACTTGCCCACTACGATCACACAGTGGTCTGCAAGTGTGCATGCGTGACCGCCCGCAGGTATGTCTGTGCACACCCCCTCACTCCTCGGAGGACAGAGGCCCTGACCATCCCTGTCACCCACCCTCCCACCCACCCCAGGATCAACCTGCCGCTGCTGGACCGCACAGTCCCCGACTACAGCAGCTTTAACACGGTGGACGAGTGGCTGGAGGCCATCAAGATGGGGCAGTACAAGGAGAGCTTCGCCAATGCCGGCTTCACCTCCTTCGACGTCGTGTCTCAGATGATGATGGAGTAAGTGTCCATTGCCTCCAGATGCCCACTCCCTTGGCCAGTGAGCAGGGAGCCCTGGAGGGCGAGGGACAGGCAGTGTCCCCGTAGAGAGGGTGGGGACCAAGGGGTCAGATGGCCAACTCTGGAGAGACAATGCTACATCGCTGTGACTCTTGGATGGGTGACCATAGGCAAATCCCAACATGTCCCTCGGCTTCTGTCTGTTCCTGTGTGAATTGGGGCTTTAGTAGGAGGCTGAGGAGTTGGCAGGAATTGGTGCCTTGAAAATACACACTCCTGTCCCATACCCAGGGCAGAGGGGAGAGGGCACTTGGGCACCCCAAGTCTGTCCAGTGCTCTTCCAATCCCGCAGCCCCTGCAGCCCAACCCTGCTCTCTTATCCCAAACCTGCCTGAGGGAGCCCCGCCCCCCGCCCCCCTCTCTCCACAACCCTGACAAGCGTGCTTCTTTCCCAAAGGGACATTCTACGGGTGGGTGTCACACTGGCCGGCCACCAGAAAAAAATCCTCAACAGCATCCAAGTGATGCGGGCCCAGATGAACCAGATTCAGTCTGTGGAGGTCTGACGGTCACCGCCTCGTCGCACCTGTTCCTACAGACCCCGCCCCCTCTGCCCCACATGCTGGCCCCCCTGGCGCTCCGTCCACTGCAGGGTCAGCCACCTGCCAGGAGGCCGCCGGCAACAGGAAGGACCAAGCAGCACTGCAGCCACGAGGCGTCCCCGAGAACACAAACCACTCAGACGACGGAAATAAGGGAATAGGGGAAAAAAATAGCAAAAGAAAAAAATAGATCCTGGGAGGGGGCGGGAGACACAAGGACCATTTTTTAAAAAAGGATTCTCATGAAGAAAGCAATGGCCGATCTTGGAGCAAATCACGGCGGCCTGGGAGATCCAGGCAGTTTGTCCAGCCAGACACCAACAGCAGCTTCTCTCCGTCGCGCTCTGGGAGGAAGGTGGTCAGGCTAGAGGCGTGGATCAGAGGTGAAGAAGAGGAGAGCTGGGGGACTGCCCCCTCTCCTGTCCTCAGGCTGCTCAAGCCAGAGCCGAGTGCCGGGCCCACGGGGCAGGCGGACAGACGGCCACCCTGGGCCCCCGCTTTGGAAAACTCCATGCCTGCTGCCACTGGGCAGACAGAAAACTGGTCTGTCTTTGAAGAAGAGTTGGGGAACTCCAGTGAGAGACCATTTCTCCTGCCAGTTCATGGGGCTGAAGTGGGGGCTTCCGTCCGTTCGCCTGGATCAGGGAGAGCCCCAGACGCCTGAGAAAGGGGCGGCCTTGCTGGAGATGACCCTCCCCCACGTCTGCAGCTCCTGCACACAGCCCGGTCTCCAGGGCACCCCCAGCCAAGGCCCGATGCTGCAGGCACTGCCGTCAGCTACGACTGCCACCGAGGAGGGCTGCTCCAGCGACTGGGTTTGTTGAGAGCAACTCGTGGACTTGGGGGGAGGGGGAGGGAATTTTGGTCACGGGTGGTTTTGGTTGGGGGGGTTGTTTGTTGGATTTTTTTTTTTAATGAAATGACACTTTGACATTTCCTACCTTTGGAGGACTTAATCCTTCTCCAAGAAGAAGGTGCTTTCTGCGTACTGACTTAGGCAATACACCAAGGGCGAGATTTTATATGCACATTTCTGGATTTTTTATACGGTTTTCATTGACATCCTTCTCACTTCCCACCTGCTGCCAGGCCTCACCAAAGCCAACCACCACAGGACCATCTGGCCATCCAGAGACTCCAGAGAGATTTCAGTGGGGAGGGGGAGGCGCCAAGGTGGGGGAGCAGCCATCTCCCCTCCCACACTCCCCCTACCACCCCAGGACTATTTTTGAAAGCGACAGATTGAGCAGGAAGTGGGTTGTGGGGCTACTCTCCACCCACCCCAGTTGATCCAGTACTTCCCAGGCAAATAGGCCCCTTCGAGGTTCCTGGGTGCCCGGAGATGGCCAAAGCCCAGTGTTGCTGCTGGGACTGGAAACTGGGCTGCACCAGAGGCCAGGACCCTGCTCATTCACTGTGATAGCCCCGCCCTGCAGAGGGCGCTCCTGGGGCCCAGGCAGGCCGTGCTCTTTCTCTTCCCTGCGAGGGGATGTGTGTGATTTCTCTGCCACCTCCAGGCCTTCGCCCAGGTCTGGGGGTTTGGGCGAAACCATCAGCCAAGAGGTCCGGCCACAGATTCTGTCCTGTGGGCCAAGGCAGGCACCTGAGCGGAACAATCGGTTAGTGAGCGGAACGGAAATAAACGCTTTAGTTATAAAACGGCCCCTGTCCTCTGTGCATTCCAAGAGAGAGCCTGGTCCCCTTGGGGCGTGCTGGGTGGTCCATCACGTCCTCCCAGGATTCTAGAAGGCCTAGGACCAAGCAGACACTTGAAGGACAGCAGAACTGCATGTGACCCTTCAAAGGCACAGGCAACAAAAGTGAGCTGGACCCTGGCATCCGATGCCCTGGGTGTCCAGGTAAGCCACTGCATCAGAAGAAGGGAGCTGACTGGGTGTACACCACACACCAGGCCCAGCAGAAAGGGGAGCTGTGAGGATGGACTGTGACAGTCAGAGGTCAGGGGGTGTTCCTGGAGTATCCGCTTGCCCACCTGTCAGGAATGGCCACCTTCTCTCGGCCAGCTTTAGACAAATGGGCTCCTACTGCCATCGTGAGTAGATCTCCGTGTGCATGGGGAAACTGCGCTGTGCACAGAGGTCCGATGGAGAAGGAGGAGGCAGGGACACCCCCTCGCAGGGCCTCGAGAAGACCGACTCTGAGGAGTGATCCAGCAGGTTCAAGAGCCTGCGGTCAGAGCGCGCCCAGCCAGGCCAGCCTGTTGTCTGTCACTCACCTGGTTCCCAGAGCCATGATGCCACTCAAAGGGAAGGAAGGGATTAGAGGAGTGTCAGCTCCCTAGGGGGACAGCAGGGCCAGCCACAGGGAAGGCCCTGGCAGGCTTCCCATTGCCTGGCCATCAGGGGCCCACTGGCCAGCCCTCTGTGCCCCCAAGATGCCCGCACGGGTGGCAGCTGTCCCAGCACACAAGGTCACCTTCTGGCTGCATTGATGCTCTTTAGATTAACTCTGTCTCCCCAGCCCACCCCCTGCCCTGCTGCTCCGGGGCCCCCACAAGGGGCTGGCATCGGTGCTTCCTGTCAGATGGCTTCCTGTCCTAAGCCGCTAGGCTGGGTTCCACTGGCCAGTGCGTCTGCTTGTCCATCCTCTGGAGCCCAAGGGCCTTGGTGGTCTTGGACACCACATTCCTGCTTCCCAGAGTACGGGTGCTCCCCAGACCCTCTGTCTCTCCTTCCAGGGAGCAGACAGACAACACTGTGACTGTCCCCAGGTGCAGGCGCCGCTCCTCCCCTCCACAGGCGCAATGCCCCCACCCCCACCTCTTGGTTGCTGCTCGGCAGGGAGTGGCAGGTTGCGCTGCCAAGCCCCTTCTACTTAAGCTGCCCACTCGCCCAGGCACACAGCCCCAAGCCGTTGCTGCCTGGTTACTAATCCTTTCCTGGCGCCACTTCCCCAAGTGCCAGCCCCCACCTGCCCAGCAGTGGGAGAGGCGTTTCCGGCTGCATTTGCACAGTTGGTGCTTAAGGAAGGAAAGCTGCCCTCGTCAACACAGACCAGGGCACCGTGGAAATGGAGCCAGCTGCTCTGGGATGACGTGACTGGCAGAGCTGTGCCAGGGCCAGGTTGGGGAAGAGAGCTGTGCCACCCACCCTGGTCCCTGCTGCCCCCACTGGGGGGGTTATTGTCAGGAATCAGCCGGCCTCTTCCCAGAGGGTGATATTTACAAAGCTAATTAGCTGGGAAGACGTGAACTGACCAATCAGAACAGATAGTGGTTATGGCAGGGTTCTGTGGGGACGCCTCAGGGACTCAACAGCAAGGGCTGTTTACCAATGCCAGCAGTGCCCCTGGTTCAGAGGGCATCACCTGAACTTGCCCCATTCTTTACTGGTTGCTTCTCATTCTGTCACAGTCTAGGGGCTCATGGCCAGAAGGCCAAGGGGTACTCACCCTGCCCAGCTCATCACCACGCTGGGCACAGGAAGGCTGCAGGCCACTGCCCACCCTAGTGCCAGGCCCTTGGCTACTCTGGGCTCTCCCAGGATCCCAGTAGTGCAAGACTTCCCCAGGAGATGACCCTATCCTCATGGGACCGGCTGTAGCCCTGACCCTGTGGCTGTCTGCTGCAGTTACTAGCATGGGCACAGATTTAGGGAGACTCTTCCCCTGCCTGGGTAAGGCAAGTGAAACGCTATGTGCACCTCAGTGCTGGGGGCAGGAAACAGCAGTCAGGGGTGAAGTGGCTGGAGGGAGCAGGGCAGGCCCTGAGCCCCAGTCTGTCCGCTTCTAGTGCCTACTCACAGATAACAGGAAGCTCTTGGTCTCTGCTGCTGGTGGGTCGAAGAAGGAATAGCTCAGATGGGAGGCCTTCTTGGAGGAGGCTGACTTGAAAATGACAGAAGTGGGAAGAAAAGACATCCCAAGGTGCTGTGGCCATGTGGAATGGCACAGGGAGGAGCCAATTCCACATGGGTCCAGAGAGTAGAGGAAATAGGGAACACAGCAAGAGGGGAGGAGGAAGTTCAGGCAGGTCGGGCACAAGCTATGGTGCAGCAGAGAATGCTGGGGCGGCAAGCATGGGGCTGAACTGACTTGTAGAAGAGCCTGGGAGTGGCCCTGCTTCCTCACTGGGCTAATGGCTGCCCCACATCCTCCAGGTCACAGGGGCAGGGGACATGAGGAACAGGAAAGTTAGCACCTGCTGCCAGGCCTGCAGGGAGGTGGGCATGGGCAGCTCCCAGGGAGCCCATCTGTCCCAGGCATGTTGGAAAGTCCCTGGGGTCCTATGCTTTTCAACAGTGCATTCTGGAAAAACTCAGAAGAGACCAGCCCAGGACCCCTGCAGATCCCTGCCATCAAATCTCGGGTGGGCAGTGGTCTCCTTTACCCTTTGGGGAGACCCAGGTCAGACTGCCAGTGGCATGGGGTGACCTGGGTCCCTGGGAGGGAGCAACCTCAGGCCATGCCCCAGGGGAGATGGAGCTTAGGGTAGAAGAAAAACAGGTGCAAGGGGGAAAAAATGCATGTACAGCATTGCCATATGCCATAACTCTGAGTCCCAGAAGCCAACACCAAGCTTCCTCCAGACACCCCATCAGGCTTTGGCCATGACCTGGAAGCGCTGGGCATGTCAGCCAGGATGCCTCACGCTAGCAGAACCCCTACAGAGGGGACTTGGGGTGTCCCTCAGGAATGTTCTGGGACCAGACTGCCATTAAGGCCCCACATCCACAGCCTGTCTGAGCTCAACTTCATAGCACTAAGGCTGCTGCAAGAAAGCTGACACGGCAAAAAGCAGCAGCAACTTGACACTTCAGATGGGACCCCCACAGAAGCCCTCTAGACACCCATCCCGCCCCACACCCCCCAGGACTAAGAACCAGGGCCTGGCTCAGTGAGCTAAGCCAAGCAGGGAGTGGCTTCGCATTGAACTGGATGAGGTTGCGGGGAGGAGGGCAGGCCTCATCAGCAGGAAAAGTGTCTGGGCGCAGGCTGAGGCCAGGAGGCCTGTGAGGGGGTCAGGGCAAGGCCATGTTCCCTCCAGGGCCCTGCTGAGATGGCAAGAGTCCCGAATTCTCACCGCCCACGGGTGGAAGATTCCAAGAGTCTAAGGTTGCAGAGCCCCCCCATTGGAAGATTCCAGTGGAAAGATTTCAGGCTTTTAAGATTCCGTCCCTTGAGGATTTGACGCTGTTAGTTCTTGGAATTTCCAGACCCCTGGCTCATTGCTGGCCCCCAAACCTGAGAGCCCAGGCAGTTTTAATTTTCAAAAAGTAAAAATAAAAAGCACAAAGAGAGAGGGTGGCGAAGTAAGAGGAGGCAGCTGAAAAGACGGCCTAAGAACAAACCGCCTCCTTTGAGTGGGAGTTGAGATGGACTTGAGCAAGGTGACATGGAGCCTCTGCCCCAGGGACAGGGGCAAAACTGCCCATACCAGGCCCTCCCGGGCAGAGGGGAGGCCTCTGGGCCACAGCTGGGCAAGGCTTGCATGCCAGCCACAGTACCTGCTGGCTGATCAGCTCTGGCAGAGACCTCAGGAAGCACGTGGAGGCCCTGCTGACATAGTCTGTGCCAGGAGCTGCAAGTCAAGGTCTTGGAGATCCCTGCTGAAGACTGTCCCCAAGCAGACCCCCGGAGCCAGAGTATCCGCATGGGCACCTGTAGGGTCCTGCTGCAAGCCCCTTCCTTTCCTCTGACCCTCAGGTTGCAGCTCCCACAGCCACACGCGGACACCCTCCCCTCTTCCAGTCTTAGCTACTGCCTGCCAAGCTTGGAGGCCAGCCTGAGAAGGTGGCTGTGGACAACTCAGAGCTCAGTAAGCTTCATCCCCTTCCACAGACAGGGAATTGCTCCGCCAGGCAAGGGGGCACCAGGCCAAAGCCTCTGTGGCTGATCGCAGCTGCACCTGGCAGAGATAGTCACTCACCACCAACCCCTTGGGAAAACTCCAGAAAACAGCAATGGCCAACTGGCTGGGCCCAGCCCAATTCACAATTGTAGCTGCTACGTTCTGAGTGCCAACTGTGTGCCTGGTGCCACACTCATCCTTTTTATATGCAGCGTCTTCTTCATCCTCACCCCACTCTGCAAGATGGGTCCAGTTAGGACTCTCACTCCCTCAGAGATGTGGCATGGCGGCTGCCCCTTGTCACACAGCCAGAAAGTGGCCTCTCCCTAGCACCCACCCTCCTCACAATGCTATGCTGCTACCCCAATCCCCACTCAGCCCCTTGCCCTAGCAGATCTCTGCTCCTAAGGAGGCCCTCTTCTGTCACCCTCCTGGGGGCAGCATCACAGCCCCTCCCCTGAGCTTTGGTCGCAATTGCAGGTGGTGGGTAGGGGTTGGACACCTCCCCACTAAGTATCCACTCTATCCTGAGCTATGCAGGCCACAGTTCCCAACCAGGGGCTGGGGCTGTCTTGAGCGGAAGGGTTCACAGGACCCCATTTCCTCTGGCCATGAACCTGGATTTTCCTGATAATGTTGGGGATCAGGGAGGGACGCAGCTGGGGCTCAGACCAGCTTCTGCACGCTCTGACAGCTATGTCCAAGGGCAACTCTGACGCTGTTTACTCCAATGCCTTTGTAGAACCTTCCTTTTTCCAAAATAAATGTGAATTGTCAAAATGATCGCTTGAACTAAGTTCCTTCCTTGCCCTGTGGGGCTCCCCAGAGAACAAAGAGGAGCCCCCAGAAGGCCTGAGCAGGGGTCTGAGGTGTGACCAAGAGTTCTTCAGGGGTGGGGGTTGGGGCTGGGCTCTGGGGTAGTGTTGAACTTGAACACTATCCCTCCTATTCTGAGAACACATGCTGGGGGTCGGCCCTAGGATTTCTAGCCCAACTCTGCCACTGTTGCCTGTGTGTCCTCGGCATGGCCGCGTCACTGCTCCAGGCCTTGTAGTCGTGGCTGTAAAATCCTACGGTGAAGCACACGAGAGGCGTGGCTCTGATTACCCTGCTAGTGGGAAGCCGACAACAGCAGGGCCCCTGTCTGTCATACCCTCTGCCTTGCCCACAGCCTGGCAAGGCTAGACTCACAGTGGACAGCCAGTCCAGGTTCGTCCTGGGGATGTCAGCTGATGCTCTGCTAGGAAACACCGTCAAGAAAGGCTCCATGGTCAAATACACTGGACAAGTTCGGGACTAAGTCGAGTTCATCAGATTTTTCTTTTTCTTTTACTTCTATTTCTTTGAGAGGCAGAGAGACACAGAGAAAGAGAGAAAAGTTCTATTCACTGTACGTTCTCCAAGTGCTCCCAGCAATTGGGGCTGAGCCAGGCTGAAGTCAGGAGGCCAGAACTCAATCTGAATGTCCCAAGTGGGTGGTGGGGTTTTGAGTTATCACCTACTGCCTCCTGGGGTGCATGAGCAGGAAGCTGGAGTTGGAAACAGAACCATGACTCAAACCCAGGACCTCCAATGTGATACGGGTGTGTCCCAAATGGTATCTTAGCCATGCCAAGCACCCACCCAGATCAGATTTCTTATTTCAGGATACTGTAAATCCTTAAATACACTAAACATGCAAGATGAATCTCTTAAAAGATGCAATGATTTATGGGTTTGGGGGAGGGTACCTTTTGGAACCAGCATCCAGGGAACACACTTGGAGATGCACCAGGCATGTGCAAGATGCTCTGGTGGTTGACAGTGCCTGGAAAAGCTCAGCAGGGAAGAAGTCAACAAGCAGTGGGCTCCAAGGGTCTGTCCTGCAATTCACTATCTCATTTGTCATTCACCCCTGCACAAAGTACTTGCTGGTGCAGGTGTTTGACCTAGAGGTTAGGATGATGGCTAAGATGCCCAGGTCCCACATGAAAGTGCTTAGGTTCTAACCCAGTTCCGACTCCTGACTCCAGCTCCCGCTAAGGCAGACCCAGGGAAACAGTGGTGGTGGCTGAAGTGATGTTGGATCCTTGCCACCATGGGGAACACCTGGATCCAGTACCTGGTTCCTGGCTTTAGACTGACTAGGCCCAGCTGTTGCAGACATCTGGAGGAGTGAACCAGTGGATGAGAGCTCTCTATGCGTGTCTGCCTCTCGATCAACCAACCTTTCCTGTCATGCTTGTGTTCTCTCTCTCTCTCAAATAAACAAACGTACATATTCTAAAAAATATGTACTGGATTCGCGCTACACAAAAGGCCCCATAACAGACACAGATGGGAGAAACAGAAAGAATATGCACACACCCTGCCCGGGAATGCTTAAAAGGGCACCTTGGCCACCTACCTGTACAGGATGCGGGAGCCCATGGTGCTCAGCTGGCTCTGGGAATGCTGCCAGGATTAAACACCTGTCACCCCTCTGTGGATGGAAGACACCAGCAGGCCCTCGGGCGATGCATCCACTGAGTGCCTCAGGCATCCAGGGAGGCAGGGGGCCCCAACCCTCCTGAAGGGGTCCCCCTTGGGGTGCTGAGCAGAGTTCTTCAGCAGGCTAGGAGCATTCTCAGAAAAAGGGTGGAGAAAGTGTCCCAGGCAGAAGAGAAGCAGGTCCAAAAGGACGGTGTGCAACACAGCCCCGGGCTGGGTGTTATTCCCTGCTGGGGCCTTAGCTTCTCCAAGACATCCGTGGAAGGAATCCCCAGTGACATACCACTGGCGCTGAGAGTGGAGCCCTGGTGGATGGTGTTATGGTCTTCATAAAGCTTCCACCCTGCTCCTCTGCTCTATGGGATACCGGACATGGCCGTGCACAAGGAACAGGCTTTCTGTTGACACCAAAGCTGGCTCGATCTTGCGACTTCCCAGACTCCAGGTCTGTGTTTTTGATCAATGCTCCAGTGTCAGGTGTGCTGTTCAAAGAAAAATGAACCAAGTGCCCTGTGAGCGATGCTGATGCACATTCAGCTCCGCCCTCCCCCGAAATATGCACATCCCCTTGTGCCAGTTTGTACACGCCAGCTGGCATGGGAGCTGGATGGGCACGCTGAGAGGTTAACTAGATTTGCACACATATTCACACAGAGTCAAGTGTGCACACTTATGGCCTACCTTAGACTCCTGGGCTTCAGACCCTGCACCCCAGACAGCATCTGTCTGTCTCCTGAATGCTGACACCGTCCCAGTTCTGGGCACAAACAGCTCTGCCTGTATTCTCCCACCTTCTGTGAGATCCCAAGAGGCTCTGCTCCCCACTCAGGGACGCTGAACCACCTCTCTCTCTCTCTTTCTCTCTCTCTCTTTCTCTGAGCCCTCCTGGTTCCTGTTAACTTCCCTGCCCACCCTGCCAAAGCTGAGCCCAGTCTTCTCCCCTTCCTGGCTCTGTGTGGGCACCCACAGGCCCAGTCACTCCTCAGGGATTGGGCATCACTACTGCCACACAAAGAAAGGTCACCCAGAGAAGAACTATTTTCTCATCATCCTTCACTGGGTTTGATGCCATGGCCTTGGAGATCCCACTCCCATCCCCATGGACCTTTGCCCAAAGTCCATCAGCCAACAGTGTCTGCCCAGACCTGCTCTGATGACTCAACACATTGGGCCTAGACGCTGCCAGCTCCTCATTCATAGCTGGCACCTCCTCCCCAGTGGCCATGGCTGGCACAAAAATAAAACTCAAGACTCAAAACCATGCCTAGTAGGCTAAGCATATGACATCCCATATGAGTGCTGGTTCATGTACTGAGTACTCTTCTTCTGATCCTGCTCCCTGCTTATGGACTGCGGAAGCAGTGAAGGATGGCTTAAGTCCTTGGGTTCCTGCACCTGCACTGAAGGACCAGAAGAAGCTCCTGGCTGCGAGACTCATAACAGCTTAGCTCCGGCCACTGTGACCATTTTGGGAATAAGCCAGTGGATGGAGGATCTCTCTCTCTCTCTTTCACTCTCACTCTCACATCTGCTCTCCTGCTCTCTGTAACTCTGCCTTTCAAATAAAACAAGTCTTAGAAAAAAAAAACACTTAAGATTCTACAGCTGCTCAATGACTCCTCGGCTCTACTGACACACATACACCATCGCTCACCCACAGGCTCCACCTCCCCTACGCACACTCATTCGTGACTCCCCCCACACATTCACAGGCAAAGCTGTAAAATCCCACCCACTCACCCAGAGACAGTACACACAGGTGCCTGCGGCGTGCTCAGCCCCGCCAACCCTATGCGGTAGTTTGGCTCCCTTTTTGGAAGATATCTAAGCTGCTGCAGAGCCACTCGGAGGCTCACTGGGAAACACATACCCTCCTCCGGCACACCTTGCTCCCTGAGACCAGCCCACCCATCGCTTGCTTGAATTCCATGGCAAAGATAAAGCTGGAGAAAGAGAGCTGTCGCCATCCTTATCTTACAGATAAGGAAACCCAAGAAACTTCCCACTATTGTGGAGCTGTTGGGAAAAACAGGAATCAGGACTAGGACCCAGGGGCCAGCTCTAAAACTCCATTGTCTCAGCTCCTTACCTGTTTGGTCGCAGGGCTCTACTCAGAGCTGCAGCGGAGAACACATTCCTACACATACAGGGTGATTTCGAAAAGTTGGTGGAAAATATGTATCATGAGAACACTGCATGGATTTCAAAAACTACATACATCAAAATCAATTTATTGGGACAGTGCAATGACTCAACTGGCTAATTCTTTGCTTCCAAGCACCAACATCCCATATGAGCCCCAGTTTGTGCCCTGGCTGCTCCACTTCTCATCCAACTCCCTGCTTATGGCCTGGAAAGGCACTCGAGGGAGACCGGGAGGAAGCTCCTGGCTCCTGGCTGCTGGATCCTTGCTTTACATTCACTCAGGCCACTAGGTGAGTGAACCAGTGTATGAAAGATCTTTGTCTCTCCTCTCTGTTAATCTGCCTTTTCAATAAAAATAAATAAATTCTTTTTAAAAAAGATTTATTTTTTTTTTATTACAAAGTCAGACATACAGAGAGGAGGAGAAACAGAGAGGAAGATCTTCCGTCCGATGATTCACTCCCCAAGTGAGCCGCAACAGCCGGTGCGCGCCGATCCGAAGCCGGGAACCAGGAACCTCTTCTAGGTCTCCCACGCAGGTGCAGAGTCCCAAAGCTTTGGGCCATCCTCGACTGTTTTCCCAGGCCACAAGCAGGGAGCTGGATGGGAAGTGGAGCAGCCGGGATTAGAACCGGTGCACATATGGGATCCCGGGGCGTTCAAGGCGAGGACTTTAGCCGCTAGGCCACGGCGCCAGGCCCAATCTTTTTTTTTTTTTTAATCAACTTATCTTTGAGCTCATTATTCCATGGATGCTCTAAGGCACCTGCGTGTGTCTATACTTGTGATTTACCACTAGAGCAGGAAGCAGAACAGTTACAACCCTCATCTGATCCCCTTCCCTCTCCCCAGAAGCAACAGCTTTTGGGAATTACACTGCCATTGATGAACCTGCCTACTCTGGATGTTCATATGGAGGCACATGAGCAAGCCCACAGGGACCGGGCACTGGCACAATGGTTAAGTTGTTGTCCTCTTATCCAAGTGCCAGCTCCATGTTCCATCCTATACCCTAAGAGGCAGCAGATATGGCTCAGGTGCTCAGGTCCCTGCCACCCATGTGAGAGACTCAGATGGACTTCTGGGCCACTGCCCGGCGCAGTCCTGGCTTTTGGAAGCATTTGGGGAATGAATCAGCAGACGGAAGATTCTTTCCTTCTTTCCTTCCTTCTTTCCTTCCTTCCATCCATCTTTCTTCTCTCTTTCATACAAATTTACTTATTTTTAATCTCAGAAAGAAAATGGCACCAAGAGATAAGCTTATTTTGGAGCAAGAAAAAATTTGAAATCAAGCGTGGCACTGTGGCCTAGCACTTCAAGTCTCACCTTGAATGTGCCAGGATCCCATATGGGCGCCAGTTCTAATCCTGGCAGCCCCGCTTTTCCATCCAGCTCCCTGATTGTGGCCTGGGAAAGCAGTCGAGGACGGCCCAAAGCCTTGGGACCCTGCACCCGCATGGGAGACCTGGAGGAGGTTCCTAGTTCCCAGCTTCGGATCGGCGCAGCACCGGCCATTACAGACACTTGGGGAGTGAATCATTGAACGGAAGATCTTCCTCTCTGTCTCTCCTCCTCTCTGTATATCTGACTTTGCAATAAAAATAAAATAAATCTTTAAAAAATTTTGAAATCTACACATAGCTCTTTATAATGTGAATTTTCCATGAACTTTTTGAATACCCCTTACACATCATCCCTCAGTTTACAAAAACAGCATGATCAGGGGAGACCTCACTAAGAAGACAGCATCCGGGGCAAGAACGCTGAGGGGTGAGAGAGCCCGCGAGTGGCCAGCCAGCCTGTGGGAACAGCCAACCCCAAGGCCAGAGAATGCGTGCATCGTCCCCAACCAGTGTGGAGGAAGCCAGAGGAGTGCGGGGAGACTGGGAGAACTGGGGTCCTCCGGGGCCAGGGTAATCAGGTACTGTACAAGCAGCCTGGCCAGGTGGACCTCATGTCTGGCTGGGGGAAGTGGGGCACTAGAATATTACAGCAACCATCCTGGAGGGAAAGGTTAGGGGCCCGGGACAGGACTGGAAAAGCAGAGGTGGCGGGAAGCTATCTCATTCAGACATCCAGATTGCATTCAGAGAGGAAGTGGGGATCAACGAGGCTCCCCAGGGTTTACTGTGAGCGACTGGGAAGGTGGAAGTGCCCTGACCCTGGGCGAGGGGCGGGGGCAGGGGCAGAGAGCAGAAGAAGTGAGACCGGGAGGGTTGTTTTGAATATGCATCAGAGGTGCCTCTTCAACCTGCAGTAAGCTGTTGCAGCTAACTGTGGATTGGGCAGTCGCCAGGATGCAGATCCCCACATGGGTGACAGGTGCGCTCAGTGGCATCTAGTGGTAAGGCAGCCGGGGAGATGTCAGTCTGTGCAGGTCACAGGGTGAGAGACAATGAGAAGAAGTCCGTGTGCAGTGGAAGCAGGGAACAAGTCCTGAGCGCACGACCTAGCCTCTTGGCTGTCTCCCCTCAGCCAAGGTGTCATGGCCTGTCCCTTAGCCAAACGGATGCACTGAACCGAGGGGCCCAGATGGCTGTGGCAATGCGGTCAGAGCACTGCACTGACCTGTCATTTGTTTCTCCAATGGAGATCAGTGATGTCAGGAAGGGTTGGTTTAGGGAGATTCCACATTTGAAATCCTCCTCCCAGACATCCCAATAGAGGGAGGAAGGCAGAAGGAATGGGGGACCCGTGTTCATGTCCGTAAAGACACCAGTGTAAATGCAGGCTGTGCATTGAGTCCCCTACCGACACGCCCACCTGATCTGTCAGGTGTTGGAATTCCTGTCTCTTCACTTTTTCCAATAAACGATACTACAATGATCTTCTCGTGTGTTTGTTCATCAGCCACAGTCTCTGTCACCCATGGAACAATTCCTGGGGTTCAAATCAGGAGAGGGACTCAAGAAGAGGGAATCTGAGAGTGACAACAGCATTGGGTCTGGGACCACAGCTGGGCAGAATGCAGGGTGACAGGCAAAACCATTGTAGAGGCAGCAGGACCTGCACTAACTAGAGGGGAAGAAAGCGGCCCGTGTACGCGAAGATCCTGGACACAGTGACCTGGGCATGTCAGAGGTAGCAGGTGGAGACTGGAGTCAGAATTAACACGATTGAGGAGCTGCTGTTATCAGAGCCAGTGACCACGGAAGATGCGGTGGTCATGCTGGAAGCTTTCAAGGCGTGAAGGGGTATGGACCCCCAGTGGAGGAGACATCTTAGAGGATGCAACAGCAGGTAGCAAATCTGTCTGACGGAGGGGGGCACAGAACACCTGCATGAGAGGGTTGCAGTGCCCAAGCCCAGCCTGGCCCACGGTGTTGGCTCAAACGCTGCATGTTGGGATGGGAGGCAGGGGTCTGGACTACAGCTGGAGCCAGACCTCCCATTCATGGATCCACTCTGCCCCCTGCAGGTAGGGTCTGGTAGCAGCCCAAAGCTGAACCTCAGAGAGGAAGCAGTGGTCTCTGGGGTTTGGGTGAGCAACAAGGAAAGAACTCCGTGCCCTCTGCCCCCCTTAGCAGCTGTGACCCAGGCCAGTCGGGGGCGAGGGCTGGAGAGAGAGTGGTGTGGGCAGGGAGAACAGAAGGCTGAACTGAAACCAACCCTGATCAGATGCCCCAGGTCTCAATTTCAAGCCGCTCCTGCCTTTTTTTTTTTTTTTTTTTTTTTACTGGAAAGGCAGATTGACAGAGAGAAGGTGAAACAGTGAGAGAGTTCTTCCATCCGCTGGTTCACTCCCCCAAATGGCCGTAAGGGCCAGAGCTGAGCCGATCCAAAGCCAGGAGCCTGGAGCTTCTTCCAGGTCTCCCACACAGGTACAGGATCCCAAGGCTTTGGGCCGTCCTCTATTGCTTTCCCAGCCACAGGCAGAGAGCTGGATGGGAAGTGGAGCAGCTCGGACACAAACGGGGACACAGACTCGTCCCCTTATCTAGCTGGGAAGGGGCGGCAGCCTCACCTCTCCAGCTCTACCGCCAAATGCCACAGCTTGGGCCTGTCCTATATGGAATCTTTCATTCTTTTAAAAAATTATTTATTTATTTATTTATTTGGAAGTCAGGCTACAGAGAGAGAAATGTTCCATCTGCTGTTTCATTCTCCAAAAGGCCATGAGGGCCAGAGCTGGACCTGTCTGAAGCTTCTTCCGGGTCTTCCAGGTGGGTACAGGGGCCCAAAGATTTAGCTCATGCTCCACAGCTTCACCAGGCTCATTGACAGGGAGCTAGATCCGAAGTGGAGCAGCCAGCAGTAGAACCAGTGCCCAAATGGAATGCCAGCATTGCAGGGCGCAGTTTGACCCAGTACACTACAATGCCAGCCTTGAATTTTATTTCTTAGGACTTACTTTATTTAAAAGACTCACTTAAAGTTTAGACTTTGACAGAAAGAGCATTTTCCTTTAAGCAGCTTGTTTTCCACTCAGCAAAATTCCCAGAAGAAAAAAGTATGAGGACATTTCAAAAAGTGCACACACACAAAAATATGAAAATAAAAGATAAGTTTGGGCAGGCACCAAGGCTCAACAGGCTAATCTTCTGCCTACAATGCTGGGATCCCATATGGGTGCCAGTTTGAGTTCCAGCTGCTCCACTTCCAATCCAGTTCCCTGGTTATGGCTCAGGAACGCAGCAGAGAATGGCCCAAATACTAGGAACCCTGCACGGGAGGTCTGGAAGAAGCTCCTGACTTCTGGCCTTAGGTCAGCTCAGATATGACCGTTCCAGCCGTTTGAGGAGTGAACCAGCCGGTAGAGGATCTTTCTCTGTCTCACCTTCTCTCTGTAGATATGATCTGCTTTTCCAATAAAAATAAATCTTTTAAAAAATGATAGATTTAGGAGTGATCATTTGGCTTAACAGTTAAGATGCCTATATCTCACACTGGAGTGAGTGCCTGGGTCCAATTCTGGCTATTGCAGGCATGTACAGGATGGACTAGCAGATGGCAAATTCTCTCTCTCTCTCTCTATCTCTCTCTCTCTCTGCTTATCAAATAAATAAGTGCTCACTAGTGTCAGTAAGTAGCAGTAAAATGAAAAAGTCTCAACAGGGTAAGCGCTGACACAGTGGGTGAGACACTGTTTGAAATGCCTCTATGTCACACATACAGGACTGCCTGGGTTCTGGGTCCAGCTGCCCAGTGGTGTGCACGCTCAGAGGCAGCAGGTGCCAGCATACTGCCATCAGCATGGGAGACCCAGATGGGATTCCTGGCCCCTGACTTCCACCTGCCCAGCCCCAGCTTTTGTTGACATTTGGGGAATGAACCAGTAGATGAAAGATCTCTCTTTCTCTCTGATGCTCTACCTTTTGCATAAATAAAAAAGAAATAGCTAAGTATTTTTAAAACACACTGCTATATCACTACAAACCTATCAGAATCATTAGAATTTTAAAAAAAAAAGAGTGTCAATATCCAATGCTGGGGAAATTTTAAAAGATGTGAGGAAATAAAATCACTCATACATTGCTGGCTGGAACGTAAAATGGTACAGGCATTCCGGAATGTGTTGGCAGTTTCCTTATACACTAAACATGCAACTGCTACTCAACCCATCACTTTCACTGCTGGGCATCTATCCCAGAGCAGTAAAAACTTATGTTCACACAAACGCCTGTAAACAAAGGCTTGTAGCAGCTTGATGCGTGATAGCTCGACTTTGGAAGGCACCCAGACGTCCTTCAACAAGTGAATGGTTAAACAAATCAGGCTTCATCCCTCCCTGGCACCACTATACTGCAAAGCAAAGAACCCAACCATTAATATTCGCAACAAACACTCAGCTGCCACGTGACCTCACTGATACAACCTGGAAGCATTACAGGAAAGGAGACCAGGTCTGCAGCTGCCAGCAGGAAGGCGTGTGCTTGGTTAGCAGAGTGGACGTGGCTGGAAAGGGGGAAGGATGGCTTCTCGTGCTGATGGACAGATCCTGGGTCTGAACGGGTTAGTGTCAGTATCTCGGGGCCAGTGCTGCAGCATAGCGCATAAAGCCACGCCTGTGGCAGGGGCATCTCATATGGATGTCAATTCAAGTACTGGCTGCTCCAATTCTAACCCAGCTTTCTCGTAGCATGCCTACATGTCTGGGAAAGCAGCGGAAGATGAGCCCAAGTGGTAGAATACCTGGAAGAAGCTCCTGGCCTGTAACTCCTGGCTCCTGGCTCCTGGCTCCTGGCTCCTGGCTTCAGACCAGCCTAGCTCTAGCCACTGCATCCATCTGGGGAGTGAACCAGAAGATAGAAGATCTCTCTGTCTCTCTGTCTCTCTATGTCTCTGTTTCTGTTTGTAACTCTACCTTTCCTTTTTTAAAAAGATTTATTTATTTTTATTGGAAAGGTGGATATACAGAGAGGAGGAGAGACAGAGAGGAAGATCTTCCATCTGATGGTTCACGCCCCAAGGGTCGCAAAGGCTGGAGCTGAGCCAATTTGAAGCCAGGAGCCAGGAGCTCTTGCAGGTCTCAAGGTGCAGGGTCCCAAGGCTTTAAGCCATCCTCAACTGCTTTCCCTGTCATTCCCTCTGCGTGTGTGTCTCCCCCTTTCTTTCTGTAACTCTTTCAATTTCAATAAATATAATATTTAAACGCATGCACAATGACTTATGCCTTCACAATCCTTGGCCTGGGTAAAGATAAAGGGACGGACAACCCCATGTGTTTGCAAAAACGTGCACAGGGAAAGTATAGTATCAGGGTAGTTCAAGAAGTTCATAGAAGAACTGAGTGAAGAAGCAGATTGGCTTTGGTGCAAAAAGGGGGGGGGAGTGAAATCCATGCATAATTTTTCAGAGGGTGCTTTTCTCATGAGATTTCTGAAGAGTCCTCACGAACCGCACTCCAGAGAACCGCATGGCCATCACGCGCAGACACCGCAGACACCGCCGTAGCCAGAGTTCGCCGAGCAGACGGGCCGAGCGCTGCTTCCTAACAGTGCGGCCTTGAGAAGTGCCGAAGGCCCGTCAACAAGTGGATGGATAAACACAAGTGGCACAGCCACACAATGGCATGAAAGAGAACAAACTGTTGACACAAAGCCGCGGAGGAACCTCAAAAACAGCACGCTGAGCCAAAGAAGACGGGCACAAAAGGCTACATTGCACGCTTCCATTTTTATGACATTCTAGAAGGCGAAACTAATCTACCCTGACAGCGCATCAGTGGTTGCCCCGGGGCGGGGGCGGGAGGGAACTGTCTGTGGAGGAATGGCAGTGGGCAGAGAGCTCTAGTCTCCGTTGCTGGAGGCCTGGGGAGGAGGGCAGGCTCTGTTGGAATCACTCAGCTACGCCCTGAGAACTGTAACTCAGTAAGGTTCATTTTTTTCATGGACAAATTCCAAGCCTGTAGTTTGTCTTAGATTCAGCACACACCAAGGGACACGACTCTCCATGCTGAAATATTGACTGAAGTTACTAAACGTTTCTCAGTTTCTGCACGTAATTCTTCCCCTAACCCCCGTGGATGCAGAACCGACTACAACCCAGCTGGAATCCCGGGTTCTCCAATCGGCATCCCTGCGGCCTTCCCTTTCCAAACGCCAGGCTGGGCGGTTTGGGCGGCAAGTAGCAGGGAGGCAAGCTGAGCCAGGCCCCTTCGGTCACTGGGCCTTGAAGACGGGCTTCTGCTGCAGCCGCAGCACCCGGTACGTGTTGAGGCCTGGCACATCGAAGCCGGGAGACAACCCGTGCCCGTCCAGAGGATAGAAGTTGACCAGCTGCCCATGCTGGGCCTCCAGGGAGAGCCACGCGTCGCCAAGCGGCAGCGCGCACGGAAACTCGCGGGCCACATGCAGCTGGAAGACTCGGCCGCGCACGTGGCGTAGTGTCAGCGTGCGGAACTCGGGTGGCACCAGCACCTCCACGCGGGGCCCGAACTGGCGCAGGCGCAGCTCTCCCATGGATCCCGCGCGCACCTCGTAGAAGGTTAAGTTGGCAAAGGTGAAGTAGCCGGCGAAAGGGCGCGCGCTGGGCGGCGGGGCAGGGCTGTGCTCAGCCTCCCGCAGCGCCGACTCCATGGCTGGCAAGAGCACGTCGTAGGCCTGGGTCACCAGGTCGGGTCCCGGCGGCCGCGGTCCTGCCAGCAACAGCACGAAGCCCAGGTGCAGCAGGGGCACGAGCGAGAAGGTGGCAGCGTAGCCGTCCAGATCGCCGTCTTTACGCACCACACGGTAGCCTCGCTGCATGTGGAACTCCCAGGGCGTGCCCGTCTCATTGGCGAAGTAGGGGCTCGGGCACGCCAGCAGCGGCGCCAGCAGCGTCTTGGCCACATCGGGTTGCAGGAGCCGCGTGGGCCCGCCGCCCAGGAGCGCTATGGCCAGTTTGGCCAGGTCGGCTGCGGTGGAGTACATCTGGCCCGACGGGCGGTACCAGCCCAGGTCATAGAGCTGTGCCGGCCGACCACTGCCGTAAAAGCCAGCGGCCAGGCGGGCACGGACACGGGGTGTGAAGTCGAAGCCCGTGTCCACCAGCCCCAACGGCTCCAGTATGTTCTCCGAGAGCCAGCGCTGGTAGTCCCCCTGGGGGGTGTGAGCTGCCAGGACGTGCGCCAAGAGCGAGAAGGCCAGCGTGCTGTAATGGCACCTGGAAGGACAGCAGTAGGAACCGGGCTGAACCTCAGCAGACTGCAGATAAACCCCTTCCCTCCTGCTCAGGAGTCTAAAATGCCCCCTCCGCTGCCCCCTCCCCAGGAAGCTTCACTGGGCGGTGAGGAGCTGGGTGGGAAGGAGCCTTTCTGCATGTCAGATGGTCAGAGTCAGAGGAAACTTCGGAGATGGGTGAGAATAAACCCGTAATCCATCTGCAGTCAGCTAAGGCCCCGAGGGCAACAGGGCAACCCGCAGGGCCACACAGCCCTGCGGGAACACAGCTGCCTTTAGCAGTGTACCTGGGACAGCAGAAAGCCAATCTCTCTCCCTGCCCTCTCTCATTTTATGTGAAAGCAAAGAGATGGAGATTTTTTTTTCCATCTGCAGGTTCACCCCCCAAATGTTCCCAACAGCCAGGGCTGGGCCAGGCCTAAGTCAACAGCGTGGAAGTGACTCCAGGTCTCACCCCCGAGTGACAGAGCCAAGCACTCGACTCCCAGTGTGAACGTGAACAGGAAGCTGGAGCTGGAACTGGGACCCAAAACCAGACACTTTGAGAGCAGGTGACAGCTTCGTCAACACACCAAACTCCCACCCTGGTAACAGCCCACTTACTGGCCCTTTAGCTTTCGTGTGATGTGCTTGGAGCAAATGAGAAATTTTCCTCTAATACTATTTAATTTTGTTTAAATGATAATAATGTTGTAGCACAAAGATAGTAAGCACGGGACAGGACCTCATCTCCTTCTGTTCCTGACCACGGAAGATCCAGAAGGGGGCCTCTCTCTTGATTCCCAGGGCTTAGGCAGTTTCAAGATTCCCAAACGACTGCCCCAGATGAGAGTTCCCGGATGCCACCGGGCATTCCTCATGGCTAAACCATCTTGGTCTTTGCAGACAAGAGAAGTGCGGTTCACAGGGGTCAAGTGCTCATCCAAGGTCACAGAGTAAGTTCAAAGCAGAGCTGAGAGGAAGGCTCCAGGCTGCAGAGGTCCCAGCATCCACTACCTCTACAGCACCTGGATCCTCTTCCTAAAGGGAAGAAGGGGCTGCACTTCAGCATTTAGGGGCATGGAAGGGGTTTCTGAGGCAGGGGAACTAAGTACCTTAGGGAATTGGCTATCTTCCATCCTGCCCTATAGCCCCTCTGCTCCCAGACGTGGCTTCTCCACCTAGTGACCCTGCTATATCTCCACTCTTTTCTCGTCAGCTCCCATCTCAGGCCTTGCTTGTTCTAGCTGTGGACTGAGGGGTGCAGTCAACCATCCCTGAGTCTCTCTCTGCTCCAACGCGCTAGCATGAGGCTCCTTCTCACAAGGGTATGTCTCCCAGGGAGGCCACTGGACGCACTCCTCACCTGGTTCCGGGGTCCACCACCAGCACGTCGTCCTTGAGCATGTTCAGAGCCTCCTGAGTGCTACCCTGCCACAGCAGCGAGGTGGCGCGCAGCCTCCTGGGCAGTCCTGAGAAGGAGCAGTGGTTAGATCTACCATGCTTCCTGCTTCACTGGATAAATCATTTAATCTCTCTGGACCCCAGGCCCCCATGTGTAACATGGGGAAAATAATCCCTTTAGCGGTGTGGCTGTGGGGGAGTGAGACGGGAGAGATTTGGGGGAGTGCGGTCACCCTATAGGGTGCTCTGGGCAACTGGATGTATGTGGTCTTCCCTCTGTGTGGGAGGGGGGCTCTGCAGGGGTTGCAGGCAAAGCAACATAATCCAACGTACACATTATCAAGGTCAGTTGGCTCATGGGACAACAACCTGTTGGGGCCAGGGGCAGAGGCAGGAAAGAATGCTTGGAGACTTGTGAAAATCTTGGCCCAAATAATAGTGGCTGAGACCAGGGTATCAGAGCAGAAGTGGGAAGAGTGATTGGATTCAGTATCCATCCTAAAGGTGGCACCAACAGAGTTAGCTGGGAGGGATACTCTGGGAGGGAGAGGTCTCAGGAATGCCCACAGGGCCTGGCCTGGGCAGTTGGAGAAGAGAGCTCCACCTGTCAGTTCTGACTCCAGCACCTCCCCCCATGTCCCCAAATGTATCCCCTCTCGGAGCCTTTACTCGCCCCCAAGTAGGGTGGGCTGAAGCATTTGCAGCAATTGGTCTGTGAGGTGCTAAAAAAAAAAACTTGGAGAATGAACTGAGATTTCTGGGAAGGGAGGCAGCTCAAAGTTTAGGGTGAAAGCAAATGAGAGTTCAGATGGCCTCCTGAACTGTGGCCTCCTGGCTGTGGGCCCTCTGGTCCTCACAGCCAGCTTGTGTGCCACGGATACCGGTGACGACTCCACAGTGCACCCCTAGAGGGAGCCCTAGAGTCAGGCAAGGTGGATTTACCCAGAAGCTCACAAGGGCTTCAAGGCCCTGGTAGTCCCTTCCAGAATTTGAACTTAAAGTATGCCATTCTTTCTTTTAATTAATTTTAGTCCAATTCTTTCTCTGATTCTTAAAATTTATTTTATTTCTTTGAAAGGCAGAGTGATAAAAGCTGAGAGAGATTGTCCATCCTCTGAATTACTTCCTAAACAGCCACAATAGCCAGGAACCAAGAACTTTGTACTTGTAGGAATCCAGAGGTGTCAGGGTCCAGGCGCTTTGACCATCTTCTGTTGCATTCTCAGGCACATTAGCAGGAAGCTGGATCAGAAATGGAGTATTCCAGATATGAACTGATACCTCCATCAAATATTTAAGACCCTAGGCTTGGCGACATAGCCTAGTGGCTAAAGTCCTCACCTTGCACACACCAGAATCCCATATGGGCACCAGCTCATATCCTGGTAGTCCCACTTCCCATCCAGCTCCCTGCTTGTGCCCTGGGAAAGCAGTCAAGGACGGCCCAAAACCTTAGGATCCTGCACCCGCGTGGGAGACCTAGAAGAAGCTCCAGGCTCCTGGCTTTGGATCGGCTCAGCTCTGGCCGTTGCGGTCACTTGGGGAGTGAATTATCAGATGGGAGATCTTCCTCTCTGTCTCTCCTCCTCTCTATATATCTGACTTTCCAATAAAAATAAATAAATCCTTAAAAAATATATATTAAGACCCCTTAGCTGGAGGCAATTATTGAGGTTGCCTGGTACTTAGGCAAGTATTACACAGCTGGGAGAAAAGCAGCCCACAGCTGGCTGGCATTCTGGGTCTGGTTCATGCCAGCTCTGGTATACCAATGTGTGAATATAACTGCCTATTATTAATGTTAGATCTCTAAGCTGGAGGAAGAGGAGGGGGTTGGAGAGTAGATTGTCACCACCCACTTGCCAGGGTCCTTGGGCCAAGGTCAGGACTACTCAGGGCTTTTGATATGGACAGTCACTATGGGCCTCCCCAGGCCAGACTGTGGAATCCTCAGGCATGCACAGGAGCAGGGTCTGGGGGCAGGACAGGCAGTATGGCCTAGGGAGTTAGTGCTGGGTCAGGCCATTGCGCCCACTGTTGGGAGAGGCCCACTAATGGCTTTTGGAATTGGCAAGCAGCATGTCCTTTCATCTCATGATGACCACAGGATACTCAGGATCACTGACCTCAACACACACACTGCATGATTAGACCCCTTGTGTGAAGGACTCCTATACGAAGAAGCCAACATCAGAGTAATGATGAAGATGCAAGGGGTCATGGTGACAGGAACTGAGTGGAAGCTGTACACCAGAAGGGATCCATTAGATGAGAGAGAGTTTTAAATCTGGGATAGGCAAGTCCTACCCCCTAATCCACAGAAAGTGGGATGAATCTGCACCCTTCTTTTAAGAGTTGGGAATCTCTAAGTGGGCAGTGAAATGGGACAGGTAGGCAGCCAGTATGGAGTCATGAGCTGGAAAGCACATTCCCTCTGTTCTTTGTAAATCCCACCCTCCAATCATCAATGACCCTTTCCGCAGGGCATACTTCCCCTCGCCAAGGACCTGGGTGGTATCATGAAAACATTCCCCTTCCCGAAATCATATGAAGACTGGCCTCTCTCTCTCTCTCTCTCTCTCTCCTTCTCTCCCTCTCCCTCTCTCTCTCTCTCTCCAAAGACAGATTGGAAAGCAGAAACATTTTCCCCTCTCCTGCCCTTTCCCTCCCAATCCTCTCCACCCTTGAACATGCCCACATGATGTACCTGTGATCTCCTCACCTCTTAAATAAATCTTCTCCAAAGTTTATCCATACATTTGTTTGAAAGGCACAGTTAGAGGGAGACAGACAGAAAGATCTTCCATCCACTGGTTCACTCCCCAGATGGCAACAACAGTCAAGACTGGGTCAGGCCCCAGCCTGGAGCCTAAATATTTAGGCCACCTTCCACAGGTTTTCCCATCCTCTAGCAGGGAGCTGGATGAGAAGTAGAGCAGCTACAACAGAAACCAGTGCCCATACGGGATGTTGAGGTCACAAGCAGCGGCTTTACCCACTGCTCCAAAACCCTGGTCCCGATATTGCATTCTTAAAAGAGACTTCTAGGGGATGGTGTTGTGGCATGATGCATTGAGTCGCTGCCAGCATCCCATACAGGTGCCAGCTCAGGTCCTGGCTGCTCTGCCTCCCATCCAGCTGGCTACTAACGTGACTTGGAAAGCAGCAAAGGGCCACCCAAGTGCTTGAGCCCCTGTCACCCATGTAGGAGACCCGGGTGAAACTCCTGGCTTTGGATGGCCCAGCCCCTGGCTATTAGGGCCATTTGGGGAGTGAACCAGCAGATGAAAGATGGATCTCTCTCTCTCTCTTTCTCTCTCTGCCTTTCAAATGAGCAAACAAATAAACCATTAAAAAATAAAATAAGCAATTCATTTAATGGTTCAAATGCAAAGGACATGAAAGGTGTGAAAGCTGCCCTCTTGCCCTCCCCAGCCCCCATGTCCTCCCCACCCAATGCTTCCATCTCTAATTCTCCTCCAAAGTTGGTGCAAATAAACTAACATGCATGTTTATATGTGATGTGCATTATATACTATGTATCCCAAACACATTCAACATATACATTACATCCATCCTTTAAAAAAAAGTTTTAACTTTTTTATTGGAATGTCAGATATACAGAGAGGAGAGACAGAGAGAAAGATTTTTCTGTCTGCTGGTTCACACCCCAAGTGGCCCTAATGGCCAGAGATGAGCTAATCTGAAGCCAGGAGCCAGGAGCTTCTTCTGGGTCTCCCATATGAGTGCAGGGTCCCAAGTCCTTGGGTCATCCTCACTGCTTTCCCAGGCTACAAGCAGGGAGCTAGATGGGAAGTGAAGCATCCAGGACATAAAACAGCACCCATATGGGATCCCGGTGGATGCAAGGTGAGGTCTTTAGCCACTAGGCTACTGCACCAGGCCCACTTCTATTCTTTCTATGACAGCGTGCAATACATGCTTTTATCGCTCCTTGCCTACTTAACATTCTATCATATTCCATTATAGCACAGAAAGAGTGTCATTACTCATTTTGTTGGGGATGTAATGGTGTGTGCTTGTGTAGCCTCAGGTAGCTGTTTCTTCTGCCATCCCCCTGCTGCATGAGATGCCCCGTCTGCTACATCTCAGAGAGGTGTACTACGTTACTGTGTGTGCACCTCATGCCACCGCTGCATGACTTTGTCTTTAAGAGAATCAATGCACTGCAGCTCCCACTGGCTGATGTGAGGGCCGAGTATGTGCCGGGCAGAACCAGGCTGGACTGCAACACCCGTTGGTTCGTGTAGAAGACAGGGCTGGAAACAGAACCGCCCAGCAATTGCAACCACCAGCTGATTGGGGCGATGGACTGTGCCGGGCCCTGTACTTGCTAGTGCATACAAGAATCTGGTCTGGGATCACCTCAGACAAAGTTTCTTTGGGGATCTCCCCAATCGAACTGCCGGACTCAGATCCCTAACCATGAAAAGACAGAGGACAGAAGAAATCAATCAACTACCCCAGCCATACATTGGCAGTGAAAAACTGGGCAAACGGAGACTCTCAGATGGACTATGTCAATCAGAGGATTCCTCAGTGACCTCATTGTGCTTGGAGTGGCAAGACTGGAAGCGATTCATAACTGCTGAACGATCAAAACCACTTGAGTAAGACCCTCGGAGCATGCCCCACATCGGGGACCTGGGGTGGGTAGGTGGGAGACTGGGTGAGGCTTCTCCCTTAATATCCCCCTTTACCCCCGATACATGAAGGAAACAATGTGGAAATAATAGTCTTACCCACTTCCTGTAGCCCTTGAACCTTTGTGCCCTAATTAACTATGTAAAGATTGTCAAAAATAAAATTTAAACAAATGGAAAAAAAGAGAGAATCAATTCAGAAATTTCATGGAAAATGAAATTGAAATATAGGGTTTTTTTAATGCAAAAAAATCTAGAAATCAAGGGTGGACACCCAGCTTAGCAGTGAAGATGCCCCATGCTGCCCGATGGAGTGTCTGGTTTGATACCTGGTTTTGCCTCCTCCCCACCCAACACAGACCCTGGGAGGCAGGTGTGCAGACCAGGCTGCTGGGTTCCTGCCACCCATGTGGGAGCCAGTTGGGTTGAGTTCCCAACTTCAGCCCAAGAGCATTTTTGGGAGTGAACCAGCGGATAGGAATATATTCTTTCTCTCTCCTCTCTGCCTCTCAAAACAAACAAACAACAAACTGGTTATGCTGATGGGTTGAAGATCTGCTTAGTTCAAGAATAAATAAGTCAACGAGTCAATCTTTACAGACCATTCTCCAACAAAGACCTAATTCCCTTAATGTATAAACATCAGCTCCAAACAACACAAAGATCAACAACTCAACAGAAAAATGGACACCGGATAGGGGAGAAAAGTTCATAGAAAAGGAAATAAAAAGGACTCTTTAAAAACTTAGGAATACCAAAAGATATTCAGCTTCACTCATGAGCTCAAGGTACATCTCATTGATCCAACTGGCCAAGGTCAGAATGGCACACTTGCTAAATCAACAAGGTCACAGTGAAACAGGCTCCCTGGTACTGCAGTGGTGGGAGCCTACATGGATGTAAGCTGTGTGTGTCAGGCCCTGTCAGAGGGAGGGTGGCTGCATCAGAAAGCAGAGAAAGAAGCGGGTCCAGCCTGGCTGGATTGGGACAATCTGGATAAACTCTGAAACTCACCTGACAGCTGACTGGCCATCCTCCGGAGGGTGACAGGTGAAGGCCTTGGGGCTGGGCCCACCTCGTCCAGCCCACCCACCAGGCCATACTGCTTGGCTGCTGATGCCATGTCCCATGGGTTGTTAATGGTAAAGGTGCTGGCATAGCGTTCCAGGGGATCATCCAGGGAGGCCACGGTGCCCTGCTCCCACAGGCGGTACAGCATGAGGACTGGGAAGATCTTGGAGATGCTGGATATCCTGAGACACAAAGTCCAAGGGACACGCTGCTGGACCCACAGCCCACTTCCCACCCTGAGCCCTCAACTACTAGCTTTCTAATGTTCTTGAAAAATACTGACTCCAGGGCCCGGCGGCATGGCCTAGCGGCTAAAGTCCTCACCTTGAACGCCCCGGGATCCCATATGGGCGCCGGTTCTAATCCCGGCACCTCCACTTCCCATCCAGCTCCCTGCTTGTGGCCTGGGAAAGCAGTCCAGGACGGCCCAAAGCCTTGGGACCCTGCACCCACGTGGGAGACCTGGAAGAGGTTCCTAGCTCCCGGCTTCGTATTGGCGCGCACCGGCCCGTTGCGGCTCACTTGGGGAGTGAAACATCGGACGGAAGATCTTCCTCTCTGTCTCTCCTCCTCTCTGTATATCTGACTTTGTGATAAAAAAAAATAAATAAATAAAATCTTTAAAAAAAAAAAAGAAAGAAAGAAAAATACTGACTCCAGCCTTAATCACAGGCCTTCTGGAACTGCCTCTGGAATGCTAGAGAAGATTCCAGAAGAAGTAAAGTTGGGCAAGAGTGGAACAGATACCTCTTCTCACTGGCTGTGTGGTCTTGGGCAAGTTACTGGACCTTTCTGAGATTCAGTCTCAGTATGTACTCCACAGACTGTAAAAAGGGCTGAACAGGACGGTGCAGGTGAAGTCCCTGTCATTGTAAGGGACAGGCGGTGAGTGCTTGCTAAGTGACAGCAAGTGTAATTGTCAGCTTCATAGCTGGCCCAGAGCAGGTGCAGGTGAGTGCTAAGCCCCTCCCTTTGGGCCCTAAGAACAAATGTGCTCACTTTGCATTGTGAATACTGTGGAGGCGAGACTCCAGGTATGCAGCCAAATGTCCCCAAGCTGCCTCTGACTGGGCCACCACTTCCAACAGACAGGGCTCTGGGCCAAGGGCCCCGAAACTCTCTGTAGTTCTTTGTGGCACATGAGAGACACGAAATAAGGGAAAGGAAAAGGAAATCTTTTCTAGCCTGGAAAGTCTAGTCTGTTTGTGATATGCAGCACTCACTGGCCCTCTTGATGTTCTCATCTGTAAAGCGGGTACTGGCAGGTCCATACACCCCCTCCCCAACCATAACTCTCTTGGGTCTCCCTGTCCCTGAGAGTGTTTGCTCCCGCCCACCCCTCACCCAGGCTGACCGGTACATGGTGTACTCGTTGGGGGTCCCAGAAGTGGGATCTGAGCCATTCTTCTTCCCAAAGTTCCCAGTCCAGAGTACGGTGTCATTGTGGATGACCACGGCAGACATGGCCGCCAGGCCTGGGGCAACCATTGCCTGGCGCAGGATCCCGTCCACCTGGGGGGAGAAGGACAGGAGGCCAGAGCGCAGGTGCAGGGACAGGCTCCCCCCGCCCATGCTCCTCCGTCCACACAACCCCCAGGAGCCTCCAGTGCTCAGGATCTCAAGCCACGCCCACGCTTCTGCCCAACAGCTCCCCTGCATCGAGTTATGGGGCTTCCACCCACCATGTTTGCTCAGAGAAAGATTGCCTTGGCCACTTCAAAGAAGCGGGAGTGGGCATTTGGCATGATAATTAAGATGTGCCTATGTGGGCCCAGTGCAATAGCCTAGTGGCTAAAATCATTGTCTTGAACACACTCAGAAAGCAGTCGAGGATAGCCCAAAGCCTTGGGAACCTGCACCTGTGTGGGAGACCCAGAAGAGGCCCCAAGATCCTGGCTTCAGACAGGTTCAACTCCAGCCATTGCAGCTGCTTGGGGAGTGAATCATCAGATGGAAGATTTTCCTCTCTGTCCTCCTCTCCGTATATCTGCCTTTATAATAAAAATAAATAAATCTTAAAAAAGAGAGAGAGAGAGATGTGCCTATGTGTCCCAGCTGCTCCACTTCCTCTTCAGCTTCCTGCTTGTGACCTGGGAAAGCAGTGGAAGATGGCCCAAGTCCTTGAGATCTTGGACCCATGTGGGAGACCTGGAAGAACCTCCTGGCTCCTGGCTTCAGATCGGCTGAGCTCCAGCCACTGCAGTCATTTGGGGAGTGAACCAGCAGATGGAAGATTTTTCTCTCTGTCTTTCCTTCTTTCTATATATCTGCCTTTCCAATAAACAAATACATACTTTTTAAAAAGATGCACTTTATGAAGTGGGGGTGGCGCTGTAGAGTAGTGAGCTCAGCCTGTGCCTACAAGATGGAATCTCTGTGTGTCCCGTTTTCAAAGAAATAAACAAATAAAAAACGTAATTGCCCTGTGGGATACCCACATCTCATATCAGAGTGTCTAAATTCAAATCTCAGTTTTATTCTCAATTCCACCTTCCTGCCAGCATACACTGTGTGGTGGCTCACGTAGTCGGGTCCCCACCACCTGTTTGAATTCCCAGTTCTTGGTTTCTACCTGGCCCCACCGTGACTTTTGCAAGCATTTTTTTAAAAAAAAAGATTTATTTTATTTTTATTACAAAGTCAGATATACTGAGAGGAGGAGAGACAGTGGAGCTGCCGGGATTAGAACCAGCGGCCATATGGGATCAAGGCAAGGACCTTAGCCACTAGGCCACACTGCCAAGCCCTTGCAAGCATTTTTAAAAAGTGACCCAACAGATAGGAACTCTCTTTCTCCCCTCACTTATCTCTAAATAAATAAATAAACTTCTAGGTGTTTTTGAGATTTATATATATATATGAGATATATATATGTTTTTAAGAGTTTATATATATATACATATATATATGAAAAAGATCTTCTATCCACTGGTTCACTCCTCAAGTGGCTGCAACATTTGGAGCTGAGCCAATCCAAAGCCAGGGGCCAGGAGATTTTTCTGGATCTGGGCCACCCTCAACTGCCTTCCCAGGCTACAAGCAGGGAGCTGGAAAGGAAGTGGATCATTCGGGACACGAACCGGTGTCGATATAGTATCTCAGCACATGCAAGATAAGGACTTTAGCCACTAGGCTATGGAACTGGGCCCATAAACGTTTAGTTCTTCAAGAGGTTTACATGTCTGAAAGGCAGAACGACAGAGAGTAGGAGAACGGACTGCTGGAGAGACAGAAAGACATCTTCCATCTGCTGGCTCACTCCCTAAATGGTCGCATCAAGCAGTCTGGGCCAGGCCAAAGCCAGGAGCCTGCATACAGGTACATCCGGGTCTCCTGTGTGGCAGGGCCCCAAGCACCCGTACTACCACATGCTGCTTTCCCAGCACACTAACATGAAGTTTAATTAGAAGCGCAGTAGCTGGAACTTGAACAATTTTCTTTAAACAGGAGAACAGAATTAGAACTGATTCTGCTGGATCCCTAAGAATGTTCAAGAAAAACCTCCTAGTAGACTTACTGTAACCATGGATGGTGGGCTTCACTATTTGTAGAGGGCCCCAGACCCTCTCTGGACATTTACTGACAATGGTTCGTGATTTTCAATGCTGAGGTATAATGAGAATGATAACATTATGTGCCAGAAGTGTAGACAATGATTGTCATGCATTGGATCATTGATGCCTGACCAAGCTGTGCTAAGCTTCTCCCCATTCTGTAGATGAGAAAATAGGATCTGAGCTCCTAAATGCCTTCTGAATGTGGCTCATGGCTGGCTGGATTCGAACCCAGTACTGACTCCAGCCCCCATTCTTAGGGCAGCCCTGTGATCCACCCCTGCACTGGCTGTGCCTCCCCAGGCCTCAGTTTCCTCCTCGTGGCCAGGAATTCTCCAGCAGTGCGCATGCAGAGGCCTGTACAGCGGCTGGTGCCCGCCAGGCACCCGGTGGAAGGCAGCCAGTTATTATGGCTTTTGAAAACGTTTCCCCGGGGAGCCACATGGCACCCTCTGTGCTTCTGCCCGGCTGTCTGCTGGTGGTGAGCGTGTCCCTGCACGGCCGGGCCTTCTCTCCTGGGGGCTCCCCACCCCTTCCTGGCAGCTGTCCCTGGGACAGACATCAGTCCCCAGTGCCCCATGTTGCAGTGCCTTGTCCCTGTATTTCCTAAAGTGAGTGTGCCATGTGGGTGGCACAGACCGGAGCTGGCTGACACCTCCCTCTAGTGTTCTGACATGCGGCCATGGTATGTGTGTGTGCGTGCATGCGTGTGCATGTGTGTTTGCAACAAAATCATCTTTTCCCACCTGCTACTATTCTCCACACGTGCCCAGCACCTGCAGGCTCCAGCCAGACCTTTGAGTGGGCTGGGCCCTCAATCTGGACACCACTCCACCTCCCCAAACTGTTTCACCCCCACCACACACACACATCACCTTGTTCACAGCTTAGACACGGCTTCTTCCAGGAACCCTCCCTATCCCAGGGCGGGTCCTCTAAACTCCTGTCCTCATGCTCACTCCTTTGTAAATGTTTGCTGTCTGGGGGTAGAGGGTAGGCACTGAACATGGGTCAGTGTCTTCTCCCCACCCCATCCCAGGTGCTGAGCACAGAGTTGGTACCCCCCAAGAAACATGTGCTAGATACATGCAGATCGAATGCTAGTGCCAGCACACGGGGATGCCCTGCCCCACCACCCGGGCCCAGCCCTCCCCTGTTCTCTCCGGGGTCACTCACTGACCTTCTCCAGTGCCTCCTTCAGCACAGGGAGTGGGTGGGCCAAAGGCACGGGCTCAGGATGCCGGGGACACATCCTCATGGGGACAGAGGTCACCTCCAGAGCCGGGGACCCTAAAGCGAGTAGGGCACAGAGATCTGGAGTCTGGGGCTCCTTCTAAGGGACGGGGAGAAGGTGGCAGCCAAGGTCAGAGCCAGACCTCTGTGGCCAGCAGCAATCTCCCTGCCCAGAAGATAGCACCAGAGGCCACCCATAGGCATGGAGTGGCCCAGCGGAAGGTCCATGTAACCGTCAAGACCCCCAGTTCCTGATTGGCAGCCCCTGTTCCCCCATCTCTTACTTGACCAGTTTCCCACTGTCACCTCCGTGTGACCTTGACCAATGCACTTAGCGGCTTGGAGAAGCCTCAGCTGCATAGTGTGTCTGTCTCTCTCCCCCATATTCTGGTTCTGCAGAGTTATTTGGATTCTATCTACACAGAGGCGAGTCTCGGGCATCGGGCTCAGTCCGTTTGCCTCTGCCAGGAACCTCAGGGGAAAGGGGGCTGGCATTGACATTGCTTCAGGCTATGATACCAGCCAGTGGTCCCCCAACCCTCTAAGGCAGGAGTGTGGAGTCAAGGGCTGTGAGCTGGGGAGCTATAGCCTTCTTTCCTTCCTCTGTCTCCTAAGACTGACCAAAATGAAACAATGTCAGTGTGACCCAAGTCTGACTGTGCAACTGAATGCCCTGGGCAACTTCCCAGGTTAGGCCTGAGCAACCTGCTCCCTGGAGCACTGCCCCCCTGCACACAGGCCTGAGAAGGTGGCTTGCTGAGCCAGAGGCTGCAGGGGGGAGAAATCCACTCCCAGGAGGCTTGCCCACTGCCTGGCGGAGAGCCCGTGGATTGGCTGAGCAGCCCACAGCACCACTAGAAACCACCCACCACTCTGCAGGCAGACAGGGAGCCCTAAAACTGGAAATGAGGCGCAGTGACAGCACCGTATAGGTTAGTCACTGGAGGAGGGGTCACAGTGACAGCTGGGGCTTGACTGCCTGGCCACAAGGGCTGGAACCCACAGCCGTGCCTCTGGGACTGTGGGGTGCACACACGGTGTTGCCTGGGAACCTCAGTGTGCAGGTCTGGTTCACCCCACACTGGGTGGGGCAGGGGAGTCCTCACTCTGACAACGCTCAGGACAGGCCCAGCAAGGCAAGGCCATGCACTGTTTGCTTCCCCACCATGAGATGGATGCAGGACAATTTGAAAGGAAGCATCTAGAAACTTGTGTAGGAGCTGGGCTAGGTTATCTTGCACGCCTGTTGAATCTAGAAATCCAAATCGTGAGGTTTGCGTTTTGTGCACCTTTTGGGGGTAAGATTTTCATTCTGGCTCACGTTTCTGTTCTGTGTGTGTAGCCAAGGTCAGTACCCAAGGATGTAACACGTTGATGTGTGGGCAACACCCCTACAGGGCTGGCCAGCCTGCGTAACTGGGGCCTACTTGCTTGTGGGACTGAGAAATCCCTCTTGCAGGAATTTGCGAGAGAAGGAAAGGGGAGGAGCCCTCTAGCACGCTGGCAGTCCCTGGGGCCTGGGGCCTCCTTTGTGGGGACTCAGCCAGCCCAGGAGGGAGTGGCTGCTGGCACTTGCAAGAGCATTTCAAAGTGCGCTGGGGCTCAGACAGCCTACCAGGGCACTGGAGGCAGAGCAAGAAAAACACTGCTTGCACCTTTGGGTGAACCCAGACTGGGTGAGTCGAGGGAAAGCCTGGTGGCATCAGGACCCTCATTTCATACACGAGAGGACATCGACGCACAGAGAGATCACTAGCCTGGCCCAAAGATGCACAGCGCAAGTCAGGGGTCACAGCAGGACACCAGTGCTTCTGAGCCTTGCACCCTCAGAGCCACCGCCCTGCCTCGCCCCACCCCGAGGGCCACCTGGAGCCCCAGGTGGGGGAGCACTCACCGGCCGGCAGCTTGGGGAGATGATACTGCCACAGGAAGCATCCAGTCATGGTCACAGCCAGCAGGAAGAGGCAAGCGCTGAAGGCTGGGAGAAGCCACTTCTTTCTCACTTTGAGCAAGTGGAGCTGCTGGGCAGTCTGGGAGACGGGGATAAGAAGTTGGGGTCACGGGCCCGGTGGCGTGGCCTAGCGGCTAAAGTCCTCGCCTTGAAAGCCCCGGGATCCCATATGGGCGCCGGTTCTAATCCCGGCAGCTCCACTTCCCATCCAGCTCCCTGCTTGTGGCCTGGGAAAGCAGTCCAGGACGGCCCAATGCATTGGGACACTGCACCTGCGTGGGAGACCCAGAAGAGGTTCCAGGTTCCCGGCATCAGATCGGCGCGCATCAGCCCGTTGCAGCTCACTTGGGGAGTGAATCATCGGACGGAAGATCTTCCTCTCTGTCTCTCCTCCTCTGTGTATATCTGGCTGTAATAAAATGAATAAATCTTAAAAAAAAAAAAAAAAAAGAAGTTGGGGTCAGAGGAAAGAGAGGAGGACTCTCTTACATCTTGGGTTGCCCAGGCGTCAGACAGCCCAGAGCTTTAGATGAAGTTTTCTTAATTCATTTGATAGCTCCCACCCACTTGTTCACACCCCTAAATGCCTATAACACACACGGTTGGGCCAAACCAGGAGCCTGGAATTCACTCCAGTTCTCCCATATGGGTGGTGGGGATGTGACTGTCAGCCAGCCCCTGCTGCCTTCCAGGTTGTGCAGTAGCTGGGAGCTGGAGTCTCCAACTCAGGCTCTTTGATGATGGGGTGCAGGTGTCCCAAGCAATCTTTTCAGCTGTGGGTGAATTTCACTCTTGTGAACGTAAGAGGCTTCCCAGTGAGACCTTCAACAGTCCCACCTTGTGTGTCTGCCCACACTCATCATCTCTGCCTGTCATGCCTTGCTTCTCCCATGGACACAGCGAGGGCTCTCAGGCCTTCAGATGAAACATCACCTCCTCCATGAAGCCTTCCCTAACTCTCCCATGCCTCCTCCCACGGCACTCGGCACAGCAGCTGGCCTTCCACCATTGGCTCACACACTGGAGAGGGCCAGCTCTCCAAGGACACAGCTGTTGCTTTGCTTGTCGTCCTCCGTGGTCCCTGTGTGTGCTGCTCCAGGCACATTGCTAAAGCGGAGGTGAGAATCCATGCCAGCAGGACAAGGCTGCCCTCCATTCCTCTCCACTCTTGCACTTGCCCGCGTTCCCCCTCCGTTCTTCCAGGTCTGTGTTCACAAACCTGGGCAAGAGCGCCCAACAGTGGGCATGCGCCAGGCTCCCTCTGGGTGGTTGGACCTTTACAGCAATGATGCTCCAGAAGCCTGGTGGGTCAAAGTGAGTGAAAAAAACCTTCATGATGAGAACGGAACCTGCTGGGAAAGCTCAAGGAAGGATGGCGCTGCCCAGGGCTTCGGGCCTTACCCCAGTGCAGGTGTAGGGCCTAAGGAAGTGTAACAGCCTGAGAGGTGAGTGGGTATAGGAAACAGGAGAGCAGGGATGAGACCACAGGTGCTACAGCTTGAGGGAGAAGGGACAGATGTGGCAACTCCCAACCTCTCTTGTAGCCCCCGCCTTGGAGTGCTGTAGCACCTCCAGCTGGTGTCCCAGAGGCTGTGCTATGCCTTTTAAGACAGGTGCCATGAGCCATTGTGGTGCAGTGGGAGAAGCCGCTGCCTGTGATGCTGGCTTTCCACAGCAGAGCACTGGTTTGAGTCTGGCTGTCTTGCTTCCCATCTCCCTGCTAACGCACCGGAAGGCAGGAGATGGTGGCCCATGTCCCTGCTTCCTGTCACCCACGTGAGAGACCTAGGTTGGAATTCCTGGTTCTTGGCTCAGCCTGGCCCAGCCCTGGGACCATTGCAGCCATCTGGGAAGTAAGCCATGAAATCAGGTGGAAAGAGCCCGGCGCAATTGCGTAGTGGTTAAAGTCCTCGCCTTGAACGCCCCAGGATCCCATATGGGCGCCGGTTCTGATCCCGGCAGCTCCACTTCCCATCCAGCTCCCTGCTTGTGGCCTGGGAAAGCAGTTGAGGACAGCCTAAAGTCTTGGGACTCTGCACCCGCATAGGAGACCCAGAAGAGCTCCTGGCTTCGGATTGGCTCAGCTCCAGCCGTTGAGGCCGCTTGGGGAGTGAATCATCAGACAGAAAATCTTCCTCTCTGTCTCTCCTCCTCTCTGCATATCCACCTTTCCAATAATAAATAAATAAATCTTAAAAAAAAATCAGATGGAAAATTCTCTGTCTTCCTCTTTCAAATAAATAGATAAAAATATTTTTTTAAAGATTCACTTATTTTTATCTTATTTTTATTGGAGAGGCAGATTTACAAAGAAAAGGAGAGACAGAGACAAAGATTTTCCATCTGCCGGTTCACTCCCCAATGGCCACAAAATGGCCAATCCTGAGCCTATCTAAAGCCAGGAGCTTCTTTCTGGGTCTCCATGTGGGTGCAGGGTTCCAAGCACTTGCCCATCCTATGCTGCCTGCCCAGATCATAACCAGGGAGCTGGACTGGAAGTGAAGCAGGTAGGACAAGAACCAGTGCCCATATGGCATGCCAGCCTTGCAGGTGGAGAATTTAACCTGTTGAACCACCACATCCGCCCCAATCGATAAAAATTTTTAACCAAGAAGGAGACAGAGATGAAGCAGACCCTACTAGTGCCTTCATGTTGTGACTCAGAGCAGTCCGGTGACTCCCCCAAACCACACATCCTGGTACAGGGCTGGGAACCAAACGGCCAGGCTCCAACCTGCTCAGCCCAAGTTCTGCACGAGCCTTAAGATCACTTCCTGAGCCATCTCACCTCCAGGCAAGCAGACTATAGCTCCAGGAAGAAAAGAAGTTGTCTAAGACAATGCCCATCACATGTCGGTGCCCACCCCAACATGGGCTGCTTAGCATCTCACAACCTGCTCCTGACATCAGCCTGTGGGCCCCATTTCCAAGGGGGATAAAATAGGCCTCAGAGAGGGTAAGTGACTAGCTCAAGGTCACAGAGCAAGAAAGCAGTGAATCTGTCCTGTCTGACCCTCCGCCCTCATGTCTCATGGTGTGACCTCTGTGTTGTCCTTGTGGCCCAAGCTGTGCTGGGACCAGGACTCTTCCCTGTCCCCAGGGTCCCTTTCGGTCCATCCTGGGATGAAAGGGCTACAAGAGAATTCGCGACTCTCCCCTAGGGCCAGTGGCTATTCTGAGCTGTTCCATTATTCATCCTTTAGTAACTATTATTCCTTTCATTTTGGTTAAAAAGCAAAGAGAGACCTTCCATCTGCTAGTCCCCTCTCCATGTGCTTGCAACAGCCAGGGCTGGCCGGGCTGAATCCAGGAGCCAGGACTTCATTTTTGGCATGGGTGACAGGGACCCAAGCATTGGGGTCATCCTTGCTGCCTCCCAGATGATGCAGTAGCAGGAAGCTAAAATAATGAGTGGAGCTGGGACTGGGGTCCTGGCCCTGCAGTGAGAATTGTGGGCGTCCTCAGTGGCAGGTTGACTCTTTCACTCTCAGATCCTGACACCTGCCTCCCCTCAGCCACCCATGCTGCAAATGCCAGGACCTTCGCTGGCCCCAACCAGTCCTTCCACCCCCCACCTCCAGCTAATCCCCAGGCCCTGCTGGCCTGTTCAAATCATGAGATGCGCCAAGCATCCTGAATATGAGAGAGAGGCACTGCTCTCGCGAATCCCAGGCGTTCACCACCCAGCTTTGTTAAATCTTAACATTTACCATATTTTCCTCCTAACTTTACATCTTACAATGTAACATGCCCGGGACTTGTTCAGTTTGTTCAGCACACCAATCCACTAGAAAACAGGAAATTGGGGCCAGCATGGTGCCTTCTTATGGTAATCTTCTGCCTGCAGTGCCAGCATATGGGCACCCATTCTAGTCCTGGCTGCCATACTTCTGATCCAACTCTCTGCTAAGGATCTGGGAAAGCAATAGAGGATGGTCCCTTGTGCCCATGCGGGAGATACAGAAAAAGGTCCTGGTACCCTGCTTTGGACCAGCCCAGCTCTGGCCACTGTGGCCATTTTGGGAGTGAACAAGCAGATGGAAGATCTGTGTGTGTGTTTATGTCTCCCTCTTTCTGTAACTCTGGCTCTCAAGTAAATATATATATGTGTGTGTGTATATATATATGTATATGTATATACCTATACATATAATGATTATTAAACAAAACAGGGAATTGTGTTTGCTTTGTCTACTGTGGTATTCCTTGTGCTTAAAGTACTCCCTGGAGATTGGTGTTGTGACACCCGTTCAAGTCCCGGCTGCTCCACTTCTGAGCCAGCTCCCTGCTAGTGTGGCTGAGAAAACTACAGAAGATGGCCGAAGTGTCTGGGCCCCTGCCACCCTTGTGGGAGATCTGGGTGGAGCTCTTAGCTCCTGGCTTCATCCTAGACCAAGCCCAGCCATTGTGGCCATTTGGGGAGTGAACCAGCAGATGGAAGTTCTTGTCTTTCTCTCTGTAACTCTGCCTTTTAAATAAATTAATACGAGAGTATATTTTTTAAAGAATGTCACTAAGTGATACTTGTCAATCGATGAATAGATGCAAGCAGCACATTGCAGGCAGCGGAGCCTCCACAGTCTGTGGTCCCTTGGCCAGCTCCCTGAGCGTCAGATCATCCCAATCTTGGCGTTTGTCCCGGGTGATGCAGCTGCGGGTCCCCAAAACAGCATGGAGCATTGTTCTGCACTGTTTTGAGTTCATCCAAGTGGTGTCCTACTGGGTCCTCCTCCTGCAGCTGGTGTTTACCCAGGCAGGTGCCTGTGGCTCCGGGTTGTTCCTTACGACTTAAGTGGGCTGCACCATTGTGGGAATACGCGATCATGGAGTAGTTAGAGCAGAGCCCGGGCCTACGCTGTCTTACACACATGGCTGCTTTCCATTTGAGCTGGGAGCACCGTATGCAGGAATCGGACTCTCTGGTGGCAGGGGAAGATGTCCTTCAGCCCACCGGGTCCTGCTCAGCTGCTCCCCAGCCACCGCCCCCCACGCCACCCCACAGGGAATCAGCCTTTTCTCCACACAGCTGCTCCTGTTTCTCGCATGCGTCTGAGTTTGGTGTTCTCTGATCAGACCCTTCTCCTTTGCTTGTTTTTTCCTGTTGGTTTTCTTGTCAGAGCTGTAGGCTCTGTGCTCTCTCCCGTGGCTTATCTATTCATGTTGTGTTTACCATCGCTTTGGTTGGCAGGTGGACTCACGCAGCCATGGATCTGTGGCCAGATGGCCTGACTGTGAGACTCAGCTTGGTCGCTCACCAGCTGTGTGACCTTCCATCACCTGACCCCTGTCGGCTTCTGTCTCCATATATGTAAAATGAGGATGATGCCAGCACCGCCTCACACATTTGACACAATGAAGTACATATTGACTTGAACAAATGAAGACATTGTCTGGCACAGCCTAAGCCCTGTTCCTTATTTTGAATAGGGAGGCTTTATGTCTTGGTTTTGGTTGCTGGCACATTTGCCAATATTGTCTCTTGGGTTTGCATGTCCGTGTGTATGTGTGCATGTACATGGGCCAGAGGTCACTGACACCAGCCTCTGCACTTTCTCACACAGAGCAATCTTGGCTACGGTGTAAGGCAGGCATCCCCTTTATCTTGCCCAAGCATCATTGACTCACACATCCACCTGTCCCCCAGTGATGTGCGTGTCCTTTCTGAGACCCAGCAGGAGTCTGTAGGATGACTGACATCTGTCTTCCAGGTCCTGTTCTGGGACAGGCCCACAGAGCTTTAACTCTGGATCAGACATGGAGCAGCCAGGACACAAACTGGCACACATACGGCATGTTGGCACTGTAGGCAGAAACTTAGCCTTCATGTTGCTAGACCCTCATTTGATTTTAAAAGCAAATTCCAGGGCCCGGTGCTGTCAGGAGCCGTGCACTATAGCCACACTGAAGCCATTTTAAATATAGACCTATGGGACAGTGGAAAACCCCCGGTTGGCTAGATGCTTGGGAAAGAAGTTATGAAACTAATCACACGCTTAGCTTCAATTGTTCCTAGCAACTGTTTTAGAATGTGATTGATGCTGTACTTACCGACATCTTGTTACTGATTACCTATGCTATTGTTGATATGTTGGTTACTATTGTTGATATGGTGGCTGCTCAAAAACAATAGGTCTTGAGACCATGGCTTGCGTCCCAGCTTCTCTTTCCCTGAGCCTTAGTTACTGAAGAATATAAAAACCCTCAGTTGAAATCAATAAATGGACAGCTTGATCAGACCTACTGTCTTGCCGTCCATTCTTTGTGTCTCTTGTCCCTTCATTCTCTCCTAGGTGGCTGCGACCCCGTTGACTGTCCTGCTGGACAGGACACGGTGTGATAGCATAATGGTTAAGGTCCTCGCCTTGAACGTGCCGGGATCCCATATGGGTGCCGGTTCTAATCCTGGCGGCCCCGCTTCCCTTCCAGCTCCCTGCTTGTGGCCTGGGAAAGCAATAGAGGATGTCCTAAAGCTTTGGGACCTGCACCTGCGTGGGAGACCCAGAAGAAGCTCCTGGCTCCAGGGCTCAGATCGGCTCAATTCTGGCCATTGCAGCCACTTGGGGAGTGAACCAATATGTGGAAGATCTTATTGTCTTTCCTTCTCTCTGTAAATCTTACTTTCCAATAAATAAATAAATACCAGAAACAACTGAATCTCACATTGTCACTGATAGGGGTGGGAAACTTTTCTCCAAGGACTTCCTTTGTGTCCCATACCAAATTATCACCTTAAAATTTAGGCTGTTGGAGCCAGGGTTGTGGCATAGTGAGTTAAACCTCTACCTGAAACATGAGCATCACATGTAAGACTCAGAGACTACTGGCTGCTCCACTTTCAATTCCAGTCCTTGCTGATGTATACAGGAAAGCAATAGAGGATGGCCCAAGTGCTAGGGCCCCTGAACTCATGAGGGAGACCATGATGGAGTTCCAGGCTCCTGATTTTGTCCTGGCACAGCCCCAGCTATTGTAGACATCTGGGGAGTAAATCAGTAGATGAAAGATATCTCTCTCTCTCTCTCCTTCAAATAACTTTTTCTTTTTTAAAAAGTAGCCTGCTACTGATTTATTGCATGTCAGGTGCTGCTGTGACTTTCACGATCTTGATGCAGCCCCTAGGTCAAGTGTTCCCCACCCTGGGACAGACAAGCTGGGCTGCCTCCACACACTGGGATATTACTCAACAGCGCCGAGGAAGAAACTGCTGAAACCTGCGGCCATGTGGGTCAATCTCCAATACGTTATGGCAAATGGAATGAGCTAGCCCCAAGAACCTTTAGCCTAATACCACTTACATAACATCCTAGTGGAAAATACCATTACGACAGGAAACAAACCAGCTAAGGAAGAACAGAAGGGAATGTGGCGAGGGAGAGGACGGCTCTGTCTCGGTTGCAGTAGCGCCCTCATGCGTTTGTCAAAACTCAGCACAACCAACCAACCAACCAACCAGTCAACAGGCCGACTTATGCTGTAAAACCAGGCCACTACAGCCCCAAGGGAATGGGGACGTCTCCACCAGAGTGCTGGCAGGGACAGCAGGATTGGAACTGAGCTTGGGGCAGGCAGAGTGAGGGACCTCACCGAGCTTAGGGGCAGGTAAATGAGACGATGCAGGCAGAACACCCAGAAAAGGCTCCGCTGGGGGTTCAGAGTAGCCAGCCTCTCCTGAGTCACAAGCAATGGGCAGACACGGGGCTCCAGGCCGGCTGGCTCGGGGTGAGGAGCAGGAACGTGACCTTGAACAGGTACCTGGGGACAGTATGTGGAGGCCAAGCTTCAAAGAGAAGTGTTAGCAGGCACTGGGAACGTGACACGGGGGTGGGGGTGCCACTTGGGGCAGGGTCTGCAGACTGCTGGGGGCTGTGTCTCTTACCTGGGTCTTCATTCTTTCAGGAGGCAGGAGGTCCCAGATCCTTGAAGGTGTAGGGCCACAGGAGACCCTAGGACCAGGATGCTGAGTCAGAGCAACGCAGGCCAAAGGGAGTCGTGCAAGGCTGGAAAAGCGATGGGGGCAGATCAATGCTAGAATGGGAAGAGGCGGCAAAGTGAATCCCCCGGAACGCCCTGGGAAGCCCCTCCTGGGCTGGCCCACCGCCTCGGTTTGTCCATGACTGGGCCTGGAGCCCAGGCAAACTAGGACAACTGGTTACTGCTCATGGCCCCACCACGTCTAACTCCTCCTCCTGCCTTGTCAGAAACAATCCCCGCAGGACCCCAGGGTGGTGCACACACTTACCCTCTCCCAGAAGGCTCAGAGAAGATGGGACAATTCCAGTGCTGCCACAGCCACTAGCCCTTGGGGGTCTGCTGTGTCACTGAGGAACAGGTCTGGCCTCCAGGACAGAGGCTGTGCCCTGGCTCTCCGGGGGCCACCAGCTGTGGCACGTAATTTCCCAGCTCTAATCCCTCCCAATGCCCTCTGATGAAAGGATTAGTTCCTGGGGTTCCTGCGCAGCAGGGGAGAAGGGACGGATCTGTAGCACGTGACCCGTGACCCGAGATGCTCCCAGCTGCTGGACCAGGGGCAAAGGCTCTGCCAGCCCAGCATAGAAGACATGTGAAGTTGGCCACCAGTATCCAGCCTCTGCCAACAGCAGAGAGAATCTTAATTCCCTGTTTTGGGGGCTGGTATCATGGCGCAGCACATGAAGCTGTTGCCTGCACTGCTGGCATCCTGTATGAGTGATGGCTCAAGTCCCCACTGCTCCACTCAGAATCCAGCTCACTGCTAATGCACCAGAGGAAGACTGATCCAAGTGTTTGGGGTCCCTGAACTCACGCGGGAGACCTGGATGGAGTTCCAGGCTGCTGGTGTCAGCTCAGCCCAGCCCCGACCCTTGCAGCCACTTGGGAAACAAACCAGCAGGTGGAAGACTTCTCCACCTCTTCCATTCTGTCACTCTGCTTTTCAAATAAATAAATAAATCTTCTTAAAAGGTTGATCAATGTGATGATTAAATTACAGCACACTCAGAAAGCAAGTGCCCATCTTTTTTCTTTCTTTCTTTCTTTTTTTACTTCTTTTATTATTATCATTTTATGATACAGTTCCATAGATCATGGGATTTCCCTTATCCCCTCCCCAATCCCCCCACCTCACTGAATTTCCCTACATCATTACTGTATATATATATCCCTTGCCTCCTTAAACAAAATGGCACCTTATACGGCTCTAGGAGGTGGACTGGGCAATGAAATCCACCCTGTTCCCACACCGCCCATCTGGGACCTGCCACTCTGACTCTGCTCCTGGTCAAATCAAACAGATCAGGACGGGCAGTTCTTTGGGTTCGCCTCTGGAGCTCCCGGTGAGTGTTCCCTCCCACGTGGTTGCTGGTGGAGTTCCGGCTGCTGGTGGGCTTCAGATCGCCAATTGCAGAATGCTGCTGGGGTGTCAGTCACTGCAACATCACGCCGTTGTTTTTGCTGCTTTCCTGAGTCTGTCTGTCAGTTTCCAGGTACCCCTCTGCTGTTGTTCTGTCCTCTTCTATTTTTTTTTTAAAGATTTATTCATTTTATTACAGCCAGATATACACAGAGGAGGAGAGACAGAGAGGAAGATCTTCTGTCCGATGATTCACTCCCCAAGTGAGCCACAACGGGCCGGTGTGCCGATCTGATGCCGGGAACCTGGAACCTCTTCCGGGTCTCCCACGCGGGTGCAGGGTCCCAATGCATTGGGCCGTCCTCAACTGCTTTTCCAGGCCACAGGCAGGGAGCTGGATGGGAAGTGGAGCTGCCGGGATTAGAACCGGCGCCCATATGGGATCCCGGGGCGTTCAAGGCAAGGACTTTAGCCGCTAGGCCATGCCGCCGGGCCCTGTCCTCTTCTATTTCCTGGAATGTGTCCTCTTTGTTTCACACTGGCTAATATTGCTCCACCATCTTGACCCCCCCCCCACTTTGCCTTTCAAATGAATACAATCAATTAGTTTTTAAAATGGCCCTCAGGAGGGCTGCGGGAGAGGACGTCTAGCTCGGATCCCGAACCCAGTCTGCCATGTGCCCATGGCTCATGGCGGGCTGGGCCCGGACATGCCTGGGTGCGAGGCCTGCTTCCTTCTGGGGTGAGTACGCCGAGGGGGGAGGCCTCCGTGACTGGGCATGTCCGGGACCCACCCATCACCCTCATTGGGTGGTGGGTGAACGGGATTGGGGAGGGGCGCAACCTTGGGCCTGCGGGATTTAACCTCCGGCTGCCAGAGGCGAGCCGAGGGCTGCGGGAGAGGACGTCTAGCTCGGATCCCGAACCCAGTCCGCCATGTGCCCATGGCTCATGGCGGGCTGGGCCCGGGCGGCCAGTGCGCCATTTGGCGCCAGGCTGAGCCTGCTGGCCGCCCGGCCGGGGAGCTCTGGGGTACTGGACATCTGAATCGCTGCTGAGATAGCTCTAGAGTGACCCCACTGTTTCTGGGATCTGAGCCAATCCTAAAGATTCCCAATGCCAGTAACTCTTCCTTTGAAGAACTTCCAATCCCTTAATAATGCTGAGCTTTGAACACCTATCAAGTAAAAGATAAGCTCCGGCTTGTGTAGCAGGCTGGCACCTAATGGTCCTCGGAGCAACCACGTGCAGGTGCGTGATTTACGGCTAGGAACGGTCCCAATCTGGGATGCCACAGCTGGGATGAGGTTCCCACCAAGGGGTGTATGTGCTGGAATGGGGGCTGCGTTCTATCTAGGAAACAGTTGCAGTCACCCGAGGCACTAGTGTGGGCTGGGATTGGATGCACCAGGCCGGTTCAGATCCCAGCACCATCTGGTGTTATGGAGAAACAGGGTAGATGTGGGACTGACTAGGCTGGGTCTCAATCCCCTTCTGAGCCATGTGTGAGCTGTATGTGGGTATGGACGAGCCATGGCTGGGCTGAAACATCCAACAACAAGAGTCAGAATGGGGTGAAAGCCAGCCAGGAAAAGCCACTGTTCCTGCTAGGACAGGAGGTGAACTGAGTAGGGTTGGCTCAAGAACCCCCTGGCAAGCGCAAAATCTGGCATTGGGAGGGGTTCTGATGGAGGAGCCTGGGCAACTCCTCTGGCAGGACACAGTCCCTGCAGGTAAGCGCGAGAAGCATGATTGGAAACAGCCCAGAATAGGCCATGGAAAGTTTCCCACTGGCATGCATTCGGCATGGGTCAGGAGCAGACCAGGCTGAATCAGTTCATGTCATCCTCTGGCAAATCCGATCACCAGAACAGAGTGTGGAATGGGCCAGGTTTGGTTGCGACAAAACCAGTACACATTATGGAACGCCAGGGCGTGGTTGCCTGTACTGGATATGAATGCAGCACCCATCCAGCACACGTGAGATCCAGGAAGGGAGGGGCAGAGCTGGCGGGGGGGTTAAGGGGCTGGTCCCCTCGCTGGACAACCACTCCCACTGGAGAGTGTTGGCTGGGATAGAGACAGACACGACTAAGCAAGGCTACAACACCTGTGCGCTGCATGTGGACTAGATCAGGGCCACAGCATCAGCTGGCAGAAGCTGGCACTGGGGACTAATTCTGTCGAGTCAAATCACAGGACCACCTAAAGAGTGCATAAACCGGGACAGAGAGACCTTGGAGGGAAAAAGTGGGTTCCCCCTTCTTGGGTCACTATTCCCGTGGGAGGGCATGAAAACTAGGACGGGGGCTGGGATGGCTAGATAGAGAGGTACTCAACAATATCTGTGAGGGCTGGATGGTTGAGTTGGTTAGATAAAACTAAGCTTCAATACCCATCGACAAGTACCAGAGCCAAATGGGATGGGGGACAGATTGGTCTTCTGCTACACATACTGGCAAACCAGGGTAGGGGGCGGTCTGGTGGGGGTTATTGTGGGTCGCCCCAACTAGGCTGCAGCTCCCACTGGTTGATGTAAGGGCCGAACCAGACTGGACTGCAACACCCATTGGTTCCAGTGCAACTCGGGACTGAAAACAGAACCAACACAGCAATTGCAACCACCAGCTGATTAGGGTGATGGACTGTGCCGGGCCCTGTGCTTGCTAGAACATACAAGCAACTAATCTGGGAATACCTCAAAGTATCTTTGGAGATCTCCCCACTTGAACTGCTGGACTCAGAATTCTAACCAAGAAAAGACAGAAGACAGAATAGGACAATCATTCATCTCAGCTACATGTTGGCAGCGAAATATGGGACAAATGGAGACTTCATGATGGACCATATCAATCAGTGGACCACCTCATCAAGCGAAACTGGCAGTGACTCATAACTGGAGAACTATTAACTCCACTTGAGCACATATCTCAGAGCATGCCCCACATCCGGGACTTGGGGTGGGCGGGAAACCGGGTGGGGCTTCTCCCTCAATATCCCCTTTTACCTCAGATACATGATGGAAACAATATGGACATAATAGCATTGCCCACCTCCCTATCCCCCTGAACCTTTTTTTTTTTTTTCTCTTTCTTGTTTTTCCTTCAACTATAGTTAACTATGTAAAGATTGTCAACAACAATACAATAAAATGGATTATAAAAAGAAAAAAAAAAGAAAAATAAAAATAAAATGGCCCTCATGATGGCCAAAGCCTTGGGACCCTGCACCAGTGTGGGAGACCTGGAAGAGGTTCCAGGCTTCTGATCAGCTCAGCTCTGGCCGTTGCGCTCACTTGGGGAGTGAATCATCGGATGGAAGATCTTCCTCTCTGTCTCTCCTCCTCTCTGTATATCCATCTTTCCAATAAAAATTAAGAATCTGGGGCCCGGCGTCATGGCCTAGCGGCTAAAGTCCTTGCCTTGAAAGCCCCGGGATCCCATATGGGCGCCGGTTCTAATCCCGGCAGCTCCACTTCCCATCCAGCTCCCTGCTTGTGGCCTGGGAAAGCAGTTGAGGATGGCCCAATGCATTGGGACCCTGCACCCGCGTGGGAGACCCGGAAGAGGTTCCAGGTTCCCGGCTTCGGATAGGCGCGCACCGGCCCGTTGCGGCTCACTTGAGGAGTGAATCATCGGACAGAAGATCTTCCTCTCTGTCTCTCCTCCTCTGTGTATATCTGGCTGTAATAAAATGAATAAATCTTTAAAAAAAAAAATAAAGAATCTCTTAAAAAAAAAAATGGCCCTCATGTGGCTGAGCCAGTAACACTGCCGCTCACAATGTCGGCAACCCATAATGGTGCTGGTTCGAGTCCCAGCTTCTCTGCTTCTGATCCAGCTCCCTGAGAATACTCCTGGGAAAATACCCCAGCTCCTAATACTCTTGGGAAAGCAGCAAAAAATGACCCAAGTGCTTGAGACCCTGCCACCCATGTGGGAGAGCCGGATGGCATTCCAGGCTCCTGGCTTCGGTCTGGCCCAGTTTCAGCCATTGTGGCCATTCCAGGAGTAAAACAGATTGAAGTGCTCTCTCTCTCCTTCTCCACCACCCACTCATCCCACCCACTTACTTCTGTCTTTCAAATGAATGAAATAAACCTTTAGAAAGAAAGCAGGCAGGCAGCGCAGGGCCTGACCCCTAATAAGGACCCCATGAAGGCCAGCTTCTGGCTAGGCTTGGTTTTGATATCAAACCTCCCCCCGGCCCCTGACTCCTGGGCTGGGTGTCAGATCTTGCTCGGTGAACACCTGGAAGAACCTCTATCAGCACCAAAGATAAAATGTTTCTCTCTTCTCGGGGCAAATGCAGCTGCCCATGGCAGCTACCTGGGGAGCTTTTTAAAGCTCCAGGTACCGGGGCAGGTGTTGGGCCCAGTGGCTGAGACACCTGCACTACAACGAGTAAAAAAGGCGTAGTAGTGGACACAGACCGTAACGCACATGGAGAATATGGCAGCCCGTTTGGCACCATTGCAGAGGAAGGAGAACAGAGCAAACGAGAAGACTACCCCAGCAAATGATGACAGCAAAAATCTGGGTGAATGGAGACTTGATGTTGACTATGACAACCGGTGGGCACTGGGAGGACTGCCTCCCCCTTGGATCGGCAAAATCGACAGCATTTCAGAACTATCCAAACCACTTGATCAGAACCCTCGGAACATGGACCATAGCAGGATTCTGGGTTGATACTGGGTAGTGGTTTCCCATCCCTAGGTACTGGGACATTTGGGAGGTTGGGTGTGGCTTCCTCTTCATCTCTTCCCTTGCCTCAGAGACAAAAAGAAATGGGGAATGAGGGAACAATGATTTCACCCACTTTTCCCTGATCCTTGATCCTTTCCACCCTGGTCAACCTTGTAATCACCATCAAATAAATAATTTTTTTAAAGATTTATTTATTTTATTACAAAGTCAGATATACAGAGAGGAGGAGGAGAGACAGAGAGGAAGATCTTCCGTCCAATGATTCACTCCCCAAGTGAGCTGCAACGGGCCGGTGCACGCCAATCCGATGCCGGGAACCAGGAACCTCTTCCAGGTCTCCCACGCGGGTGCAGGGTCCCAAAGCTTTGGGCCGTCCTCGACTGCTTTCCCAGGCCACAAGCAGAGAGCTGGATGGGAAGTGGAGCTGCCGGGATTAGAACCGGCGCCCATATGGGATCCTGGGGCGTTCAAGGCAAGGACTTCAGCCACTAGGCCATGCCACCGGGCCCATAAATAATTTTTTTTAAAGAGACACCTGCACTCGCTGTGGGAGGGCCTGTGCTCCATCCCCAACTGTAGCACAACTCAGCTTCTTGCTGAGCAGACCCTGGGAGGCCGCAGGGAGAGCTGGAGTGACCGGGTCCTGCCACCCACGCAGGGGACCTGGATTGGGCTCTGACTCTTGGCTTCAAGCTCCCTGGTCTGTTGTGAGCTTTTAAGGGGTGAATCAGCGATGGCTGTGCTCAGGTATGTGCCTGTCTGTCTGCCTGCCTCTCAAAGGCAACCACAAAAATTCCCATATGTCTGGATCCCACTCCAGAGAGTCCTGGGAGTGGAGGGAGCCACAGTTGGTGAAGCCCTGCGCCGTTCCAGGGTGTGACCAATGTGGAGACGCAGCTTCATGTTGTAGGGGTACCTCGGGGTTCATGGTAACTGCCAGTCTCCAAGCCAGTGGACTGGGCAGGCATAGAGACTGGCATGCCATTGCTGGCTCCAAGACCACATCTCGGGCTGCTGGCTCCACTGCAGGGCATGGGTCTCACAGCCCCCTCCCCACCAGGGCTGGGCTAAGCTCGACTCTGCTCACACTCACGGGCTTGTGAGCGAGACTTCCAAATCTTTTTCCATAGCCCCAGTGGGTAACAGCTGGATGATTTTGTTGCAACTTGACATCATGTGGCTCAGAGAGTAGAAGTGATTTGCCAAGGCCACCGGGCAAGTTCAGGCACAGCAGTAGGGCTGGCAGCCAACTCACCAAATGCTACATGTGCTCAACACTTGCTGTGTGGAGGACAACCCTGCAGGCTGGTTCTGTCTCCACCATATAGCAGGGGAAACTGAGGCTTCTAGAGGTGAAGTCTAGAACCCTGTTGCTCCCCAGACCCTCCTGCATCTCCGGGGTGAGGATGTGGCTCGGGTGTGGGTCACCAATAGGATCTCAGTGAGCCCACTCCAGGGCTCTACAACTTGCACCCCAGGGCACCAGCCCCTCCCGGATTCCCAGCACAAGACCTCACCCAGGATTACCTGAATGTAACCAGTCAGAACCCAAACCCTGTCATACAATAGAGTGACCACAGGATGGCAGTAGTGACACATGGGTAAAATCTCTGCAGCAACTTCCTTTAAACCAGGACAGTCGGCTTGGGGCTGTCTTTTTTTCCCTTCTGAGCCCTGACCCAGAGATGTTCTGATCTGTGAACTGAGAAAAATCCCACAACAGCCCCATGAGGAGGAATTACGCCATCTTTGTAGATGAGAGATCACATTCTTCCTTTGCTTAAACAACCTTCCATGGCTGCCTTCTTTTTGGGGAAAAACACATTCAAAATCCTTACTTGCATGGATGAAATCCTACACAGCAGGCAGGTCTTTTGAATCTGATGGCTGTAGTTCCAATCCCAGCTCTGCTGCTTGTTACTAAAGTGAAATTGTTCACATTAGTGTTCATTCTATTTGAAAGACAGAAAGAGACCTTCTACCTGCTGGTTTACTCCCTAGCTGCCCCAACAGGCAGAACTGGTCCAGGCCACAGCCAGGAACTCAATCTGTGTCTTCCACGTAGGTGACAGGGACCCAAGTTTTTGAATAATCCTCTGCTGCTTCCCGGAGTGCACATTAGCAAGAAGCTAGATCAGAAGTGGAGCAGCCAGGACTCCAACAGGCACTCCAATAGGAGACCTGGACAACTTAACCATCCTGCTAAACTCCTGCCCCTCCTGGCTTCTCTTAGATTTCGGTGTGCCCGGTTTTGTTTTTTTGCTTCTTTTTTCATTATTATTATCATTTTATGATACAGTTCCATAAGCCTTGGGATTTCCCTTCCTCCCTCCCCAAGTTCACTCCCCCGTAATAAAAATAACATGAGTTCCCCTATGTTACTGCTACAGTATAGTTCTTCATAAACAGTCATATGTCCATCATTGTGGGTGTGGACAACGGCAGAGAGTCCAGCATCCTATTGTCAAGATATAGTAAAGTTTCACTGGGAGTCCATCTTTGATCTGGAAGTAGAAATGCATACTGTATTGTATCCTCATGTCTGGATATGATAATCTCCATTACACAGTTACTATAATCCCCTTAAATGAAAAGCCACAATACAAAATCAACAACAGGAAGAAAAATAGAAATTTACAACACCATGAAGTTAAATAACATGCTACTTGAGCTTGTTTATCATGTGTTGTGGTGAAGATCGTTTTTGGTCAACCCTGTTGGGAGTTCTGTGCCCCTCCTGGATGTTGTTTCCCAATTCTTTCTCTAGATTAGGGAAATTTTTCCTTATTATTTCATTAAATACATTTGTAAATCCAGCTTATCTTTCTGTACCTTCTGGGACTCCCATAACTCTTTTTTTTTTAATTTATTTTTTATTACAAAGTCAGATATACAGAGAGAAGGAGAGACAGAGAGGAAGATCTTCTATCTGGTGATTCACTCCCCAAGTGAACGCAATGGCCGGTGCGCGCCAATCCAAAGCCAGGAACCAGGAACCTCTTCCGGGTCTCCCACGCGGGTGCAGTGTCCCAAAGCTTTGGGCCGTCCTGGACTGCTTTCCCAGGCCACAAGCAGGGAGCTGGATGGGAAGTGGAGCTGCTGGGATTAGAACCAGCGCCCATATGGGATCCTGGGGCGTTCAAGGCAAGGACTTTAGCCTCTAGGCCACACCGCCGGGCCTCCCATAACTCTTATATTTGGCCTTTTAATAGTGTCTTTCTGTTCTTGAATACTTTTTTTAGCTTCACCCAGCTCTGCTTCCAGCTTTTTGTTTGTTTCCCCCTGGTGACAGGAAATATCTTCCAATCCTGAGATTGTTTCTTCTGCTTCCTTCATCCTACTTTGGAGACTCTCCACTGTACTTTTAATTTCCTCATTTCTTCTTCATTTCTAATATATTCTTCATTTCTAATATATCAACTTTCACTTGATTCATTTCCAGTGTGACATATTCCTTAACTTCCTTAAACTCCTGTATTACATGCTTCTCATTGTTGATAAGAAGCTTTATAATGAGTATTTTAAATTCTGTATCCCTCATTTACTTGATGTCTTCCTCAGTGAACTCTGAGATTGGCAAAGGGTTTTGCTCCTTTGCCGGGCAGTCTTCAGTAATATTCACTGTGCCTCTGTCTCTTCTTTTGTTCTTGGTCATTGTACCTCTGGTTATCAGATTCTTCTCCTTGGTCAGGTTTCTAAGCTGTGTCACCCACAGGTCTACAGTGCGATTTTACTTATTGCAGTTGGTACACGACTCTGTTTACAGTCACTTGTGCCACAACCTCCAGTGAGTTCCAGGTCTGGGTTCTTATGTCAGACTTTCACCATGGTCTCCACAGCCCCAGCTCCTGGCTCACACTCTCCACCTCCTGCGATACCGTGCTGAGGATCCACTGTTGTCTACAATCGTTCTCCCACTTCCTGTTAGAGCAGTTCCCAGGATTAGGGAAAGAGACAGAAGGTGTCCTATATAACTAGGTTGTTAGTGGTGTTGATCTTGCAGGAACCTGTTGACTGTTAGACCTGGGGGCCACACAGACCTATTTTGACACATACAATGCCCAAATCGGTATTATTTTCCCTGTGGGACCAGTGCAATGCATTGACCTCAGTGAGTTCACTACAAGCTCAGTGCATGCACAGCTCACTATTGTCCCTGTAGTCTTAAAGCCTTTACCACACTATACAAAATGGTTCCTGATATGTCACTACTGGAGTTCTTGATCTGCTGGCTGTCAGGTCTGGGGCTACCTGGACCTATCTTGGGTGGAACCTGTAGGATGTCAAGCTGTTGCAGTTCACTGAGCCAGAAATGAGTTCACTTCCAGCTCAGTGCATGCTCAGTCCTGTCCCATAGTCTTTGTCTCCCTACACAAAATGGCACCTGATTTGGCTGTAGGGGGTGGGCTGGGTTGTGAAATCCACCCTATTCCCACACTACTTGTCTGGGACCTGCTGCTCTGTCTCTGCTGCTGGTCAAATCAAACAGATCAGCAGAAGGGGCAGTCCTTTGTCTGGGTTCACCTCCTGAGCTCTCTTGTTGACAGTGTAGTTTGGGTTGCTGGTGCAGTTCAGATTGCCGCTTGTTAAATGCCACTAGGTTGTCAGTCACTGGCACACTACACTGTTGTGTTCGCTGCTTTCCAGTGTCTGTCAGTCTCCAGATGCCCCTCTGCTGTCATTCTGTCCTCTCCTATTTCCTGGAATGTGCCTGCTCTGTTTTACACTGGCTAATGGTTCTTCACCTGTTTAAACGTGTCCTTACTCTATTCCGCCATCTTGATTTGCCTCAGTGTGCCCATCTTTAAAATGGAGAAATGAAGCTTCAGCTGGCCCCTCGGGGGTTGGATTGTTCCAGGAGACAATCACGGAACGTGGACGGTCTGGCAGCTGGCACCCAGCGAGTGCTCAGCCAGCACCTGTTGCTGTGAGAAACTATCACCCACACTCCTAGCCTCAGGACTCAGCAAGCAGGAGTGCGGCTGAAACAAAGTCACAGACAAATCCAGTTTGGGTTTTTGATTTGGTTTGGTTTGCTTTTTTTTTTTTTACTAGAACTTGTGTGTGTGTGTGTGTGATGATATTTACACAGTTGATCAGGGAGGGAAGGATCAAGGGTTAGGAAAAAGTGGGTGTGATCACTGTTTCCAAATTTTTGATTTCTTATTCCTGTCTCTGGGCGAAGGAGCAAAATAAGGGGAGAAGCCACACCTAGCTTCCCAACTGCCCCACTACCAGGGGAGGGAGAAAGGCCATCCAATATCAACCTAGGGTCCCTGCTGTGGCACATGCTCTGAGAGTTCTGCCCAAGTAGAAATGCTGTCAATCTCGCCGATCCAAGGGTGAGGATATCCTTCCAATGTCCATTGGTCGACTATTTCATCTTAGAGTCAGACAAATCGAGTTTGAAAAGAGGCATTTTGTCTCTTCTAAAGAATAGAGGAGGAGGGGGCAGCGTTGAAACTTGGTGGGCTAAGCTGTCGGGTTTTTTTAAAGATTAATTAATTAACTAAGACGGACTATGTCAATCAGTGGACTCTGCACCAGCCTCATCATACCTGGACTGTTGCTGATGATATGTTGGTGCTTCTAATTGATCGAGGTGACGCTCTGCTGGCTCTGCCTACAAACCTGAGAGGGCCTCCCTAAGAGGCGGTTGAACTTGAACTGGACAAGTGGGATGCTGGACTCTGTATGGTGTAAACTTTTAATTAGGGAATCTCAACGGAACTTGAGCTGTGGTTATGCATCAAGGTGAAGGAATTCATGATGGGGGAAGGGTTTGGGGTGAAGGGGGGGGAATCCCAGTACCTATGAAATTGTGTCATGTAATGCAATGTAATTAATGAATAAATGAATATTTTAAAAAAATTAATTAATTAATCATTGGAGAGGCAGATCCACAGAGAGAAGGAAAGACGGAGGAAAAGAGTCTGCACCCACTGCTCCACTCCCCCCATGGCTGCAGCGGCCGGAGCTGAGTCAATTTGAAGCCGGGAGCGTCTCCCACGGGTTGAGGGTCCCAAGACCCTCAGCCATCCTCCACTTCCCTCCCAAGCCACAAGCAGGCAGCTGGATGGGAAGTTAGAGCAGCCAGGACACAAACTGGCGACCATATGAGAGCCCAGCGGATCTCATTTCAGGAGTTAATCATTACACTACCATGCCAGGCCCTGTTAGGACTTTTGTTTGTTTGTTTTAAGATTTTGTTCGTTTTTTTCTCTTGGCTTTAGCACGGTCTTCATGGATACCCCTGCACCATGAGACCCAAGTGGAGAGAGAAGCAGATGCGCAGTCTGAAGCACAAGCGAAGGAAGATGTGACAGAGGTCCAAGTAGATGCTTGGGGCAGGAGGGAGCTGGGACCACACCGCTCCACACTGCTGCCTATTCGCCCCGGAGGGTCTGCTCCGTCACTGCCAGCCAAGGCGCCAGGAGACCACCTCGCCGGCCCCAGAACCACCCCACTGCCCCTACCCCAGGGCTTAACATGCGGACTGGTCCCTGCCATGACCCAGCGTAGCGCAGGTACAATAAAGGTTCTTTCTTGCTGCTATCTCAGCCAGAGAATCAAACTGCAAAATAAATAAATAAATAAATAACATTATTTATTTTTATTGGAAAGAGAGATTTATAGAGAGAAGGAGAGACAAAGATCTTCCACATGCTGATTCACTCCCCAAGTAGCTGTAACAGCTGGAGCTGAGGCAGATAATCTAAAGCCAGGAACCAGGAGCTTCGTCTGGGTCTCCCATGTGGATGCAGGGTCCCAAGGCCTTGGGCCGTCCCAGACTGCTTTCCCAGGCCACAGGGAGCTGGATGGGAAGTGAAGCAACTGGGGCATGAACCAGTGTCCATATGGGATCCTGGTGCTTGGAGGAGGAGGAGGACTAGCCAAATGAGCCAATGCACCAAACCCTAACCTGTCACTTTGGACACCGGCATTCCATTTCAGAGTGCCATTGCTGCTCCTGGCTGTTCTGCCTCCGATCTAGTTCTCTGCTCACGAACCTGGGAAGGCAGCGGAAGACGGCCGGACGACCTGTGTCCCAAGTCCCCATGTGGGAGACCCGGTTGGAGTCTCAGGCTCCTGGCTTCAGCCTGACTAAGTTGTAGCTGTTGCTAGCATTTGGGGAGTGACTCAGCAAATGGCAGATATTCTCTCTCTCTCTCATGTTCTGCTTGCTGCTCTGTCTTTCAGATAAATAAATCTTCCATAAATAGAGGGAGACACTGAGCATTTCCCCCAGCCAGGCTTTGATTCCCTGATGTGTCCACTTGCTTGCTTAGCCATTGAGCCGTTGGACACTGCAACTATCACTCGTCGGGTCTTACACTCGGGGCTGGGGGAGAACACAAGACGCTCCTCATCAACACCTGGAGTTGCAGTGTGTACCTCATCCGTGTTAGGGGTTATTCTAGAAGCTTCCAGGGTAACAGTGAGCAAAGAACACAGATCGTGACCCCCAACCTCAGAGGCGGCATGATATACGTGTTAAATGGCGTGTCAGGAAGTAGAGCAGGTGTTGGGCCTGCTCTGCAAGATGCCCATTAACACGCCTGTGTCCTATAGCATGCTGCTTGGGTTCCAGCCCCACCTCCCCCTCCTGACTCAGCTTCCTGCCAGACCCAATCCTGGGAGGCAGCCGGTTCAGGTAGGCATTGGTGAGAGCGGAGCTGAGTTCCCGCCTTCCAGCTTCGGCCTCAGGCACAGGCAGCTGGGGCATTTGGGAGTGAGTCCACAGATGGGACTTTTCTCTATGTCTTTCTCTGTCTTTGTCTCTCCGCCTCGGGAATAAATGAATAAACAGGTAAGAGGGGTGGATGGCAGTACTATACTGGGTGAAGTGTTTGACGAAGGAAGAGTGTTTCGCTCAGGTGGGGACAGCTGACGGCCAGGCCTGCTGGTGGGTGTGTCTGGTGTTCCAACAGGAGGAGCAAGAAGACCAGGGCCTGAACTCCTGAAGTGAGAAGCACATTAGTGAGCAAAATTGGGAAGTAACATGCTGGGAAGTTCATCAGGAACATCCACATGAAGGACTTGGTTTCCCCCCCAAGGGAGATGGGGGCCTTCTCCAAGTATGACACAGAGATCTGTGTGATCTGATTCATACGTTTCCAGAAACTTTCCTGGCTTCTGGGCCAAGAACTATGAGGGGGCACAGGTGGGGCAAGCAGGTCAGCCAGCAGACTCCTCCCATCGGAGGAGGGGCTTGGGCCAGGTGCACAGGAGTCATATTTCTGGGGACAGTACTTTGAAGGTGCAGCCAGCAGGATTTGCTGATGACTTGGGACTGGATATATGAGAGAGAGATTGTTTGGGAATGGCTCCAACACTCTGCACATGAGCTACAGGAACGGCTCTTGATGTCTCCCGGTGGTTAAAAGACCGTGATTGAGGAAGGAAGGGGTGGGGAAGGCCAAGAGCTCAGGATTGCAAGTGTTGATTCTGAGATATCTGCATGAAGCCGAGGAAGTGGGCAGGTGCCTTTCAGAGGTTGGAGCTGGGAGCTCTCTACAAAGATGGAACTTAGGAAAGCAAAAGCAGGTAGAAGGAGAGGCTATTTAAGGTCATCTTTGAGATGGGAATAAGGTAGCAAAAAAAAAAAAAAAAAAAGGGGGGGGGAGAGTTGAAATCTGAGGACTGAGACTGAGGTCCAGCAGATGGGGTTCCTGGGTGAAGGCAGATATTGCAAAGTCACACAGTGTGGGGGGACACATGGGTCTTCCCTAGGGTGAGTCCCAGGAGAGGGGCCAAGCCGTGGGAAGCTTAGAGTTGTCCAAACTGGCATCACCACATGGTGACAGGTAGCAGGAACCAGAGGGAAATGTCGTAGGGCATGCCCCAGAGTAGGAACCCAACCCTCACTGTCCTCTGTCTCCATAGACAAGTGCAAGGTCAGCCCTGAGAGCCTGGCTAAGGCACCCGGGACACAGCTCACAGTGCTCACCCAGAGCCCCTTGTGGGGAGCACAGCCAGGGGAATACCTCATTTCTGTCTTAAAGGCTGAGGACCTCTGCAGCCCTTGCACCCTCTCCCACCTCCGGCTGCTACTTCAGGTTCTCCCAACATCACGCATGTCACTTTTCCAAGGTCTATCGTTTTCTTCCAAGAGACTCATCATACACAAGCCCACGCAGCAGAAGTAGAAGTCAACTGGGATTTAAGTGGGATTTCCAGTGGTCACTGGCAAAGCTGTTATTGAAGTATAAGGGATCTGTCTGCTTGGAATGTCCCCCAATAATCAGATTCGAGTGGGAGCTGTTTGGATGACATCTTTGTCTCTTTGTGACAAACAAAGGACACAGCAGGAAGGAAGAGTTCCCTACAGAGAAGCAGTCTGCCATGGACATATTGTTTTGTAAGATTTATGGGACCAGTGCCATAGCTCAACAGGCTAATCGTCCACCTGCAGGTACTGACATCCCATGTGTGGGGGCAATTCACGTCCTGGCTGCTCCACTTCTGATCCAGCTCTCTGCGTGTGGCCTGGGAAAGCATCAGAGGACAACCCAGATCCTTGGTTCCCTGAACTCAAACAGGAGATGCAGAAGAAGCTTTTGGCTCCTAGCTCCAGATCGGCTCAGCTCCAGCCATTGAGCCATTTGGGGAGTCAACCAGTGGATGGAAGATCTCTCTCCCTCTTTCTCCTTCTCTCTGTAAATCTTTCCAGTAAAAATAAAGGACTTTTTTTTAAAGATATACTCATTTATTTGGAGAGCAGAATGACACAGAGAGAGAGAATTAGAGAGAGTTCTCCCATATGCTGGCTCACTCTTCAAATGCCCACAACAGCAAGGGCTGGGCCAAGCCGAAGCCAGTAGTCAGGTATTCCATCCAGGGCTCTCACAGGTGTCAGAGGCCCAGATACCTGGGCCATCCTTGGCTACTTTCCCAGGCACTTTGGCAGGGAACTGGATCAGAGAAGCATGACAACTGAGACTGGTGCTCTGAATTGGGATGCTGGCATCACAGGCAATAACTTAACTTGCTCTGCCACAATGCAGCCCCTTCCAGGGATTTTGGAGCAAGAATTAAGGGAGGGCCCAGCGTGATGGCTCAGTGGCTAAATCCTTGCCTTGTACACACCAGGATCCCATATGGACACCAGTTCCTGTCCCGGCTGCTCTGCTTCCCATCCAGCTTCTTGCTTGTAGCCTGGGAAAGCAGTAAAGGACAGTTCAAAGCTTTGGGTTCCTTCACACATGTGGGATACTCCGGGCTGCTGGCTTCAGATTGGTTCAGCTCTGGCATTGTGGCTACTTGGGGAGTGAACCAGCAGAAGGAAGATATTTGTCTCTCCTCTCTGTACATCTGCCTTTCCAATAAAAATAAATAAATCTTTTTACAAAAGTTAGAGGAATGTCCCAGATGTATGAAACAGAAATGGGAGAGGCCTTCCTGCTGGAATAGTCATCTTTACATACTGCATGTTCAAAAACTTGACTCAACTTTAGCTCTTCTTTATGTGGGTCTAGCTCCCTCTGAGTACAATTTTGCAAGAAAAGGCTTCCTTGAACATCCTCTTAAAAAAAAAAAAAAAAACCTTGGGCCCGGCGGCATGGCCTAACAACTAAAGTCCTCGCCTTGAACGCCCCGGGATCCCATATGGGCGCCGGTTCTAATCCCGGCAGCTCCACTTCCCATCCAGCTCCCTGCCTGTGGCCTGGGAAGGCAGTCCAGGACGGCCCAATGCATTGGGACACTGCACCCATGTGGGAGACCTGGAGGCGGTTCCTGGTTCCCGGCATCGGATCGGCGCGCAACCGGCCGTTGCGGCTCACTTGGGGAGTGAAACATCGGATGGAAGATTTTCCTCTCTGTCTCTCCTCCTCTCTGTATATCTGACTTTGTAATAAAATAAATAAATCTTTAAAAAAAAAAACCTTGAGAATTTACAACTATTGAGATTCTCTTCCTGAACTCTAGAGTCCACTACTTTGACCTTAATCTAAACAATTTTGGCCACAGTGGGGACAGCCATTGCAGGTGGCAAGTGGTCTCCAAACAGAGGACAAAGCACCAAGTAGAGGCCTGAGACTTCTGTCTGCAGAGACCAGCCCACGTCTGGAAAAGAGCCACAGAAACTTTGACTTGACCACAACCATCCATCCAGAAACAACCGGGCACTCTGGCCAATGTGACTCCTCTCCTAGCTGTGTGGCTGTCCAGCAAAGCCTGAGATGAGGATTTGTGAGGTCCACGGCTGTCCCCGAGGTGCTGCCCTCCAGGACAGCTGAGTGGCGATATGCTGTGAATTTTACCTATCAGGGCGAAAGCTGCATCGAATAATGAAATCTGTACTGCACACTAAGGAATGGCTGGCCAGTGGCAACAGAGGCTGGGACTGGGAATACTGGTTGTGCCCACAGGTCAGGGGTTATCACGAAAACTCACACGCAGGTGGCATTCTTTCCAAGCATGAAAGGGCTTCCACTCAGGCTGTGAAACAAACCCTGTGGTTACAAAAGGCACCGCTCAATTTCTTCCAGTTGGTGTACTCAATAGTGTAATGAGCTCAAGACAATGGACCTTGGCCAAGGCAGTTGCAGTCACCACCTGTCTGGAAGAAGGGGAGGGATGTTACCTCTTCTTCCACCCTTACCTATGATGCTTATGGCTGCTCTTGCTTGATGAGTTTGTCATGCCCCAGAGAACTGCTGGGTGATGGCCACTCTTCTGTAGGAACTGACCTCCAAATAAGCCCAGGAATCACCAGTGTGCTCATGGAGGCAGTCTCTAGAGACTGTGAAAAGAACTGGCGGCCACGGACCTTTCGGGTGGGGGGAGTGACCACAGCGACATCTGAATTCTGCAGAATAGCAAACGACGGGGACCGTGGGCCCTCAGGGTAAAGGCAGAGTCACAGCAGCCCATTCAGAGTGCATGTCCATCAGGTTGCCCTCCAAAAGAAGCCAACAGGACCTAAAGTCATGGGCACTTAGGTTTCCTTTTCTGCGGGCACTGTGAACTTACTAGCCAATGGTCAGAGTCAATGTGGGCTCAGAAAAGCAGAGGAGGGATTGTGTCCAGAGCCCCTGGGGTCCTGATACATCAGATGGTCTCTTCTGCCTCTTAACGCCCAGGGAGAACCATGAGGGAGTGGTTGACAGTCGTTCCTTGGGGCAGCCATCCTGAGGCTTGATGGTCACTGCCACCTGTACACCTGCTAACAACTGTGGAGGAATCAGCAATTGACAAGGGCTGCAGTGACAAGCAGAGCCCCATTGTCAGATGTCATTTTGGGACATGCTAGCTTGTGACAAAGATGATCATCAGATTGAAAACTTGGGTGCCATCTGCCAGATGGACAGCCAGCCAGATGCCAAAGTCATGTTCATGGTGGTCAGAACTCTCAGTCACCAACTGCTAGCCATGAACCAGTCAGAGCCACAGGCTAATAGGCCTATGCTACCTTGAGCCACAGGTCAATGCTGTTAGCAAGCAGTGCACACTCCATCAGCATGTCTCCTTCAAAGGCCAGGTAAAGCCTCCACGGGTTCTGGAAGCCTCAGGGAGGTTTTGCTGTTGGGATACATCTAGGTATGGATCTAGTGCACCAAAAGAATGTGATGTCCGCGTCATCTTGATGACCTAAGTCCCAGAGGCTCTCAGTAGATGCTCCTCCCTGTTCAAGGTCGTTGTTTGGGTAGTTCTGTTTCTGTGGTTCTCCTAATGGTTCAGTTCTGGGTTGTTTTCCTGGCCCAGCCACACAGCAAGACCATTAGCGCCTCCCCATGAAACTGAGTAAAAGGGGCTATTTACATAGGGAGCCCACAGAACTGGGTGTTAACTGCCTGGCTGATAAATGTAGGGATGATCACGGCACAAGCCTACCTGTGACCCAGCCCACTCACCCACAGCGCTGAGTCAGCCCACAGGAGGGTTCTGGGACCTGACTACTCCATCTTCCACTTTCTGATCCATCCTCTTCCAGAGATCAGCCAAGCCCAGCTAGAAGCAGAAGACAAGAGAACCTGCTGGTGGGCTTTTGGTTTCAAACAGGAAGGCCAAGGGACCTGTCACTCAGGAGTCAGTTGAGTCAATATCTCAGGGGGTACAGTGGTTCAAATTTGTGTCCCCCAAATTCCTGTGTTGGAAACGTAGCTTCCAATGAAACAGTTTTGGAGAGTTTGTGCCCTTTTGGGAGGTGTTTGGGTCAGCAGAGTTCTGCCCTTATGAATGAATTATGCTGTTATAGGGGCCGGCACTATGGCATAGTAGGCTAGTCCTCTACCTGCAGTGCCAGCATCCTATATGGGTGCTCGTTCATGTCCTGGCTGTTTCACTTCTGATCCAGTTCCCTGCTTATGCCCTGGGAAAGCAGGGAAGGATGGCTTAATTCCTTGGGTTCCTGCATCCACATAGAAGATCAGGAGGAAGCTCCTGGCTCCTGACTGAATCAGCCCTGCTCTGGCTGTTGTGGCCATTTGGGGAGCAAATCAGCAGATGGAAGACCTTTCTCTCTGTTTCCCCTTTCTATAATTCCACATTTCAAATTAAAAAACTAAATCTTTTTTTGTAGTTGTGCTGTTATAAAAAGGGAAAACAGAGGAAGTTTGTTGAGATCATTCTCGAGCCTAAAATTGTGTTGTCATTTACTCTCTTGGGTTTGAGATGTACTTGGGTCTGTTACTACCTTGTCCCCCTTTCTGTTTTACCGAATGCGAGTTTTGTCCTTCACTGGTCCCGTCTCTGTAGTTTGGAAGCCCAGAACTCATTTGATTTCTTTTTTTCATTGCTATTATTTTGCTTTAGTTTTGTTTCATTTGATTTCACAAGTTTACAGCTAGAGGGGAATCTGATTTAGGATGGAGCAGGTTTATTTGCCTAAGGGCAAAAGACTAAGAAGTGACTCCTGAGATTCTGGGGTGTAGACTCTGGGCTGATGTTGGAATGAGTCAAGAGTTTGGGAACCATTGGGATGGAATGAGTATATTTTGTACGTGAGAGGGACAGCAGATTTGGGGGCCCAGTATGGACTTATGAGATCTGAAAGTTCATGTGTTGGAATTCACTTTGGGACATGCTGTTCCTGACCTCCAGAGGATCCAGGGTTCAAGGCTCTGCCGTCTTTTTGGTGTATCCCTGGAGTTCAATCTCCAAGCCCCGTGTTAGAGGTATTTGGAGGTGAAGAGCTTGGAAACCCATTAGAATTAGATGTAGTCGTGGGGTTTGGAGCAATGATGGCATGAGTGACTTTAAGGGAGACCCAAGCTGGCAAGCTTGTTGTGCACAGCCTTGGAAACTATGGGGTCCCTACCTGAAGGAAGGCCTGTACCAGATGTAACCTGACCATGAACATGAGCTGAGTAACTTTCATTCTGTATCAGTGAGCTAATGTATAGTAGTTGAGCAAAAGTGGCCAAGACAGATACCACCTTGGAAGCAGACAACAGCCAGACGTCAACACTTTGACCTTGAATTGGCAGGCACTGTTTTTTATAAGGGATGGAATAATTCCCAAATTGCCAAGTCTCAGGAGGTATTTTGTGATTGTGGCACAACAGACCAAGCTAATCTTCACAAGAGGAAACTGAGACATATCAAGGATAAACTCAGATTGTCTACATAGATTTGGGATTGAAACCCAGGCACTTTTCACTCCAAACAACATAGGATACGAGAAAGAAAGCAAAATGTAAGAGGGCTGGGACGGGCCTTGGAACCAGTAGTTAAGCCACTGGTTAGCGTGCTGGTTAGCATGCCTGCATCCTGTATTGTAGCACCAGGTTTGGTGCTCAACTCTGGCTCCCAACTCCTGACTTCCAGCTAGTGCAGACCCTGGGAGCCAGCAGTAATGATTCAAATGAGGAGGTTCCTGCCACCCACATGGGAAACCTGCAGTTCTAAGCTCTTGGATACAGCCCCCCAGGATGTGCCGGTATTTGAGAAGGAAACCAGTTAATCGAACCTGTCTCTTCATGCATGTGTGCCTCTCTCTGTGTATCATTGTCTGTCTCAAATGAACACAAATAAATAAGAGGGGGCCCAGCTCAGTGGCCTAGTGGCTAAAGTCCTCACCTTGAATGTGCCGGGATCCCATATGGCCGCTGGTTCTAATCCTGGTGGCCCTGCTTCCCATCCAGCTCCCTGCTTGTGGCCTGGGAAAGCAGTCGAGGACAGCCCAAAGCTTTGGGACCCTTCACCCGCGTGAGAGACCTGGAGGAAGTTCCTGGCTCTTGGCTTCAGATCGGCGCAGCACCGGCCATTGTGGTCACTTGGAGAGTGACTCATTGGACGGAAGATCTTCCTCTCTGTCTCTCCTCCTCCCTGTATATCTGACTTTGCAATAAAAATGAATGAATCTTTAAAAATAAATAAAGAAAGAAGAGGGCAGAGAAAATGCCAGGACACACAAAACCATGATCAACAATCACAGATGTTATTTACTGACTAGTGTGTGAACTGCAACGGGAAAATACAGATGAACAGATGTTGGGCTTTTGCCTCCAAGTATGTAGTCTCACTGCAGGCTCAGGAGGAACTGTATCAATGAACATGGATCAGACACCAGCAGGGTGTGAAATACCTGTGGAGGAGAGCACTGTGCAAAGAGACTTGTTACTGCAGAGAAAGGGGGAGCTCTCTGAGGTGACAGTAGCTGAGGCGGAAACATGGGATTCCCAGGGGAGAGAGGATGTGAGTAAAGGTGTGAATGCATCCAGGGATGCCCAGTCACGTGCTGTGAGAATGTGCTGAGATGATTGTAAGTGGGAAAGCCACAGAGCTCCAGTTGCACCGTGTCACATGTCAGGCGAGGTGTGCCCATTCCGGTGCTCCTTCGGGAGAAAAATCTCGGCTTGGTGACAGGCTCTCCTTTGTTTTCTCCTGTTTGATAATCTCACTGTTTGAAAAAATGGATGACCCAGCATTGCAGCACAGTCACCTGTGACACTGGATCCCATTCAGAGAGCCTATTCCAGCCTCAGCTGCTCCGCTTCCAATTCAGCTCCTTACTTATATGTCTGGTGAGGCAATGGAAGTTGGCCCAAGTGCTTGGACCCCTGACCCATGTGGGAGCCCCACAACAAGTTCCTTGCTCCTGGCTTCTTCAGCCCGACCCAATCCCAACCATTGCAACCATTAGGGGCAGTGAGACAACAGATAGCAAATCCTTATCTCTCTAACTCCATCTTTCAAATAAATACACAAATCCCTTTTTAAAAGTTTTTTGTTTGAAAGGCAAACACACGCACTCCCCAAAATATTTGCAACAGCTAGGGCAGGCTGAAGCCAGAAGCCAGAAACTCCCAGGGTGCACATTAGCAAAAGGCTAGATCAGAACTGAATTGGAGGGCCCAGTGCAATGGCTCAATAGCTAAATCCTTGCCTTGCAAGCACCAGGATCCCACATGGGTGCTAGTTTGGGTCCCAGCTGCTGTTTCCCGTCTAACTCCCTGCTTGTGGCCTGGGAAAGCAGTGCAAGATGGCACAAAGCCTTGGGACCCTGCACTACCATGAGAGACTTGGGGAACTCCTGGATCCTGGCTTTGGGTCAGCTCAGCCCCGTCATTTTGGCCATTTGGGAAGTAAAGAAGCAGGTGGAGGATCTTTCGTTTATTTTATTTATTTATGTTTTTATCATTGGGATAGAGGATTTTTCTGTCTCTCCTCTCTATATCTGATCTGCCTTTCCAATAAATATACGTCAATCTAAAAAAAGAGAGAGAGAATAATAAGAAGAATGGGTTGGGGCCAACATGGTGGCTTACAGGCTAATCCTCTGCCTGCAGTGCCAGCACCCCATATGGATGCTGGTTTATGTTTTGGTTGCTCTATGCTGACCTAGCATGCTTATGGCCTGGAAGGCAGAGAGGATGTCTCAAGTCTTTGAGATCTTATACCTGTGTGCACCTTTCTCTGTATCTCTCCTTCTCTACCTTTATTTGAAATCTACCTTTCAAGTAAAATATATATATATATATGAAAATGTATAAATGAAAAAATACATAAATAAATCTACCTTTCAAATTATATATATATATATAAATAAATAAAGTGGGAATTGGAACCAGCACTGTGGCATAGTAGGATACACCACCATCGGTAGTGCTGTTGTTGTGCCGGATTTTGAAATCCCCAGAAAATCATCAAGTGTGAAGTCGGTGCTAAGGCATAAAGGTAGTTTATTCAGGTTAGCCTAGGTCTCCCAGCCACCTCCCCCAGCCCAGCCTGGCTGGGGCTGGGGGAGGGGCAGCCGCAGCCAGGCTGCAGCAGAATCAGCAGGGAGGACAAAAAAGAAAGGGAGAGAGCCAGAGCCACCCCCTCCACTGGGTTGAACAGCCCAGCGGTTCTTATACATTTCAGGCTATTAATTATACAGTCATGGTTTAGCAGGCTTCTATTGGTGGGTTTGAAGCAAGCAACTTTCAAAAAGTACAAATTGATGAGCTATAGGGCAGTGGGTCTTATCAAACACCAGGGACCTCCTTCCTGAGGAGTGGTCTGCCTACATGACCTTCCAGGTGTCCTGCCGGGTGTCACGTAGACTATCAGGCCTGGAGTTCACACAGCCCCCAGCCAAGCCATTAAGGCAGAATCACAAAGGGCAGAAAACACTTAGGTTCTTCACTGTTATCCTACATGGGTGGCAGTTCCTGTCCCAATCCGATCCAACTGACTCCTGGGAAAGCAGAGGAGGATGACACAAGTCCTTAGGCCCCTACACCAATGTGGGAAACCCAGAAGAAGCTCCAGGTTCCTGGCTTCGGATCGGCACAGTCCTGGCCATTGCGGCCATTTGGGGGAGTTAATCAGCAGATGGAAGATCTCTCTCTGTCTCTCCTTCTCCCTCTGTAACTGTGTTTTAAATACTTTTTTTTTTAAGAGGTTAGAGACAGGTGCATGGCATAGCAGTTAAGTCACCACTTGGGGCTCCCACATCCCATATCTGTACTTGAACCTGGGTTTGAGTCCCAGTTCCACTTCCACTTCATATATATATATTTTTATGTTGATGATCTTTACATAGTTGATTAGGGCGCAAAGGATCAAGGGCTACAGGAAAGTGGATAATACCATTGTTTCTACATTCTGTTTTTTCCTTCCTGTAACTGGGGGAGGAGGATGATAAAGGGAGAACCCCACCCAGCCTCCCACCCATCCCAGGGTCCCCGATGTGAGGCATGCTCTGAGAACAATGCTCAAGTGGTTTTGATAGTTCAACAGTCATGAATTGCTGCCAATCTCGCCAATTTCAACTCATGCTGGTGGGGGCTATAGCCCAGCCCAACCCAGCTGGCACACAATCCCAGTCCTCACGTGCACTGGTAAGTGTTGCAGCTGAACCTGGCCTGAGATACACTCTATTCTGGTGCTTGGACTCACCAGTGGGTGATGTGAACTGGCCCAGCCACGTCCGCCCCTGACCTGCACCAAATGTATGCCAGTGAGTACCATTCCCTGGCCTGGTCTGGGTTGCTCCCTATTGTGGTTCTTACGCTTCTCTGCTGGGAACTCCTCCATCAGAACCTCTCCCAATGCCAGATCTTGCACACACTGGTGGGTCTGTGGGCTAGCCCTACTCAGTTTACCTCCTGTTCTAGCAGGAACAGTGGCCTTTCATGACCAGCCTTCAACCCATTCCAGTTTTAATTATTGGGTGTTACAGCCCAGCCAAGTCTGGTCCACACGCAGACACAGCTCACACCTGGCTTGAACTAGGCTTCACACCAACATCGGTTGCTGCTGGAGTCTAGCCCAGTTTGGTACACCCAGCCCCAGTTCACACTTGTGCCGAGGGACACTGCAGCCGTATTCATACCAGAAAGCAGCTCCCACTTCAGCCCCCACACTCACCAGTGGGAACCACAACCCAGCCATGGCTTCCCCTTAGCTCCTTAGCCAGGCTATCTTTCCAGCCATAGTTCTTGCTCATGCTAGTGGTTGCTCTGACTCAGCTTGGCATAGTCCCTCACCTGTCATGACCTCTGACCTTTGGATGCTGTAGCCTGGCCTGATCTGGCCTGCACTCAGTCTTGACTCTCACTGGCAGGTGCTAGAACCTGGCCCTGCTCAGTCTGCTCCCATCCCTGGCTCATGCAAACCAGTAGGTGTAACAGCCTAACCCAGCGTGACCTGTGATCCAGCCTGGTTTCTGCTCTTGTTGGTGAGCTAAGGTTTGCTCGGCCCTGCCAGGTCTGCCCCCTTCCAAAACAAACCCACAAATTACTCCACAGTTGGAGCTACTTTGCCCAGCTTGTCTGACCCCCAGGTCTGGACCATGCAATCACCAGCAGGAGTTATGACCCACTTGGGGAGTTTCCTGCATTTCCCACTTGACTCACTCTATGACCCAGATCTCATATGTGCCAGTGGGTGTTAAGCCCTTGCCTGGCATAGCCTGTCCCTCCAACTTAGCCTTGTATGAGCTGGTCAACGTTGCAGCCTGGCATGCCCCACATCCTGTTTTAGAATGCACATGTGGGTGCTGCAGCCTGGATCTGCCCAGACTGTTCTTGGTTCCTGTACCCGAGAGTGATAGCAGGTTCCATGGTCACGCCTAGCTCAGCCCATCCCCCCTCAACTCTTGAGCTAACCAGCAGGACTTGTATTTCCACAAGGTTTGGCCCACACATCCTCCATGGAATCTACCCCCAGACCTGGTTCTTTCACATGCTGGTTAGTGCCATGGCCCTGCCTAATGTGATCCGTCTCCTGTTACGACATTCAGTCGGGTACTAGGATCTACCCCTGCTAGACAGGTCCTCAATCCTAGCTTTCACATGGATTGGTGTGTAGTGGTCAGCTATATTCATGATAAGAAGCCCTACTCAGGACTCACACGTAGGCTGGTGTATCAGTCTGACTCATATAGGTCGTCAGGTCACTCCCCACCAAACCACCAGGTCTCAGTCCCTTCACTTACCTGCAAGTACAGTGACCCTGTTGTTGGGAGTCCCTCAGGATTTATTCCTTATCTACCTTATTCTTGGTTGTCCCTAGGCAGCAATTCCACACCCGACAGACCCTAGAGCTTGCTACTGGGAGGCCAGTAGGTGAAACCGGTGCCACTTGGTGCACTGGCCACCCAAAAGTGCAGGACACACTCACCATGTGGCAGTGGCGGCTGTGGCTAGGGCCCCAGGCATTGAGTCCGACCTGGCTCAGACACCTCCAGCAACCTGTGATGGCTGCTACCCTGTTACACTGCTGTGTACAGATGATCACTCCAGAGACTTGTCAGCCTCTGATTCTCCTAGCTCCTGAATGCTCTGCACAAGGACAACTTAGTAAATAGCCTCCAGCTGTGTTTCACTGAGTTTGCTTAAGACTTGTCTCTCAAGAGTTCAGCATTACGGTACTGGAGAGTGGTGAAACCATTGAAGGCAGAGCCTTGGGACCCAGTACAGCGGCTCAGTGGCTAAATCCTCACTGTGTATTCCTATCTCCCAGCAAGTTCCTGGCTCCTGGTTTTGGATCTGCTCAGCTCCACTTGGATCACTTGGGGAGTGAGCCAGCAAATGGAACATCTTTCCGTCTCTCCTCACAGTAAATCTGCCTTTCCAATAAAAGTAAATAAAGCTTTAATAAAAAAGAGGCCGGGCCTCATGGGAGGTGATTGGGCCATTATGGGCTATACCCTTGCAAGAGACTAACGTGTATTTTTGGGGGACTGGATCTAGGGATTATGGCTTATTGGGCTGGGATGGTGACTGGGAGCGATCGGGTACAGGACCAGATTGGTTGGCACACACTGAGCCAAATTCCTCAGCCCATTCTCCCTTCCTGGCTCTCCAGGTGACTTCAGTCTCATGTTCACCCCAACCCACAGCTCTCTGCCATGAGGCAGTCTCATGTTCACCCCAACCCACAGCTGTCTGCCTTGAGGCCCCGAGCAGAGGCCGATAGCAGCATCATGTTCTCGGACCTCCAGATGACCAGCTAAATACACCTTTTCTCTTTATAAAGCACCCAGCCCCTTGTGTTTTGTTCTAGTAACACAAAACAGACCCGTAGGCAGAGTCAAGGTCCTGGTGGCAGAGGATGGCCCACCAATCTCATTAGGCGAGAGAAATGGAGGTACAATCAGAGATAGTGGAAAGAGTCGAGCCGTGCCTCCTCCTGCGTCGGCTGGAGAACTGCCGGTGCCTGCTCGATCCTCTGCAGGGGTTCATTTTATTCCATATGATGAACATCTGGTTTTCTAAAACCTTCAACTTCATCTCGCTGAAGAGAAGCCGTTCAAGGAGCTTGTCCTGGAGGGCAAAGCAGGCCTGCATTCTCTCAAGTTCTTTGGGGTTTATGGTGGTGTTGGTGCAGTTGGCTTCTGCAGTATTTGTTTTCTCTGCCTCCTCCTAAACTCCCCAACCCCAGAAAAAGGGAAGCATTAGTTAAAACCGGCAATCCAGGTCCTCACTAAACTTCTACTTCATGCCAGGTGGTTTGTAAATGTTATTAGTGTTTACAACACAGCCTTTAATTGCTTATTCGATAGGCTGGCATTGTGCTGTGGCTGGTGAAGCCACTGTCTGCAATGGTGGCATCCCATATGGGCACTAGTCTGTGTCCAACTCCATTTCTGATCCAACTCCCTGATAATAGTCTGAGAAAAACCACAAAAGATGGCCCAAGGGTTAGGGTCCCTGCACTCACATGGGAGATGTGGATGAAGCTCTTGGGTCCTGGCTTTGACCTTGCCCACAGCTGGCTGTTGGCAATTAACTAGGGAGTGAACCAGCAGATGGAAGCTCTCTCTCACCCGTGTGTAACTCTGTCTTGCATAATCAATGAATAATTTTAAAAGTTTTACATCTGCTGGTTCACTCCCCAAATGCTGCAAAGGCCAGAGCTGTACCAGTCTGAAGCCAGGATCATAGAACTTCTGGGTCACCCACATGGGCACAGGGACCTCGGGACTTGAACCGTCTTCTGCTGCCTTCCCAGGCACATCAGCAGGGAATTGAATTAGAAACAGAGTAGCTGGGTCCAGCACAGTGGCCTAGTGGCTAAAGTCCTCACCTTGCATGTGCCAGGATGCCATATGAGTGCACTGCTTCATATCCTGGCTATTCCACTTCCCATCCAGCTCCCTGCTTGTGGCCTGGGAAAGCAAGGGAGGATGCCCAAGGCTTTGGGACCCTGCACCCATGTGGGAGACCTGGAAGAAGCCTCTGGCTCCTGGCTTTGGACAGGCTCAGTTCCAGCCATTGGGGCCATTTGGGGAATTAACCAGCAGATGGAAGAGCTTTTTCTCTGTCTTTCCTTCTCTTTCTCTGTAAAATCTGCCTTTCCAATAATAAGAAATAAATCTAAGAGAGAGAGAGAGAGAGAGAGAGAGAGAGAGAGAGAGAGAGGCCAGAACTCAAACTAGGACCTACATGGGATGCCTGCACCACAGGTAGAGGCCTTACTCACTATGTTTAGCACCAGCCCTATAGATCTTTTTTTAAATTTTTATTTGAAGAGCAGAGAGTTTGAAACAGTCAGGGAGAAAGAGAGAGAGAGAGAGGAGAGAGACAGAGAACCCATTTGCTGGTTCACTCTCCAAATTCCTGCAAAAGTGAGGGGCACTCAGAGGTGGCAGAAATCCAATTGCTTCCCTTAGGGTCTGCATTAGCAGGAAGCTGGAGTCAGGGGTTGGAGCTGGGAACCAAGCTCAGGTATCCCAGTATGGGGTATGGGTGTCTTATCCATTAGCTAAACACTCATCGCCTTAAAACATTTCAGAGATGTGTTTATCAAACAAATTAAATTTTGTCTTAACCTATTCTCACTCTGGCCTGGAAATAGAGCATCTTTATCACATTTTGAGGGTAAGGGACTTGGGGTTTAGCAGAGGGTTATCAGTCCTTTTACTCTTAAAGATTTGATTGTTTGAAAGACAAGAGTTACAGAGAGCGCGAGGAAGAGAGAGAGAGAATCTTTTTCTTCTTCTTCTTCTTTTTTTTTTTTTTTTTTTTTTTGGAAAGGCAGATATACAAAGAGGAGGAGAGACAGAGAGGAAGATATTCTGTCCGATGATTCACTCCCCCAGTGACTGCAACGGCCGGTGCTGCACCGATCCAAAGCCAGGAGCTAGGAACCTCCTCCAGGTCTCTCACGCGGGTGCAGGGTCCCAAGGCTTTGGGCCGTCCTGGACTGCTTTCCCAGGCCACAGGCAGGGAGCTGGATGGGAAGTGGAGCTGCCAGGATTAGAACCGGCGCCCATATGGGATCCCCGTGTATTCAAGGCAAGGACTTTAGCTGCTAGGCCATGCCGCCGGGCCCGAGAGAGATTCTTCTATCTGCTGGCCACTCCCCAAATGACTGCAAGGACTAGGCTGGTCCAAAGCCAGTAGGCAGGAGCTTCTTCTGGGTCTCCCACGTAAGAGTAGGAGCCCAATCACTTGGGCCATCCTCCATCATTTTTTCAGGCCCATTGGAGGAGAGCTGGAATGAAAGTAGAGCAGCTGGGACTTAACCAGAGCCCATACAGGATGCTGGCATTGCAGGCAGTAGCTTTACTCTCTGTGTGCCACAGTGCCAGCCCCTAGCGCACATCCGTTTCTCAGTATCATGCAGCTCCTCTCCCCACCCCCTCTATCACTTTGCCTTTGATCATAGGAATAGCTCAAGTGGCCAGTCACCTGCAAGCCACAGCTGACACAAAGCCTCTTGGTTGATGGTGTGCGAGCTCTTCCCTCCGGCAAGGCCTCGGTTAGGTCAGCTGTACAGCAAACCCCTCTCCAGGCTCTCCTTCACTGTGGCTGTCACCCACATATTTCTGTGTCCTGAGTCTTTGTCTTTCTCCCACGGCTCTCTGAGCATTTTTGTTAAGCTCAGTAAAACCTCACACTGTCAAATACTGCTGGTTCTGACACGCTTCTCTCGGTGTAACCTCGCCTGCCTCCCACTCCAGTTATAATGAACACTTTAGTTCTTTTTTTTTTGTTTTTTTTTGTTTTTTTTTTTTTTGGATTAAGCTATAAACTATTGGTTCTTGAAACATTTAAAATCTAGACATTTCAGACATAAACATAAACACATACATATTACAACAAATGTTTATAAAGGTCATGAATACGAGAGAAGTGCTCCTTCCTCCCAATCTCATCTTTGCAGTGATAATCCTGCACTTGGTATTTATTTTTCCTGTGTATTTCCTTTGCCACTAGTTCTCAATGGGAGGACATTTGGCAAGTTCCGCAGATGCTTGGCAGTCACAGATGGGGCAGAGGGGGTGGCGCTAGCATCCTGTGGGCAAAGGCCAGAGATGCTGCCCGCCCCTGCAGCCAAGGATTATGCCGGCTGGATGGCCAAGAGCACAGAGGTGGAGGCCCAGAATCCTAAGCTACTTTTACTACACATGCGCATCTGTGTGCACTGCAAGGCATTGTTTTGCATTTTTTGAACAAGCGCTAAAAGTTGTTACAAGTACATCTCTGCTGTCTTCATTAGGACATTTCAGAGGCATATCAATGAGCAGGCATCTCTACTTCATTCTTTTTTACTTTTTGCAGTTGAGTCATTACTGCCACCCAGGCAGAGTGACAGCCACGATGAAGGAGGAAAGCCTGGAGAGGGGTTTGCTGTACAGCTCATCTAACTGAGGCCTTGAGGAGGGAAGAGATCGCACACCATCAACCAAGAGGAAGCTGCAAGGCAGGGATGGAGACCCAAGATTTGGATTTCTTATTCTTTCCCTGTTACTCCAGCACCATCCTTGTCTCCCGTTTCTGATTTAGTAGTAAATATCCCCATTTCCCAGCTGAAGCCAAGCCCCTTCTTGCTCACCTTCTGGGGCCCTGAGGGTGTGGACCTGGGTTCATACTTGAGAAGCCAGTTGCTTAGTAACAGCAGCAGGAATAGGAACCCAAACAAGATTGGCTTATAGTTCATGAGCCAAACCACCAGAGCTCCCAGGATGCCGGAGGAGGCCAGGACCCCACGGAGACTCCTAAAGAGAAAGAGCAGCTCCCCCAGCATTATGGCAGGGAGGCCCCTGGGCCCTGGGGCCCTGCCTCTGTGTGCTGCATGGCAGCAAAAAGGCCACCCTCCCCTCTGCGTCATAAGTAGCTCCCTCCCCCACCCAGCTGCCGTGTAACAGTGGGGCTACTTCTTCCCACACGGAGGACAAACATCATGTGCATTACCCTGCAGCACCTTACAACCACGGGTGATGGAGGCCATGGCAACACTTCGTGGCTTCAACAGTACCTCTGGGCCAGGCCCCTGGGAATCAAATGACTGCAGAGAAAAATGACTCAAAATCTGGAAATGCCTCTGTGCCTGTTCAAGTTCATGAATGCCTTCTGATGGAGCCACCTGTCGTCACCCACCATGTTAGGAGAAGGTAACTCGACTGGCAAAATGTTGACTTGGGTCCTTGCTGTAAAGTTGTTACCTTTCAATTTTAATGTCTAAGAGCCAGGGGCCTCTTCTGGCAGCTGAAGGGTCCCAAGGTTTTGGGCCACCCTCCGTTGCTTTCCCAGGCCATAAGCAGGGCGCTAGATGAGAAGTGGTGCAGCCGGGACATGAACTGGCACCCTTATATGATATCCTGGCACTTACAAGGGGGAGGATTAGCCAACTGAGCCATCGCTCTGGGCCCAGCACTGTAGCCTAGTGGCTAAAGTTCTCACCTTGCATGCCCGGGATCCCATATAGGTGCCAGTTCTAATGCTGGCATTCCGCTTCCCTTCCAGCTCCCTGCTTGTGGTTTGGGAAGGCAGTAGAGGACAGCCCAGGGCCTTAGGACCCTGCACCCATGTGGGAGACCTGGAAGAGCTCCTGGCTCCTGATTTCAGCTTGGCTTAGCACCAAACCTTGCCGGTACTTGGGGAGTGAGCCAGAGGATGGAATATGTTTCTCTCTGTCTCTCCTTCACTCTGTAAATCTGACTTTCCAATTTAAAAAATATATACATATAAAAAATAAAGGGGAGCATTGGTCATAGGAACATGGTCATGGGTATTCCAACCCCCATGTTTGTTTGTTTTTTTCGTGTTTAGAATGCTTGTTCATGTATTTTTACTAATTTGATTTTTTATTATGTTTTTGACAATCTTTACCCAACCCCCATGTTAATCGATAGGCAAACACTTGCCCTCCCAAACTTCATTGAAATAGTTTACACAAATTACATGTATTTTATAATGACATCTCTGTAATTACCTCACTGGACATAGAAAACATGTCCGTCACTACCAGGAAGTTTCCTTGCTCTGGCAGCCGGCCCCACCCTCCCTCCAGGAAGCTGGTGCTCAGCACAGACTCGTTTTACCAGTTTTAAAACTTTGTCAACGAGCTAGAAAACAAAAAAAACAAAACCCTATGTTTCGAAGAAACAAAAGGCAACTCTAGGTAAGTGTCATAAATGGAGATAAGATAGAAGAACACAAGATCTGTTACAGTGTTGGGTCCTCACAGGTTTTCTAGAGGGTTTAAAGGAACAAATCACCAGCCCCCATGGCTAGGAAGAATGAACTCGGAGTAGGAAAGGTGTTTTGTGCACAGGGATCAGGGATGTGTGAGTTGGGGGACCTGCGGTGGGGAGGCAGCCCAGACCCAGGCTGAGTGCCTTGGGGCTAGGGCAGTTCCCCTGGGGCACGTCGTTCCATTTCCACAGAAGCGCTCGAGCGCCTCACGGTTTCCCCAGTCCAATCCAACTGCAGAGATAAAAAATGACCTATCGGTTATATTTCTGCCCCTCCCCCTCAGACTGTAAGTTCTTTGAAAGCAAAAGCTTCACTATTACACCCTTGTTACGTAACGGGCAGCCGAACGAATGAACAAACGCACGCGGCCGCCTCGGAGGCGCAGGCTGGCCCAGAATCCTTTCAGGGCCGTTGGTGGACCCCAAAGGCCGAGGAGGCGCTCTAGGATGCCGCCGTGCCGCTCTAGGCCCGAGGACGCTGCTCTATGGCAACGGGGGCGGGGCGGGGCCTTTTTGTCCCGACGCGGCGGGAGCGCGCTGGTGCGCGTGCGTCAGCGGCCGCTGTCTGCGTCGAGCGACCGAGTCGAAGCGAAGCTCCGGACCCACGGATCGACTGACCGAGCGGCCCCTGCGGCCGTCGGCGGCCAGGCGGCCCGAGATGTTGTCGGGGAAGAAGGCGGCAGCCGCAGCGGCAGCCGCGGCCGCGGCGGCAGCAGCCGGCACGGAGGCGGGCCCCGGAGCTGCGGGCGGCGCCGAGAACGGCTCCGAGGTGGCCGCGCCGCCCGCGGGCCTGGCGGGCCCCACCGAAGTCGGGCCGGGGGCGGCCGGGGAGCGCACGCCCCGCAAGAAGGAACCTCCTCGGGCTTCACCCCCCGGCGGCTTGGCCGAGCCGCCGGGCTCCGCCGGTCCTCAGGCCGGGCCTACCGTCGTGCCTGGGTCGGCCACCCCCATGGAAACGGGAATAGCAGAGACTCCGGAGGGACGACGAACCAGCCGGCGCAAGCGGGCGAAGGTGAGACCCGAACCCTTGTCTCCAGCCGTACTTCGGGGTTGGGGTGTGGTGGGCGTTGAGGGGGACTGCCCCAGGGCGTCCCGCTTCCTCTGTCCCCATCTGGGACCTGGAGCCCCGCGACCACCGACCTGAGTTCCACTTGGCTTCTAGAAGGGCGAGAAGGGAAGGTGCTAGTCGGTGCGGAACCGGGCCTTTTGTGCCGGGAGCCGGCCGACCTGAGTGAGGGGCGGGGAGATACTTTACTCGTTGCATCCTGTGCGCCTCCTTTTTTTTCTTTTTTCTTTTTTTTTAATTCTAAGTAGCTGGGGGAAAAAAAATGGCTCCCTGCGGTGGAGCTGTGGCTGGCGTGTCCGTCGGGAGCTGTAGGGCTGCGGGGCCGGGGATGCTTAGGGGAGCGCCTCTCCCTGTGGGCGGAAAGAAAGGAACTGGGGAGGCGGGGGTGGTTTTGGTTTGGTTTGAGTCTAAAGAGTGTTTTGGTCTTTTCTGTTAAAGGCTCGACACTTTTTTTTTTTTTTTGCAAATGAGTTTGGTGGAAAAGTGTAAATGGGGTGCTGATTGTCCATTGGGGTGCAGAATCTATGGGAAAAGGAAGCCCGGCCACAGAACCGGAGCGTGCAGACAATAGGAGCCTCGCCTCTTGGGGTGCAGCTCACACCAGCACTTGATTGTGGCTGAACACCTTGGCACAGGGAGTAGTGCCAGCCCCGTTTTAGGATTGAGTAAACAATGGGAGTGACTTGTCTGAAAGTCACAGAGCCCCGGTGGAGCCGGGCCGTTAGCCCCAGACGGGTCCTGGCAAGGTGCCCTCGGCGGCTCAAACAAAGGAGCACATGGGACCCGAATTGTGCAGGGCTCCGGGGGCTCTGCCCTCGTGGGGTTTTTTTTGTTTTTTGTTTTTTTTTCCTGGAGAGTCCACGGTGTAGTTGAATAGAGTAAAGCTAATAAGCAAGTAGAGCGATGTATATAATGCTTGGGAAAATTGCCAGTTTAGAGTTTCTCGGGGCAGATGCCGAGGGGGCTGTGTGAGGAACCCCCCAGGTGAGTGCTGGCCAGGACGAGAGCCCTCAGACCCAAGTGCCCACTGAGACTCCAGGCTTCTCGTAGGTGTGCCCAGTGCTGCTGAAACGGCTGTTGGGGGTACAAACTTTTGGAGGCTTATACCAAGTTGTAAAAAAGGCTCAGAGTTTGGCAACCCCAGACCACAGAGACTCTGAGGGTTTTATTTGAATTTTTAAAAAATTTTATTGTTTAAGTAGAAAACACGGCTTGAAACCCTGTGACCTTTTTTCTGTAAGTTTTTTTTTTTTTTTTTTAATTGGAAAGGCAGATATACAGAGAGAAGGAGTTGTAGAGAGAAAGATCTTCTGTGCGCTGGCTCAGTCCCCAAGTGGCCGCGATGGTCAGAGCTTTGATACTTGATGGCTGCTACTGGATAAAGCTGTTTGTTTATCCTTTCATTATTTCATGGGCTTGTGGGTTGTTTCCACTTTTTGCTAAGAATATAAACACAAATTCTGTGTTGACATGTTGTCTGTTTTCTTGGTTTTATATAAAACCTGGAAGTGACATTGCCAGTCAAGGGCATTCAGTGTAGCTTTTGGAGAAACTGCCAGTTTTCTGTAGCAGCTGCATTGCCAGCAGTGCCAGTTGTAACTGCTCCCTACCCTGGTCCGCACTGGACACTGCTCACCCTGACAGAGTGTGTCTAGGGGGTGTCTGATGACGAGCTTCTAGCTCTGTGATCCTTTTGGGGGTGGTTTTTGTGTGTGATAGGAGGTAGAGATTCCCCTTAACCCTTTTGCACGTGGATATCCAATTGCCCCAGTGTAGTTTGTTGAATGATTGGCACCCTTGATTGATCATGAAAGGGCTTATTTCTGGGCTCTCAATTTTGTCTCATTGACCTATATTGCCATTCTTAGGCCAGCACCACACTGCTTTTGTTACTCCTTGTTGGCTTCAGAATAGTTTGAAATCAGGTGGTGGGATTTCTTCAGCTTGGCTCTTCTCTTTATTCTTTTCGTTTCTGTGTGAATTTGTGCAGAAAGGATGCTGGGGTTTGTTTGGGGGTTGTATTGGCATAATGTTTTTGTTCTTGTAATTCTGCTGTGCTTTCTTTTTTATCCTGCTAAACTCTTAAACTTTCAGAAGAAAATGTGTGTGTGTATTTATTTGGGGAGAAAACGAAACAAGGAACTGGAGAAACCTGCCTATTTGTTCCCAGTCTTAGGAGCCAGAGTAAACAGACCCCAGGATGTAATACATAAGCTAGGGATGGGGAACCTTCTGTCTGACAAGAGCCGTGTGGACGCTCGTAACAGCATTTGTGTGCTGTACTAAATTACGACCCTAAAAATTAGCCTGTTATATAGAGTTATTGAATTTTGAGTCCTGGCCAAAGTTGCCTTGTCCAGGTCAGACCAGTGGCCAAACCAGGTAATTCCATAGGCTTTACGCAGCCTGTGGGCTGGATGTTGCCAATCCCTAACTTAAGGAGTGTGAAAGAAGCTGAGACCAATGTATGTAGACCTTGCTTCAAGAATTCTGAGGAGTACACAGGAGTTACAGCTGTATTTTATGGCCTAAAAACATGTCAAGACAAAGGGATCCCCTCTCCTCTCTTAAAAAAATCACACAGTTGGGGCTGGCGCAGTAACCTAGTAGCCAAAGTCCTCACCTTGAACGCACCGGGATCCCATGTGTATACCGGTTTGTATCCCAGAGACCCCGCTTCCCATCCAGCTCCCTGCTTATAGGCTAGGAAAGCAGTCAAGAACGGCTCAAAGCCTTTGGACCTTGCACCTGCATGGGAGACCTGGAAGAGGCTCTGGGCTCCTGGCTTCAGATCAGTTCAGCTCTGGCAGTTGTGGCCTCTTGGGAAGTGAATCAGCAGACAGAATATCTTCCTCTCTGTCTCTCCTGTCTTTATATCTGGCTTTGCAGTAAAAATAAATCTTAAAAAAAAAAATAAAGAAAATCACACAGTTAAAATTGTTAGGATGTTGGAAGTGATTCAGAAAATTGATGGTCCCTGGAGCTTAACTTTGACTAGTTTTAGAATGTAAGGCTGGAAATTGGTAAATTTGTAGTTCAGGAACCCTGTGTAGTTTCATGAATGGTGAGCTGAAAAAAGACAGAATTTAGAAAAGTATTCAAGAGGTACCTGTGCCTTAGCCTGACAAGTTAAGCCTCCTGGCCTGCCATACGGATGGCTGTTTGAGTAGCAGCTACTCCACCTCCCACCCAGCTCGCTGCCTACAACCTGGCTAAACAGCCGAGGATGGCTACAAAGCTTGGGCTCCTGTGCCCATGTGGGAGACCTGGAAAAAACCACTGGCTTCTGTCCCAGCTCTGGCCTTTCTGGCCATGAGGGAGTGAACAAGCAGATGGAAGAACTCTGGATCTTTCTTCTCTGTGTTGTAACTCTGCCTTTCAAATAAAAATAATTCTTAAAAGAAAACAAGAAGTGTTGAAGGCAGGTTAACTTTTTGGAGTTGATTCATCTTCCTCTGATTCTTTTTCCTCATGTAAAATAAGTCTGCCATGTAAATTTATTATGTTTAGATGTAAATAAAACACTTATTGCTATTTTTGGTGTGTGTATATATATATATAAATATATATTGGCATATAAAAAATATATATTACCAGTAATTAATGCCATTGGAGAAAATAATCGAAACATGCTTGGAATATGGTACAAAGTGGTTTGAGAAGAGGCAAGGAGTCCAGGGACCGCAAGTGAAGGCTGGAAATAATGGGCAAGTGAATTTAATTGGAGACGGAAATTAATAGGAGCAAGGTAGATAGGCTGAATCAGTAGTGTTTTTGGTGTAGTTACAGCCAAGTACACAGTGCATGAAGTTTGTGCTGGTCCATGTGATAGTCTTTACAACATGTGGTTAAGTTGAAGTTAACATTTGTTTCCTCAGTTGATCGTGTCCAGTAGCTACAATTTGCCGGTGTTGAATGTACAGATAGAAAACATTTTTGTTCTCTGAGAAAGTCCTATCAGCACTGAACTACATGAAGTGCAGACCCAAAATGTTAGGAGAATTCAGAGAAGATTCTTTAAAAAGATTTATTTAGGCCCAGTGCAGTAGCCTAGCAGCTAAAGTCCTTGCCTTGCATGCACCGGGATCCCATATGGGTGCCGGTTCTAATCCCTACCACCCCGCTTTCCATCCAGCTCCCTGCTTGTCAACTGGGAAAGCAGTCAAGGACGGCCCAAAGCCTTGGGACCCTCTATTATCTATCCTCTTCTCTGTATATCCTACTTTCCAGTAAAAAAAAAAAAAAATTTTACAAAAAATTTATTCATTTTGGGCCCGGCGGCGTGGCCTAGCGGCTTAAGTCCTCGTCTTGAAAGCCCCGGGATCCCATATGGGCGCCGGTTCTAATCTCGGCAGCCCTGCTTCCCATCCAGCTCCCTGCCTGTGGCCTGGGAAAGCAGTTGAGGACGGTCCAAAGCTTTGGGACCCTGCATCCGCGTGGGAGACCCGGAAGAGGTTCCTGGTTCCCGGCCTCGGATCGGCGCGCACCGGCCCGTTGCGGCTCACTTGGGGAGTGAAACATCAGACGGAAGATCTTCCTCTCTGTCTCTCCTCCTCTCTGTATATCCGGCTTTCCAATAATAATAAAATCTTAAAAAAAAAATTTATTTATTTTTAATCAGAAAGGCAAATTTACAAAAAGAAGGAGAGACAGAGAAAGATCATCCATCCACTGGGTCATTCCTAAAATGGCAGTAACCGCTGGAGTTGAGCTGATCCTAAGCCAGGAGCCAGGAGCTGCTTCCAGTCTCCCATGTAGGTGCAGCAGGATCCCAAGGCTGCTTTCTAAGGCCACAAGCAGGGAGCTTAATGGGAAGTGGCACAGCTGGCACAGGAATCAGCCTCTGTATGGGATCCCAGCACTTGAAGGTGGAGGATTAGCCAATTGAGCCATTGCACTGAGCCCATGAAAGTTATTTGTAAGTTTAGAATAATCACAAAATAATTTGCAGAGTTAGTGGGCGATGAATTAAGAAAAAGGCAGGAGTAGTTTCTAGGGAGTCGAACAACACTATGGAGTTTCTGACTAGTATATATATATTTTTAAGATTTATTTATTTTATTACAAAGTCTGATATACAGAGAGGAGGAGAGACAGAGAGGAAGATCTTCCGTTTGATGATTCACTCCCCAAGTGAGCCGCAACGGGCTGATGCGTGCCAATCCGATGCCGGGAACCAGGAACCTCTTCCGGGTCTCCCACGTGGGTGCAGGGTCCCAAAGCTTTGGGCCATCCTCGACTGCCTTCCCTGGCCACAAGCAGGGAGCTGGATGGGAAGTGGAGCAGCCGGGATTAGAACCGGCGCCCATATGGGATCCCGGGGCTTTCTTTTGTTTTTTTTTTTTAAAGATTTATTTTATTTTTATTACAAAGTCAGATATACTGAGAGGAGGAGAGAGAGAGAGGAAGTGGAACCGCCGGGATTAGAACCAGCGGCTATATGGGATCAAGGCGAGGACTTTAGCTGCTAGGCCACGCCGCCAGGCCCAACAGACCAGTATTTATTGAGAAGTAGAGCAAAATATTTTCTAATTTTTTCCTTTTTTTTAAAAGATTTGTTTATTTTCATTACAAGGTCAGATATACAGAGAGGAGGAGAGACAGAGAGGAAGACCTTCCGTCCAATGATTCACTCCCCAAGTGACTGCAACGGCCGATGCTGTGCCGATCCGAAGCTGGGAACCAGGAACCTCTTCCAGGTCTCCTACACGGGTGCAGGGTCCCAAGGTATTGGGCCTTCCTGGACTGCTTTCCCAGGCCACAAGCAGGGAGCTGGATGGGAAGTGGAGCTGCCGGGATTAGAACCGGCGCCCATATGGGATCCTGGGGCGTTCAAGGCAAGGACTTTAGCTGCTAGGCCACACCGCTGGGCCCTAAAATATTTTCTATTTTGCCTTTTTTTTTTTTTTCTTTTTTTGGAGTTTGCCTTCCCATCCCAAAACACTTTTAAACAGAGATGGTCAAGGAAACTTTATTCAGTTTCATTCAAAATGTGTCACTCTGTTTGTGCCAGTTAATGTACTGATTGTCTTTAAAGTGTTAGGACTTGTTTAACACATGAGTTCAGATTCGTTTAATATATTCAAAAATTATTAATTCCCAAAGAACTCTATGGTTTTACGTAATAGTTCCTTTTCTCCTTTTTAAAAATTTTCTTATTTGATGTTAATTACAGGGGTGATCAGGGTGGGAAGGATCAAGGATCAAGGATCAGGGAAAAGTGGATGAAATCATTGCCTCCTTTTGTCTCTGAGGCAAGGGGGGAGACAAAGGGAGAAGCCACACCCAACTTTCCAAAAATCCTAGTACCTAGGGATGGGGAACCACCACCCGATACCAACCCAGAATCCTGCTATAGTCCATGTTCCGAGGGTTCTGATCAAGTGGTTTGGATAGTTCTGAAATGCTGTCGATTTCGCCGATCCAAGGGGGAGGCAGTCCTCCCAGTGCCCACCGGTTGTCATAGTCAACATCAAGTCTCCATTCACCCAGATTTTCGCTGTCATCATTTGCTGGGGTAGTCTTCTCGTTTGCTCTGTTCTCCTTCCTCTGCAATGGTGCCAAACGGGCTGCCATATTCTCCATGTGCGTTACGGTCTGTGTCCACTACTACGCCTTTTTTACTTGCAGGCAGGACCAAGGACCAGGGCCAGGCTACCCGAGCCCTGCCAGCCCCCCCACTCCTGGGACTCATGAACCTGGCACCCACTTTGCAGGTGGGCCCTGGTACCCAGCCCAGGTGACCTGAGCCCCGCTGGATTCCCAACCGCTGGTGCTCACAAACCCTGAGGCATCATCTTGCCCCAGGCTGGCATGGCTTGCCTCACCTGAGTAACCACTGTCACATTGCCCTGTTGTAAACTGGCTGGTGTTGGGGCCCTGACTCGGCACCTCCGCTCCCCCTGCACCCTGTACTGGTTCTTGGATCTGCCAGTGGATTTTTTGAATTAGCCCATCCAGGTCTGTCTCCAGACCTGACCCACATGTATGCTGGTGGGCACTGTAACCTGGCATGGTCAGGGCTGCTCCTTGACTTGGTTCTTGTGCTCACCTGCATGGGCTGCATCCCTACAAAGAATTTTCCCAAGCTCCCAGTGGCAGATCTTTTGCACACCAGTGGGTCCTTGGCCCAGGTTGGCTTTAGCCACCTCTTGTCCTGGCAGGGGCAGTGATGTTGCTCGACCAGTGCATACCCATTCTGGTTCTTACGTTGGGTATTGCAGTCCAGTCACACCTAGTCCGTGCCCGGACTTAGCTTTCTCGTGCTTCAGCAGGAATCAAGACCCTAGTCCAGCCCATTCTATGCCCACACTGGTGCTCATGAGTACCAGTGGGTGCTAGAGTGTAGCTGAGTCTGTCGCTGCCCTGTCGCAGTAGACACCCGTGCTGAGAGAGAGACTATAGCCATGTCCAACCCAGCCTAATACCCTCAGTCTGGCTCTTGTGCTCACTGTTGGGAAACCCAGCCCAGCAGTGGCTTTCCCTTAGCTCCCCAGCCAGGCCGGTTCCCATCAAAAGTTTTTTGGTGTGCCAGCAGAGATTGCACTTTCACAGGACCCCACCCCATTCTTAACCTAACCAGCGGGATTTGCTTCTATAGGTTTGGGCCCACAAGTCCCACATGGAATATAGCCCTGGATCTAGTTCTCTTGCATGATGGTTAATGTCATGTACCTGCCTAAAGTGACCTGTCCGCTGTTCCTACATTCAGTCAGATTCTGGGATTAACCCTGCCTCACAGGCCTCCTGTGCCGTTTCACGTGGACCAGTGTGTTGTGGTCAGCAATGTTCCATGCTAGCAAGCCCAACGCAGGACTTCAGTGTGGGCTGGTGGCTCTGTCTGACCCTTACAGGTCTTCAGGTCTCTCCCCTCCACACCACTGGGTCTCAATCGCCTCGCTTACCCGAAAGTACAGTGACCCTGTCGTTCTGAGTCCTTCAGGAATCATTTCTCAGCTACACGTATGGTTGTCTCGTCCTTGGATGTCTCTAGTTAGTGATTCATCACTTCCAAGTCCCCAGAGTGCATTGCCAGGAGGCCAGTGCACTGGCCACCCGGGCCAAGATGGCGCCAGTCACGTGGCCTTAGCTTGTGCTTTAAATTCCTGACTCAGGAGCTAGGCTCTGCCTTTCTTACCTGGTGGGTGTCTGGATCGATTGGGTGCCCAGCCCAGGCCGAGATGGGAACCCCTTTTATTTTTTTAAAGAGTAATCTTTTTCAAAGATTGCTTTATTTTTTTGAAAGGCAGAGTGACAGAGGGGAAGAGAGTTTTCATTTGCCAGTTGACTTCCCAAATGGTTGCAATGGCTGAGGCTGGGTCAGGCCAAAGGCAAGAGGCCAGAACTCCATCCACATCTCCACGTGGGTGTCAGGGGTACAAATAGTTGGACCATCTTCTGCTGCCTACCTAGGCACATTAGCAGGGAGCTAGATTCCCGTGCAGCAGCCTGGACATGAATCAATATTCTGACGTGGATGCTGGCCTTGAAGTCAGCAGCTTAGCCCACTGTGCAACATGGTGGCCCCATGTCTTTTTCATTCTACATTCATAGCAGGTAGTGGCCCAAGTAGTTGGGTGTGTAAAACCCACCGTGGGGATCTGGATTGAGTATCCTGATTCTCAGCTTTGATCTGGCCCAGCCCTGATGGTTGTGGTCATTTGGGGAACAAAACAGCAGATAGAAGTGTGTTCTCTCTGCCTCAGATAAACAGTAAAAAATCTTTGAGGCATTTAGAAGTAGGTAAATTCTTTCTCTAGATGTTCTTTATATATATATATATATATAGTGAAGTCAGATATACAGAGAGGAATAGAGACAGAGGAACACTTTCCATCCGTTGGTTCACTTCCCAAGCAGCCGCAACAGCCAGAGCTAAGCTGATCCAAAGCCAGGGTCCAGGATCTTCTTTGATGTCTCCCACACAGGTGCAGGGTCCCAAGACTTTGGACCGTCCTCGACTGCTTTCCCAGTCCACAAACGGAGCAGGATGGGAAGCGGAGCAGCCAGGACTAGAACTGGCACCCATATGGAATCCTGGTGCGAGGACTTTAGTCACTAGGCTACCTTGCTGGGCCCTCTAGATGTTTTTGATTCTAAGTCTCAATTCTAAGAACTTAATTCTAAGTTCTTAATTCTCTTAAGTCCCATTTCCTACAGTCTTTCCAGGTGGGTTCTTACTGATAATTACTTTTGTCAAAAAACAGGGGTTAAGTAGTGTTAAAGAGATTGTTTATGCTGTAGAGCTTCTCTTTCCTTTTTTTTTTTTTAAAGATTCATTTATTTTCGGTGGGTCTCAGGACGGGGCCTCTCATGCCACCACATGCACGTGGTGAGCTGTCCCTAGGCAGCCAGTGTGCCTTTTGGCGCCAGGCGCCTCCTCCTGGCTGCCCGGCCTGGACCTCTGGGGTTTTGGTTATTTGAATCGCTGCTTAGGTAGCTCCAGGTTGAACCCACAGTGCTTCTAGGACGTGAATCAATGCTAAAGATTCCCAATGACAGTAGCTCTTCCTTTGAAGAACTTGTAATCACTTAACAATGTTGACCACCAAATACCAGTCCATGCAAAAGCTATGGCTCTGGCCTTGTGCAGCACAATCATATCCTGTTACCTGACATGATGATGGATCAGCAGAGGGGTCACATTAAGCAGGGCCATGACATTAACTAGCATTTGAGAACCATATCCGCAGGTAGATTCTGTGGGGGATGTGTGAGCCAAACCCTGTGGAAATTCTAGCCCCACTGGTTAGCTCAGAAGTTGGGGTGGTGATAGACTAAGCTAGATGTGACCAAGGAGCCTGCCATCAATCACAGCTAAAGGAACCCACAATAGTCTGGACTGGTCAAGGCAGCAGCACCCGAAAGTGCATCCTGAATAGGGTGTGGGGTGGGTCGGGCTGCAACGTTCACCAGCTCATACAAGGCCAAATGGAAGGCCAGACTTCGCCGGACACTGGCCTAAAACCCAATGGCATGTATGAGAACTGGGTCTGAGAGTGGATCAAGTGGAGGAACTTGGGAAACTCCCTTGGCAAGTCCTAGCTCCCACTGGTGAACATGTGCTCCAGACCTGGGGGTCGGACAAGCTGGGCAAAGTAGCTCCAACAGCTCTCTAATGTGTCAGTTGGTTATGGAACAGGGTGGACCGGGCAGGACTGAGCAAACCTTAGCCCACAAGTGAAACTAGAGACCAGGATGGAGCACAGGTCATGCCAAGCTAGGCTCTTGAACCTACTGGTCTGCGGGAGCCAGGAACGCTAAACCACAGTGTCTTAAGGCAGAGGTCAGGACAGGTGAGGGGCTGAGCCAAGCTGAGTCAGAGCAACCACTGGTATGTGCGTGATCTATGGCTGGGAACAGACCCGGTTGGGGAGCTAAGGGGACACCCTAACTGGGTTGAGGTTCCCACCAAGGGGCGCATGGGCTGGAATGGGGGCTGCATTCTGATCAGGAAACGGTTGTAGTCTCCCTTGGCACAAGTGTGGACTGGGATTGGATGCACCAGGACGGGCCAGACTCCAACACCGTCTGGTGTTCTGGAGGACCAGGGTAGATGTGGGACGGACTCGGCAAGGTCTCAACCCCTACTGTGCCATGTGTGAGCCATATGTGGGTATGACGAGCCATGGCTGGGCTGAAACATCCAACAGTAAGAACCAGATTGGGTTGAAGGCCAGTCAGGAAAAGTTACTGTTCCTGCTAGGACAGGAGGTGAACTGAGTAGGGCTGGCTCATGGACCCCTTGGTATGCGCAAAATCTGGCATTGGGAGAGGTTCTGATAGAGTAGCGTGGGCAACTCCTTTGGCAGGACACAGACCCTGCAGGTAAGCGCAGGAAACATGATAGGAAACAGCCCAGAACAGGCCATGGAAAGTTTACCCACAGGCATACATTTGGCATGGGTCGGGGGCAGACCAAGCTGATTCAGTTCACGTCATCCACTGGCAAATCCAAGCACCAAAACTGTGGGTCGGGTCGGGTTCGGCCGCAACAAAAACTAGTGCACAATACGGAATGCCAAGGTGAGGTTGCCTGTACCAGATGTGACCACAGCGCCCAACCAGCATGCGTGAGAACCAGGAAGGAAGGGGGCAGAGCCGGCAGGGGGAGTAAGGGATGGTTCCCTTGCCGGACAGCTACTCCCACTCTAGCGTGTGGGCTGGGATGGGGGCAGACCAGACCAGGCAGGGCTACAACACCTGTGTGCCTCATGTGGATTAGATCAGGCAAAAGCCAGGCTGGGCTGATTGTTCCTACTGGTGCAAACAAAATTAGAGTGGGTGAGGGTTGTTTGGGCTTAGCCACAGCATCAGCTGGCAGAAGCTGGCACTGGGGGCTAATTCTGTCAAGTCAAACCACAGAACTACCTGGAGAGTGCATAATCCAGGAGTGGGAGAGGCCTAGGAGGGAAACAGTGGGCTCTTCCCTCTTGGGTTACCACTTCCACGGGAGGGCACAAAAACTAGGACAGGGGCTGGGGTGGCTAGACAGACACCAAACAGCATCTGTGTGGGCTGCATAGTGGAGCTGGTTAAAGGGAATAAAGCTTTAATACCCATTGACATGTACGAGAGCCGAATGGGATGTGGGACAGAGTGGACTACTGCTACACATACTGGCAAACCAGGGTAGGGGGCGGGCCTGGTGGGGGTTATTGTGGGTTGCTCCAACTAGGCTGCAGCTCCCACTGGTTGATGTAAGGGCCAAGTATGTGCTGGGTAGAACCAGGCTGGACTGTAACACCCATTGGTTCCAGTGGAAGTCGGGGCTGAAAACAGAACCAACGCAGCAATTGCAACCACCAGCTGATGGGGCGATGTGCCGGGCCCTGTGTTTATTTGCTAGTACTTACAAGAATCTCGTCTAAGAACGCCTCAGACAAAGTTTCTTTGGAGATCTCCCCAATCGAACTGCCGGACTCAGAACCCTAACCATGAAAAGACAGAGGACAGAACAGGTCAACCAACCACCTCAGCTGTATGTTGGCAGCAAAATACGGGGCAAACGGAGACTCTATGATGGACTATGTCAATCAGTGGATTCTTCAAAGACCTCATAGTGCTTGGAGTGGCAAGATTGGCAGTAATTCATAACTGGTGAACTATCAAAACCACTTGAGCAAGTATCTCGGAGCATGCCCTGTATCTGGGACCTGGGGAGGGTGAGAAATTGGGTGGGCCTTCTCCCTTAATACCCCCCTTTAAACATGAAGGAAACAATATGGGAATAATAGTGTTACCCACTTTCCTATAGCCCTTGAACCTTTTTCCCGTAATTAACTATGTAAAGATTGTCAAAAATATAATAGAAATAAAAAAATAAAGATGTATTTATTTTCATTGGAGAGACAGATTTACAGAGGGAAGGAGAGACAGAGAAAGATCTTCCATCTGTTGGTTCACTCCCCAAGTGGCTGCAACAGCGGGAGCTAAGGCAGTCCGGAGCCAGGAGCTTCTTCTTGGTCTCCCGTGGGTGCACGTTCCCAATGCTTTGGGCCATCCTCTACTGCTTTTCCAGGCCACAGGCAAGGAGCTGGATGGGAAGTGGAGCTACTGGGCTAAGAATCATCGCCATATGGGATCCTGGTGCTTGCAGCTGGAGGATTAGTCAGTTGTGACATCACACTGCCCTGCTTATTGTTAATGGACCTTGTGGCTCTTTTGTAGGGGGCTGATAACGAATGAAGTTTCTCAGACTTGACTGAATCTCTTTTTTCAAAGGACATAGAATCTATCCAATGGGAATATCCTGTGGGACAACTGAAACTACTCCAGGAGGCTGGGTTGTGTCAGTCTTTATGTCTGTCTCAGAACTGGCACATTGGTCAGTGATTATTGAAAGACTAGGGACAGGGCTTTGAGCAGGAAAGGGGTCGAGCGCTGTTGAAGGGTAAGGGAAGAAAACTGCGTACTAGAAACATTCACTGCATCTGGTCCCTCTTCTTCCTTTGGAACTTTTTCTTCTTGATTTTTTTTTTATCTGTTTTCCTGAAATCTATTCCTAAAGTTTGTCCCTATTATAACAAGCTAGGTTTTATCTGCATTTCTGGAGATTTTCTTGTAAAAATCCCTTTATCTGATGGTCACCTAAAACAGGGTCATTTATTTGTAGCTATAATATTAGCATCTTCAGGGTACTGACAAGTCATTCAGAGTTCTTTATTATGTTTATTATGCCATGTCTTCAGTGTTTAGTATTTGAGCAAATCATCACTGTACAATTTTTTCATGTTAGTAATACTTGGTGTGAATCAGAATCCGTAAATTAACCTTTATTTTTCCATTCTCTAATCCAATCCCTACTTTCAGCAAAACCCTTCTGCCACCCAACTCCCAAAACCTGTAGTCCTTTCGTTTAAAATAAAAAGAGGAAAAGACACTATAAAAGCATCTTGCCATCTAGAGCTATTTAAGATGTTTAGAATATTTTTTTTTAAAGATTTATTCATTTTATTACAGCCAGATATACACAGAGGAGGAGAGACAGAGAGGAAGATCTTCTGTCCGATGATTCACTCCCCATGTGAGCCGCAACGGGCTGATGCGTGCCAATCCGATGCCGGGAACCAGGAACCTCTTCCAGGTCTCCCACGTGGGTGCAGTGTCCCAATGCATAGGGCCGTCCTCAACTGCTTTCCCAGGCCACAAGCAGGGAGCTGGATGGGAAGTGGAGCTGCCGGGATTAGAACCGGCGCCCACATGGGATCCTGGGGCGTTCAAGGCGAGGACTTTAGCCACTAGGCCACGCCGCCGGGCCCAGATGTTTAGAATATTACAATGGATTATATTCACTGTAATCTGCAGGTCTGTTCAGTTTGAAAATCTAATATGTTAAGTTTATGTAGAAACCATATTTTTGCTTTTATCTTTAGATTTGATGCATTTTTTTTTTTTTACTGAATCCGTAGGAATTAGAGAGCTATATTCCTGGAATGCCTTCTTAAGATGAAAATCTCAGCTTCACAGTGTCCAGTCATAGTGCTGTGGCCTGTTAGGTGGCACTGCTACCTGCCATGCTGGGGTCCCTTATGGGCACTGTTTCTTGTCCTCACTGCTGCTTTTTCCATCCAGCTCCCTGCTAATGACCTGGGGAAATGCATTGAAATACGCCTAACTACTTGGGCCCCTTGTGCCCACATTGGAGATCTGAAAGAAGCTTTTGGCTCCTGGCTTTGGCCTGGCCTGGCCTAACCATTGCAGCCATCTAGTGAGTGAACCAGTGGATGGAAGATCTTTGCGTCTCCTCCTGGCTGTAAAATCTGCCTTTCCAGTAAAGATAACTGAAGTCTTTTTTTTTTTTTAAGTCCCACTGCTGTGGTAACTATTTGTAATACTGTGTTACACATTCTGGTCAGTAGGCCCATAATGTGGTCTTTGCTGTTGTATTTCTTTATCTTCACTAGGAATGTATCCTCTTTCTCTTGGTGACCTGGTTCCTTTGAGCAGAGCTGAAGTAGTATTAAGACCTTGTATCTTCATTTCCACATTACTTTTCAGTTTGTTGTGTTGAGGATTCATGTCTCATTAAACTCTTTGGTGCATTTTTTTTTAAACAAATGCATCTTTTCATACTTTCAGTTGCACTGTTACTTTCCTCCTGCCTCCCTGTAGTTTTGCGGGAGTTGTAGGGAACACTATAGTCAGTGTCAGTGCTATGAGGAAAAAGTTAGTGGGCAGGCGGCACAAGACTGTTTTGTTTCTAACGTTTGCCTGTTGTAAGTGGCTTGTTCCTTGTGACAGTTCGAAGTTAGAAAGCAGTTTGCGTTGACTGCTGGTTCCTGTTTCAGATATTCACTGTATTTAGTTTTCCCTGATAATCTCCATATAGGTAGAGTACAGAGAGATGGATGAAAGCTTGGCCAACCTCTCAGAAGATGAGTATTACTCAGAAGAAGAGAGAAATGCTAAGGCCGAGAAGGAAAAGAAGCTTCCCCCACCACCGCCACAAGCCCCACCTGAGGAAGAAAACGAGAGTGAACCTGAAGAACCCTCTGGTGAGTTACAGGCAACAACCGCAGTTTTGTTTAATCTCAGGAATACAAATAAGTGGGTTTATTGCTCTTCTACAGTTATCTGTCTTCATATTTGGTTTATATTGTGATAGGCTGTTACTGTAAGTGTACATATATGTTTATCTATAGAAATATATGTACTTACAGAGGTACTGATACTCTTGGAATATATGTCCATGTGTAGGAAGATCATTGGAGGAAATGCTTGTTGAACACTCTAGAGGATTACTCAGTGAGATCCACATGGGGGCTTTTTTGTATTAATGACTTGCTATCAATGAGCTTTCTTATTTTCTATACAAAAACATACTTTGATGGGTTTGCCCCAACCCCATTGCCTTCCAGCAGTTGAAATTTACCAGAACAGTCTTACCTACATTTGCTGGGTTTAAACTGTGTGTTTAGCTAACTGTTTTTCACTAGGGAATGTGGGGGAAGAAGTGTTGTATTTCGATTTTGGGACAGCTGTGTTGTGCATTGCCTCAGGCTTTTATTGGAACTTGCTCTAAAATAAGAGGAAATTAAATGGGGTGTTAGGGTGCTCTTCTTCAGACTTCTCTTGTCAGTGGGCTTCTCAGCAGAGACTTGAGGAGTGTGTGTGTTCATACTGTTTTCCTAGGATCATCAGTGTGCTGATACTTCCAATGAAGCTCAGAGGCTTCCATAAGTCGTTGGTTAGCTCTTCAGATTTATCCTGTTAGATTGGCTTAGCTGAATCTGTTAACTTGAATGATGGTCAGATCATTTTATTTCATTGTTTTTACCAAGGAGATTTTTCTGTTATCAAATTACGTGATCATTTTGTGTGTGTGTGTGTGTGTGTTTAGAAGAGACATGTAACAGTATTGATGTGAGAGACCTGTTTTGGTGAGAATTAGCTCGGAAGTGGGGAGCTGGGCCTCAGCCAGCATTCCAGTGTGGGCTGTTGGTGCCACCCACTCCCCTACAATGTCTGCTCCTATTTTTTGTTCTTAATTGATAAAATTACATATTGTGTTCAGCATGATATTTTGAGATATATATATATATAGTGGAATGACTGAATCCAACAAGTTAACATTGCCTCATTTATTTTTGTGGTGAGAAAACTTGCTCTTTTTGCCACATTTGTCAGTAATATAAACTAGAGTCATCTTGTTATGCAGGGTATCTTTCAAAAATATTTTATTTCATATAAAAGCTTTTTTTTTTTAAGTTGCTTATTTGCCTGCTTGTGAGCAAGAAAGAAAAAAGAGTTCATATCCCTTGAATCCTTCCCCAAGTGTCAACAGCCCCAAGGCTGGGTCAGGGCAAAATCCAGAGCTGGGAACCCAGCACAGGTCTCCTCTGTGGTGGCAGAAGTCCAGCTCCTGGAGTCCTGGCCACTACCCTCCAGGCTGCTCGCTAGCAGGAAGTTGGAATCTAGTCGGTGCTGGGTATCCAACCCCAGATCTCAGTGTGGGATGCAGGCTCTGTAATGAGTGTTGCAACCAGCCAGACACCTTCCCAGAAGTTGTTTTTAAATAATCTCTTTCACCACAATTGGATTTTGGAAATGTTACATTAAATATGAGCGTATGATTTTTTTTTGTTTGTTTCCTGAAGCAGTTTCAGATTCTTCTGTTTACCATTTTTGACCCATTCAGTCAGATATTTGGTCTTTTGAGAGGATTAACTACACAGTGTAGGATTTCATTTCATTGATTCTTGTGTTTTGCCTTTTATTAAGACAAAATAGTAATCTATTTAGCTGAGCAGCTTTATAGTTCCCGTGCATCCTTTGTGCTGGCATCATTGATTTGATCTAACCTGTCATGAGGTGCTGTATCACAGGATACTTGGTGTTGTTTGTCATTTGCAGAGTGACACTTTGGTATGAGGATCAAATGAAAAAGTGGGAAGTCCGTCTTTGTGTAAAGGTCTTGTATTAAACACAGCTGAATTGGGAATTGTGTGAAATGTTTTATTCAGAAACAAGTTAGTTCAGTTTATGGTTTAGGTATATATGAAATACTACTTTCAGACCAACTGCTTATGTATAGTAGCCCATTTATAATAGTGTATTATGAATTAGGTAATTCTTTAAGGATCTGGAACTAATGAAGAGGCATGTCTTTGTAAAACTTTAAATTAAACTGTATTTAATGTTTTATGATAGATCATGAGAAAAATGGTACTTAGACATTCTCTTTTCCTCTAGTGAATAGTAGAACTGAAATGCATGCATCAACCTGATTCGTGCATCAGCTGAGCTATAGCCAGTAAGAACTTTTTTTGCTGTATTAGCCGGTCACAGAGGTGTAAAACATTTGAAGATAGGTTACTTTTTTGCTTGTGTTGGTATTTTTGCATTTTAAGTGAAGAAAGAACACCACCTCTGGCTGATAAATCACAGGATGTTGTATTTTCCCCATAGAAGCATGGGACTAAGCTATCTTGGCAGTGGAGCTAACCTGTTTTGATAAACTTTCAGAAAAAAGGGAATTTGGAAACTCATTCATCTCAATATTGTCAGATCTGAAATATTGTATTTTTTTTAATAAAGGAGTGCCAGAATAAAATTTAATGTTTAAAAAACAGGTACTAATTTAGAATAAAGTGTTTGTTATTAGCCACCCATTTGTGTTGATAGCTGGGGCAAGAAAACATAGCATCTGACACGGAAGCTTGTTGGGGAACGTCTTAACAAATGAACTATATTCCAAGACTTAGCAAGGATCAGGAAGATTCCCATATGGAAGGTAGAAGGAAATGGCATGTTTGAAAAAGTACATTCTTGGGTCCGGCGGCGTGGCCTAGCGGCTAAAGTCCTCGCCTTGAACGCCCCGGGATCCCATATGGGCGCCGGTTCTAATCCCGGCTGCTCCACTTCCCATCCAGCTCCCTGCTTGTGGCCTGGGAAAGCAGTCGAGGATGGCCCAAAGCTTTGGGACCCTGCACCCGTGTGGGAGACCTGGAGGCGGTTCCTGGTTCCCGGCATTGGATTGGCGCGCACCGGCCCGTTGCGGCTCACTTGGGGAGTGAATCATCGGAAGGAAGATCTTCCTCTCTGTCTCTCCTCCTCTCTGTATATCTGACTTTGTAATAAAAATAAATCTTTATTAAAAAAAAAAAAAGAAAAGGTACATTCTTTCCATTGGCTTCTGAAACCTTTGCTTTCCTGCCTAGCTTAGAGTTTTTAATTCTCTTGAAAGGAATCATGTTACTAAGCTTCTCACTTTTTCCTAGTGATGCTATTAAAGGTCCAGGTTGGTACATTCTTCAAGCATAACAGATTTTCTCCCTTCTAGACCTTAAAAGGGTATTTAAGTTTAGCGTTTTGGTGTTTTTTTCAAAAAGGTTTGTTTGTTTGAAAGGCAGAGTGACCAAGGGAAAGAGAAAGACAAGAGACAAAGATTTTCATGTGCTGGTTCACTCCCCAAATGGGCATAATGGCCAGCACTGGGCCAGGTAGAGGTTGGGTCCTGGAACTTCATCTGGGTCTCTCACGTTGGGTGCAGAGGCCCAAGCACTTGGGCCATTTTCAGCTGTTCTCCCAGGCACATTGGCAGGGAGCTAAATTGAAAGTGAAAGCTCTGGGACTTGAATCAGTGCCCATTTGGGATGCTGGTATCACAGTGGGCTGTACTCTCTATACCACAAACCTCATGCTGACCCCTATAATTATGTATTTTAAATATCAATGTAAGCTTGCTATTGCTGTTCCAATTGAAATACTTACATTTTATTTTAGATAATTTCATGGTGTGTACTGAATAGTTTAGTGGTGTTACATTTCTTCTGCTCTGCTTTGAAGGAGGCAGGCTAGTTTAGCTTGTCTCTAGAAGTTCAGTTTACTTTACTTTGAATTTCTTCTAACTGCTATAGTTTATTCTTTTGCCAAGAATTTTAATCAAAGAGTTAGCAGGCAAGCGAGGCATTAAGAATAGCAACCGTAGGGTATTTTTAAAGTCATCTCTCACTACAGAAATGAAGTTATAAGGTGGTGATAGTTACTAATAACCTGTTGCCTTACTCAGGATTTTTTTTTAAAGAATATTTTATTGGAAAGTCAGATTTACAGAAAAAAGGCGAGAGAGAGAGAAAGGGAAAAGATCTTCCATCCGCTGGTTTCCTCCCCAGGCTACCTCAATGATTGAGCTGAGCCAGTCCGGACCCAGGAGTGTCTTCCGGGTCTCCCATGTGGGTGCAGGGTCCCAAGGCTTTGGGTCGTCCTCCACTGCCTTCACAGGCCACAGGCAGGGAGCTGGATGGGAAGCAGAGCACCTGGGACATGAACCGGTGCCCACATGGGGTCCTGGTGCATGCAAGGCGAGGAGGACTTTAGCCACTAGTCTACCACACTGGGCCAGTTTTTTTTTTAAAACTTAAGAAAGGTTAATTTTTTTATTTTGAAAGTCAAAATGAGGGGGAAAAGATGGGGGAAAGAATCTTCTGTCTACTTACTCACACTCCATTGCAGTGGCCAGTGCTGGGCCAGGCTGAAGGTAGAAGCTTCATGTGGATCTCTTGTGGAGGAGGAGGAGGAGGTGGAGGTAGGGATCCTAATTCCCGGGCCATCTTTTGCTTCTTTCTCCAGGCTGCTAGTAGGGAACTGGATTGGGAATAGAGCAGCTGGGGCACAAACCGGCGCCCGTGTGAAGTGCTGGCTGGGGTTGCATGCCGCAGTTTTATGTGTTCCTACAAACATCTGCCCCTCAACTCTTTGGTCATTTGTCCTGTTGACCACTAATTTTTTGAAACCCTGACTACCTCATGGCCATGAGACTAGATATTTGCAACTCTTTTAAATCTCTTATTACTACCAGGCTAGTTTAAAGTCTTTTAACTTAACCTCAGTCTCAGAATTTCTGAGTTTTATTCTGTACTTTCTATCTTTAGAATATTTCTATTTAGCTTTAATATTCTATATTCTCAGATTTCCCATTTTCTTTGTGTTAAGTCTCATTTTGAAGTTCTTTTCTTTCATCAGGTTTGATGTAGAGCTGTACGTCTTCCTTTGCACAGCCTTTTCATGTTTTGCACTTTGTTCATTTCACCTTGTGATTTGTGACCAGCCTTTTTTTTTTAATCTATTTAGATTTCATATCCAGTATTTCAGTAGCCTTTCTCTCTTCCTGTTATTTGATACCAGTGTCCAGATCAGTTGAACTAAAATAGTACCCATTTTTACCTTTTTTCTACAGATCACACAGGCTTTTATCTCCCTGCCCACTTTACTATTAATTTTAAATTTAGAATGGCCAGGGCGGGTGTTTAGTGCAGTGAGACCCTCGTTAGGATGCCCATGTTCTGTGCTGAGTGCCCGGTTCCAGTCCTGGCTCCTCTGCTTCTGATCCAGTTCCTGCTGCAGCAAGCCTGGAGGCGGGAGGTAGTGACTTGGGTGCTGGACCCCTGCATTCTGCCAGCCTCAGCTGGCTCCACCCAAGCTGCTGCAGACACTGGGCTGTGAATCAGTGGACAGAAGAGCTTTCTCAGTTCCCAAGTCTCTGCATCTAAAATAAAAGGAAAATAAATAAATGCAAAATTTAAAAAAGAATTCAGGATGGCTGTTTTTTTCCTGTTGCCTGCTTTCCCACTCTTCTTTCAGACCGTCTCTATTAAATCGGTGCTTAATGTTCTGGACCATAGTGGTGGTTTCACTGGCTCCGAATTTCTTTGGATTTATTAAAATATTCCCTGCTTCTCAAAATCTGTGTTACTTTCTTTGCAATTTTTAAAAATCTTTTTCCCCATTGGATTAGCATTTTGAAAGCAGACTCACCAGCCCCCTGCTGATGTGCTGTCTGCCCATGGGAGACCCCGAGGAGCTCATGGCTCCTGGCATTGGGCTGGCTCAGCTCTGGCCGTTGTGGCCAGGTGGAAAGTGACTTAGTGGATGAAAGATAGCTGTCTCTCCAACTGTCTCTAAACCTGCCTTTCAATAAAGATGAATAAATCTTAAAAAAAAAAAAAAAGAGCATCTACTTCACTACATTTTGTTTTTTATTAGGCGTTGAGTAAACATCAAATTAGTGATACTATTAAATAAACTCAACTAGTCCATGAATACAGTGGATGCTTGTATTTTCAAATATGGTTTTAACTTTTGGAATGTTTTTCCCCTCCTTATTTATCAGGTTACATTGAAATCAGTAGTTTGACAGTCATGTTTATTTGGTAAATTTGGTCATTTTGATAAGTTAGTATTCTCTTTAAAAATTGTTCCTTCCTAGGAGAGTCAAGTTTCTTGGAATATTTATATAAGTTACCAATGTGAATATGATTCCAAGAAAGTAGTCAAAATGAGAATCTATATTCCTGGACACAGTGAAAGAATGGTATTTTCACCTCTGTGTTTGCCAGATAAACGTGTTTGAAAGTCAACATACTTTTGGTGTGTGTGTGAGAAGAAGTTTCTTGCTTATTTGAGCATGAGGGGACACCCAGTCATGTGACTATAACTGAACTACCTCATTGGGACAAGATTTAGAGGACAACTGAAAGACAGTTATGACAGATTAAGTAAAAAATAACTTGTAACTTGGAGAAAATTGTGCAAATAACTGTTTACAGTGTCTACTAAGGGCTTGAGGATTTTTAGCTTTTATTATTTGAAATGACAGCAAAAATTAGTCTGTGGTACCAAAGCCAAGGTGATGTTAAAAAGTTGCTCTTGAATATTTTCATTTTCTGTCTTGAATGTGTGCTGATGACAGGTAGGTGGGTCACCTACTTTTCTTTGTGCCTCTGTCAGAGGCAGGGTCCCAGGCCTGGAAGACCCCAAAAGCAGATGAAGTGGCACTTGATCCATATTCGGATCAGAGACAGTAAGTAGATGGGCAGAAGTTAGTTTCCATGTTTGTGAAGAGTTGTGGAGACGTGTAGGCACTTTTCAGTATTCAAATGTACTAGGGTTAGAGAGAAAATAGTAATTTTATTCCATTTCCCCCCAAACAAGCTAAACCTTCATCAAGCCACAAGATAAATCTTGTTCCCTAACTTAATTTTAAGCATTTTTTAAAAGATTTATTTATTTTTATTACAAAGTCAGATATACAGAGAGGAGGAGAGACAGAGAGGAAGATCTTCCATCCGATGATTCACTCCCCAAGTGAGCCACAACAGGCCGGTGTGTGCCGATCCGATGCCGGGAACCAGGAACCTCTTCCAGGTCTCCCACGCGGGTGCAGGGTCCCAATGCATTGGGCCGTCCTCGACTGCTTTCCCAGGCCACAAGCAGAGAGCTGGATGGGAAGTGGAGCAGCCGGGATTAGAACCGGCGCCCATATGGGATCCCGGGGCGTTCAAAGTGAGGACTTTAGCCGCTAGGCCACGCCGCCGGGCCAATTTTAAGCATTTTGAAGTTTTGTTTTCCACCATATCTTATGTTGCATGTTTATATTATCTTCTGCTTGAGTTCTTACGAGGCTTCAATAATATTTGAAGTTTTCATTTCCTTTTTGATTTATTGCTGTTATAAGGGATTCCTTGTAAAATTGTCATGGTGTTATTGAATATTTTCCATAGATTTGATTGTTGATAGATAACATCTTTGTAGGAGTTTTTGTAATGCCTTTTTTCAAAAGCAGAAGAGAAAGACTCCTTTGCTTTGCTCTGCTTTCTATGCAGGTTAACGTTTTGAGACTGAGTCAGGAGTAAGAATATACATTTCTGTTAGGTACCATTGACTCAGAAAAAACATTCAAAAACTACCTGTGCGTTAAATAAAACAGCTTATTATATGACTTGGATTTGGAGAGGGAAGAAACAGATATAAATAGGCAATTTAATTAATTCAGACTTAATGACTAACTTTATTTTTTTGTGATATCTTATTCAGTTTTTTTTTAAATATATTTTATTGTATTGTTGTTGACAATCTTTACATAATGACTAACTTTAAAGTACCTTCTGGCTGACATTATCCCATTTTTAGTAGTGTTATGGTGCCTTCATGACAAGGTTTGTTACCTAATTTTTGCCAAATCAGGAACATAATTAAAATTGCTATTATTGTTCTGAAATGTTACTATTGAAAATTATATTTGTTTAAGTTGATCTGAGCCCTCCTCTTCTTACCAAATATAATTCAGTTTTCTGGTCTAGCTTGGCTCAATTTATGTATTTATTAAAGATTTATTTATTTATTTTGGAAAGGTAGATTTACAGAGAGAAGGAGAGACAGAGATCTTGCAGTTGCTAGTTCACCCCTCAAGTGGATACAGTGGCCATTGCTGAGCCAATCCAAAGCCAGGAGCATCTTCTGGGTCTCCCACGTGGGTGCAGGGTCTCAAGGCCTTTTGCCGCCCTTGACTGCTTTCCCAGGCCACCAGCAGGGAGCTGGATGGGAAGTGGAGCAGCCGGGATTAGAACCAGCACCCATACGGGATCCCAACATGTGCAAGGCAAGCATTTAGCCACTGAGCCATAACGCCAGGCCTTTAAGTCAGATTTTAAATTGTAGCCTGCCTTTTCAGGATGTTTGCAGATTGGATTTGGTGATTTGAATACATCTTTTCATGATTAATATATTCTTTTTTAAGGTCTATAAGCAACAAATCATATACCTTGTGCTTCTCTGAGAAAGCTGAGCTCTAGAACCTACAGGATTCTTTAAGAAAAGTGCATAATGAAGTAATTGTAGTGTAAGATTCAAGGCCTGACTCGATAGCCTAGTGGCTAAATCCTTGGCTTGCATCTGCCAGGAACCCATATGGGTTCCAGTTCGTATCTGGGCTGCTCCAGTTCCCTACCAGCTCCCTGCTTGTGGCCTAGGAAAGTAGAGGATGACCCAAAGCCTTGGGACCCTGCACCTGCATGGGAGACCTGGAAGAAGCGCCTGGCTCCTGGCTTTGCATCATCTGCTAAGTACCAGCCTTTGCAGCCTCCTCTGGAATGAACAAGCAGATGGAAGATTTTTCTCTCTGTATCTCTTCTCTCTGTATATCTGCCTTTCCAATAAAAATGTTTTTTAAAAAATCAATCCTACATTTAAAAAAAGCCATATACTTTTTTAAGATTTATTTATTTTTATTGGAAGCTCCGATATACAAAGGAGAGGAGAGAGAGAGAGGAAGATCTTCTGTCTGTTAATTTACTCCCTAAGTAGCTGCAGCAGCCGGAGCCGAGCCAGTCTGAAGCCAGGAGCCTGGAGCTTCTTATGGGTCTCCCACATGGGTGCAGGGTCCCAAGTCTTTGGGCCGTCTTCCACTGCCTTTCCAGGCCACCAGCAGGGAGCTGGATGGGAAGTTCAGATGGGACATGAACTGGCACTCGTATGGGATCCTGGTGCATGAAAAGTGAGGACTTTAGACACTAGGCTACCATGCCAGGCCCACTATATACCTTTTAGCAACACATTTTAATGTCATTTTCCATATTTTTTGTATCTAATTATTGTCATATACTTGAGGATGTCATTTTAAATTTCATAGATTTTGGGGCCTGGCGTGATAGCATAGTGGTTAAAGTCCTCACCTTGCATGAGCTGGGATCCCATATGGTTGCCAGTTCTAATCCCAGTGGCCCTGCTTCCCATCCAGCACCCTGCTTGTGACCTGGGACAGCAGTAGAGGTCAGCCCAAAGCCTTGGGACTCAGCACCTGCGTGGGAGACCTGGAAAGAGCTCCTGGCTTTGGATTGGCTCCACTCCAGCCGTTGCGCTCACGTGGGGAGTCAACCATCGGACGGAAGATCTTCCTCCCTGTCTCTCCTCCTCTTTTTATATCTGACTTTGTAATAAAAAATAAATGAATCTTATTTAAAAAGAACTTTAAAAAATAGATTTCATAGATCTTTAGAACTGGACGTTGAGATTTTGAACCATCATCTAGTTCATTCACCAAATGCCTGCAATGGCTGCAGCTGCAATAGGCCAGAACCGAGAGCCAGTAAGTCTGTGTCTCCCATGTTAGTGGCAGAACCAATCGCCTGAGGTGTCTCACTGCTGCCACCTAGTTGTGAATCAGCAAGAAGCGGAAAGGCATATTGATGGAGCGTGTGGGTGTTTCAAGCTTATCTTAACCACTAGACCAAGCATTGCCCTGGGGTGTTCTTACAGTAAGGAGTCCTGTTCCAGCTTGACCTTATTGCTGCCTTTTTTTTTTTTTTAGGGTAAAAAGTTACAAGGACTGAAGGGAATATTGAGGAGAAGCCCCACCCAGTCTCCCACCTACCCCAGGTCCCGGATGTAGGGCACGCTCTGGGAACCTTGCTCAAATGGTCCCGGTAGTCCACCAGTTATGCATTGCTATTGCTGCCTTTTAATTTGAAAGGTAGAATAACAATTTGATTTTTACTTGGGATGTATATTTAAGGAATCCTGTCTAGGTTTGGTTCGTTGAGAGGTGCTGGTTTAGTAGCTTGCAAAAATTGCCCCGTAGTTTCCCCATAGTGTGTTCGTGGCTGGACTCAGCATCGTTGTAGCATCTATCTTGAAAATAGCTTGGATATGTCTATCCTGGTTTTTCAGATTGAATTTTTTAAATTCAAGGTATATTTCTATGTATTAATCAATAAGAGACATTTCTCAGCAAGACTAAGTGTGTAGCTTGACAAAGTAAGCTCCCCCAGGATCTTCCCTGTCTTCCCGCATTCCCTGACAAGTATGTGCCTTTTTATTTTTATTTTTTTGAAAGAATTATATATATCTATATATGTATATATATAGATATATAGATATATATATATAGAGAGAGAGAGACAGACACAGATCTTCTATCTGCTGCTTTGTTCTCCAGATTCCTGCAGTAGCCAGGGCTGAGTCAGTCTGAAGCCAGGAACCAGGAACCTCTGGGTTCTCTGTGTGGGTGTAGGGACACAAATTGGGTAGTCCTCTGGTGCCCTTGTGGGATGCTCATGTTGCAGGTGGTGGCTTTACCCTCTAGGCCATGGTGCCAGCCCTTAAGTGTGTGGTGTGTCTGCAGTACTTGAGACATGACTATAGATCATCTTAGAGTGTGTTTAGTATTGGTTTATTCAGCCCTGGCGGTGTCTGCTATGTAGAGGAATGCAGCCTCTTTTAAAGATGAATCTTTTTGTTATACGTTCTGCCTTGAAAAGAAGGGGAGAGATTTTTTTTTTAATTATCTTTTACTATCTTGCACACAGGAAAATATGACTTATGAAAAAACTTGCACGGGCCTCCAGATTTTTCTGTACCAAAATAAACTTAATTTTCATGAACTTTTTTGAAATACTACTATATATTTTTAGATGGAAGGTTGAGGTAGAAGGCTACTGAGTTGATACTGAACTGTTGTAAGTGTAGGTTCTAGAACCTGATTCTGATTTCCCCCTTTTAAGACTCCAGTCAAGGGTTTAGTGATTAGAGATACTGTGTACTTGTTTCACTACCTTTGAACAAGAATCAGTATGTACAGTTGAAATTTCCTGACCATAGTTTGGAAAATTATGATGTAATTTTTTAGCCTTGAATCCAGAAAAAGGACCACTCTGAATATGGGTTTATTAGTTGGTGGTGAATTCTTGAGTCGCCAACTATGAGGCCTTTATGTCCATATATTATCTTACTTTATGGAGTAAGGTCCCTGAGTTCTCCTCTTTCCTTCCACAGGGCAAGCAGGAGGACTTCAAGACGACAGTTCTGGAGGGTATGGAGACGGCCAAGCATCAGGTGAGGGTGGCGTTAGATGCTTGCCACTTTGCAGCAAGAGCCGCCAAATCAGGGATTGATGCTTGCAAGTTTTTTTTTTTTGGCTGTGGTATCCACATTTTAGCCAGAAGTGCAGGGGAATTTGAACCCTCAGGACAGAGTAGTGTAATAGGAGAGAGTGTAGCCAGAACAGAGGCAAGCAAACCTTTTGAAAGTCTTCAGGCCGATCTCAGCCCTCCAATCTTTCATGTTTTTGAGGAGGCGGCGGGTATAGCAATCATGATATAAAAAACGCTTAGGAATCTTGGGACCTTTACAAAGAAATAGAAGAGTGTAACTGCAGAAGCCGTGAGCTGGAGAAGCTGGAGTCAGAGGAATTATGCAGGCAAGTGACATCTTTGTAGCCATGGTTGTTACAGGGTGTTTGGTACGTTTTTTTAGTTAACATTATGCAGTTAAAGTTTTTGAAATTCAAACATTTTGTTTCTTGTGAAAGTTATTTTAAAAATTACTTGAAATTCTTTCCAGACCAAACAATCTGAGTTTTTTTGCTTCTAGGAAAAGATAAAAATTGTGTAGGGGCCAGCAGGTTGGGATAGTTGGTTATTCCAGGAATCCATAGTAATAGGATGTATTTTGTCTTTTGCCTCTTGAAGTATATTTTTGTGTGTTCAGTGCTCAAAGATAGTTTAATCTGAGTAGGTATATTACTTCACTTTTGCAGATTGTTACTTTTAAACTGTTAAGTCCACTTTTGACTGTTGTAGTTTCATACTGAAGATCCAAGAAGTATATGTGTTTTACTCTTGAATAAAAATTCAGTGCGAATACAGCGGTTCCAGGAGAATGCAGATTCTTAGAAGTTGTTTAAATGCTGTGCCTAGGCTCTGAGGTGGATGATCAGTGCATGCTTGGAAGAGATGAGAATGTCCACTCCAGTCTGTTGGTATGGCAGATACATTTTCAAGAACGCTTTTTATCAAAGAATACACAGATCTTACATAGAACTGTTGAAGATGAGGGGAGACCTATGGAACTTTAATCGTGAAAATACTCTGTTTCCTTGTGGCTTCTTGTGTTTTTAAAATATTTGCTCTTTTGCTTAAGTAAACAACGTGGAATATTGCTGAATGAAATGGACTTTGATGTAGAAATGTGGTACTGAGTTGGTGTTTGCGGGAGGGTGGTGGCTATTCTGAAGTCTTCAAGATCTCTGTTCAGGTTTGTCATATTCAGCAGTGTGTGTTTGGGGAATGGTCCGCCAGGAACCTGCCCTGCAGTGTGACCTGTTTCTTCCCCTCTGAAGCCAGATGACCCTCATGTATATCTTGGGCTGAGGATCATATCTTGACTTACTATCAACTGCCAGATGATAAGTGCATGCGAAATCTTAGGAGGGAACTTGACATCATCTTGTCCAGGTTCCTGCCATCAAACACATGGATATTGAGTCTTCCCTGTTTTATGGGTTAGGACCTGGAAACTAAAGAAATTGACCTTACTTAAATAGCTATTTATCATGAATTGTGGAGGTGTGAGAACCTTGCAATCTTACTTTTTAATGCATGGACTATTCCTTATATTCTTGGAATCAGATTTAAATAGGCATTTACCCTAAAAATAAGAAACCTGGAGTTTGATTCTTTTTTTAAAATTTTTCTCCTTGCTGTTCTAAATTCTGTTTTTGAACTGTTATAGGACTTGTTGTGATACTTCTCTACTTCACTGATTTTAAGTTTTTTTAACTGTAGATAGCAACAGGCTTTTGTTTTCACTTTCCAACTAGAAATCTAGTTACAGTACCTTTCTATTTTTAGAAGTTAAAGGCAACAGTCATGGGGCCTTCTTTTCCTGTTAATATCTCTGTCACTCTAATCTGTAGATATTACCCATATCTTTTAAGACTTGGGGAAGTGATAGCGGGGAACAGAGAGGCTGCAATGTCATGTTTTCCTCTTTATTCTTCTCTTAGTTTGCCTTTCCTAGAAGGACTAAATCATTCCCTTGTATCTGCTTTGAGTGTTTTAACCAAGCTTGGGCCAGTGAGACACCATTGGAAAGGGCAGTTTAGCTTTGGCATCACTACATTCTGAGAAGTGATACTGGGGTTTGCTGTGAGAAGTGGCGAATAGGAAGGAATTGAACAGAAGGCAAGATTGACATATAGACAGCTTTGGAGCTTTTTACAGTTTAAGGTAAAATCTTTGAACCATTCTGTTTGTGCACACAAAAATGTTGAAAGTGCAGAACTTCAGAATTAGAAGTACTGTTAACTTTTTAAAAATAAGGTTATTGGTAAAGCCTACTGTATTCTAAGAGGCTTTTCCTCTAAAGGAGATACTTAGATTACTCAGAGTGGCCTGTTAGTCCATTTTGGAAATATCCTATAGGAATGTTTTGATTCACGTTAAGTTCCAGTTTGTTTCTTTTTATTTTGCAGGCTTTTCACTCTGATTTTGATAATGGTCTTTGTTCCTTGAAATGGCCTATTCCCCAAATGGCAGGAAATGATTATGGACTTTTTAGATGTTGCTTTTTTCTTTAAATATTGATATCGTATCAGAGTTCAGAGTACCTACTTTTTAGATACCACTTTGGAGTGAATTTTTAGCCTAACAAGTAAGACTCCTACGTTGCAGTGCCAGGGTCCTATTCCCAGCTCCGGCTTCTGCTTCCGGCTTCCTGCTGATGGAGCTCCTGATTGCAGCTGTGATGACCGAAGTAGTTGGGTCTCTGCCTACTATGTGACACATGGATTAAGTTCCTGGCTCTTGCTCCTGGCTTCTGCCTGACCCAAGCCATTGCTGGCATTTGCAGAGTGGATAACAGATGGAAGTGTCCTTTCTTGTTCTTCAAACATAAACTTAAACAGCAAAAACCCAGAGACAAAAAAATTCATAACTACTAAAAGAGGTGTGGAGAAGACGGAGATAGAGAATAATATTATTCCAGGCATACATTAATGTCACAACTTTTAGGTTCCTTAACTTTATTTGTTTTGAACTTTAAAAAGGAAAAAAAACCCACCCAAAATAGCAATAATTACAGTTACTTATTTGAGAAGAAGGGCTCCCATCCATTGGTTCAGTCTCCAGGTGCCTGCAGCAGCTGTGGTCAGGCTAGGAACTCAATCCCAGTCAGCCCTGTGGGTAACAGGGACCCAAGTACATGAGCCCACTACTTGCTGGGTGCACATTAGTAGGAACTGGGAACTGAGAGCAGAGCCAGGACTGGGGTCTCGAGACTCCAGCCAGGGTCTGAGGGTCCCAACTCACATCTTCGGTGCTAGGCCAAATACATGTGTAAAACCTGGGGTGCTGACGTGGATAGACTATGAAACTGTAATATACATTACATAAACATTCCTAATTGTTACAGTCTGAAATTTTCTTTTCTTTTTCTTAAAGATTTTATTTATTTTCATTGGAAAGTTAGATACACAGAGAGGAAGAGCCTCTGTCCGCTGATTCACTCCCCAAGTGGCTACAATGGCCGGAGCTGAGCTGATCCAGAGCCAGGAAGCCCCTGCCTCCTTCAGGTCTCCCGCGCAAGTGCAGGGTCAAAAGGATTTGGACCAGGCCACAAGCAGGGAGCTAGATGGGAAGTGGGGCCTCCAGGATTAGAACTGGTGCCCATATATGGGATCCTGGTGTATGCAAGGCAAGGACTGTAGCCGCTAGGCCACCTCACCAGGCCCTGAAAATTTCTAAATACTGGAGTTATAAAATTTATTTTATTATTAAAGATTTATTATTTTTATTGGAAATGATTAATTTACAGAGAGAAGGAGATACAGAAAGATCTTCTGTCTACTGGTTCACTCCACAAGTGGTTGCAATGGCCAGAGGTGATCCGAAGCCAAGAGCTTCTTCTGGCTCTCCCGTGTGGATGCAGGGTGCCAAGGCTTTGGGCAGTCCTCTACTGCTTTCCCAGGCTATAGGCAGGGAGCTGGAAGGGAAGTGGAGTAGCCAGGATACGAATGGGCGCCCGTATAGGATCCTGGCAGAATTAACCACTTAATCTCTTTATCTAGGTTGCAGGAAACCCAGTTCTGTCCCTGCCAGCTCCTGAGATCTCACTTGGCAGGAAGCTAGAATTGGCCACAGCTGGCAGCTGCAACAGGCTTCCTTAGAACCTTCCCTGTGAAGCCAAACATCAGCTCCAGTCAGTGTGTTTTGACAAGAACACTTGCAGTGAGAATCCAAATGTAACAATTTTTTTTCCCTACACAGTTTTTTTCTTTATTTATTTATTTATTATTTTTAAGTCATTAATTACATTGTGTTATGTGACACAGTTTCATAGGTACTTGGATTCTCCCCAAACCTTCCCACCATGGTGGATTCCTCCACCTTGTTGCATAACCACATTTCAAGTTCAGTTGAGATTCCCCCATTGCAAGCATATACCAAACATAGAGTCCAGCATCTTATTGTCCAGTCAAGTTCACAGTTTTTATAGCCTGTAGTTGAAAATGGTTTTTGGGTCTGGTGCGATAGCCCAGTGGCTATATCCTCACCTTGCTAGCATCGGGATCCCATATGGGCAGCAGTGTCCCGGCTGGTCCACTTCCCATCCAGCTCCCTGCTTACAGCCTGGGAAAGCAGTTGAGGATGGCCCAAAGTCTTAGGACCCTGCCACATGCATGGGAGACCTGGAAGAAGCCCCTGCCTCCTGACTTTGGGTCAGTTCAGCAGTGGGGCATTGTGTCCACTGGGGAGTGAACGAGCGGATGAAGATCTTTCTCTGTTTCTCCTCTGTTTACATCTGCCTTTCCAATAAAAATAAAATTTTTTAAAGTTTCTTGTAGCATAGTTAATTCTTAGTGACTGCTTATCATAAACATAGAAGATAGCTTAGTTCAGAAGGAAACCTTTTTGATAAGACATGGAGTTGGAGTTGATTTCTTGTTAATAGTATTATACACTCAGGACACACAGTAAAAAGCAACCTGTTAGGAGATTCATTTTAAATATTCAGAATTAATGTGTAGGTAATGTTCTTGATTTGTGAAATAAGCTTGGTTTCAGTTTTTATTTTTTTGTTTTATTTAATTTGCTTTGAGAGTAGGTAACTGGAGGCAGCATAGATACTTAGTTTTGGAGCATTTTGTGCTGTGGTTCCGCTGAACTCCTGATTGCAACGTTTCTTTTCTCCCCTTAATTTCATGCTCCATTTGCAAAAACATGGTTTTTAGAAATAATGTTTTCCCTAAGAAATAAGGTTGGGATTAGTTAATATAAAGATTTTTCATTTTGTTTGGGGATGTGGAACACAGTATTTATGCCATTATAAATTTACAGTGAAGGGATCATTATTTACAGTGAAGGGATAACCTTTTCAGTTTGTGAGAACAATGTTTCTTAGTTGAGCAATGAAAGAATTTTGCATTTTTGCTTGATCTTTTGTGATTGATTTCCCCCCCCGGGTAGTGTTTGCCATTTAAGTGTCTGTGAAAACAGATTGGGCTAGAACTCAGATAGCATTTTCCAGGTTAAATGTTAGCCTGCTCTGTTCTCATTCTCCTCTTCTTACTAATGACTTCTTGTTAACTTTTACTTCCACATTCAGTGTTTCTAATTCTTGTTTTGTGTGCTTTAAAATGACTAAGTAAATGGGTGTCTGGTACTTTTTAGGAACATGTAATTACTGAATTTTGCAATTTTTAAAATTGTGCCTTCTTGATATTTTTACAAAGTGGTAGTTAAGTAACTCTTTATACAGTGATCTTAGAAATACAAGCACAATATGTACAAATGTATTTCCTTTTCAAATTTTTGTTTATATTTACTTGAAAGGCAGAGAAAGACATCTTTTAATTTCAGCTACTGGAATCCTGGAACAGCTGGGACAGGACCAAGCCAAACTTGGAAGCTCAAAATTCAGACTGGGTCACCAGAGTGGGTTTTAGGGACCCAACCATCAGAGCCATCATGTGCTGTCTTCCAAGAGGTGCATTTAGCAGGAATCTAAAGTCAAGAGGGAGTCTGGCGCCATCACATAGCATGTCAAGTCTCTGCCTGTGGCGCCAACATTACATAGGGGCACACCTGTTTAAGTCCCAGCTGCTCCACTTCTGAGATGGCTCCCTGTTAATGGACTGGGAAAGGCCTATGTTCCTGGGCCTTATACCTACATGAGAGACTCAGAAGAAGGTCCTAGGTTTGGACTGGCCTAACTCTAGCTTTTGCAGCTGTTTGGGAATGGAACCAGTGGATGGCAGCTCGCTCTCTCTCCCTTCTCTCTCTGCCTTTCCAGTAAAAATAAATGTTAAAAAAATAGTTGAGCTGGGGCCTGGCGGTGTGGCCTAATGGCTAAAGTCCTCGCCTTGAATGTGCCGGGATCCCATATGGGCTCCAGTTCTAATCCCAGCAGTTCCACTTCCCATCCAGCTCCCTGCTTGTGGCCTGGGAAAGCAGTCGAGGACGGCCCAGAGCATTGGGACACTGCACCCGCGTGGGAGACCCAGAAGAGGTTCCTGGTTTCTGGCTTCAGATCGGCACAACACTCATTGGCCGTTGCGCTCACTTGGGGAGTGAAACATCAGACGGAAGATCTTCCTCTCTGTCTCTCCTCCTCTCTGTATATCTGACTTTGTAATAAAAAAAGTAAATACATCTTTAAAAAAAAAATAGTTGAGCTGGAACTCAATCCTAGATACTTCACTGTGGGTTATGGTTGTGTCAAGGTGGTGTCTTAACAGCTAGCAAAAACCTGCCCTTGGAAGTGTGTCCTAGAACATCATCTTTAGCTGCCGCTTACCACTTTTATACAAAGAATTTCAGAATAGTATAATTCACTTATGCTGTGTGTATACATATACACTTGTATGTGTTATGCAGTAGGTGTAGTAGCATTTTGCTTGTATTCTGTAAAACTATAAAGCAATTCTGTGTATGTTGGAAAAGACAAATTCCTTGCATTGCTCTGTCTTAGCATTGGTGTCTGCTCATTCCTCTTGCTGCGCACCAGCACCGGTTAGAACTGTTAGCTGCAGTCCTGTTCACAGGGTCACAGACCTCCACTGTTGATTAACTTTAGAGTCATTGTTCTGTTCCTTCTTCTAATCCCAAAGAAGGAGTGGAATTGAGTTTTTCACTCTGGCTGCTTTTGCTGTTTAGTGTTTATCTCTAGTTTCATGTAAGCATACTTTTTTGGTTCTTTAGTTTGATTATTTCTATCTACTGTCATTAATGGTAGTTTTTACTTAAAGAATAACTGGTGAGAAAAACAGCGTGACAAAGAGACAGGCAAGGATGGATCTTCTAGCCATTGGTTCGCTTTTCAAGTGGCCACAGTGGTTGAGTGGGTGACAGGAGTCCCAATCCTTGGTCATATTCTCCTACTTTATCAGGTGCATTGGTGGGAGGCTGGGTCAGAAATGGAACAGCTGGATTTGAACATGTGCTCTGACAAGGGGTGCTCATGTTGCAGGTGGAGGCTTAACTTGCTTTTCTACATCATCAGCTCCAATGATGCTGATTTTAGTTGGAGTGTTAACCACCATTATAAAGTCATTCTATAAGTTAAAATATTCTAAATGCCATGTTACATTTTGTACGAAGCATTATGTTAATATACTGTAACCTTTACAATGTTAAGCTCAAAAGAATAACTGGTTTCTAAGGAATGTTCCCAGGCTAGAACCTTGCACTTCTAATTTCAGGTCCTGGGACAGCTTGCTCCAGAGCCTCTCGCTTTGGTTTTTAGTTTGTTACTTCAAATCAATAATCTACCAGTGGGACCAGCACCATGGCATGTTAAAACTAAATGCTGCCTGCAGTGGCGGCATCCTATTGTGACACTGGCTTGAGTCCCGGCCACTCCACCTCTGATCCAGCTGTCTGCCTATAGTTTGAGAAAGCAGTGGAGGATGGCTCAAGTCCAAGTCCTTGGGCCCCTGTGCCCATGTGGGAGACCTGGAAGTACCTTCTGGCTCTTAGCTTTGGACCAACTCAGCTCTAGCCATTGTGGATGTGTGTGTGTGTGTGTGTGTGTGTGTGTGTGTGTGTGTGTGTGTAAGAGAGAGAGAGAGAGAGAGATTTATTTGAAAAGCAGAGCTACACACACACACACACACACACACACACACACACAGATCTTCGATCCACTGGCTTGCTCCCCAAATGGCCTTATCAGCTGGGGCTGGGCCAGGCTGGAGCCAGGAGCCAGGAGCTTTGTCTGAATGTCCCATATGGAGCCCACACACTTGGGTCATCGTTCATTGCTTTCCCAGGCACGTTAACAGGGAGCTGTTTTGGACGCTGGGCAGTGGGGACTTAAACCAACATGGGTGTTCAATGTTGCAGTCAGTGCTTTAACCCACTATACCACAGCACTGACCCCAGGAATATTTGGCTTTTGAGGCAGATTAAGTTTTGGTTTTTTTGTTTTGTTTTGTTTTTAATAAGATATGAGATAGGGGTTGACAGCATGGCATGGTAGGGTAAGCTTCCACCTTTGGTGCTGGAATCCTATATGGGCACAGTTTGAGTCTTGCTGCTCCATTTCTGATCCAGTTCCCTGCTTATGGTGTGGGAAAGCAGCTGGAGGATGGCTGAAGTCCTCGGGCCCATAGAAGACTTGGAGGTTGCTCTGGCTCCTGGCTCCTGGCTTTGAGTTGACTCAGCTGGAGCTATTGGTGGTTTAGAAGTAGAAGGTCTCTGTCTGTCCTTCTCTCTGTTAACTCTGCCTTTCAAATAAAAACAAAAACAGTGAGATCGATCAGTCTGACCATGGCAAGCTTTTTAAGCAGAAATGGAGTTTGAGGCATCACACTAATCCCTAGCTTTGGGTTCACTTGCTCTTTTCCTAGAAGTCCTTTGTTCTCTTTGCCAGGTGTGGAGGGGGCCGCCTTCCAGAGCAGACTCCCGCATGACCGCATGACTTCTCAAGAAGCAGCCTGCTTCCCAGATGTCATCAGTGGACCACAGCAGACCCAGAAGGTCTTCCTGTTCATCAGAAACCGCACAGTGAGTTTCCAAGTCAGCCTTTACACATTGGAAATTGGACAAAATGTTTTGGAAGGAAAGAATCTTACATTATTTGTACTATAATATTTTTATCAGGGGATAACATTGCTGAAAATCAGTTGTTTTTCCTTCAGGTGTTAAAAAAAAAACTTATGTGTTTGTTTTTACAAAATTGAAAGCTTGCTTTATTCGTTTGGATTCTTTTCATACTTGATAACTTCTTAAGTACACACTAGGAATATTATAAATGTTTACTTTTGACATCATTTTGTCTTTCCCTCCTGATGTCTTACTGTTTTCTTCACTTGGTTCTGCCTCTTTCCCAGGCTGAATGGTAGTTTGAAAGTGTGTGTGTATTGTTTTTTCTCATAGTTGTGTCTTAATAATTTAACTATTGGACATTTAAGTGTCCGTTTCTACCTTACCATAATTAAACTAAACAGCCTGATGCATCCTTGACTGCATTTCTGTTGTCTATTTTCTGTTTATTATTGTTATTGATGATTTGTTTGTTTATTGGAAGGACAGAGTTAGAGAGACACAGAAAGATCTGTTCTTTGGTTCACACCCTAACAACTACACAAACCAGGTCTGGGCCAGCCGGATCAGGACCAGGGTCTGAATCCTCATCTCCAGTGTGAGTGGCAGGGACCCAATCCCCTAGGCCATCTCCTGCTGCTTTCCTGGTACCATAAGTAGAAAAGCTGGTTGAAGCAACCAGGACACACGGATGCTTATATGGGATACTGGCATCGTAGGTGGCAGCTTAACATGCTGCACCACAATCACTTGTTGATTATTGTCTTAGATGGAGTTTATTTTTATTTATTTATTTATTTTTTAAGATTTATTCATTTTATTACAGCCAGATATACAGAGGAGGAGAGACAGAGAGGAAGATCCTCCATCCAATGATTCACTCCCCAAGTGAGCCGCAACGGCCAGTGCGCGCCAATCCGATGCCGGGAACCAGGAACCTCCCCCAGGTCTCCCACGCGGGTGCAGGGTCCCAAAGCATTGGGCCGTCCTCAACTGCCCTCCCAGGCCACAAGCAGGGAGCTGGATGGGAAGTGGAGCTGCCGGGATCAGAACCAGCGCCCATATGGGATCCTGGGGCGTTCAAGGCGAGGACTTTAGCTGCTAGGCCACGCTGCCGGGCCCTTAGATGGAGTTTAAAAAGGACTGGTGTGATAGCATGGTGGCTCTGATGGGGGGCAGAGGTGACCTGACAGGTGAGCTGACACTGGTCTGGTAGAGGATGTTTCTACTCATCCAGATCCCAGTGGGATTTTCTTTTCTTGTTAAGTGAAAAAGTTGGTTTTGTTTTTTGTTTTGCACGAATAGGCAAATTGAGAGATTTTCTAACTGCTGAATTAACTCTCCAAATGCCAGAGATAGGAGCTAGAATTGAAATCCAGGTCCCTCAAGTGGATGAGTTAATTGGGGTGACCCCTTACTTGAGTCATCCTGGCTGCCTCCTAGGAGCTGCTTTGGTTGGAAGGCAGAGTCAGGAGCTGCCGTTGGAAATGCAAGGCTTTGATGTGGGTTGCTGGCATCTTAAATATTGAGTTAAGAAATCCGTTCTGTAAAAAGTAAATGGAAAAATCTAAGTATTTCTGAGACTGAGCTGTCTTATAATTAGCTTTTTCTCCTTGTGGCAGGTTGGTTTATTTGGGTGGGTTGTTTTTTTTTTTTTTTAAGACAAAAATCCCACTTGGAGAGTGAATCAGCAGACAAAATATCTTTTCTGTCTCTTTGTAAAACTCTGCCTTTCTAATACAAATAAATGTTTTGGTTTTACCTGAAGTCAGTTTTCACTTTTTTACTTAGATTTGGATGATGGATTTACAGTAATTGCTGTTTTTTCTTACTTGTCTAACCAGAAGTGTGGATTTGTCGAATTGGTGACCAAGATTAAACTTGCAGTCTTTGGCTGTTAAACACAATAAAAGTCATTTTCTTCTGCAGAACTGTTCTAATTCTCTAATCTTAAACTATATTTTTCTTTTCTGTAGATTTTAAAACTATTACTGAGTTTGTGACTTCATATGATAAAAGGAATAAGAGGACTATGGAAGGTTGAGCAGTTTGGGCCTAGGTGTACATGAGAAATTACATTTTTCCCTTCACAGTGGCCACAGAGAAACATGGGGAATCCCTATGGATCAGATCATTTCGTTGTAGCGGTTTGACAGGTTTACATGCAGCCACGTTAACTCTTGATGAGAAGTTTTTCATGGAATGAACAGGCTTTATTCACTTGTAGCTAAGAACTACATATGGGTGGCATTTAGTTTATTTTGTATTTTGTAAATATATTTTCACTTTGAAGAGAATTCATGCTAGAACCATTGATTGCACCATAGTTGTTTTTTTTTTCCCCTTATTTTATTATTGGAAATAATTGACAACTTCAGCAGCCTGGTGTTCTGATTTTTCTCCTGTCTTCTGTTATCTTCTGATTGCTTTGTAGGTTTATTAACTCCTGGCCGTTGTATAAACTGTTGGGACCACCTTCAGTCTTCCGCTCTGTTGCATGTCCCCTCAGGGACTTTCTTATCGCTTCAAAGCAGAAGACTTTAGCCCTTACCTCTCCTTTGCATTTCAGAACATCTGTCTAGCTGCCTGTTAGATCTCCTTTTGTTGTCTGGGTTCTACCTGCATTATTTAATTTCTTCATTCAGTGAGTGGCACATCAGTTCGTTTACTTGTACAAGACAAAACCTGAGAAATTGTCCTTAAAATCTTTGACATATACCTCTGCTTATCTAATTGATCATTATTAGATTTTGTGGATTTCGCCACATGTAATCCAGCTTTAAATTCTAGCTCTTTCGTGGGAGATGTGCGATGTTGGAAAGTTAGTAGATTTTTAAAAACTATATACATGAGATTGTCAGCAATGTCTTCATTGTTTCAGTGAAAGAAAAGCCAATATTAGAGATCTTTAAGTTATAACAAATTTAAAGATAGTCAAATGACATATCTATTTGTATGTAATGCAATTTATGTCATTTAAATATAGCTGCAGTTATGGTTGGATAATCCAAAGATCCAGCTGACATTTGAGGCTACTCTCCAGCAGTTGGAAGCGCCTTATAACAGTAAGTAGTGTGCTCATGAGGACTGATTTTGTCTGGGCTGTGAAAATTGATGTTTTCTTCCAAGATCCTAATGGTTTTTTAGTAGTTAAATTTTTAAAATTTAGTTTTCCCTTTTATTTTGTTTTGCTGTGCAAAAAGGAGCCTTGCAAAAAATCTGTGTGTGTGTGTGTGTGTAGTTTAGTTTCGTTTCTCTGGTCTTTCTAAGTTGTGTTGACAAATGAGTTTAAGAGAGCACTCAGTTTTTCTAGTACAGTTGTCTGACTTTGATCCATGGCACTTTGTTGGCATTTGATTGACACTTGATTGGCTGGTTGTCTGGCTTTTTCTGATTTACTACTTGCCACTTAGAAAGCTTTTGAAAGTTTTGCCAAACTGAATGTGCATTATCTTTATACAGATTTGATTTTGCCCTCCATTTATCCTTAGTGAATGTCATTCTTAAAATTCTAAATTATCTCTGATGTGAATTTTTGGACTCCTTTCCAGTTCTGGAAGTCACTGTTCTAAAGGAATTATGAAACCTGAAGCTAACTTCTGGGGAAAATGTGTAGAAGAAATGTGATGAAGAAATAGAAAGAATTTGCTCTGTAAATTGCTGAGAATATAAATATATTTTCAAATTCACTTATTTCATAGGCGATACTGTGCTTGTCCATCGAGTTCACAGTTACTTAGAGCGTCATGGCCTTATCAACTTTGGCATCTATAAGAGGATAAAACCCTTACCAAGTAAGTACCTTTGTCAGTGCATTCCATGGTTTTAGGTTAAGATTCTAGTACTGTATTTAATTTCATTTTTATTTTTAAACTTGTAGTTATTGAAAATATATTCAGGTTTTTTTCTGTTAAAGTCAGATGGGAATGACTGGCCTGAGTTCAAGTCCTTTGGTCTGAATCTGAAAGGCAGCTGCAGACGGGACTTGTGATTCAGTAATTGTGTACAGGCTAATTAAAAGATTAATGTGTTTATTGGAAAAAGTTACAAAGAGGTAAAACAAAAATCTTCCATTTGCTGGTTCACTGTCTAGAAGATCTTGGTGTCAGAGCTAGCCAGGTGGAAGCCAGGAGCTTCTTCCAAGTGGACAGCAAGAGGCCGCTGGATGAAAAGTGAGGCTGCCGGGACATGAACTGGCACCCATATGGGATCCCAGCTTGTGCAAGGCGAGGACTTTAGCTGCTAGGCTACCACACCAGGCCCAGAAAGACAGATTTTTACAGAGAGACAAAGATATTTTGTCTGCTGGCTCACTCTCCCAGTGGCTGCAACGGCCAGGTCAAGTTAATCAGGAGCCAGGACTTCTTTAGAGCCTCTCATGCGGGTGCAGGGTCTCAAGGCATCCTCTACTGCTTTCCCAGGCCACAAGCAGGGGGCTGGATGGGAAGTGGAGCAGCTGGGACACAAAACAATGCCCTTATAGGATCCTGGCAGATGCAAGGCAAGGATTTAGCACTAGGCTGTTGTGCTCCGTTAATTTTTGATTTGATAGATCGTTAATGTGATACTAGACTTTCAGTTTTTTAAGAGCAGAATTTAAAAGCATAAATTTGTTAAAAAAAAAAAATCTGTTACATAAGCAGGAGGTTTGAGGTTTTCTCCCATTCAGCGGTTCCTTATGCTGCTAATGGTTCAATAAAGGAATCCAGGAGATGGGGATATTTTGGAAGTTAATATATTTGTTTTTAATACTTTAATACGTTTTGTTTTTTTTGTTTGTTTTTAATACTTTTTCAAAAAAAGGGAAACTTACTTAAGACTATAGAAATAAAGTTTAAAGGAAATAATAGTTTTCACGCAGGAGGTGTCGTAGAGCCATTGTAAGGTAAATGAAGCAAGTCCTTCGTAACAGATTAACTGGATCACAGATCCTGACACACAAGGCTGAATTAACAAAATACTAAATGGTCAGATAATGGGTTTTAATGAAGTATTTATTGCATTAAAGTGTGTAAGTTTCACATATTTTTCCATTTGTTTTCACACAGTTTCATGTTTTGAAAATAACTGTTAATTATTGGCTTCATAACACACCATGGCTTATTAAGAACATGTAGATTTTATTCTGCCTTTGTCTCCCTCCTTTCCCAGATACAGGAAGAAACAAAAGAGAATGTGGAGATAGCGGTCGCACCCCATTCCTGTAACCCGTGACCCCTTATCATCCTAATCAACCTTGTTAAAATCACCAAAAATAGAAATGATTATCGGGAAAAAGGATCTAGAGATTTTCCTAAAGGGAATCATGAAAAATATATAAGCACTTAAAATCCTCAGTACAAAAGAAGTTATGGTTTTTGTTTGTTTTTTGCTTTTAGCTAAAAAGACAGGAAAGGTCATTATTATAGGCTCTGGAGTCTCCGGCTTGGCAGCAGCTCGACAATTGCAAAGTTTTGGAATGGATGTTACGCTTCTGGAAGCCAGGGTAAGAATTGTATGTTGAGTTTACTAAGATTGCTCCAATTAGAAACATGGTAAGGGAATTATGTGTTTCCAGTTGAGGGACTGTTCACCTTGAGTTTAGCCAAGTTTGTTGATGTTTTGACAGTTTTGTAAAGGATTTAGTGGTTAGAGTCCATAACTAATCCATATAGTCTTTGAAAAATCCTGCATTCCTTTGACAGGCACAGTGACAGAATGGGAAGTTGGGAGGGGAGAGAGAATAAATTCTCAGGCATTAATGACTTTCCTGGTGGCCACAGCTATTGGGGCTGGGCCAGGTTAAGACCCAGAGCCAGAATCTCAACTCAGGTCTCCAAGTGTGAGAAAAAAGAAAACGACATTATTGGTGCTGCTATTAAAATTACCTCATGTGTAATTTTTGAAACTTAATGATCATCTAATGGCTTAAAGGCTTCTTTATACACCCACCATTTCAAAACAACAAAGTATTTCACAAGTAACCTGAACATCTAGTTTTACAAGCTTTTTCTTTTTCTTCTTTTCTTTTTGAAAGATTAATTTTATTTTTATTTGAAAGGCAGAGATAGGGAGAGAGGAATCTTCCATCCTCTGGTTCGCTCCACAGGTGGCTCCAGTAGCTGGAGTTGAGCTCATCTGAAGCCAGGAGCCAGGAGCTTCCTCCAGGTCTTCCACATGGTTGCCAGGGGTCCATGGACTTGGGCCTTCCGCTGCTGCTTTCTTAGTCCATAAGCTTGGAGCTGGTTTGGAAGTGAAGCAACTGGGACAAAAACCAGTGTTAATATGGGATGCTGATGCCATAGGCAGGAGTCAGCTTAGTATGCCATGGCACCGGCTCGAACAAATGTTTTTAAAATGCAGTATGCAGTACAATCCAAATTACTTTCAGTAAAAGTTTAAAATATATTATTGGTGTATAATCTTAGTAAAGAAATATTGCAGGGGTTAAGCTAGTAGCTGGGGTCCCCGCATCCTGTATCCTGGCTCTGATTCAGGCCCACCTACTTTCTTTTTATCCTGCCGATGTCCCTGGGAGGCAGCAGGTGATGGCTGAAGTGCTTTGGCTGCTGTCTGTCACAGACCCAGCTCGAGACCCTAGCTGTCGGCTTCAGCCTCGCCCGCCCTGCGGTTGGCGGCATTTGGAGATTGGCCTGTCTCCGCCCGTCCCTTTTGCTGTGCTTTTCAAGTAGATGAAAATAAACTTTTTTTTAAGATGGAAGTAACATTTTTTCATTAATTTAGAAAATGTTTGTGTGTTCTCTGTGTACTGAGAATAACAGTAAGGAATAATGGGATTGTTGTGATTCCTACACAGAATCAGTAAATTTGTGTAGGGATACTTGTTTTGCTTTTTTTGTTGCTTGTTTAGAATTTTCAGAGTATTCTCCTTTTTTACTGTAATTATTAAATTATCACTATAGTGTGGTAATATTTCCCCATACTTAAATATTTAGTCAGTACAGGTGACCTGGGCTGCTTTACGCATGAAGGACTTATAGAAGTAGATGCCACTGGCTGCACTGGAGAACCGTGTTTCTGTGGGAATGGGGTTAAGAGCTAGAACATGGTTACAGAAAAGTGATTTTTTTTTTTAAAGATTTATTTATTTTATTATAAAGTCAGATATACAGAGAGGAGGAGAGACAGAGAGGAAGATCTTCCGTCCGATGATTCACTCCCCAAGTGAGCCGCAACGGCCGGTGCGCGCCGATCCGAAGCTGGTTACCAGGAGCCTCTTCCGGGTCTCCCACGCGGGTGCAGGTCCTGATGCATTGGGCCGTCCTTGACTGGTTTCTCAGGCCACAAGGAGAGAGCTGGATGGGAAGTGGAGCTGCCGGGATTAGAACCAGCGCCCATATGGGATCCCGGGGGGCGTTCAAGGCGAGGACTTTCGCCAATGGCCACACTGCCAGGCCCGAAAATTGATATTTTTATATTGGAATTTATGAACAGATTTTCTATGTGGGTGACACATAGCTCATCATAGACAATAAGAGATACTACAGCTAGGTGGAGAGGTAATGTCTGTGCCTGCGAAGCCTTCTGGTTGTCTGTTTGGTTCCTGTCCCATCACTTCATTGTGTACCTCTTGTGGTTGCTCCGTAACTGTCTCTCCCTCATGGTCTTCAAGTTATGCTTCATGTGTTCTTTGGGTTGATTATACTCCATGTGAACTCCAAACAAAACCCGTATCTTAATATATTTTTTCATTTATATTTCCTTCTGCCTTCCCTGCCCTGTGCTCCCCTGCTTTCATTCTGTCTCTTCTCCTTCCCTCCCTCTGTTTCTTTGTCATTGTTATGGAGAGAAGGAGAGACACAGTTAGATATTCTGGCTACTCTTTTCACTTCCCTAGATGGCCCAACAGCCAGGGATGGACCAGGCCAAAGGCAGGAGCCTGGAGTCACTTCCAGGGTTCCCACGTGGGTAGCAAGAGTCTGCACATATGAGCCATCCTCTGGTGCTTTCCCAGGCCGTTAGCAGGTAGCTGGATCAGAAGTAGAGCAAGTGGGACTGAAGTGATACCCATATGGGATGCCGGCATCACGATGACGTCTTCACTAGCTATGCCACAGTGCTGGCTCCCAAATTAAAATAGAAGAGCCCTAGTATGGTACTATGCTAGGATATTGAGATTAAGATAGTCTTGATTGAAATGATTTTGGCCATTTTTTTTCTGAGAAAACAGGATCGTGTGGGCGGCCGAGTTGCTACTTTTCGCAAAGGAAACTATGTAGCTGACCTAGGAGCCATGGTAGTGACAGGTCTTGGTAAGTAGTTGTTAATTATATGCTCATACATGGTCTGAGACTCCGAAAATTATTTAACTTACATGCTTTTTTTTTTTATAAAGATTTATTTTTATTACAAAGTCAGATATACAGAGAGGAGAAGAGACAGAGAGGAAGATCTTCCTTCCGATGATTCACTCCCCAAGTGAGCCGCAACAGGTCGGTGCGCGCTGATCTGAAGCCGGGAACCAGGAACCTCTTCCAGGTCTCCCACGCGGGTGCAGGGTCCCAAAGCTTTTGGGCTGTCCTGGACTGCTTTCCCAGGCCACAAGCAGGGAGCTGGATGGGACGTGGAGCTGCCGGGATTAGAACCGGCGCCCATATGGGATCCCGGGGCGTTCAAGGCAAGGACTTTAGCCGCTAGGCCACGCCGCTGGGCCCAACTTACATGCTTTTTAAAGATTTTTTTTTTATTTGAAAGGCAGAATATACAGAGAAAGGGGGACATCTTCCGTTTGTTGGTTTGCTCTCCAATGGCCACAACAACCAGGGCTGGGCTAGACGAAAGCCAGGGACCAAAAACTCCTTCTGGGTCTGTCCGTGAGTGTTAGGGCCCGGAGTATTCGGACTGTTTCCCGGGTGCATTAGTAAGGAGCTGGATCACAGTATAACGGTTGGGACACAAAGTAGCACTGATGTGGGATGCAGATGTCATGGTGGAGAAATAACCCACTGCACTACAATGTTGTTCCCTGAATTTATACTTTAAAGCCAAAAATACTTTTTTTTTTAGTTTTATCTTATTTTATTATTAGAAAATCAGATATACAGAGAGAAGGAGAGACAGAGAGATCTTCCGTCCAATGATTCACTCCCCAAGTGAGCGCAGTGGCTGGTGCTGTGCCAGTCTGAAGCCAGGAGTCAGGAACTCCCTCCAGGTCTCCCACGCGGGTGCAGGGTTCCAATGCTTTGGGCCGTCCTCGACTGCTTTCCCAGGCCACAAGCAGGGAGCTGGATGGGAAGCAGGGCCACCAGGATTAGAAACAGCACCCATATGGGAACCTGGTGCTTGGAAGGCAAGGACTTTAGCTGCTAGGCTACCACACCGGGCCCTGTTAGTGTATTTTCTATAGCTAGTAACACAAAATCACAGGTTGGTTAATTTACAAAGAAAAAAGGTTAGTATTTTGCTCACAGTTGAGATCCAAGGTTGAAGGCCTACATCTGGTAGCCTTCCTGTCTGTGCTTATGAAGCAGTGCAGGCCATTCTTTGGCAAGAGGTAAGGAGTTGCATCGCCCCTGCTAGAGCCATGCTGATTTAATCACAGCCAGCTCCTGCCTGGTAGCCTGCCAGCCTCAAAGGCCCTACCTGTAACACCACAATGGGGTTAAGTCTCCACCCTTTGAATACCTCACATGGGGCTGCGTTAAGAGGACAAACTCTACTCAAACCATAGCAAGTGCTGCTGTTAGTGAGAAAGTGCCCAATAGTCTTCCCAAAGATTGGATAGCAGCATGAGCAAAATTTAACTGGTACACATCTTTTACTTAGCTTTTTCTAGTACTAGGGAAATTATTCTTACAAGACAAATAAGTGTAAATGTAAGCGAGGTCTTTTTTTTTTTTTTTTTAAGATTTAAGAGTTACGCAGAAGGAGAGAGTCAGAGAGATCTTCCATCCACTAGTTCACCCCCAGATGGCTGCAATGGCTGCTTGTTTGGGTTAATCTGAGGCTGGGGCCAGGAGCTTCTTCTGGGTCTTCCATATGGGTACAGGGACCCCAAGGCCTTGGGTCATCTTCCACTGGTTTCCCAGGCCATTAATAGAGAGCTGGATTGGAACCCGAGTGATTGGAACTCAAATCAATGCCCATTGGCTTGCTGCCCCACTCTGGCCACGGAGGTTTTTAGTGTGGCATTATTTATAATAGGATGTTAGAAACAGCATATCAAAAGATTAAATTACGCAATGAGAAGCATACATCCATAAAAACTATGCTGTTCCTTGTTAATATAAAGTGATGCCTATGATATATCACTAAGTTTGAAAATGACAGTGCTATATGTACTATAATCCTTTGGTGTATGTATATCTGATACGATATATCTAAAGTTTAGGAAGAACTATAATGAAATGTTAATGCATAGGACAAGCTCTTTTTGTTTATCTGTTTAGTGTTTTTTAAGCTCTTTTTGGGGAGGGTTATTTTTTGAGGCATGATTCACATCCTTTAAATTTTGATTCTTTTATTTTTCCAATTAAAAATTTTCAAAGTATTTTTTTAATTTGGTTGAAAGAAACAATGGGACAGAGATCTTTCCCCTACTGGGTCACTACTGAAATATCTGTAAAATCCAAGACTAGGCAAGGCCAAAGTTAGAATCCAAAACTCCAAGCAAGTCTGTTGTATGGGTGGCAGGGACCCAAATCTTTGAACCATCATTTGCTGGCTCCCAGGATGCACACAGGCAGGAACTGATTCAAAAGTGTGGGATAACCAGAACTGGAACCCTGCACTTCAGTACAGGATGTGGGCATCCAGGGCAGTGGGCTTACCTTGCAACCTCAACATGCACCCTTCGTATTTTTTTATTTTGAGTACAACAGTCTTTGAGGTTTTCATACTCTATTTGTATATACATTGAATTTAATTGTCTGGGTTTTTTCCAGGTGGGAATCCCATGGCTGTGGTCAGCAAACAAGTAAACATGGAATTGGCCAAGATCAAGCAGAAATGCCCACTGTATGAAGCTAACGGACAGGCTGTAAGTGGAGGACAGATACAACTTCTCCAGATTTCTGTGGTTTAGTTGAAAAAAAAAAAAAAAGAATTCAGATGTCAAGGGATGTGTGTATAGATATACACTTGTAAATGCAGACAGAAATGATGTGACGTGATGCTGATTGTTTCTTCATTCTGAGCCGATCCAGAAGGGATTATTGTTATTTATACGTATAATTGTGTGTGTGTGTGTGTGTGTGTGTGTGTGTGTGTGTGTGCATGCACGCCTGTGCTTTTTATTTGGCTGTGGCCACCTACTCCAAGAAACTTGGAATTGAAGCTTGAGTCTTCATTTCTTTGTATTATGCCTCCCATCATGTGTTCTTTACAGCTTTGGTTTTGTGTTTATAGACTCAAGCTTTTCATGGGCTAGCAGCCAAATGTGGTAGGACTTACCCACATGTATAAGTAGGCTCAAGTATTTGCAACTGAACAAAAAGCATAGGATCCAGAGTAGTTTACTATAAAACAGAAGCTACACAAGTCTCCCCCCACCCTTTTTTTTTCCTTGCAGGGGTTGGGGAGTTACTCTCAAATTCACTCCCTAAGTGCCTATAGTGGGCTAAGCTGGGCAGGAGCCAGGAACCAGTCCTCGTCTGTTATCTAGCTACTAGAGCCACTGTATGCTGTCTGTCAGGAAGTACATTAGTGGGAAATGAATTGGTCATGGCGCCAGCGCTGGAATCCAGTTACTCCTGTAAATGATGTGGGTCCTAAATGGCATCTTCACTTCCACATCAAGTACCTGACAGCTGCCACACCCAACACCCTACCTCCTATGCTGTTGTTTTCATAGGTGAACAGGATTCAGAAGTTTGTATTATACCAGCTATTCTTTCATGATGAGAGTCTACACCTTTCAGAATATGCTGTTACTCATATTTTGAGGGAAAGGAAATATGGCATAATATCACTGCTAAAAGAGTTAAGATCCCAGTTTTTTGGGTTTATGCGAGGGTCTCCAGGGACCTCCTCATTTAGTTCTATCTGCCCTTAGGCTTTATGGGCATCTTGAGAGAGAAAAAGCACTGGGTTCCCATCCCTGCCGTCCTAGCCCAGGTTTCCTGCTAGGGCTTCAAGGCTGCTCACAGAATAAAGAGTACAGTGAGAGAAAGGATGGAATTTGGATTAATTCTATTCAACTATTTCAGTTATTCTTAAAAGATCTATAAAGGATGTAGAGATGAATAAAATAGGCCCTGCAACAGTCTAGAGTACTACTAATACACAAATATTTTTTCCTAGCTCTTTATTATGTAAACTTAAAATGTATGCAGAAGTAGGAAGAATCTGTGCTGAACTCCCATGTTCCCAAACCTGTTATATTTATCCCATTCCCTTTGTTATAAATGCAGGATACTTTAAAGCAAATCACAAATACATTATGCATAGATTGGCCAGCAGCACATGTAGATTTGCTGATAGTTTGATTTAGGTACTGCTGGGAGGGGAACCAGTGGACAGGAGAATGTGTGGAGGTGAGGGACCAGGGGCAGGAGTGATGGTGAAGGGCAGTAGCTGTGTGAGGGCTGGGCCTGCTGGCAGAGAATGCGTCATTCTGAGCTGAAAGCTTGCTAAAGGAGGCTGGACTGCTACCAGGAAGGGCAGGAGAAATGAAGGCTGAAGTTTAGGATAAACAGAGCTGTGCTAGGGAGATGTTGCAGTGCCATGATTAGATTGGTTTTTGGGGTAGATAGGCAGCAAAGGGCTGAGCTGTGGAGAAAGTGGAGTAGCAGTAATCCACACTGAAGAATTTTCTGGTCATGGAGGCATCATCTTTTCTCTCTAGGCTTTGCTGTTCATGCTTTTTTATTAGCCTTTTTTGTTGTTTGTTTCAATTAGTATGCCAGTATTACATGCAGCATTTTAATCTGTTAGAACACAACAGATAGCTGATTGTATGTGCGCATGTTTATGTAAGATTTATTTACTATCAAAAATTTAGAGTTAGGGAGAGGCATGTATGTTCCTCTCTGCTGGTTCACTCCCTAGATAGCTGTGACAGCCAGTAATGTCCCAGGCCACGGCCGGGAGCCAGGAGGTTTACCCAGGTCTCCCATGTGAGGGCCAGGGTCCACACGCTTGGGTCATCTTCTATTGCTTTTCCTAGGCCATTAGCAGGGAGCTGGATTGCAAGTGAAGCATACCAGGACCCTAAGTGGTACCCATATATTGGTATGTCAGGCAGTAGCCATATCCACTGGCCACACTTCCAACTCCCTATTTAGTCTAACAGTGAAGAGAAACTTTGTAGTAGAAATATACAGAGAAATGGGTTGCTTTCCTTGGATTAGACTATTTTAAAGCATTTGTTGCTGAATAGTATGCCAGCACTGCTGAAAGTGTGGCCTGCTGCTGCTATCCTAGTTAACTGTTGGCTGATGATGCAGAAAGAGAGAAAACAGCTTTTGGCAGAATGTAAATAACTACACTGTGAGCTCAGGTGATGACCTTTGGGAGGAGGACTTCGTCAGTGATTTCTGTTCTGGTTTATAAATCCACACATCTCCCCAGGACTGACCCTTTTGAGTAACATTAGGCAGCAAGTGTTAACCTGGTGATATGATTTTCAGCATTGTGTAATCAGTAATACTTTTCCAGGTGAAATGGATAGTTGTCATTCAACTTTGATTTGTATAGCATTTTTCTACATTCTACTTGCATTTTGTACAGTTGCCAAATGGTGAGGAAGATTCTTGAAGCATTTCATATTTGGAAGGGAATTCTTTGAAGCTGAGAATTCCTCCTACCTGCAGTTAATCAGTCACGAGGCACCTGAATGTTTTTGTGTTTTTCTTCCTTGGCAGCTTAGCAGTGTAGCTCAGTGTAAGAATGGGTAACTGTTGACTAGCAGATTCTCTGTAGTACAAGTACTACAAAGATTCTTCTTTGTACAAGTACAAAGAGTACCATTGTTAATGCTTTTATAACTACAAATGTGTCTCCTAGCTTTAGGTCAGTCAGTAATTTTACTTCTCTGCTTTGCAGAAAGCTCACACAAGTGTTAACCTAAGGTCATTGCAGTCAGTAAGTTGGAAAGCAAAACCCAGTGCCTGGTATTCTGGCTCAGATTCCCATATTTGGTCTGCTGCTTATGGCTGGAAGCTCAGGGAATTGGCATGAGTGAGCATGTGCAAGTCTTAAGACCCTGTGTGTTTCCTTCAACTGGGTCTTCCTCTTTGAGAACTTCTGCCGGTAGGAAATAGGGTTCACATAGAGTAGAAATTCACTTAGCCATTGACTTCTTTGGATAAAGTAGGCCATGCTTCTGTTTTGTTTTTGTGGCTAGCTTCAGTTGAAGAGAGAATAATTTTAGTGTGTAGCAGTGAACTCATTCTGTACAAGGCCAGTAGTTAGAACAGTTGTGGAAATAACTTGTCATGGGGTCTACCTGGCCATTTTGCTACCATAAGAAAAAAAATCACATAGCAGGTGGTTTTTGATGTTTTTATATTGTTTTGGTTACAATTGCATGGGTCCCTAAAATATATGTATATGTATTTTTTTAAGATTTACTTATCTTTTTTTTTTTTTAAAGATTTATTTATTTTATTACAAAGTCAGATACACAGAGAGGAGGAGAGACAGAGAGGAAGACCCTCCGCCCGACGATCCACTCCCCAAGTGAGCCGCAACGGGCCGGCGCTGCGCCGATCTGAAGCTGGGAACCTGGAGCCTCCCACAGTTCTCCCACGCGGGTGCAGTGTCCCAATGCATTGGGCCATCCCTGACCGCTTTCCCAGGCCACAAGCAGAGAGCTGGATGGGAAGTGGAGCTGCCGGGATTAGAACCAGCTCCCACATGGGATCCCGGGGCCCTCAAGGCAAGGACTTTAGCCGCCAGGCCACGCCGCCGGGCCCAAGATTTACTTATCTTTATTGGAAAGCTGGATATACAGAGAGGAGGAGAGACAGAAAGATCTTCTGTCTGATGTTTCACTCCCCAAGTGACTGTAATGGCCAGAGCTGCGCCAATCTGAAGCCAGGAGCCTTTTACGGCTCTCCCACATGGGTGCAGGGTCCCAAGACTTTGGGCTGTCCTTGCCTGCTGTCCCAGGCCATAAGCAGGGAGCTGGATGGGAAATGGGGCCTCCAGAATACAAACTGGCATCCATATAGGATCCCAGCTTGTGCAAGGCAGGGACTTCAGCTGCTAGGCTACTGTACCAGGCCCTGCTCTACCCTTTTTATTTGTTTGTTTGAAGGAGCTACAGAGTGCTCTTCCGTCTTGTTCACGCCCCAGATGCTACAACAGCCAGAGTTGGGCCAGGCTGAAGCCAGAAACTTCATCCATGTCTCTGGCATGGGTGGCAGGAGTTCTAACACTTGGACCATTTGCTGCTTTTCCCAGGATATTAGAGGTGGATCGCAAGTGGAACAGCCAGAACTCAAATTGTCATCCCCGATAGGGATAGCTGGTGTTGTGGAACAGGTGGCTTTATCCTCTGTGCTACAATGCCAGCCCAAACTCTGCCTTACAAGAAGTTAAAAGATGAAGTAAAATATAATTCCTTCCTTTATGCTCTTGAAGTTCCCAAATAGTTTTTCCCTTTGTAATAATACTTTTTAGGGCCATTGTGATATGGTGGGTTAACGTACAAGTGCTGATGCTGTCCCCGCTGCTCTGCTGCTCATCCAGCCTCCTGCAGATGCAGGCGAGGAAGCAGTGCACGATGGCCCAAATGCTGAGGCTCCCGTTAGCCCCTGGGCATCAGATGAGAGCTAGGCTCCTGGCTTTGGCCTGTCCTGGTCCCTGCCCTTGCAGCCCTTTGGGGAATGAATCAGCTGATAGAAGATTGCTTTCTGCCTCTCTAACTCTGCCTTTCCAAGAAATAAATCTTATAAAATAAAAATCGTTTTAATAGTGATTTGCTTTGATGGGTTGCATTACTGAATAGCTCTACTGTGTGCTGGAGACTACTTAGGCACGTTGTGTGTGGGTGCGTATGCTCTCTCCACTCATTCCTTCATTGCTTTTAGAAACTGAACAGTCCCTTACAATTTAGAGGAGGAAACAACAGTTGCCACATATAAAAGCACACTGAGTTCAGTTTGTGGTTAAGGATATACCTGGTGTCCTGGTATAATGGCTTTGTCTCCTCTGCCTTGGTTGGGAGAATCTAGATTAGAAACTTCTCAGTTGTAAATTTCTTCCAGATTTACCAGAGAAGCTTACCTTAGTCTTCTGTCTTTATTCTAAAAATGCTTAATGTGTGAGCACTGGAGAGGTAGAAGTTGACTGTGGCCTTGTTGGCCTGGTTTGATCATTAGAGTTTTCTTTCAAAGTTATCAGGCTGAATCTCAGAGTTTTGTGTGCCTGGAACATTGCTGCACTTACATATTCCGCTGTGCTGCTGGAGAACTTAAGACTGGAAGTGCAGTAGATGTCCCTTTTTGAAGACCTAAATGTTAGATTGCATCCAGCGTGGAACCAAGGAGAGCTGTCATTTCCTTTGGGACTGTTTCTTGTAGGGACCAGGACCTGTCCAGAAAATTGTTTGTCGCTCCTAGATTTGTTTCTATACAGCTGTACCCTTTTCCATGCTCAGGAATGCTTCATGTGAGTATCAGGGACGCTGTAGGGCCAGAACAGTGAGAATGGAATCCACGGGAAGCAGTGAGACTCGGCCACTGTTTAGTATTGAGGGAATTGTTAACCTGAGATTTTCATAGGGAAGAAAATGGCTTTGAAAAGACATAATCAAAATCTGCTTAAGATAGTAGCGTTTTGTTTGCTTCCTTCTGAGTTACTCTTACCAGTTCTTACCTGCCTCCCATTGTGCTGCCGCATCCTTTGTAATCATTTGTTGAGCTCCTTTTTCAAGATGTGATACGAGGGTATTTCAGAAGTGTGTAGAAAATGAAATGAAATGATGGGCTGTTTTGACAGTTTTTAAAATCCATACATACAAGGAGTTTTCAAAAAGTTCTTTTCTGAAAAAATTATTTTTGAATTTTAAAAACTTGCCTTTTGATTTTATTTTTCCACACACTTATTGAAGTGTACCTTCTGTGGGCATGCAGTGGAATAGACACATAAAATTACAGTTACTGTTGTATTTAGAGATAACAAATATTTCAGTTTCTTACTTGTGAAATTATTAGCATCTGAGGGAAAGAAATAGTGTTGAAGGCAGTCACTTGCTAGAGTTCTTTTCACCAGTTGGCTGTGTTAACATGTTTTATTTTTGGAGGTGGATTCAAGATGTAAATATATTAAAAACACAGTTTGGTTTTTCTCCCAATCAGTATTGATTTTTCTGATGGGTAAATGTTTTATTTACTGAATGTGCCTTTAATTTCAAAGTAATAATTTTAAGGTTAACAGAAGCATTATTAGGTTTCAGGGTGATCCCTCATGCACTTGGAACATTCCTGCAATTGCTTCATGGGGCAGAAAGCGGAGAGGGCCTCAGGTGCTGAGTCTGGTGCCTAAGTTCCTAAAACTGAGCCTCCAGTTAGAGCTGTGTATCACACCAGCGGTTCTGCCCTCTGGTGGCAGCTTGGTGGTAAACTTTTAGTTTTTTGATTTTGTTACTGTTCTGTGTTTTCTTTTTTTCCTTTTCTATTGAGTTTTTGCTTTATTTCTCATTGCTTTTGGCCACCTTTCCCTCCCTGCCTTTTTATGGTTGCTTTTCTTTTGGTCATTTCTCTGCTTTAGCCTTTCCCATTTTGGTCTCTATACAGTCTGTTCCTTGTTTATATTCGAATGGTTGCAGCTTCTTGCAAAACAGAATGCTTCTGTCATGCTATGTTTAAAGCCTGATTTTACTGCTGTCATTCAAAACTAAAGGACGTGGCTGTGGGCTGTTATTTACAGTTTATTTCTCTCTCTGCTGCACTGGTTAAAAGGACACTGTCAAGGTATTTTTTCACAATTTTTCCAATCATTTTCCTCACTGTTTACAATATCCCATTAAAAGCTTGACACTGAAATCCTTTCCTTTCAAGGTCCTCTCCATCCTGCATCACACTGGTCTGTTGGTGTAGTCACGCCTGTGTGTTGGGCTGGTGCCATCGAGTTTTTGTCATTGAAAACGCATGTAAAAACAGTTTTTTTTTAGGGGAGGGAGTGTATGGGTGGACTAAAGGAGGAAGTGTAAGAACCAAGTGGGCTGCTGAGCAGAGGGAAGAAACAAAAGGTCAAATTTGGTCCCTCTAACCTTGACAGTGTCCCTTTAAATATCCTTCCACCACACACCCTGGACCCCAGTTCCTGAGCCTGTCACCCGACCTGCAGAGATTAAAGCTTGTCTGAGCAAGCATCCAGTTGAACTGGAAGAGCTTTAATCGGCCCCATTTGCACACTCCTAGCCAGCCTTCTCCAGGTGGGTGCCTGGGGTCTGGGCCCTCCTGCTGTGCCGTCCTCTTGCCAGGAGTGTTAGAAGCCACCCGTTGGAATATCCCTTTTTTGTTTTCCAGGACATGCAGTTGAGTGCATTGCATCTGTGATTAATTACGATTTCATAACTACAGCTGTCTTTTTAATATCTTTTGAAAAGAGAACCAGATTCATACGTCAAGAACTGTTTTGTAGTATCGAAGGGGTCAAATTAGATATAGCCAGTTTATGAGCAAAATCGCATTGTTTTGAGTTGCTCTGTAGAGATACCCTTTCTCATACCAGGATGAAAAGTAACTGGTCAGAAAGTAAATGAAATTCTTGAGAAGAGAATCTCTTTATCAACTTCTAAAACTGTGCATTCCAAATCAATAGGACTTGTCACTAAGAGCTGGTTTTCCAGCTGTTTTCTGGAGTTGAAGGGATATTTTTGATTCACCACATGAGATACCTCCCTGGTACGTCCTCACCATCCAAAGGCCGATGCTGACCCCGTTTCTCAGCATGAAGCCGAAGCTTTAGGAGGTGTGGGTGAGCGTCTGATGCGTAAGGCTCCTGAGCTGTCTCCCACATGTGGTGGTTATTAGAGCAGTTCTGTCTGTCACATTTACAGTTTCCAAGAAGAATCGCAGTCCTCTTTCCTTTTGTAGCTAAGGTTGCACTTCTTGTCGGCTGCTTTTTGCCCCGTGCTGGCTCTTCTGTGGAGTTGGTTGTGTGATCAATGCGGGACTGAGACCAAGGCTCAACACTGTGTAGTTGAGATGAATGGAAACACAGTGTTTTGAGAGGTAGAATCTCACTGTGTTGGTCTTGTCAGCAGTTATCTGTGATTATTTAAAAAAAAAACAAAAGCCAAAAAACAAACCTTCCCCCAGTCTCGAGTTAACTAGCACGCACTTTAGTGTTTTGTTTCTTGTTACTGATTTTGAGTTGACTGTAAAACTGGATTCCACAAGGTCGGAATCCCATTCCCTATTTAATGCACGACCTCTGCCAAGGATGCTCTCCTTGGACCTTCTGGGACCTCTCCAGCTGCCTTCACTTCAGCAGTGGAATTGCACATGCAGTTTGCTTGGTTTCCATCACTCAGTAGCAGAGGGATGTGTGTCAGCTGGCTGATGGGTCAGTGGCAGGTGCCCAGTGTCACCTCAAGGCATGAACTGTGATCTCTTCACTTCACCTGCAGCACTGAGTAGCCCAAGCATCTGGTACTTCAGTTACTCACAGTTTCTCTAAGAGCCTGGGACAATCAGCTGTGAACTCCCCAGTGCCATTGAACGTCTTCACTCTGCAGAGGAGTAAGGGTGCTAGTGCATTGTTTAGTAGCCATGCATTTCACTTCTTACCTGAAATTCTGTCATCTCTGAGGGGAAGCAGATGCTTTGAGCTTCTTAATTTTCCCATTCTACACTTACCCTGGAACATCCTCAGATATGATGGCATGGTGTTGGTTCCCTGGGCCTTTACCAGTGTGTTGTCTGCATGTCAGTGCAGCTCAGTGCCGTGCATGTCAGCTCAGTGCACCTGTGCTCCATGTGATTGCAGTTAGAGCAGTGTGACCTTGTGGCAGAGACCCAGCTGTCGGGGCAGAAGTGGGAGGAGAGGGCAGGAACCAGGCTCAAAACATCTCATATCTCATTTAAGTAGAATTGATCACTTCATAGAAAAGAAAATTCAAAATCACTTTCCTCAAAGGTTTCACCTTTGAGATACATATTTTGACATTTTTGAACTGTAGGATATTTGTGTTTTTACTAATGATTATTTAATCTTGTAAGGACCAACTCTGCTATACTTCGAATTTTTAGGTTCCAAAAGAGAAAGATGAAATGGTAGAACAAGAGTTCAACCGGCTTCTAGAAGCAACGTCTTACCTTAGTCATCAGCTAGACTTCAATGTCCTCAATAATAAGCCTGTGTCCCTGGGTCAGGCGTTGGAAGTTGTCATTCAGTAAGTACTTCAATACTGGAACTCCATTAGTGATTTGCCACTTATGTTTTAAGCTTTTATAAAATCTTATTTAAGTGAGCTAAGGTGTTAAATCCCAAAGTAAAATTATTAAAAAAAAAAGAAGAAGAAGAAATGATTGTAACCCTTAAGACTCCGTCAGTTATAAAAGTCACTTTTTGGCTACAGTACCATGTCAACTTATCTATTTTTAGATTTATTTTTATTTGAAAGGCAGAGTTAGAAACCAGGAGCTTCTTCCGGTTCCCCCACATGGGTGCAGGGGCCCCAAGACTTGGGCCTTCTGCTGCTGCTTTCACAAACCGTAACAGGGAGCTGGATCCGAAGTGGAGCAGCTGCAGCACAGTCAGGCGCACTCAGGGACGCCCCCGCCACAGGCAGAGGCCTGACTTACTGTGTCACAATGCTGACTGCTTTTGTGTGAACAGAGAGGGAACTAGACCATGTGCACAGCTGTGCCATCTTGCAGCTCGGTCTCCACGGCCAGGACCAGAACCAAGAGCCAGCTGTGCAATCCAGGGCCCTCCTGCAGGTGGCAGGACATCAGTTAGTTACCCCTGGGGACAGTACAAAGGCCAGCTCCTGGATGTTGTAGTGGACACCTGCCTGTACTACAAAGGCTCTGTGTTGTCTTTCAGGTTGCAAGAGAAGCATGTCAAAGACGAGCAGATTGAACACTGGAAGAAGATAGTGAAGACCCAGGAAGAACTGAAAGAACTTCTCAATAAGGTAAAACTGCTCAATAGCTGAAGAAGTGTCAATAAGGGGGAAGCCTTTAATTAAGACATTTTAAAAGGCATTCTGGTTTTTGCTTTTTTTTTTTTTAATTTATTTATTATTATTTTTTCAAGATTTATTTTTGTTACAAAGATATACAGAGAGGAAGAGAGAGGAAGATCTTCCATCTGATGATTCACTCCCCAAGTGAGCACAACGGCCAGTGCTGCGCCAATCTGAAGCCAGGAGCCAGGAACTTCTCTCTGGGTCTCCCATGTGGGTGCAGGGTCCCAAGGCTTTGGGCCGTCCTCGACTGCTTTCCCAGGCCACAAGGAGGGAATAGGATGGGAAGTGGAGCTGCCGGGATTAGAACCGGCGCCCATATGGGATCCCGGGGCGTTCAAAGCAAGGACTTTAGGCGCTAGGCCATGGCGCTGGGCTCTTTTTACTTATTTTAAAAGATTTATTTATTTTGGGCCGGGCACCATGGCCTAGCAGCTAAAGTGAGATACACAGCTAAAAGTGAGATACACAGAGGAAGAGACGAGAGGAAGATCTTCTGTCTACTGAATTACTCCCTAAGTGACAGCAACAGCCAGTATTGAGCCAATCTGAAGCCAGGAGCTTCCTCTGGGTTTCCCACATGGTTGCAGGGTCCCAAGGTTTCAAACCATCCTCTGCTGCTTTCACAGGCCACAGACATGGAGCTGGATGCCGTGGGGACGTGGACCAGGGGGGCTTCTGGTCTTTGTGTGTATTTTGTTTTGTTTAAAATTTGCTTTTACTTGAGAATTCAGATTTTGAGACAATCCCAGGCTGGGAGCCAGGAGCTTCCTCTGCTGCTTTCCCAGGACATTTGTAGGGAGCTGTATTGGAAGTGGAGCAAACAGGACTTCAGTCAGCACCCATATGGAGTGCTGGTGCCGCAGGTCAAGGGTTAGCATGCTAAGCCACCATGCCATCACCCCAACCCTGTGTTTTTTTTTCCCCCCCTTCGTGGGAGAAAACTCTGCCTAACTGGGACTCCATTCTTCGTGACAAATTGTTGATAGAGAAATAGGTTTTCCTTCTACACTGTCTGGCTCTCTGTGACTTTTCCAAGCTGGCTCAGCTAAATTCTAGGACTGGAGACTCATCAGCTCTGCCAGGACCTGTCACTGATGAGGCTCACAGAGCAGCAGCCAGTTGCTTGCCACGATTCCTGCTCTTGAGGCATCACCACCCCCACTTCATTCTCCAGCTGAGGGCTCTTCGCGGCGGGCGCCCTGCACGCTGGGACCAAATGGCTGAAGGCCAGCGCTTGGTTTCTCCTCATCTTGCCAGCTGCTGGCACCACGTTGCTCAGAGAGAGGGAGCCCGTTGTGCTGGAGACGGGGTTTCTGGAGCACACTGTGGTGCACCTTGCAGCTGGACTCTGATTTCATCTTTGCCGTGTTTCCGTGTTCTGCCAAATGAAGAGCTTGCCTTCGTAGCCACGGCAAGGGTAAAAAGCAGCAAGAAGGGCTTCAAAGCTGCTGAGCAGCAGCATGTCTGTGGGCCCCAGGCTCAGAGTGTTATGTTTTGGTTTTGTTTTAAAGGCATATTTACGAAGAAGAGAGAGGGAGAGAAAGTCTTTTATCTGCTGGTACAGTCCCCAGCTGGCTGCAGTGGTCAAAGCTGAGCTAATCTGAAGCCAAGAAGCCAGGAACCCCTTCCATGTCTCCCGCATGGGTGCAGGATCCCAAGAACTTGGATCATCCTCTGCTCCTTTCCCAGGCCATAAACAGATAGCTGGATCAGAAGTGAAGGATCTGGGACATTGAACTGGCATCCACATGCGATGCCAGTGCCTCAGGGTGGAGGACTAGCCTGTTTAGCTACAGCACCAGCCCTCGAAGGTGTTTTTTAAAGAGTTGTTATTTGAAAGGCAGAGTGATGTTGCAGGTGGGGGGTGGGAGAAACAGATCTAGCTGCTACTTCACCTCCCAAGAACCAGTAACAGCTGGAACTTGGTCAGGTCAATGCAGGAGCTTGGAAATCCACCTGGGTCTCTCACACGGATGACAGGGGCCCAGAAACTTGGGCAATCTTCTGCTCTCCCAAGCAAATTAATAAGGGACTGGATGGAAAACAAAAGCCAGGACTTGAAGTGGTGCTATGATACGGAATCAGTGTTGCAGGTAGAGGTTTAATGTGCTGTGACACAAAGCTGGCTTTTTGCCTCAGGCATTAACTACCACCCACCCAGTTGCTATGAAGTTCTGTCAGAAATCTGAAAACATTGGTATTAAAAATGGTTCCTTGGGATCAGTGTTATAGCATAGCACACTAATCCTTTACCTGTAGGCCTGGCATTCCATGTGGGTGTCAGTTTGAGTCCCAGCTGCTCCACTTCTGATCCAACTCCCTGCTCATGGCCTGGGAAAACAGCAGGAAAATGGCCCAAAGCCTTGGGCCCCTGCACCTATGTAGGACATCTGGAAGAAACTTCTGGCTCCCAGCTTTGGACTGACTCATTTCTGGTCATTGTGCCGTTTGGGGAGTGGACCCAATTGAATGGAAGTTCTCTCGTGTCTCTAACTCTGACTTTCAAGCAAAAATCAATTAACTTTTTTTTTTTAAAAGATTTATTTATTTTATTACAAAGCCAGATATACAGAGAGGAGGAGAGACAGAGAGGAAGATCTTCCGTCCGATGATTCACTCCCCAAGTGAGCCGCAACGGGCCGGTTTGCGCCAATTTGAAGCTGGGAACCTGGAACCTGGAACCTCTAGGCCACGCTGCCGGGCCCAATCAATTAACTTTTTTTTTTTTTTTTTTAAAGATTTATTCATTTTATTACAAAGTCAGATATACAGAGAGGAAGATCTTCCGTCCGATGATTCACTCCCCAAGTGAGCCGCAACGGGCCGGTGCACGCCAATCCGATGCCGGGAACCTGGAACCTCCTCCGGGTCTCTCATGCGGGTGCAGTGTCCCAAGGCATTGGGCTGTCCTGGACTGCTTTCCCAGGCCACAAGCAGGGAGCTGGATGGGAAGTGGAGCTGCTGGGATTAGAACCAGCGCCCATATGGGATCCCGGTGCTTTCAAGGCAAGGACTTTAGCCACTAGGCCACGCCGCCGGGCCCATAATCAATTAACCTTTTTTTTTTTTAAAGATTTTATTATTATTGGAAAGCGGGATATACAGAGAGGAGGAGAGACAGAGAGGAAGATCTTCCATCCAATGATTCACTCCCCAAGTGACCGCAACAGGCCAGTATGCGCCGATCCGATGCCGGGACCAGGAACCTCTTCCGGGTCTCCCACGCAGGTGCAGTGTCCCAAAGCTTTGGGCCGTCCTGGACTGCTTTCCCAGGCCACAAGCAGGGAGCTGGATGGGAAGTGGAGCTGCCGGGATTAGAACCGGCGCCCATATGGGATCCCGGGGCGTTCAAGGCGAGGACTTTAGCCGCTAGGCCACGCCGCCGGGCCCAATCAATTAACTTTTAAACAAACAGATTATGACAGCTTATTTCCCAAAGTAATTTTAAGTTAATTTGGTGGAATTTTTTTTTCCAAGAAATTATATTTATTTCAGTCTGTTTTAGATTAATGAAACTATGTGCTTTCATTTGCTTTGGAAGGCCAAAGTGGTCCTGTTTATGTGATGGCGTTTTATACTTCGTGGGCACTCCCTGTCGGGTGTTTCCCGATTCCTGCCTGGCTTGCAATAGGGCAAGTACTGAAGGCCTCCACCCGAGGACTGCACCGTCGCCTCTTTCGGTGTGCAGGCCGTTTAGAAAGGAGGAGCCAGCATCAAGGGGACATTTGGTGATTAATTACTTAGGTATCCAGAATGGTGAATTTTACTTCTCTGTTTCAGATGGTAAATTTGAAAGAGAAGATTAAGGAACTCCATCAGCAGTACAAAGAAGCAGCTGAAGTGAAGCCTCCGAGGGACATCACTGCGGAGTTCTTGGTGAAAAGCAAGCACAGGGACCTGACTGCACTTTGCAAGGTGAGGCGATACATGTGCACCGTGAGTCCTGAGCAGCAGACCAGCCCCGGAGGCCGGGGGGCAGAACCAACCCTGGCCCGTCCCCACACCTGGAACCTGAGGAAGATGGGTTATCGCCCAAGCAGCCCAGGGACTCGGGGTGGCTTCGGTTTGAAACCTGCTTTCCTGTAGAACTCTTACCTTTCCTAACAACCTCCATCATTTTGGATGATTTAATCTCAGTTTGGCTTGTGATTTTTTGTTGTTGTTGTTGTTGGAAATGTCTCTCTCCGGCCTCTCTCGAGGCCTGCTTTTATTGCCTCCACTCTTTTTTTATATACATTTTATTATTATTGTTATTATTTTATAATAGTTTCATATTCACTTATCCCCTACCCAGTTCCCTCCTCCCCCCAGTTCCTCTATATCATTACTAACATATAGTTCTTCATACTCAGTCACATGTCCATCATTGCGGGCCTAAACAATGGCAGAGAGTCCAGAATCCTATTGTCAAGATATAGTAAACAGTTTCATTGTAAGTCCATCTTTGTCTGAAAGCAGAAATGCATACAACACTACATCCTCACATCTGATTGTTAGTCTCTATTTCACAGCTACTGTATGTACATCTCCTTAAATGAAAAGTCATGATTCAAAATCAACAATAGAAAAGTAGAAGTTTACAATGCCATGAAGTTAAATGACATGTTACTAGATGTGACAGTCTCCATTACACAACTACTGTACATCCCCTTAAATGAAAAGTCGTAATACAAAATCAACAATGAAAAGAAAAATAGGAATTTACAATGCCTGAAGTTAAATGACATGTTACTAGATATGACAGTCTCCATTACACAGCTACTATACATCCCCTTAAATGAAAAGCCACAAAACATAATCAACATCCGGGAGCAAAAAGAAATTAACAACACCAAGAAGTTAAATAACACGCTATTAAATGACTAATGTGTAGCTGAAGAAATGAAAATCAAGAACCTTCTTGAAGAAAATGATGCCACTGCATGATCTATGAGTCATTGAATGATTTAATCAGAAGGAAGTGTTTTGAAGAGATGAAACCAACAGAAAACAACAAAACCCAGATGATATAGTTTCTGCTGATCTTTGTTGAAGTGTGTCTCCTCCAGACAATAAACAGATGGGTTTTGTTTTTTAAACCAGTCTACTAATCTATGACATTTGATTGAGCTTAAGCCATTTATATTCAGAGTCTAATATACATGGGTGTTACTTTGGTCCTGTCATTTTAGAAATGGGTTGTTCATTGGTTTAGTCTTCTGTTGTCATTTTACTGGGATGTTCTTCCTGTTTGCCTTTGTTTTTGGTAGGTGCTATTCCTCTTTTCTGTCAAGAGAACATCTTGAAGTATCATTTGTAGGGCAGGTTTGGAAGAGGCAAATTCCTTTAGCTTTTCTTTACTGTGGAAGAATTTTATTTCATTTTCAAAGACGAAAGAAAGCTTTGCTGGATATGTTATCCTGGGCCGACAATTTTTTTCTTTTAGAATCTGGAATATATCACTCCATTCTCTTCTGGCCTGTAGAGTTTCCTGTGAGAGATCTCCTGTGAGCTTAATTGGCTTTCCTTTATATGTCAATTGATTTTTTTCACGTGCACATTTAAGGATCTTTTCCTTATGTTCGATTGAAGAGAGCTTGATGATCATATGTCGTGGTGAAGATCGCTTTTGGTCAAGCCTATTGGGAGTTCTGTGCCCGTACTGGAACTTGTTTCCCAATTCTTCCTCTAGATTAGGGAAATTTTCCTTTATTATTTCATTAAATACATTTGCAAACTCAGCTTCTCTTTCTGCACCTTCTGGGGCTCCCATAACTCTTATATTTGGCCTCTTTATAGTGTCTTTCAATTCTTGAATACTTTTTTTGGCCTGATCCAGCTCTGCTTCCAGCTTTTTGTTTGCTTCCCCCTGATGACAGGAAATACCTTCCAATTCTGAGATTGTTTCTTCTGCTTGTTTCATTCTATTTTGGAGACTCTCCACTGTACTCTTAATTTGCTCCACTGTGTTCTTGATTTCTGATATACCAGCCTTGATTTGCTTTATTGCTTCCTTAAATTCTTTGAACTCTTGCATGAGCGTCTCATTGTTGATCAGAATCTTTAAAATGAGTCTTATGGATTCTGTGTGCCCCATTTTCTCGATGTCTTCCTCAGTTAACTCTGAGGTTGGCAATGGGTTTTGCTCCCTTGCAGGGGAGTTTTCGGCAATATTCATTGTGCCTTTGTCTCTTCTTTTGTTCTTGATCATTGTATTTCTGGTTAGTAGAGTCTTCTCCTTCGCTCAGGTTTCTAAGCTTTGTCACCCACAGGTCTACAATGCGATTTTACTTATTGCGGTTGGTACACACCTTTTTCCTTGCAGCCACTTGTGCCACAACCTCCAGCAAGTTCCAGGTCTGGGTTCTTATGTCAGGTTTCCACCGTGGTCTCCACCGCCCCAGCTCTTGTCTCACCACTCTCCTCCTCCTGTGATACCGTGCTGAGGCTGCACCGTTGTCTCTGCAACCTTTCTCCCACTTCCTGTTGGAGCAGGTCCCAGGATTAGAGAGACGCCAGGTGTCCTATATAATTAGGTTGTTGGTGGTGCTGATCTTTTTGGAACCTGTTGGATGTTAGGTCTTTGTGCCACACGGACCTATTTTGGCTGGTACGATGCTACAGTCGGTATAATTTTCCTGCGGGACCAGTGCAATCATGGACCTCAGCAAGTTATCGCGAGATCAGCACTTGCGCAGTTCACTATTGTCCCCTGCATTCCCAAAGCTTTTGCCACAGTGCCCAAAATGGCGCCTGATGTACAACCACTAAGGTTCTTGATTTGCTGGCTGTCAAATCCGAGGGCTATCCCAGATCTGCCCCGGGTGGAACCCGTAGAATGCCACGTCCTTGCGGTTTACTGGGACAGAAATGAGCTCCCAGCTCAGCGCATGCTCAGTCCCTTCCCTTGACCTTTTCTCTTTATGCAAAATGGCGCCCAGTTCAGCTCTAGGGGGCTGACTGGGCTGTGAAATCCACTCCATTCTCGTACTGCCCGTCTGAGATCTGCTGATCTGTCTCTGCTCCTGGTCAAATCAAACGGTCCAGCAGAACGGACAGTTCTTTGTCTGGGTTCACCACCCAATCTCCCAGTGAAAGTCCCTTCCCACCTGGTTGCTGGTGGAGTTCAGATCACCGTGCTGGAGTATCAGTCACTGCAACACCACATCATTGTTGTGTCCGCTGCTTTCCTGTGCCTGTCAGTCTCCAGGTACCCCTCTGCTGTTGTTCTGTCCTTTCCTACAACCTGAAATAAGTCCTCTCTGCTTCATTTTTCTGTCTGTATAAACGTGTTCTTACCCTATTCCGCCATCTTGATTTCTCTTGGCTTGTGATTTGAATCCTTGTCCTGCTGTCACTTGGCCACGCGATTCACCATCTTGTTGGCTGTGGAGCAGCAATAAGAGCATCACCTTGGGAGTCCCCGGGGAGCTTGAGGTGCTCAGGCTACTGCTGGGCACATGTCATCACGGAGGAGGCAGGAGCTGCTGGGAGTTTTCTTCCTTCCTTTGTAGCATGTTAGTATCCATCTTCTTGATGTTTCCATATTTTCCCTCTCCTCCAATCTTATCTCAGGCTCACAGTGGTAACTTGTTTCTAAAAACAAAATCCTGTGTCCTGACCCCATCTTTAAATTGAGTCATACTTGCTGTACGTTGGCTGAACTATAAGGAAATATGGTCCAGATCTAGATTGGTATAGTAGCCATAATGGACATCTGACCACCACGACAACCTGATTTACTTAATTTTGTCAGGAATATGACGAATTAGCTGAAACTCAAGGAAAGCTAGAAGAGAAGCTTCAAGAATTAGAAGCCAATCCTCCAAGGTAAGGAAAACCTGGGAACATTCAGAGGGGCCGTGTTCGCTGTCGTTGCTGTGTTGGGTTTAGAATGAGAATGATGGAGCACAGTGAAGTTTTATATTCAGTGATTGAATTTAAATTGTTTAGTAAATGAAAAATATGTCACTACCTGCCAGGTTCCTAAATCCCCTGGCCTGTTCCCGTGGGTGTGAGAACGTTGGGGTCTGTGTGCAGATGTCTGCAAGGGATCGCCCTTGTTGCTAAGGTCCCTGTCGGGGTGCTGATGCACTGGATGAAGATGTGTTCAGGAGGAGGTGCTGTGGTTGGACACATCCGTGCTTCTGGGGCCGAGGAGGCCTCGTGCTTTGTTTCCGGTGGAGTTTGAAAATGACGGCGTGCATGCCCTGCGGCCTCGCAGACAGCAGCTGTTCTGTGTTGTCACAGGCATTAAGTCCTTGCTTGGTCTTAGTGAAAACAGAAGACCACAGATTGTATTATAAGCTTTTGTAATGCCAGGGAACTTTACATGAAGATGAGGGTTTTTTTTTTCCCCAGACTGATGTGGTCCCATTGTAATTTGATTTTCACAGTGAGTTTGACATTATTCTAGGCACCAAAATGAAGCACTTAATGAGAGAATAAGTTCCTACTTATTATGTTTTGTTTTTCAATTTATCAAATTATTTGTGGGTCAGAATTAGAGATGGAGAAGGGACGAGAAAAAAAGAATGGAGAGATCTTCCATCTTCTGGTTGCCTCTCCAGGTGGCTGCAGTGGCGGGGCTTTGTCCAGGAGCCAGAAGCTTTTTCTGGGTCTCCCGTGTGGGTGGCAGGGGCCCAATACTTAGGCTGGCCTCTACTGCTTTTCCCAGGCCTATCAGGAGGGAACAGAATCAAAACGGGGGTAGTTTCGACACAAACCTGTGACCATACTGGATGCTGGCATCGCAGGCAGTAGGTTTATCCATGATGTCACAGTGCCTGTGCCAGGCCCTACTTTTTGACTTAGAGTTTCTGCCCGCAAGGTGCCATCCCTGCTAGATGACAGCACAGGCAGCTGGCATCACCCATGCCCGTTCCTTGGAAAGAGTAGGAATGTCTTCTAACGACCCTGTGCTTCTCTGTCCTTGTTTTGCAGTGACGTGTATCTTTCATCAAGAGACAGACAGATACTTGATTGGCATTTTGCAAACCTTGAATTTGCTAATGCCACACCCCTGTCTACCCTTTCCCTCAAACACTGGGATCAGGTAAGTTCCCGCGTCCCTCTCTCGGGACGTGTGTCTGTAAGAAGGCTGTGAAGAGCAGCTTGGATTTGTGAGTTTGTGTTTTCAAGCAGCTTTTAGAGGAGATACTTCATCATGATCCACCAGCGCAATGAAGGCAAACATTCGTCAGCAGCTTCATGGGAAGTGTGTGTTATGAAAAACTGCTTGAATTTGCAAGACTGTTTTTGTGCCAAAATGAACTTTTAATCTTGTTTTTCCACAAACTTTCTGAAGCACCTTCTTAGAACATTTCCATCGCCCTAGAATTTCTCTGCTGTCTCCTGGGAGACTGGCATCTGCTCTGGTCTGACAGCTCTGATTGGCTTGCTCTCATTAGCATTTTAGCATTTTTCTTAGTGCACCACTTCTTCTGGACTGAGTCAGAGTACAGCTCTTTATGTATTATTATGTATTTATTTTAAGATTTTATTTATTTATTTATTTGAAGGCAGAGTGACAGAATCTTTCCATCCACTGGGTACATAAGCAGGGACAAGAGTAAGTGGGTGCAGGCCAATGCTCCAGTGGGGATGTGGGCGTCCCAAGGAGGGGTTCAGCCTGCTGTACGCACTGTATACCCCGATCCTTAACTGAGGTCATAGAGATTTCTTCCAGGCATTGCGGGCTCCTGTGTTTAGGTCTGTAATCCATCTTGAGTTAATTTTGGAGTGCAGAGAATGTGGAGAGCAAGGTGCCTGGTTTTCTGTAGTTACTGCATTATTCCAGCACCATCTTTTCTTTGCTTGTCTTGGTCCAGGAGTGTGAGCCTGTGGCCGGCTGGGCTCCACGTGTGGGTCTGTCTCCACCTGCCAGCACCACAGGCCCAAAGGCTTTGGATTCCCATTGCTTCACCCATTGTCTTTTTTTATTTTCTTTTTTTTTTTTTTTAAATATTAATAGTTAAAAGGGGTGATACATGACAGGTGGGATTAGGCCACCCTAAGTCTCATAAGCAATGTTAGGAATTCTCCAACTCTGTTCTTTCAAATTGTCTTGACTATTTTAGGTGTTTGTGTTTTCATAAAAATTTTAGAATCAGCTTGTTAATTCTTCCAAAACATAATCTTGAGATCTTTGTGAGGAACACATCAAATTTCTAGAGTCATTTGAGGTGTATTTTCATCTTAATAATAGCTGGTCTTCTAATCCATCGATCTGGTTGGTCCCTCAGTTTATTTCTATCAGCAAGCAATGCTTACCCTCTTAATGATTTCTTTGAAGTATGATTGACTCTTGAACTGGTGGCTTGTTATTTTTTTACCTGCATATTTTTTACAAATAATTATTTTAATTGCAAAGTCAGATACACAGAGAGGAAGAGAGACAGGAAGAGATTCTATCCAATGATTCACTCCCCAAGCGGCTACAATGGCTGGAGCTGAGCCGATCTGAAGCCAGGAACCCAGAGCCTCTTCTGGGTCTCCCACACGGGTGCAGGGTCCCAAAGCTTTGGGCCATCCTCTGCTCATTTCCTAGGCTGCAAGCAGGGATCCAGATGGGAAGTGGGGCTGCCGGGATTAGAACCAGCGCCCATACGGGATCCTGGTGCATTCAAGGCAAGGACTTTAGTCACTAGGCCACCGCGCCAGGCTTTTACTTGCATATTTTATATTAATCTTTTGATTGTATGCCTTGTTATTAAACATTTGAATTATAGTGAGGGCTGGACTTGTTAGTGTTAAAAATCTTGTAGAATTCCCAGTTCCCCTGTGGCTTTTATGAGGACACTGTTGTTGGACCTCTAGCCATCATTTCGCCATTCTCAGTGTCAGTTGGTGTCTGGCCCTGCGTGGAGGCGTAGGACTGCATGTCAGCCCAGCAGGAGCAGGAGAGTCGTTGTTGAGGATGTCTTCTGCACACATTCATGAAATTGGAAGCAGTGACTAACTTTCATAAGAGAAATGCTTGATGTAGAAAGTTTTCCAGTAAATTAAGGAAATAGGTCAGTTGGGGAGATTGTCCATTGCAAAGCCAAACGTGCTGCTTTGTACTATTTGGAATATCTTGTTAGTGTCCTGGCTTGCCTGTATCTGATTTGAGAACTTTTGCTTTGCAAGTCTTCCTGGACTGTACAACCTGTAGGCTAAAGGAACAAAGTTACTCTTCAGTAAAATATATTCAGGATGCTGAATCTGAAATGCTTTTAAAAGCCAAAGAAATAAACTGTGTCCTATCTGACTGTCCTGGTTCTCGGGCTCCCTCCCTTTCCACTTGCCCACCAAGGACTGTTGTAATAAAGCTTAGCAGGGGGCCCACCTGAATCTCGGTGCTCGCAGATTGAGGATATTCAGGTGTGTTTGCTTGTTACTTTTTTATTTTGCTTTCCTGGTACCATCAAAGCTGAGTTGTGATGATTTAGTTTCTGCCTTAAACCACTGACTTGCACAAGCCTGGATTTTTTTGAGACTGGGCTGTGTCCTCTCTCCTTCAGGATGATGACTTTGAGTTTACCGGAAGCCACCTGACAGTGAGGAATGGCTACTCATGTGTGCCTGTGGCTTTAGCAGAAGGCCTGGACATCAAGCTGAATACAGCCGTGCGCCAGGTTCGCTACACGGCTTCAGGTATGTTCTGCTTATGTGCAAATTGGTGCCTCCCTGAGGCAGGCAAGGACAGTGTCTCCTCGTGGCTGCTGGTGCCCTGGGATGCACAGTTGCCAGTTTGGCAGTTCCAGGTGAGAGACTGTTGAGACAAGCTGTGACAGCTTTCAGCCTATATGCAGATGATTTTGGTGTTAAGGCGGTCAGTGTCAATCTGATGGTACTGAGTTTATCGATGGATACGAGGACTGTGGCCCATGGGCTCCAGGGGCCCGCTGTTGGTGTTTCATACTCTGGCTCCCCTCCTCAGGAGGGTTCCTTTGTGCTGACGGCTGCGGAGTTGTGCTGCTGGCAAGCTGCCCAAGTGCTTGCTGAGCAGTGGGCTCAGCACTGCTTGCAGAGACCCCCATTGCCCACCTGCCATGGAATTGGTGGTCTTACTGGAATCGTGCCTCTGTAAGGGCCCTCGTGCCTGAGCCGAGGGGCCGCGGCATCAGCCGTTCCTTCCCTGGGCCTTGCCCAGAGTTACTCAGGTGCTGTTTGGTTTTTTGTTGTTCTGTTTCGCTTTTATAACCATTTAAACAATTTTCTATTAAAGGTATGTGAAAGATGGAAAACAACGGGGATAGTATAGTTTGTCCTATTTTATAGCCATAGAAAATGGGCATGTTCTGAGCTTATGCATTTATTTTGAGCTGTTTATATATATTTTTTAAATAGGCCTTCTTTCACTTTAAAAATACAAATGAGGAAGAATCATATTGGCATAATCCAGTAATCTTTCTGAGGTCAGCTTTGAGCACATTTCTGTTGTGACCAGCTGGCATCAGTATGTGCCTAGGAGTCACCTGGCAGGGTGCCAGCATTGTGGCACAGCATGTTAGCAGCTGCTGCTGCCTGTGAAACCAGAATCCGTGTGAGTGCAGTTCATGATTCCTGGCTGCTCTCCTGACTTTAGCCTGGCAGCAACAACGTGCTGACACTTCCTCTGATCCAGTTGTGAAGGTGCCTTTTGAAGAGCCATGTTGGTCACTTGGCTCCAGCTTCTAGTTCTCAAGCCTTCCACTGGTACAGCAGTGATGGCTGTTCCGGGGCTGATGTCATAGCACAGCAGGCTAATCTCACACCCTGTGGTACCAGCAGCCCATATGAATGCCATTGTGTCCGACTGTTCTGCTCCCTGCTTATGGCCTGGGAAAGCAGCAGAGGGTAGCCCAAGGCACCAATGTGGGAGACTCAGAGGCCGTTGGTCCCCTAGCTTCAGACCAGCTCAGATTTGGCTGTTAGAGCCCTGTGGGGAGTGCACCAGTGGACGGAAGATGTCTCTGTCTCTGTAAAATCTACCTTGAAAATAAAGTAACTTCGGGCTCTTGCCATCCACGTAGGAGACTTACCTTGCACTCCTGGCCCAGGTCCCCCTTCATATGCTGAGGGCACTTGGGGTGTGGGCCCGACACTGGGGGCCTGGCCTGCCGAGACAGTCGGAGGATCTGCTCTTGATCCCAATGGGCAGCTACCATGGGGAAGGCCCTGGTCAGCTGGGACAGACACTTTGCTCTTATTTTTGATGTAAGTTTATTTAACTTGAGCAGTGTCAGGGTGAAATGAGCAAGGACTCTGAGGTTGCCTGCACGTGGGCCTGTGTGGCCTTGGACACATCTATCTACCTGCCTTCTGAGGAAAGTGGAGCTAGCCTGTGGTTAGAGTGAAATGCAGCGTGTAGATACAGTGTACTCGACTGTTCGGTGCTCTTTCCGGTGCCCTCCTCATCCCCAATAACATCTTTTCTCCTCCCTCTAGGATGTGAAGTGATAGCTGTGAACACCCGCTCCACAAGCCAGACTTTTATTTATAAGTGTGATGCTGTTCTCTGCACCCTGCCTCTGGGGGTGCTGAAGCAGCAGCCACCAGCTGTTCAGTTTGTGCCGCCACTTCCCGAGTGGAAGACGTCTGCTGTGCAGAGGATGGGATTTGGCAACCTGAACAAGGTAGTGGGCTCTGGGCCCCGAGGGAGGCTCGCTGCATGCCACTCTGCGCCAAGAGCGGGCTGCATCCTTACACATCTGGTTCTGCTCTCAGCTGTGTGTGGCATCAAGGCCGAGGCTGTCTGCTTATTCCCTTCAGGGCCTGGGCATGCCACGGACTCATAGTGCCATCCCATAGCACACTTCAGTCCACTGGGTCATCGTGCAGAGTTGAGCCTCAAACAAGAGGTCTGTGAGCATTGGCCTGGGTGACACGGTTCTTAGAGCCGTCTTGCCTTAAGCTGAGAGTGGAAGGGACTTTGTCCTAACAGTCCCGAAGGGAAGTACTTCTGTTGGGGGCATGGTCGTGCTTCTCGGAGCCTGTTCCCACTCTGGTACTCCTTTCTCACGGCAGGTGGTGTTGTGCTTCGACCGGGTATTCTGGGATCCGAGTGTCAACCTGTTTGGCCATGTTGGCAGTACAACTGCCAGCAGGGGTGAGCTCTTTCTCTTCTGGAACCTCTACAAAGGTAACTGCTTTCTGCTTTTCACCTTGGCCCTATTAGAGGATTGCAGAATTAGTAATAGTCTGTGGTTTCCTCAAATACATATGCTGTAGTTTTTTTCATTAACCCAACAAATAGTTCCTGAAGTCCTTCTAGAAGCTGGGGGTTGGAAGAAAGTAGCATCTTTGGGAAGCTCACACCCCAGGGAGGGGTTGTACTACAGAGGCAGGCTGTTTCAACCAGAGTGAGGTAGAAAAAGACGGCCTTGGGGGCCAGTCACCTGGGGCCGGAGCGGAGGTGGGAATGGTTTATTCTGCAGTTGACAGTGCAGACTTGGGAGTCACGCTGTACTCCCTGTGGTCTGCCAGCTCCCAGCTGCCTCATTTCTGAAAGATTTGCATTTGCCCCAACATTTTAAGAGTGCTGTACCAAGGATGAGGTAGAAAACCTTGGAATTTTCCCTTGTTTCTTTAGCTCCGATACTTCTGGCACTGGTGGCCGGAGAAGCTGCTGGTATCATGGAAAATATAAGTGATGACGTGATTGTTGGCCGGTGCCTGGCTATACTTAAAGGGATCTTTGGTAGCAGTGCAGTGCCCCAGGTAAGGCGGCTCATGGGCAAGCAGGGATCCAGGGCTCAGACTAAACCGGGGTCTAAGCTGCTTGCAGAATAGGTTCTGGGTCAGCATTGCTTTCGTCTGCTGTGGTTTACGTGAATATTACTACTTAAACTTTGGCCCTAGTGTGAGGCTCAGAAGTCCTCAGGATGAGCGCTGTGGCTCTCTGCCTTGTAACATGAAGCAACACAACTCCAGCGAATAGCCTGGGGTCTTACAGAATCTGTTGGTGTCTCCTTCCTCAGAAGGCTGTTAATGTGTCACGTGAATGGATACACAGAGCTGCAGGTCTGGTCCTGCGTGGACCTCTGGATTTAGACACGACAGCACAAGGCCTCCTTGCAGCTTGGTCTGAGCCTCGGGCAGCAGAGCAAGTGTTCTCCTCCCATCTGCTATGCCCCTTTGCGAAATGACTAGTTGGTTTGTTCGTGGATTTTTTTCCTTTAGCCCAAGGAAACAGTGGTGTCCCGCTGGCGTGCTGACCCATGGGCCCGGGGCTCTTATTCCTACGTCGCCGCAGGATCGTCAGGCAATGACTATGACTTAATGGCTCAGCCCATCACTCCTGGTCCCTCAATTCCAGGAGCCCCACAGGTGAGAAACTGGTGGAAACCACACCAGGGCTTTTTTTGGGAATAGGCCAAGATCCCAGAATCTTGGTTAAATTGTTGGTTACTGGTTTTATTGTTTTCTTACTTCTAGTAATTCTATCCATGGATGATCTCCAGGAGCAGAGGGAGGAAAAAAATGTTGTATCCAGGCTGTCCAAACTTAAACTTCAAGTGTCCAGAGCAGATTTAAGTAATTTTTTTTTCCTACCCAGTTTCCATAACTAAAACTTTAATCGTCATGATGGGTAGGGACTCAGGACTGCTGTGGCCCTCAGCTTCCAGAAGTTCCTGGGATATGCTGGTCAGGGAGCACTGAATTTCTTTGTATCAGCCCAGGACTCCGGCCTACTGAGTTGAGGGGCAAAAATTTATGAATAAGAATAAGTTATCTGTCCTGGGCATTCAGCAGGTACCACATGAGAGAACAGTGCTCTTGGACTGGGTAGCAGGAAACCAGCAAGAACAGATGCCGTTGATAGCATGGAACAGCAGCGGTTCAGTTGTCCCGTTTCTCCTGTCAGTTGTAGGAAAATCAGTGTTAAGGGAGTACCGGGGTGGTGGGTCAGCCTTCAAGGGTCAACAAGTGTTTGGCAGCTCAAATGCAGGAAGAGTGAAGGTATATTTGCAAACTGTTGTTTTTTTTATCTCAAACAGCCCATCCCACGACTTTTCTTCGCGGGAGAACACACAATCCGGAACTACCCAGCCACAGTGCACGGTGCTCTGCTGAGTGGGCTGCGAGAAGCAGGAAGGATTGCAGACCAGTTCTTAGGGGCCATGTACACCTTGCCTCGCCAGGCCACACCAGGTGTCCCTGCACAGCAGTCCCCAAGCATGTGACAGATGTGCTCTGAGGGTGGAGCCCCTGTGCCTATCATTTTGTTGTGGAAGCAAAGCTCTTCTAGCAATACTAGATGCCACCAAGAACTGCCCCCTGGCATCTGGGCTTGTGCTCAGCCACTGGTGTGGGCTCCTGGTCACAGGGGGACACTGCCACCTGCGTGGGATGTGGAGAGTGAGGAACTGGCCCATTAGCGTGGAGTGGACCCTTCACAGACTGAAGCAAGCAAGCATTATGAAAGTTGGTGTGTGTGGTGAATGTTCTGGTTTTTTATATATATATATATATATATATATAGAATAAATCTTCATATAAAATTAGTCCTATTATTTCCCCTTTGGGTTGAAGACAGGCCATCATTCCTTTGAATCGCTTACCCTGCATTTTAAATAATGAGGTTGACATAGAGGAAGGGGCCTCGTCAGGTTAAAAGCGAAGGTTCCAGGACGGCAGGCAAGTCAGTGGTGTGTGATTAGAAGGCCACATCAAAGCTCACACCGTGGTAGTGTTTTGACTGTTCCAGATTCCCGCCAAGGGCTTGTGGATCCTGGGACCGGGAAGTGTTACATAGGGAGATTGAGGGGTTAGGTGATCTACTTGGTGAAAACAGATCACAAAATAAGTGGCTTAAGACAGAAGCTTACTTCTTAGAAGTCTGGATGTAAACCTACCTGTCTGGGTGTGTTCACGTGAAGCTCTGAGCAGAGCACACCTGTGCCCTGTCTGCATGCAGTAGCTGTGTCCCTCCAGCCTCGGCTGCCTTCCTGGCAGTCCGATGTCCTGTCTCCTGAGACAGCACTGAAGGGTCACCTGGTCGTTGGGACTGTTCTCCACCCCTGCCATGCAGAGTCCATGTGGACAGGACAAAAACAACAGCAACCTCCACAAAGGCCGCGGCAGATGAGCCAAGTGTCCCACGAGCACGCGAGCGATCTGCTCCTGGAAACCGTAATGTATTGGCATCGGTCACTTCTTAGAATTGCTCTAAGTAAAGCTTTCTTAGGATTTAAGGGGCATGCTGGTGGTACCGGGGGTGGGGGGGCGGCATGAAAGAATTGAAAGGGTTACTGTGACTGGTGGGAAAGGCCAGAACACTGTGCAGAAGTGCCTGGGCTTGCACCCCAGTCCCAGCATCCATACCATCACACTGGGGACAGTCAGGGCATCCATGACCTCAGTGGGATTTTTTTTTTTTTTAAAGTAAATGGTAGCTTGAGACAGATAGGTTTTTGTAACAGCAGGCCCAAAAATAAAACGTCTAGCAGACGGCTCTTGCTGCAGATTCCTGTTGAGTTACGTCGGTCCTTGATCTGTCCCTTCCTCAGCCCTTGTTTCCAGTGCCTGGGACTTTTAAGTCAACTACAGTAAACTGCATCACCTGCAACACCACATTTAACAGACTCACACGTGGACCACATGGAAATGAGGGAGCTTTATTGGTTACACACAGTGCTGCGGGGCCAGCGTACATGCAAGCAGACAGCTGCAGGCGCTGTGGTCCCACGCCTGGAGCAGGAATGTGGGAGCTGCTATACCTGCCTCCCAGAGCAGGAGACCAAAATGCCTGCCTGAGCAGGGAGGCTGCAGGCCCAGCAAAGAAGCCGGTAATGCACTGACAAGTTGGAGGGCTCTCTCCTAGCCCCCTTCCCCCATCTTTAAAATACAAAAAAATAGACTTTATTCTCTTAAAAATACATTCCATCCAGTACATGTTCTGAGCTGTGAAGCAGCAGAGAGATCGGGCCCCTTTCCTATGCTGTTCCTTGTGAGGCTCTGCGGAGAATCCTGCTCCCCATGGCGGGTTTTCAGATTACCCCTAAAAGCAGCTCCCCACCCCACCTGCACCAGCAGAGGCCCAATACCTTTCCTGGGGAAGTGGTGACCCTGGCACTGACTCACTAAACTAAACTGCTCTGGGACAAGTCCAAGAACACTGTAGATGGCCACCCCCTCCCAGCACCGTGTAAGGGGGACGATTCCCGTGCAAGCTCGCCTGTAGCTGAGGTTAGAGGCCTTGGCCCACCACAGACCCCTTCAGTCCTGATTTACTGCAACTCAAAGCCAGCCCCAGCCCCCTTGCCCACCACCCTGCTGCTTTACTATCGGAAAAGACAGGCAGCAGCAGGTGGAAAAGCGAGACTCCAGGCACTTCGCAGCCCTAGCCCTCACCAGAAGCCCTCCCACACTGCACAGCTGCTGGGAGCAAGAACCAGGCCACATGAGGCTCGTCGTAGGAGTGCAGCTGTTGGTAAGGGTGGTGGGTTATTTGGCTTCATCAGCTTCCCTTCTAGTCAGGAGTTTCCTCCAAGGACCCCCGATTATGAGGCCTGGGTCCAAGTGGTCACACCGTTTCTAGAAACGGGCCTTCCAGCTTTGGGGTCTGATAGCTAGCCTTTACCTGTTGGAGATCTAAAAATAAAACCTATTTTACAGCGGTTCTAGAAAGTGTGCAGATTAAGGAAACAAAATATCCTGAACCATTACAATCAAATCCTATTGCACTCAAGATTCAAGATGGCGGCCCTGGCAAAAGGACCATCACTCTCCCACAGAGCATTCGGAGTTAGCCGGCAAATGCTGGTGCTGCTGCAGTGTAGAAAGGTCCAGACTTTGGCACCAGGAGCTGCAGCACCAGAACCCAGGGCTCCGACATACAAAGATGAGAATCCCTGGTGAGGCACGGCTTGGGCCCCTTCTGTTTGTTGGTAGAATGCACAGGTCAGCGTCCCTTGAACTCCAGGCTGCCAGCCAGAGAAGGGAGGCAGGGAGCTGCAGGTGAGGGGCTGGGTGGACCAGGGGAAGCAGCAGGAAGAAGTCTTTTGTTGAGCATCTGAGGCGGGGACATGGAGAGCCATGGCCAGCCGCAGGACCGTGTCCTCGTGACAGAACTCCAGGAAACAGGACAAGCAGTCCTTCCTGTCCCTGAGGGTCCCCAGCTACCTCAGCGCTGCCACTTGGGAGTCCTCATCAGGGATTTCCTAGGACAGACCTGTGTGTTGGGGAGAGCACCTGGCTGAAAGGTGCTCAGAGTGTGTGGCACTGGGCAAAGTCGCTGCCACCAAGAGCCTCGGTGGCCATGAAGTCTCATCCCTCAGGAAAGGGAGCCCGTGGAGCTCTGAGCTCATCCCTGTGACAGGACAGCCCAGAAAACCCACCAAGGGCAGGAGGCGCGGGCACCTCCACACCCACACTGTGTCTCCTAACCAGGAGTCGGGCCACCATCACAGACCACCAGGCTGAGGCCCTTCGAGACCTTCCGCCCCACACAACTCTTGTCACAGGCAGGGCAGCTGAGTGATGTGCCCGAAGCCACCCAGCAGAGGAGTGACAGCCATGAGGGGTGGGAATCTGGTTACCCGGTTGTTGTGAAGGCAACAGTGCTAACTTGATAAAGGGGGCTTTTGAAAGGGGTTCCCTTTGAACTGAAAGCTACGTGATTAGAAGGAAACAAACCCATCTTTGTGCATGGCTTCCTGAGAGCTCTATAGCCTGAGGCCCTCTGCAGGGAGCGCCTGTCCTCTTACCATCCGCTTGGTAAAGTGCAATGCGTCCCCCGCGGGGCTGGCCGAGGGGCGGGGTGGGGGGGTCAGCTCTGCTGCTTCACGGCTGGCTGGGCTGTCCCAGGTCAGACCCGGCTCGGTCAGCCTGCAGGAGCGCTAGCAGGCAGTGCCAGCGTCACTCTGCCCAGGGAAAGCTGCACCGGGTTCGGGAGCCTCTGGAAGGTGAGCTGGGAACACAGGAGGGTGAGGCCATTCCAGGGGTCAGCTGGCCCAGCTCAAGAAGCTATCCTCAGGGGCGACACAGCCGCCTTCTACACACCAAGGGAAGTGCAGGCCCTGGAGGAAGCCAATTCCTAGCAGGTGCGTGGATGCTTTGGGAAAGGAGCATGTGGCCAGCAGCCGGTGACGACCACGTTAAGCGCATAGCTGGGGCTGCTCCGTGACCGAGGAGCAGGGAAGGGGAGCTTCAGCTGCTGTTGCGTCCTGGGAGGTTTCTGTGGTCCCTGTGTGGGGGTCAGACTGGTCCATGCTACCTGGGGGATAGGGATAGAGGGGGCGCGTGCATCAGGAAGGCTGGGCCTGGGTGGGTGACTGGCTTGTAGTCTCTGGTCCCCTCTGGCCAACTAGCAAAGCCACCTGAGCCACAGTGTAGCTCTCTGCCAGTCTTCCACCAAGGGCTCGTGCCCAGTCTGGACAACCAGCCTTGGGTCCTCCACGGGGTTGGAAGGTGAGCGCTGCTGGGACCCGCTGGCTCAGTTTTCCTCAGCAGTGGGCCTGCTTGGCCATACTCGCCCGAGCTCTGGCTTCACGGGCAGGTCCGACCGTTCCAGGGCGTTGGGTGGCCGTCTGTAGACACCGAGCGTGCTGTCTTCACCTTCCTCCTGGGCCTGCCAACAAATGACAGGCGTGAGCTATGGCAGGTGCTGAGGTGACGAGCAAGACATGCGCGCTTCCCCACAGCAGAACCCTCCAACCTAACTGCAAAGATGTGCTTTAGGCCGGCAAAAAAGCTTCTTGCACTTCCCATCCAGCTCCCTGCTTGTGGCCTGGGAAAGCAGTGGAGGACGGCCCAAAGCCTTGGGACCCTGCACCCGCATGGGAGACTTGGAAGAGGTTCCTGGCTCCTGGTTCTGGATTGGTGCAGCACCAGCCGTTGCGGCTCACTTGGGGAGTGAATCATCAGACAGAAGATCTTCCTCTCTGTCTCTCCTCCTCTCTGTATATCTGACTTTGTAATAAAAATAAATCTTTAAAAACAAAAGCTTTAAAAGTCCCATGGGCCCAGCGCAGTAGCCTAGTTGCTAAAGTCCTCGCCTTGCATGCACAGGGATCCTATATGGGTGCCAGTTTGTGACCTGACTACCCCATTTCTCATCCAACTTACTGCCTGTAGCCTGGGAAGGCAGTCAAGGACGGCCCAAAGCCTTGAGACCCTGCACCTGGATGGGCTCAGCTTCGGCAGTTGCAGCCAGTGGGGTGTGAACCAGCAGATGGAAGATCTTTCTCTGTCTCCTTATCTCTGTAAATCTGACTTTTCAATATAAATAAAGAAGTAAGTTTCTTGGAAATCAATGGACTGCCTAGGTGCCCCACGCTGCTGGGAACAGCCAGGATAACCTGGGACGGTCACTGGCAAGAAGAACCTGTAGTGAGGTGAGCCGTACCAAATGTGGTTGCAGCGCCCAAACAGTACATGTGATAATCAGGGGGAGGAGGCAAAGCTGACAGGGGAATGTGGGCTCCCCTGCTGGACAACTACTTCCATTGGAAAGCGTGAGTCGGGATGGGGGCAGATCAGACTAGGCAGGGCTGTTACACCTGTGGGCCTCATGTGGGCTAGATAAGGGAAGGGCCACAGTGGGCTGACTGTTCCGACTGGTGCAAGCAAAACCAGAGTGGGTGAGGGTTGGTTGGGCTAGCCACAGTACTAGCTGGCAGAGGCTGGCACTTGTAGCTAATTCTGTCAAGTCAAATGCCAAAACTACCTGGAGAGTGCATAATCTGGGAGTGAGTGTGGCCTAGAAGGGAAATAGTGGGCACCTCTCTTGGGGCTACCACTCTCATTGGACAGCACAAACACCAGGACAAGGGCAGGGGTGGCTGGACAGAAGGGCACCTGCCAGTAGGTGTGTGGGCTGGATAGTAGGTTGGTTGGGTTGAGCTGGGCTTCAATGCCCACCGACACGTGCGAGAGCTAAACGGGATGTGGGACAGACTTGACAAGCCTGCAGTGCGTACTGGCAAGCATGGGAACCAGGGTAGGGGGCAGAACTGGTGGGGGTTATGGGGAGTCGCCCCAACCAGGCTGCAGCTCCAACTGGTTTGCGTGAGGACTGAGTATGAAGTGGGCAGGATCGAACTGGACTACAAAACCCGTTGGTTCATGAGGAAGACAGGGCTGGAAACAGAACGAACCCAGCAATCCCAACGACCAGCATGAGCATAAGTTGATTGGTGTGACGGACGGTGTCGGACTCTGTACTAGCAAACTCGCACAAGAACCAGGCCTGGGATCATCTCAGATGAAGTTTCTTTGGAGATCCCTCCAAATGAACTGCTGATCTTAGAACCCCAACCATGAAGAGACTGTCAGCCAGTGGATTCTGAATAGGATTCATTGCGATTGGAACTGAGAGATTGGCAGCAATCCAGAACTGTGAACTGTCAAAACTGTATGAGCAGGACCCTCAGAGCATGCCTCCCGTTGGGGATCTGGGATGGGTGGGAGGTTGGGTGGGGCTTTTCCCTTTGTTTTTTTTTCCTGACACCAGATACAGGGTAAAATGATATTGATGTGGAAACAATGGTATTATATTACCCATTTTCACCCTGTAACCCTTGACACTTTGTTCCCTAATCAACTAAGTAAGATTATTAAAAAATAATTAAAAAAAAAAAAAAAAAGAAGAAGAACCTGTAGCAGACAGTGCTGGCAAAACCGCGAGCGGCAGCGCTGGAGTCCCATGCGGTCCTCGGCAGAGGGCGGGGAGTGGGCCACAGGGCTTCCCCGTAGCTCCCACCTCTGCCCCTCATCCTGCGTTCTCCAGTTTAGGGAACTAAATGCCCATTTTTTTCTCCCTGCTACACTAGAATTCCGACTTAATTGTTCTGGGTCTTCAGATGCAAATATAGATCAAAGAATAAGAAAGAAAAGTTAGGGCAAAAAGCACCAGATGTAGCAGTAGGACTCTAGGTTCACATCCGGGTGACAGGGTGACATCGCCTTCGGCTTCTGTGAACAGTGAGGATAATATCTGCTTTCAGGGCTGCTCTGAGGACTGGGCAGACTAGTGGGAAGGATGTTATGCTCCAAGTGCCCTGTTTAGTAGCATGGTCACCTGGCTGCTCCTGACAGAAGCCATGTATCTGTCTCCCAGCACCACAAGTGGCCCATCCAAGATCCACTGCTCTGACACCCTGGCGCTCGAAGCGCTTCACACGCCACGAGGGCCAGCCTGCAATCAGCCAAGCATACAGCGGTCACACAACTGCCCCAGCTAGCATGTCACAGCCAAACTAAGTAACACCTGAGGACAAAACTCAGGCAGCGGGCCCAGAACTAAACTGTAGCTCACCACATTCCTATGGAGGGGTACTTTAAAACACGTATGGAAAGTGGCATTAAAAAGTCCAGGCACAAAATATTTGAAATCACATATTTTCTTTTCATAATTCACACTTTCCATTGACTTTGGGAAGGAAACCCTCTCTGTGAGCAGGCTGCTGGGATGTGCTCCCAGGGCAGCCCCAAACCTCATTTCGCTGCCCTTGTCCCTGCTGGACCTGCTGCCTGGGCTTGGGGCGGCGGCAGTGGCATCAGGGCTTGCCAGGAACTGCGTAGGGAGGCCACAGGGCAGCTCTAGTTCCACTCTGACACACCAGGAGAACAAAGGGCCATGTCTCCTGGTGTGGCCTTTCCAGATCCAACTAAATGGACAAGACATTTTAGAACCCAAGAAAGGCCCGGGCACAATGGCTGAATTAGCCAATCCTCTCCCTTCAAGTACCAGGGTCCCATATGGGCGCTGGTTCATGTCCTGGCTGCTCCACTTCTCATCCAGCTCCCTGTTTATGGCCTGGAAAGGCAAGATGGCCCAAGGTATTGGAACTCCGCAACCACATGAGACCCGGAAGAAGCTCCTGGCTCTAGATTGCCTGGCTCAATGCTGGCTGTTGTGGCCACTTGAGGAGTAAACCAGCAGAGGGAAGATCTCTCCTTCTCTGTAAATCTGCTTTTCCCATAAAAACAAATCTTAAACAACTGAGCAAGTCAGATTTGGAAAGTCCTGCTTTCTGCTGAATTCCTTCCTGAGAGCTGGGCCCATCTCCCCCAGTTTGCTGTAGCTCTCAGCTACCCAGTTCAGACCAGTGCCTGCCAGGCCCTGAACCCCTGGGGCTCACACAGCAGGGCAGCGGGGGAGAAAGAAAGGGTGGCGGAGGAAGAAAAGGACTCACGGTGCCCGAGGAGTGGTTCCAGGCCGCCTCTGCTGCCCGGGTCTGCCGTGAGAGCACCTCGGCCGCCGTCAGGCTGCTCTGGGTCCTTCTGGAGGCGAGCTCCGCGGAGTCCCGGGCGCGCTCCGACAGGCCGGCCCTGGGCGGCTGCAGTTCCGAGAAGTCGGTGGACGACCTCTGGCTGTAGGCGTTGGCGGCTTCCGTGGCTTTGCCTATTCGGGCCAGCGGCTCGTCCAGGCACTGCAAGTCCCGCCTGCTCTTCCAGGCGTTGCGCACCGTGACATGCCTGGCGTCCGAGGCGCCGTCCTCGCCGGGGCCACTCTGGCCTTTCCACCTGAGCACCTCTGTCCCCGCGGCGTGGCTGTTCCTGTCCACTGACTCCGAGGTCTTGATGAGGATGCGGGAGACCACGGTTTCCGGCCGCTGCTTCGGGGGCCCCTCTCCAGTCCCCTCGGCCTCCGTGAACTGCAGTGTGATGTCGTGTTTGTTAATGGAGAGCTCGAAGGGCGAGCCGCCGTCGGGAGGCCCAACCTGGATGTTGCTGCTGGCGGTGTGCCGCTCGCCCGGGGACGCCCTGGGGCTGCCGCTGTCGGAGGGGTAGATGGTGATGCTGCTTGTCACTTTGGTGGACGCGGGCTTGGAGGCAGACCTCGGCTTCTCCCCGGGGGCCTCGGCGCCCGCTCCGCCCATGACCTTCTTCACGTCCTTGTCGATGATGACGGGCTTGATGACGGCTCGGGAGCGCAGGGCCTCCCGGGGGCTGCAGGGCCGCTGGCTCCTGACCTCCGCCCCGTTGGCGCTGGGGGGCTCCATGGCGTGGGCGGACGCTCGCACGGTTTTGCCCGATTCACTTTCTGTCCCGGCCTCTTTCTCATTCTCAAACAGGGCCGTCCGAGGTGCCCCTCGGTGCCTGGCCTTTTCTCGAACGTTCGCGTGCGCCCTGGGCTCCAACTCTGGGGTGACGGTGGTGGTCACCAACTTGGCAGTCACCAGAGAGGCCGTGTCCAAGTCCTCATCTGAGTCGGCCTTCTCTCGGCCGCCAGGCTTGATGACACGACACCTGAGCGCCTCGTGCTGCGTGCTGTCCTCCAGAACGACCGCTATGGGCTCCTCCTGGAGCGCTTCCTTGGGTGTGGAAAAGCCCTGGCCCACCTTCTCCTGGCTCCGGGAGCTGTAGGGATACTTGGATAAAACAGGAGCCTTGGGATTGGGCGCAGCAGCCTCAGCCTCCAGGCCATTGGCAGCTTTCCTGCCCTTGGCGAGCCCTTCGGAGGAGGGCCTCCGAGATGAGGCCAGGCCTCCTGGGGCCTTGGATGAGGCCGAGTCTGCAGCCAGGGCTGGCTGGCCTCCGCTGCCGGACCCCTTTCCCCTCTTGAGGACAACCTCGGAGGGCAGATCCACCGCCCTGTCAGCTCTCCCCACTGCATCGCTGGCACCGGGCGCGTGGGTGGTGTCGCTGAACGTGCGGGTGGTCTTCTCGACCTTGCCCTTGAGCCCACTCTCAGGGCCCGGCCTGGGAGGCCCCTTCCACGCCTTACTGTGCTCCTGAGCAGCCGGCGGGTAGCGGCTCAGCACGGACGGCTGCTCCCTGGCCTTCCTACCTTCCTGGTGAGAGGGTGCCGGCCCGGCTCGGTCCTCGGTCCTCTTGGCCTCCTGAGCGCCTCCGTCTGCCCCTGCCCCGACGCCGGACGCCTTGGCTACCCTCCTGTGGGTGAAGCTGGGAGAGGAGACCTGCCTGTTGGTCAGCGGGGAGTTGTCACTGTGGACTGCCAGGTCCTTGTTGCGGAGCCTTTCTCGCTTGTGCTGAGGTGACAGTTCCCGGGCCGGGTGCCTGGCACCAGGCGCTTCGCCCCCGGGGCCCCGAAACTTAGTCCTCTCGTGCCTGCCCTTGCCGGCCAGGAAAGAGTCCTCACCTTCCAGCTCCCCGTTCTCCAACTCCTTCTGCCTCTTGATCTGCACGCGGATCTCCTCCAGCTGGCTGGCTAGCAGCTTGTTTTTCTTCTGCTCACTCAGGTAGCTGTCCTGCAGGTCGCTGTTCTTGGCCCGCATCTTCTTCAGCTCTTCTTCCAGAGCCTCGAAGTGTCTGATCTGCGTCTTCAGCCGCTCGATCTCTTGGTTGAGGTCCTGCACCTTGTTGTCCTCCTGGTTGCGGTTCTGTTCGTTCCTCGCGTCGTCCTCCACCTGCTTCAGGTAGTCCAGCGCGCCCTTCCTCCTCGACTCCTTGGTGGGCAGCGTGCAGGGCATCCCGTCCTCAATGCGCAGGTCGTTCCGTTCCAGGAGGTTGGAAGCGTTCCTTGCATACTCTCGGTTCACCTTCTTGTTCTGCTCCAGTTTCTGAGTGAGCTCTTTGATAAGTTTCTCGTTTTCTTTCTCCTTTTCACTAAGGTATTTCCTCTCACTTACAAAGTTCAGAGTCAAGGACTTCAGCTTTTCCAACTCGGACGCTAAATTCTGCTCGGTTTTATCCAGGCGATCCTCGGAAGATTCCAGTTCCTTCACTCTGACCCTGAGCAGCTCCAGCTCGGAGGAGATCTTCTTGGTGAGGTTCCTCTCCTCGTTGAGGCTCAGACAGAGCTGGGTGCAGTCGCTCTTGCTCCTGCCGAAGGCCTCCTCCAGCTTCTCCAGTTCCGCCATTCGCTTCTGCAGCCGTTCAATCTCGGATTTTAGCTCCCGCGTCAGGTTCTCCTCCTCGGCAAGCTTCTCCTTCATCAGCTGGCACAGGTCCTCGGCCTTCTTGATCTCCTCATCTTTGCCTTCGATCTTGAGCACGCGCCGCCTCAGCACCTCGATCTCAGCCAGCATGCTCGAGTTGCTGCCCTCGGCCTGGATCACCTTGTCCTGCAGGTCCAGGAGCTCATCCTCCGCCTTCTGCAGGTTTTTGGTGGCTTCCTCCAACTCGTCGAGACGGCGGCTCAGACTCTGCAGCTTAAACCGCAGGTGGCGGCTCGAAGCAGTGTCCTTGGAGCTCCCGAGTTCGGCCATGTCTATTGCCAGCCAATGCGGGCTGCCAGAGGCGTCCTGTCCCCCTCAGAGGGATGAAAAACAGTTACCTTTCTCGTGGCAGCCACAACTTCCGGGCGCAGCCGGAGAGCATTGTCAGTCTACAAAAGAAAGCAGAAAGCACACTCAATGACCAACCCTGAAAGCTGCATTTTAGTTCCCACCCTACAACACAGCAGGTGCTCAAACTTCTCGAGCCAATAAACGTGAATAAATTTGATCAGAAAACACGAGAGCCTCATGGTGGATACTGAGCAGACTCCCGGTTCCAGCCTAATGAAGAATGCTCTGGCAGCGGGGCGGCAAGCCCGGGGGCAGGCCTCAACCCATGGGGCCGACTGGCCAGTCTTCACCACCTGCCAGCTGCATGGCTCACGTGTCATCAGCCTTTCTACATTCACCCATGGAGGACGCTCAGCCCATTTCACCTAGCTGTAAGATGGAGACGCTTAAAAAAAATGGGACTCTTACCATGTCTCTTTCTCACTGCTATGCGGAGACAATACGTGCTGAGTGCTTGATAACGCAGAAATAATCCTGATTATTTTAACCAAGGGGGTACTTGTCATGAACTACTATGACATAAGAGGCATCTATCCGTGCTGCTCCATGATGGGTAAATAACGCAGTCTCGCTGTACTTGTTCTCAACACTTCTGCTCCCCCAGCAGTAAACCCTCCTGTGACTGCAATTTGAAAGTTGGCCCTCACCAGCCAACAGGCAGCTGCGCCACACGCCACCGTCCCCGTCAGGACAGAAATGCCCTGCCTAGCCTGTACCTCCGTGTTCCTCAAGTGGATGCTTAGATTATTGATTGTTTTTTTTTTTAATTCACTGCAAAACATTTTAAGTTTTTTTTTTTTACTCCTTTTTTGACCACTATGTTATTTAGAAGTATGTTGTTTAATTTCCCCAAAACAAAAGGACAAAGGATTCAGTGCATTTACTGCCATAACAGAACCTGAAACGGAGTTCTAGAGCCCGGAAGTTCAGGTTACAGGCACTGCAGTTTCTGCGTCCAGCGAGGGCCTAACGGCTTCGCAGGCCCAGCTCTGAATGCCTTTCCCTCCGTGGCCAAAAGGACGCAGGACAACAAGGTTCAAACCCACTCCCTGCAGATCGCTTGTGAGCGCACGAACCCCATCCGTGAGGGTCCCACCTGCAAATGCTCACATCTCAGGGGTCTCATGTCTTAAAACTGCTATGACAGGAATTAAATTTTAGTGCGAGCTGTGGAGGGGACATATACACTGGAGCCTCAGCAACAGCAAGAAACAACGGAGCCTGTCCTTGGCAGAAATGGAAGCAGATAGCAAGGAGATGACGGAAGACAAGGTAGTATCTTGGAAGTTTTAAGGCAGGCAAAGGACTAAAAAATGGTAAGCAAACAAACTAACCCACACATGTGTTGGTTCAATTAAGTGATAAGAAGTTAACAGCATGGGAGACAAAATAATAATCAAATGGGGGCCCAGCACGATAGTGTAGTGGTTAAAAGTCCTCGCCTTGCACGCGCCAGGATCCCATATGGGCGCTGGTTCTAATCCCAGCAGCCCTACTTCCCATCCAGCTCCCTGCCTGTGGCCTGGGAAAGCAGTTGAGCACAGCCCAAGGCCTTGGGACCCTGTACCTGCGTGGGAGACCTGGAAAGAGCTCCTGGCTCCTGGCTTCGGATTGGCTCAGCTCCAGCCATTGCGGTCACTTGGGAAGTGAACCATCAGACAGAAGATCTTCCTCTCTGTCTCTCCTCCTCTCTGTATATCCGTCTTTCCAATAAAAATAAAATAAATCTTTAAAAAATAATAATAATCAAATGGAACTAAAACACTCAACAAAGGTAACACGTTAAGCCACTCCTTGCGACACCATCCTCCCACACTGGAGCGCCAGTTCAAGTCCCGACTGTTCTGCTTCTGATCCAGCTCCTGCTAATGTGCCTGAGGAAGCAAAGATGGCCCAAGGACTTCAGCCCTGCCATCCACGTGGGAGACCTGGATGGAGGTCCCGGCCCCTTGATTCAGCCTGGCCCAAACTTGTCTATTGTGGCCAGCTGAGGAATAAAGCTGGTGGATGGAAGAGCTCTCTCTTTCCCACTATGTTGTCCTGCCTTTCAAATAAATAAAAGAATACATTAGGGCCCGGTGCAGTAGCCTAGTGACTCAAGTCCTCACCTTGCAAGTGCCGGGATCCCATATGGGTGCCAGTTCATATCCTGGCTGATCCACTTACCATCCAGCTCCCTGCTTGTGGCCTGGGAAAGCAGTCGAGGACAACCCACTGTCCGCACATGGGAGACCCAGAAAAATCTCCTGGTTCCTGGCTTTGGATTGGCTCAGCTCCAGCTGTTGTGGTCACTTGGGGAATGAATCAGCGGATGGAAGATCTAGCTCTCTGTCTCTTCTACTCTCTGTATATCTGACTTTGCAATAAAAATAAATCTTAAAAAAAAAAAAAGAGGAGATATTACGAACAATCCCACAACCATAAATCGGATATCCTAGATGAAATGCACTGGTTTTGCAAAGTCAAAACCTGCCAACATTCATCCATAAGCAATCTGAACAGGCTTCTACCTCATTAAAAACTGAATCTATGACTGTTAAGCTTCCAAAACAAGATGTACCATACCCAGTCAGGGTCACTGATAAATTCCACCAAACATTTAAGGAGAAAATTATACCAAATTTTCTACAGTTTCTTCCAGAAAAATAGAAACAGAATAATTCCTAATTTATTTTTAAGCTACTCTAACAACAAAACCAAAGACATTAGAAGAGAGTCAGAGATCAGCATCTCATAAACAGAGGTGCAAGTCTTTAAATTTTTTAAAAAATATATTTCCTTTATTCATTGAAAGGCAGAATTACAGAAAAAGGGAGAGAAATAAGACAGAAAGAAATCTTGCATCCACTGGCTCACTCCCCACACGGCTGTAAAGGCTGGTGCTGGGCCAGCCCAGGTCCCCACCCAGGTCTCCCACGGGGGTGGCAGGGGCCCACGTCCTTGGATCATCTTCCATTGTCTTCCCCCATACATCAGAGAGGAGCAGACGGGAAGGAAAAATAGCAGCCGGGAAACAGAGATTCCAATACAGGATGTGGGGTTACGGAGGACAGCTGAGCCCAACACTGTCCCAGATACACAAACCCTTCAAACAATAAAAACAGTATATCAAATCTAACAATATATAGTTATAAAACCAAACCAATTGAGATTTAGCCCAGACAGGCATTCAAACATCAAATGATATAATGATAGCATCAGTAGGTTAAACAAGAAAAGTAACTGCTCACACAAGGGAACAGATAATGCATTTGACAAAATCCATCACTTGCATATAAACTCTTCCAGTAAACTGAGGACAGAAGCTCCCTCATCTTGACTTAAAGGAAAAAATCTACCAAAAAATCTCAGCTAACATCCTATTTCATAGTGACAAATTCAGTGTCTAGCTATTTCCCAACACTGTAGCAGACATGCTAGCAGATGCGCCAAGACTACACATAAACATACAGGAAGATCGAGCATCTCCTGTTTACAGGTGATGTAACTGCCTGTGCAGAAATCCCAAAGAAAAGGCAAGGTTGAAATTGCTAAGTGATTACAGCGAAGTTGCAGACTATAAGGTCAGTCACTTTCCTGAAATTTCAGACACACACCAAGAATACAGCGTATCACCCTATAAATTACTTAGGTATGAATTCAAAAATATTCAAGATCTCCATCTATACAAACCTGAGTGTTGTGCAAACTGCAAAACTCTGAGGGGCCATCTAAGCAGAACTAAAGGAACAGCCGCTGCACCTGCAGGGGAAGGCTCCGCACTGCTGAGCTGTCAGTACCTCACAGCCTGACTGACAGATTCAACACGATCCCAGCAAGTTACCAACAACTGATTGCAAAGTTTGTATGGAGAGGCAAAAGACCCAAAATAACAAACACGGCAATGAAGAACAAAGCTGAAGGACTGACAAAAACATCCAGTTCAACACAATGTATACTACAGAACGCACAGACACACCCAACAGACCCCAGGTCAGAGCAGAGGGCCAGAAATGGACAGTCAGCTGCCCTCTGACGCACGAGCCAAAGCAATACAACAGATAGCCTTTTCCACAAATTACATTGGAAGTGAATTTCCAACTACCAAACATGAGTCTCGGGACAGGGGTTTGCAGCAGGTGGTTTAAGGGGCCTCATCCCACGCCAGGGTACCCGGGTCAGGCCTGCTGGCTGCAGAGCCCAAGCCCAGCATCCTGCCACTCACACCCTGGGAGGCAGCAGGTGCTGGCTGCAGTAGCTGGGTCCTTCCCACCCACATGGAGACCCAGACTTAGTCCTTGGTTACTCCCTCTGACCTTGACCCAGCCACTGGAATCATCTAGGGAATAAATCAGTAGTTGGGAAGGTGTCCCCTCCCCCTCTCTACCTCTCAGATAAATGAATGCGTTAAGTCAGGACTGATGTCCGGCCCTCCCAGGGCAAGCACAGGCAGGACTGTAAATTCAGCAATAACAAGCTAATTTTAAGTTGATGATATTGTATGGTCCACAAATGACATAAATATCCAAACGGGCCATGACAGAAAAAAGGTTCAAAGGTTCACCACCGCTGCTTTAAAGGAGGAGGAAAAAAGTCTGGACACAGCGCTTCCATCCTTGTAAGCATTAACTCAACACAGATCCCAGGCCTCAGTGTTACAGGAGAAAAAACCCAGACGACCTCGGGGTTGGTGGCAACTTGTTAGATATTAAACCCAAGGTACAATCTGCAACTGATAAGGCTGGACTCATTAAAGTGAAAGGTTTCCCTGCAAAATTCAGAGACAGGGAGAAAATACCTGCAAATGACATCTGCTAAGAGTCACCCAAGATATACAAAGAGCTCTGAAAACGCAACAAGAAAACAAAACACAATTTTAAAATGGGCGAAGACCTAAATAAGCACCTTACCACAGAAGATACACAGATGGCAAATGAGCATAGAAAAAGGTGCTGAGCATCATCACATGTCATTCTGGACCTGCAAATCAAAACAACGACACATCACCATACACCTACTGAAATGAAATCCCAAACGCGGGCAACACCAAATGCCGCTGAGGATGCAAAGTAGCAGGACCCACGGAGGACTGCCTGGCAGTTCCCTGGAAAACTAAACATACTCTCATCACGTGGCCCGGCGGTCATACTGCTGCGTGTTTACCTAAATGAAATAAACCTTCACACAGAAGCCTGCGTGTGATACAGTAGCTTCATTAGTTACACCTGCCAAAGTTGGAAACAATCAAGAGTCTTTCAATGGATAAACGAATAAACTAGTATGTCCAAGAGTTAGAATATTATTCAGTGCTAAAAAATAAGCATCGGGAAGGAAAAGAAGAACATAGAGTATTTAGTGAAAAGGAGTCAATCTGGAAATGACACATACTGTATAGTTCCAGCTACATGACATTCTGGAAAAGGCAAAACTATGGAGATGTTAAAAGGATGAGTAGCCATGAGAAAGGGGAAAGGGAAGGTTGAGGAGAGAGAACACAGGGGGCTTCTAAGGCAGGAGAGCATGCTGTGTGCTGCGAACTACAGGCACATGTCATTAAACATTTGTCCCAACCCACAGAATTCACACCACCAAGAGCAATATAAACCATGTATCTGGGTGACAATGATATATGACGCCTAAAAACAACCAGATAAGGATCAACATGACTGCTGCGGCTAAAAACAGACCTCATGAGACAAGAGGAGAAGCCAAAGACCACACAGGAGCCCCACGCCATGACGCAGGCAGTGTTCGCGCTAACCACAGGAGGTGAAACCCCAGGTCCTGCTTAGACCGCACGTGAGGTGTAGCCCGAGATAGGAAGGGAACGGAGACTCCAGCGGGCTCAGTGTGTGGGTGTAGGACTGTGTCTACTGGAGACGGCCGACGGGAATGAGCAGAGACGGAGCAGCAAGGAAAGGGTTTGGGGGGCTGTGCAGGGTTGTATCAGTGAGCTGTGTCTAAGTCATCCAGAGACTGCGGGATACGCGGGGTGGGAAGGAGCCAGGATAGGCAGCAAAGAGCCCAGGTGGGCAGGATGCTTTACGGAGAGATGCAGACTGGGAAAGGGGCAAAGAAGATAGCAAAGCAGGAGAATACATGGTTATTACTGAAGCGTCCCTGTCCCCCCACACCCGAAAAAAGGAAAACAAGTGACCCGTTGTGTCACGTGAACTTGAGGGGGTCTGAGCTCAGCCCACTGAATTATCATGAGTCACCCTGACAGGAGCAGCTGCGGCGCAGCGAGGAATGTGAAGGCGTTGTTTGAATTAAAGATTCGAAAGTAAGGGTTACAAACAGATGCAGCAAGATCTTCCGACTGCTGGTTCATCCCCTCACCTCCTCCAAGATGGGCCCTACAACCATGGCCAGGACAGGCCAAAACCAGGAGCCAGGAACTTCATCCAGGTCCCCACACAGCCATCTTCCAACACTTTTCCCAGGTTATTAGAAGGGGCCTGAATCAAAGATGGAGCAGAAGGGACGCCAACCAGGGTCCATACCGGATGCTGGTGTTGCAGCCAGTGGCTCTACCCACTATGTACAATACCAGCCCTTAGAGGATTTTTTAATTCTGCTAAAAAGCAGAGCAGACGGGTTAGGCCATCAGTTGACAGACTTGCACCGCACGTTACAGTGCCTAGGATGCAGTCCATCCACCCCTGCCTTCTGCTCCAGCTTCCTGTTCGCGCACCTGAGCGGCAACCGACAACGCCCCAGCACTGTGGCTCCTGCCCTCTGATGGGAACCTTTGGCCTGACCCAGCCCTGGCTATTAAAGACCATCAGATGGAAGGTTTGCTCCTATAGCTCTCAATCTCTCTCTCTCATTCTGTCTGTCAGGTAGATGAAAAAATAAATAAGCATTTAAAAATGGCTGACTTAAAATAAGAGTGCTGAGTGATACAGTCTGACTAAGGTTAGATTCAAAGCTAGGGGGCAGGTGGGAAGGAATAGCCTTTAAGAAATAAAGAAGAGACGCCTGAGAAGGGAAAATCAACTCCAACATCTTCCGATGAAAAAACTTACAGCAAGAGCCCGGCACAATGGATCAGTGGCTAAATCCTCACCTTGCAAGCCCCAGGATCCCATATGGGTGTCAGTTTGTGTCCCAGTTGCTCCACTTCCCGTCCAGCTCCCTGCCTGTGACCTGGGAAAGCAGTCAAGGACAGTGCAAGGCCTTGGGACTTTGCACTTGTGTTGCAAACCCAGAGGAACGACTCCTAACTTTGGACAGGCTCAACTCCAGCTGTTGGCAACCACTTGGGAGGTGAACTAGTGGATGAAAGATCTTTCTGTATCTCCTTTTCTGTGTAAATCTGACCTTATAATAAAAATAAATCTTAAACAAACAAACCAAAAAAAAAACCACAAAGAAAGAAAGAAAAACCTAGGGCCCAGCACAGTAGCCTAGTGGCTAAAGTCCTTGCCTTGCACACAACACCATATCCTATAAGGGCACTGGTTCTAATCCCAGCAGCCCCACTTTCCATCCAGCTCCCTGCTTATGGCTTAGGAAAGCAGTTGAGGACAGCCTAAAGCATTGGGACCCTGCACCCGCATGGGAGACCTGGAAGAGGCTCCTGGCTCCTGCTTCAGATTGGTGTGGCTCCAGCTGTTGCAGCCGCTTGGGGAGTGAACCCATTGGACGGAAGATCTTCCCCTCTTTCTCTCTCTCCTCCTCTCTGTATATCTTTCAAATAAAAACAAACAAAAAAAATTCACATATATCCCCATACCCTGCGCACCTTAAAAAAAAAAAAAGAAGAAAAACAGCAAAAGAAAATCATTTTTCTTAACTGTCAAATGCCAATTTTCAAAGCAAGTTGTTCCACTGGCTGCCTTGTGCACCTGCAGCCACCAGATGGCGCACGTGCTCTTTGAAACGCGGACTGGCGGATACTGGGAATGTACCAAGTCTGCAGGACTCCCTCTCCACTCTCCCCTCCTGCCCTCCTGCCCTCTGCTTCTCTGGGTCCATCTTCTGTCCTACTTTCTCTTCTTCTGGTCTTCTTCCCCAATCTACACGTGTCCTTAGTCTCAAAATAGGAAAGGAAAAAAAATCCTTGATGCATATTTTTACAAAGAAATCCTCCCTACTTTTCCTTCCACGCCTTCTTGTGGCACATTCAAGAACCCTTGCCTAAGGCGTCCCACCTGGCAGGCCAGAAACCATCTCCTACCTGACAAGGGGGCAGGAAGAAAGGCACTGAACTATGTGTAGGCCACAAACCAATTTAATTTACTTACACACACAAAAAAACATAAAACTTTGTCTTCTCTTATTTGAGAATGAGACACACGCAGGAGGCACTCCGCATCCACTGGGGTTCAGACACCAAATGCCCACAACACTGGGCCTGTCCCTACAAACCGATTTTAAAATATCATGCATCTACTGGGTGACTTAGGTGTTGCCTCATAAATATGCTTAAAAGCAGTAAGTTACACAGTAAAAAGATTAATTTTATAATAAAATAAATTCTGTTCCCAAAAAGCTGCTTTTGGAACACAGCCTATACTTAATCCCTTCAACACATTTGATTTATACTAGTTTTTACACTATTTTCAAAAACAAATTGCTTTCAATGGCAAATGTTAAACCTTACTTAGTGCAGCAGCATCTATAAATTACCGTCATTTTGAATTAGAAGAGGCCAGAAACTGAACCACTAACTTTAAAAAGGCAGATTTACAGAGAAAGCAAGGGAGAGACCGAGAGAGGCCTCCTTGGCTGGTTCACTCCCCAGATGGCAGCGATGGAAGGGGCTGAGCCACACAGCAGCAGCTTCTTCTGGATCTCCTAGGTGGGCGCAGGAGCCCCAACACTTGAGCCCTGCTCTGCTGCTTCCTCAGGCACATCAGCAGACAGCTGGATGGATGGGAGTCCATTAGGAATGCTGGTGCTTAACCTGATATGCCACAATGCTGGACCCAACACATCGCTATTAAAAATAAATAAATAAATAAATAAATAAATAAATAAATAAAAACCATTTAATTACAATCTGTTTGAAAGTTAGAGAGCTTCCATGCACTGGTTTGCTTTCCAAATGTCCACAGTTGTTGAAACTGGGCCAGCTGTCAGGAGCTTCTTCCGGGTCTCCCAGGAGTAGCAGGGGTTCAAGCACTTGAGCCATCAAGCCTGCGTGCCCAGGCCATGAACGAGCAGCTGGATCAGGAGTGAAGCAACCAGCAGCCTTGCCAGCTACGTCACAGTGTGGGCTCCCACAGGACTGCCCCCCTGAAGGGCCACGTCGGGCCACGTCGGGCCACGTTGGGCCACGCCAGCTGTGCCGCTCCTGGCTCAGCACTAGGCACACGGCACTGACATCTGATTCGATTATTTCTGTCTCTCCAACTCTTTTACCTAGTCACCACTGAATTCTCACTTCCCAGCAGGAAGCCCAGCATGTAACACTGCTTCTAATGTGATGAATGGCCAGCCAACCCTGTGGCACTGATCGTTAACAGAGCATATTAAAAAATAATGTAAATGACCTACTCACGGGTTACAAAGGAGAAAACAACTAACAAGAGGGGCCACAGAGAACAGGCCCTGCAGGAATGCCCTGCACAGCTCACTCAGGGTCTCAGACAAAACTGCTGCCCCCAGCCTGCTGGACAGTGCGCTGGAACTCACCCATGGACGCCACAGGCTGTGAGGCTCTGGTTACCCCAAGTGGAGAAGACAGCAGAAACTTCTCTGGATCTTTCTCCATTCCTTAGAATGGGGTTTCAAGCAAAAGGGTAAGGTCACCTTCAGGTTACCAGCTTTCAAACTGGACACGGAGTCTTTTAGGGGAAAGAAAGGAGGGTAGTTTGAGCAGACAGGGATGCAGCCTCCTCCCACCTGCTCTACCAAAGCAAGAGGTCTCAGCTTCTTATTCTGCCGGGCTTCTTCCTCTACATGACTATAAATATTATAAAGAAAAAGTTCTATATCCTTTAATTAAAATAAAATCACTGGATCTGGCACAGAAGCCTAGTGGTTAAAGTCCTCACGTTGCATGCGCCGGGATCCCATATGGGCACTGGTTCGTATCCTGGTGTCCCTGCTTCCCATCCAGCTCCCTGCTTGTGGCCTGGGAAAGCAGTCGAGGACGGTCCAAAGCCTTGGGACCCTGCACCCATGTGGGAGACTCAGAAAAGACTCCCAGCTCCTTGCTTTGGATCGGCTCAGCTTTGCCTGTTGCAGCCGTTTGAAGAGTGAGTCACGGATAGAATATCTTCCTCTCTGTCTTTCCTCCCCTCTGTATATCTGACTTGCAAATAAATATAAATAGAAGTAAAATAAAATAAAATCACCTGTTTGGTCCACTTCCTTTGTTCTAAAAATGAGGAAACGGCAACCCAGGTAAGCCCTGTTTTCCCCAGTCGAGAAAGTTGAAGACTTCTGTCTCCTGGTTGCTCGCATCTTATAAAATCACATGCTGCACACGCTTCAGCACCGCTACAAAGTAAGGGCTCCGAGCACTGTGACACAGACCAGTAACGAAGGAGTATAAGGGAGCTGCGCTGGCTTGAAGCCAGGAGCCACGAACTTCCTCCAGTTCTCCCACATGCGTGCAGGGGCCCAAGGCCTTGGGCCACCCTCCACTGCTTTCCCAGGCGCACACGCAGGGAGCTGGATCAGAATGGGAGTATCCAGGCCTGATGCGGCGCCCACATGGGACTCGTGCTGCAGCAGCAGCTTCACCTGCCACACCACAGTACCGGCTCTGCTTTTCCAGGAATCCAGATTCACCCAGGTGTCTGAAATGACTTCTGTGGCCTTTCCTCAGCTACACAAAGGTGACATGGTCACCCTCTGGAGTGCTTAGCAGGATGCACTGTACATTAAGTCACAACAAACAGTAGCTATTGCCAGGATTCTATTCCAGCCTGCACTATATTCCTCACAAGGAAAGGGCACCGATCTTACCTGAGACCACACAAACACAGTCAGATGCATCCAGGCCTGATTCCCAAGTCCACATTCTTTCAAGAGCAGTGTACCTTTGGGGGCGGAGTTGTGGTACACAGCCACTGCCTGTGACGCCAGCACCCCAGCAGTGCCAGTTCAAGTCCTGGCTGCTCGGCTTCCAACCTAGCTCCCTGGGGTTGTACCTGGTGTTTGGACCCATCACCCACCACCCACATGGAAGACTGGCACAGAGGTCTAGACTCCTGGCTTCAGCCTGGCCCAGCCCAGCTCTGGCAGCCATTTGAGGAGCGAGTCAACAGACTCAAGGTCTCTATTCAAATCTCTCCCCATCTCTATGTAACTGCCTTCCAAATAAATAAGTAAATCCTTAAAAAAGAGGACCGCACCACTTTGCTGTCATTGTTCTCATTATACCTCAGTTCCTTCCCTTGAAAAAAAAGGAAGAATGTCCTCCTGATCCACCCCCTGCAACACTAGACAATAAAGTCAGCAAAGGCACTTTAAAAAGCCCTATGCACACCCAAGGTAAGTTGTCACCAGGCTAAATTCTAAAATAAGCAACTCATTCAGATCATCCCTTCTACCCAAGGCAAACAAGGAAATGGACTGAAAATATTGTTAGGGTGACCGCTGTCCCTGACCTCCGGCCCTCGGTACAGCCACATGAAGAAATGCTTTGCTGCCTTCCAGGGGAAGAGGCTCCCGGGCTCTCCCTAGCTCCCTGTTGAGTCCTAGTCATCCAGCAAAATTCATTTACTATGAAACACACATGATTCACCTAGCACTCTATCAAGCACTGGGGAGATAACTAAGACCTGCCCCTGGCAGGAATTAAATATAACCAATTATAAAAGCAATGATAAAGAAGCCATCTGGGCCCAGTGCAGTAGCCTAGTGGCTAAAGTCCTCACCTTGCACATTCCAGGATCCCAGATGGGCACCAGTTAATGTCCCAGCAGCCCCACTTCCCATCCAGCTCCCTGCCAGTGGCCTGGGAAAGCAGTCAAGGACGGCCCAAAGCTTTGGGACTCTGAACCCACATGAGAGACCCAGAAGAAGCTCCTGGCTTCAGATCGACTCAGCCTCAAGCCGTTGCAGACACTTGGGGAGTGAATCAGTGGACGGAAAATCTTCCTTTCTGTGTACCTGACTTTCCAAGAAAAAATAAAGAAATCTAAAAAAAAGAAGAAGAAGAAGATGCCTTCCGGACCATATTCCATAATCTTCCTCCTGCTCTCCGTCTTCTGTCCCGCCTTCCCCGCAGCCTGTTCTGCCACCATTCTGTCCTCAGGAGCGATCCTCTGCTCCCGAGGGGGCTTCTGGGAAGGAAAACCACACCAAAGCAAGGGCAGGCCCATCTTTTTTTTTTTAAGGTTTATTTATTTTTTTTATTGGAAAGTCAGATTTACAGAGTGAAGGAGAGACACAGAGAAAGATCCTCCATCCGCTGGCTCACTCCCCAATTAGCCGCAACAGCTGGAGCTGAGCCGATC